>NW_028145435.1:1012500-1612500 GCF_977016875.1 Pavona decussata | reverse complement strand
TCTACTTTTCGTGAAACTTGTCTCGCAACGGAAGTTCGCAAAAGTTTCACAAAACCGATCATGTTACACGGTGCAACGCCTGCTGAAACTAATGTTTTGCAGCGCCGTTGCATACAAGTTTCAACGTGTGACGGCGGCTTAAGTAAAAGTGTGTTCTGATAGATGCAAAGCCGTGTTTGATTGACTCTCTAAACAGTGGGAATTTGTTGTGGGTTTTTTTAATGGAAGAGATAAGCCCGTTTCTCGGAAATTTAAGAGAATGAGAAAGAAGCAGAAATGGAATCACTCGCCCACGTCTTCTCACAAAGATCTTCTATTAACTTAGGCTGTTTCAAGTTAACAATTTGGAAAATTCCAAAAGTACTCATCCTAACCATAAAATGTAGCTTGTTGTCACAAAGTGTCAGTAAAGGTTTGCAATGAGTAATCATGTCCTTGTTGTTGTAGCTGTCGTTGTTTTTTCCTAAGCTTTAACATTTATTATGATAGATTTTTCGTCTTTTCTCATCTTGCCTATTACTTCTTCATCAGGAACCGTTTAATCTTCAACTCAAAGTTTTCATGAATGAAGTGTCACAACAGGCTCTTATACCAGTGATAAGAAGGTTGGTGATTAATGTGGAACATAGTTTCTTGGAAAGATTCCATTTAGAAGTAGGATGTCGTGAACTTTCTTGATAATTGTGCTAATCAAGGGCCTGTTTCTCGAAAGTCCCGATAATTAACGAGCCCGGAAAGCTGTTGTTGTTTACATTCAAGATCGAGGTTTCAATAGTTTTGCAGACAATATGATAAAACTATCAGTTATTAAAACAAAATGGATCGGTTTATTAGGTAGGACTTGCGCTTTTGTTCTTTAGATTTTGATTTGAATATTTGATTTCGGGCCCGATAGGTTACCGGGACTTTCGAGAAACGGGCCCCAGAACACATTTCTCCGAAGATTGCTACAAGCGCAGCAGTCAGCTATTGAGGGTTGTTAAAGTAAGGGACGGCATTTTCTGTGGCTTTGCCAGCGTAATTCGGCGAGTGATTTACAAGCTTTTCTCGTGTTCTCCCAGTATCCCGAGTGGATTTATTAATCCGGTGAACCCATAGAATATTTGGTCAGTTTAAAACTTTTATAAAATAACTACGATGAATTTCAAACTGTTTTGTATGAATTAAGCGATATAAAAAACCGTCGGTTATTGACCAATCGGAATGCGTGTGTTAGAGCGGTTTCCAATTGAGTGTCGTAAAGCCAAAACCAAAGTAATTACTCTGGCCAATTGCAACAGATGTAAACAACACAACGAGCCAATCAGAAGTCGAAGCAAATACATGTAACTGGCGTCAAGCGCGGGAAAACTCGTGCGGCCAAAACACGATTGGTTTTGGTTTGGATTCCCATTGGTTGAGAAAGTGGCGCGAGTTTTGTTAACCAATCACAGAGTGTAGTATGCAAAACCAAAGCAAACGCGAAATTACTTTCGACACTCAATTGAAAACCGCTCTATCTCAGTTATTCTATAAAAAAGAAATTCACCCTGGTTGTTGGAGGCTTCTCTTGTCAGTAGGACTGCAAGCTCTATTTTCACTGGACCCTAATAACCTGCAGCTTCATTGTTTTTTTGTGTCTGGGCCCATTGTTTCGTTGTTCATTCTTTTGTTCTCTTGGCCAATCATGCGAGACGTTGCGAATGGTGTAGGTCGCCGCTTTCTTGTGTCAAGAGCAGCGGTTGACTAACCTGATGAGCATGTTATCATCGCATGCAGTCTTCATGGAAAACTTTTGGCCAATTTCTATCGAAAAGAAACTTTTATTTGTTTAAATCAATTTACTTTTCAGTAGAAAATAAATAGCTGAACCTTAACCGCCCAATTGTTTCTTTGCAAATGGTGAATATTCTATAAACACTACAAGGATTTCCCATAATGCATGCCCTTGAGAATGCATACGAGCAGGGCGATGTACGGACTTGTAAGTCAGTTTGTTTGAAGTGCAGTAGAGCCCGCGGAATAGAACGCTGTTTTTGACATTTTTGATGTCGTAGTTGTTTACCGTTCTCTTTGATGAACTTCGTTTAGTTTTCTTTTAAAGTTAGAGGTGACCACAGTAATTTTCCTTAACTGTACTTCTTTCCCAGTCATTTTTTTTGTTTCACTTTCTATATTTGTAATAACTTTGTTTTCGCATGGCAAAGCTGGATAAATAAATCATGTAAAAATAAATTATCCCACGTGATCATATCATCTTACATACCCCCTTTAAGTAACTGCTGCTTGTTTTTCAATTTGTAGCTACTTGAAGCTGTACACCACAATGCCCATTGCCAAACTGGCAGCTTTTCTGGACATGGTGAGTAGGAAAAAAGAACTCTCTGGAACAGACAGAGAAGCCTGTTAAAATAGCTTCTATTTTCTCATACAAGCTTGAGAACTAAAACACCGTGAAATTGGAGTTTGAATAATTGTGAACGATTCACTATTTGAAGGACGTTCTTTTCTTGTGCGCATATGTTCTGCGCATCAGTAGAGATGGAGTCCTTCCCTAGGCTGACCCCGTTAATACCACACCTTGTTGACACGGCCACTTTCTTTCGACCTGAACACAAACTGTGCAGCGACTTATCTAAGAAAGCTGGGCCCAGTTGTTCAAACGCTGATTAAGCTAATCCTGGGTTAACGTGAATTTTGATTCAAATTTAGTTACTAAACAATAAAGCGGGATCTTCTTATAGCACCAGTTAGAGAATTTGTTTAAACCAGACATTTTTTCTTTGTTGATCATTTTCACATGCAAACAAAACTATTTTTTGCACCTAGTCTCGCTTTCATAATGAGGTTCACAGCAGCTTGTACGTGGCCTATTGTTTTATTATTCAACACACTGATAATAAAGCACAGTTTTACTGCAGAAAAGCTGGAGACGATCATCACAGGTTGTTACTTGTCAAGTAAAGGCCCGTTTAAGAGCGGATGTCTGTAAATATCAACCCGAGGTATGCAATAGCGAAAAATTCAAAATTCTCAAAAAAATTCACAACATAGCCCACGGTAAACTATTGCAAGAAATACATGTTTTACTTCGATCCGATAATTATTTTTGATGTGAGGCTATGATCTTGAATTCACCGCTCCTGAACCGGGTTTTCGGTGTCTGACACCACATGTTGCGAAGACCTTGTTTTAAAAATCAAACTAGTTTCGTTCCAAACGAAAAACATCCAGTCTGATAAAGTACATAATTATAGACATCATGAATGGTATGTTACTCATCTGAAGTGAAAATTAAATATTTAGGAGATTTTTCAATATTTACAATTTTTTAAGCGATTTCTCGTGATGCCAAATTGACAAATTTGCGACGCTAAAATCATCAACTGGTACATGGCGTTGAGGATAAAGATTTACACCACGTGAAAGAGCATCATTTCTTCTTATAAAATCCGCTTTCAAAAGTATGGGCAACACAAAAGGAAATTTTTGAGGCCGCGAATTACAAGTAGTACTTTAGTGAAAGTTGAGCTTTTCTGTCACGGAATTCCGATGCTAAAACTCAAATAAACACAACATGAAAACGTTTCAAACAACAATGGTTTATTAATTCTTGCTACAGGGCACTGCCTGTGCATGACCTATGCTTATAAGACTATTTTCCTTGGTTTTCTATCCTTTAGGGGCAATGTCAAAAGATTTTAGCGGAGTTCAAAAGCCGTACACGGGTCAGTTTACGTTGTCAACCCGTCGCAACACTAGTAAATATGGAATAAAATGAAACCAGGACTTCTTTCATTCAATCTTACTTTGAAAAAAAATGGAGCAAATAGCTAAGAGTGCTATATAATTCATACCTTTGAGCGGCCACACTGGATGTTTAAGAAATATGGGACATCTATAGGAAACATCGTAACACTTTAGGCCGTTTTATACATTTGGTCACAAAGATTGTGTTACATGCATTTCACCGGTAGACCGCTGACCTTGCACTTACGTACGCCCTCGTTCACGGGATAGAAATTGATGTTTCGTCCAGCTAGACCCCAAAGACAATTAATTATATAATCAGTTCAAACTGAGGTTACGGGTTTGGCTTATCATAATTTTATCTGGTTGCGTCTAAACACACGCAGTTGTTTTGATTTTTGATAAAGTTTTTCAAATTTCAGTCTAACGTAGCCTCCGAATACAGCCGCCTCTCATCGCTTCCGTCCCCGAGGGGCGTTTCGGGCCCTCGGGGGCCGGGAGCGATGAGAGGCGGCTTTATTCGCAGGCTACCATGAATGCTACTCAAAGAGAGTTAAAAGCAATGTCACTGTCTAGTTCATCTGGATAAGACCCAATTTTCAATTTATTGTTCACAAAAATTGTCTGTTGTATGATAGTTTTCATGCGATAAAAGATAGTTCATCCATCAGTAATGGACTTTGAGCAGACAAAATATGGTTTCTTTGGCCTTAATGGGTCAAAGTAAGAACACGATCCAACAAGATCATGTCGCCTGAATATATGGTGCTATGCTCTGAATTTTTAGAGTACTTGCGAAAGCCAACAGGCACTAATATCGAGGTCATCTTGTGGATAAGTCTAGACTGCACAAATGTGATGCTCCGATCTCCCTTCGTTTGCTTGAAACGATTAGCTGCCCAACTTGGTGGGACCGGCGCAGAATCGGTTTTGGCAGCGCCGTCTGATGCCATAAGCATCTCGATGTCTTGAGCAAATAGACCTGATCAGATGGCTGTCATCGATTTCGAAGATACTAAGGGAAATTTTACGCTGAAGTTTAGTCAGTTAGTTATGTCACTTTGTAGACCTGGCTTTACAGCCAAAGGAGCGTAGCTGTGCCATCCAGGCTGTGAAACCCTGGTCCTCTCTCTGACAAAAATTGCTCCCCCTGCGCTCCTCCATTATTCCTGCTGACAATGTACTGTGGTCGACTGTCGCAGGTGTGAGTCGTACTACAGGAAATATTGAGGGAAAATAGGGATGACAGTGGTGACGCAACCCCGTTTCCCTCCTCGCTCTTACCCCGCCGCCTCCCCCTCAACCTCCCCATTCTTTACGTCGGGAGACTGCTACAGTGACAAAGCACACGGCCAAATAACTTCCTAACCTCCTCATTCTGTACGTCGGGAGACTGTAACAGTGACAAAACACACGGCCAAATAACTTTTTAAAAAAAATCACTAAAAATCGTAAATGTGTGTGGATGTAATAACCAGTAATTCAGAATCAAATTGCAAGCGTTATTTAAGGTAATTCTTATTTAAGGTCAGGAGTTTTGCGTTACAGTAATTCGATACCTGCTCTGTCTACGAGAAGCTCCGCCTCAGTTTTCAGTGTTCAGTCAGCAAACCCCGCGGCCCTTAGATAGTTTTAGAAGCGGCAGTGAAAAATTACCCTTGGCATGCGCCCGGGGGGTACCCTGTGAGCAGAGGCCCTTCGATCTTCCTAGATAAGTCGAAGGGCCACTGCTCGCAGGGTACCCGGGGGTATATAAAAATTGACGGGGGTGAGCGTAGCTTTCGGGGGTTAAAATTCGTGGTTTGGTACCTGTCAAAGGTATGGCGCTACCTTTTAGCCAGTTTTAGGGTATTGAGCGAAAACATATAAGAGAAAGTTATTATAAATGTCAGTCAACTGTCACTTAGCGTATTCATTTTAGAGTTGGTACCACTAAGTGGGAAAATTGTACAGATCACGGCTTCAAAACAAATTCTTGTACCTTTTAGTGGTACTTTTCAAAATTTATGACGATCAACTCGCCAATTTGATATGGGAGTTCCCCCCCCCCCCCCCCCCCCGCTGGGGGCAAGTGATCTGTGCAAACTGTAACGCAATCTCTGCCGTTAAACGTATTTTTAAATCGCGGTAAAATACATATATCGTTCCTGATTGATATGATGATTTCTACAATGTAAAGAACGCTCGCTCAAAAGGTATGAATTACGTAGCACTTGTAGCTATTGTTCAATTTGTTCTAAAGTAAGATTCAATGCAAAACATTCTGGTCCGAATTCAAAACGTTGACTACCTAAACTGACCTTTGTGACCTTTATACGCTTTTGAACTCGGGGTCTACTAAAACTGCTACAATCTTTTGTGCCTGCCCCGAAATGATTAAAAACCATGGAAGGTGATATTATGAACGTGGGCCAAAACCTATAGCAAGTACCAACAAACAATTGTTGTTTGAAACGTTTTCATCTTGTGTTAATCTGAGTTTTGGCATCGGAATGCCGTGACAGAAAAGCTCAAATTTCACTAAAGTACTACTTGTAATTCGCGGCCTCAAAAATTTCCTTTTGTGTTGCCCATACTTTTGAAAGCGGATTTTATAAGAAGAAATGATGCTCTTTCACGTGGCGTAAATCTTTATCCTCAACGCCATGTACCAGTTGATGATTTTAGCGTCGCAAATTTGTCAATTTGGCATCACGAGAAATCGCTTAAAAAATTGTAAATATTGAAAAATCTCCTAAATATTTAATTTCCACTTCAGATGAGTAACATACCATTCATGATGTCTATAATTATGTACTTTATCAGACTGGATGTTTTTCGTTTGGAACGAAACTAGTTTGATTTTTAAAACAAGGTCTTCGCAACATGTGGTGTCAGACACCGAAAACCCGGTTCAGGAGCGGTGAATTCAAGATCATAGCCTCACATCAAAAATAATTATCGGATCGAAGTAAAACATGTATTTCTTGCAATAGTTTACCGTGGGCTATGTTGTGAATTTTTTTGAGAATTTTGAATTTTTCGCTATTGCATACCTCTGGTTGATATTTACAGACATCCGCTCTTAAACGGTTTCAACATTTGCTTCAACATGCGTTCAGCAAAAGTTGTTGAACCAAATGTCGGGGACGTTTGAACAGATCGTTCAACACTGTTGAAAGCGTGTTGAAGCCAATAGGCCATTTCCGAGTTGCTGTGAACCTCGTTATGAAAGCGAGGCTAAGTGTGAAACTTTTCTCATGAAAATTAGTTTTGTTTGCATGTGAATGAAAACTAATTTTCATAAAAAAAAATTTTGCACTAGCCTCCCTATCATAATGAGGTTCAAAGCAAATCAGAAATGGTCTATTTAAATTGGTTTAAACTTCATTCAACATCGATTCAACATTTTCCTTGTCCTTGAAAATATGAAATGGCGTTGAAACCGTTTGAACACTCCGCTCATCCAACATTTGCCTAACATCCGTTCAACTTTTGTTGAACAAATGTTGTGCAAAGTATTAATGTTGAAATTGTTTAAACGGGCATTAACAAGGAACCCGATACATGAAATTATGGATACGGCAGGATATCTGTGTTCACAAACGAGGAATATTAAGTACACCATGACCATATTTGGAAAGTGTTAAAATGTGTTGAATGATAATGCAAATTATCGACGAGTTCATCCACGCAACGTGCGCGGCTATAGTTCTCGCAAGGGACTGTTGTGTTCTAAAAATGATAAAACACATGATCACATTGCCATTCTCTTCCCGTGATGATCTCTTGGACATACAGGATTGTGAAGCCGTGTACCTGTTGTGCGTAGCTTCTCATAATTTTTTGTTTTGTTTTGTTTCCGAAGGATGAGAATCAATTCAGGACTGAGCTGCTCTGTTTTAAGGTAACACTTTGTGCAATGGTTAATTATTTGCTGAATTGCGAATTTCGGCTCAAGTAGAGTAGAACCACCGTCAAGGGAATACCCTTCATGGCGGTGTCCCCCGAAAAGAGGTTGGCTCATTTCGTTAGCAATCAATTACCATTCAAAAAGCCTGTTTCCTTGAATAGGATGAATATTGCTAACAACATTTGTACAACATACTTTAGTTGCCATTCATTTATTAGAGTACAGTAAAAGGACAGGCTTTGAAAGCTGTCATGAGTGTCGTCACTTGTGATTTGAGTGCAATAATCTTATCATTCCTCTTTGGTGGTTTGTCACATACCAGGAATCAGTGCCTAGTTGCCCCAGCCCCTTAATGGACGTTTAAATAGCATTTGGGATGTTCAAAAACTGTCCCGATCCCCCGCTTAATAGAGGTGACCCAATAACAGGGATCAGCGATACAAAGGTTATTGAGCGTTTTTTTTTTCTGGGACTCAGGTTTATGTCCCCTTAATGAGGTGTCCAAAGGTAGAGGTTTCACTGTACATCTGTGCACTGCAGTTGTACTTGGTTGTCTTGGTATAAAGTTTTCTTTTTTTCATTTTCGCAGCACAAACAGAGAAACCTTGTGTGGACTAAAGGCACTGATGCCCTTGAAGGAGAACTTCAGTCTTCATCAGAAGTGGACTTCTATATTGATCAGGTAAAGCGACAAGATGGTCACTCCAAAATGAGGTATCCACTAGACATCTCGGGTACTTACCGTTTACATGGAAAACCCGGAAATTTTAGTTGGAAAATCAAATGGAACGCATCATTCCATTTGGAGTACTTCTGAAATTATTATGGCTTCCGGTCAAAGTGATGCATTTTTTGTTAATCCTTTTAGAATTTACAGCTGATGTTCATACATTTTTGCATGTTATCCATCTTCTCTTAAGACAAGCTAAATCATTTCGTATTTATGCCGAAAATTTCCATCCGGGTGGTTTGCGTAAATGGTAAGCACCCGTCTACTCCCTGCTTACCAGGGAAAACAACTTTTTGGTAGTGGTTGCATCTGATTGCTTAATACAGCCTTACAAATACAGATGTCCGGGGATATCATCTCATTTGCGAGTGCAATACCCCCACAAGCTTTGCAGCTTTAAAAATTATCGTGTTTAAATAAAGGTCTTCCATCGATCCAGTATTCACGACCAAACCAACATTGCTAACCTCCGGCACTGACATGGTGGGTCTAAGTAGGCAAAGTGTTATGTTGACGCTTTTCGACAGTTTTTTTTCGCAGTAGTAACTGCAAGAGGCCATTCGCAGACTGATGTATTCTTAACGTGAATTTTATCAACGCCACCGATTTAGGTTAGCCTTGCTGGCTGTTGTTGGTTTAACCTTTTAGCGGTTATTCATACCACATTTTTGTTGGGTGCGCTACACGTGGGATCAAATAAACTGATAGCGGCGGCCATGGCCAACTTTACAACCCGGATTCCAATCTTATTCGTATTAAGGACAGTGCCAATTTTTGTTACTGCGCATACATTCTGCGAATCTTGAGATACTCGGGTTTCCTATGGGTGGTGCCTACTAATACAGGGATATTTTTGCGAGGTTTAAAACTATGCGGAGAAAGCAGAACTTAGCAAGTGCTCTTGGTATCCAAAAAGAAAAATTGAGGGTAACCATGCATTTTTCGAAGATAATAAAGCTTCAATTTGGAAAAAACGCCATACATTGCTTTGTATTTTACTGTTTTATTTTTTGTTTTGTTTGTTTGTTTGTTTTTTTGTTTGTTTTGTTTTGTTTTGGTTTTTTTTGTTTGTTTTTTAAGAAAGAATTGTTGCTTTATTATCTCTGAAAAATGCACGGTTGCCCCAAATTTTCTTTTTGGATTTCAATAGCCCTTGCCAAGATCTGCTTTCCCCCCGTAGTCATAAACCATACAATAATACTTCTTTATTAGTAAGCACCGTCCTTAAATTTGTCAAAAGAACACGTCTTCTGTCCACAAACAATTCCAGACAGTCTTCTGGTCCTCGCTTGAACCAGTTGTTGTTTAGAAATAATCAGTGTCGACAACAAACCAAGCCGATTGTCTCACTTATCTGTTTCATTACAGGACATGATTCACATTGCTGACACCAAAGTTGAACGGCGCTATGGAGATTTCTTCATCCGACAGATTCACAAATTTGAAGAGGTAGGAGCTCCCCTCATCACTCACAGTGGTTTAAGGTGGCTGGCACCGCCAGCGCTTACACCTTAACGGAACAACACTTCTCTCAATTAGTTGATAGAACAATAATGGTATCAAACTAATCCCTATTAGTATAAATCTACCAGCGTTCTATTACGAATGCCGTTCTCTGATTGGCTACACTACCCGCTATCCATTTAACAATTAGATTATGAGCTCGAGATTTCTATCGCGTGATAGTTGATGAGGGCGAAGCCCGAATCAACTATCACGCATAGAAATCGAGAGCGAATAATCTAATTGTTTTAGTATAAATCTACTATTTGTTCAAAACTAAACAAGTAAATTATCTATTTCCTCATCGCAGACACTTTGAAAACGCGAAGAAGCGGCCGCCATTTTGTTGAAAATCGCTACTCGCTATCTATCACAGAATAGATAGCGAGTAGCGTAGCCAATCAGAGAACGGCATTCGTGATAGAACACTAGTAGATTTATACTAATCTGTGATAGAAAGCGAGTAGCGGTTTTCAACAAAATTCAGCCCGCTTCTTCGCGTTTTCGAAGTGTCTTTGAGGAGGATTTGGATAATCCACTTGTTTAGTTTTGAGCGACTAGTAGATTTATACTAAAACAATTAGATTTTTTGCTCTCGAAATCTCGAGCTCATAATCTAATTGTTAAATAGAAATGGTAACGTATTTATATACCGCACGTACCAGTAGTCTCATAGCGGTTTACAATTCTTCTGTGCCACTGACAGCCGCGATCAGTCCGTGTTTTGTTTTCACCCACCCAGCCAACCCACGCATGTAAAAGACAGATGAAAACAGATAGAGATAGACCACCACACCGGGGACTACACCCCCAAATCATTGGTGACCAAGTTATGGTCGTTTTCTCGGCATAACAGCTTAACATAGCAACAGTATAACGTGTTTAAAACAGCCCTAATTTTATTTTAGTGGTTATAACTCAAAAGCGAGCTTGGTGACCCCTTGTCAGTTGCAAAAGAGTTGAAAGTCATGTTTAGTTTTGAAAATTTAAAGTGGCTCTTATTCAACTGTGTTCAGTTTGTCACTGTGGAGTATAGCTCGTGATCTAGAACTCCGCGCTTCCAATTTTCTTAATACTCGGTTTCAACCTCTTATCTTTCTCGCTGCCACCTTTTGCCTTCCATAATATATGGAAAAATTCTGGATATAAGCCCCAAACTGATATTCGAACAAAGGACTTTTCGTTGGGGGAGAGAAGGTTCAGTTTATAGTAGCAAAGGTTGAAAGCTGTTTTGTGTGCGGTTTAAATGAAAAACAGCTGACAACGGAAAAAAAAAAATGTCGGGAACTGCAAACCCTTTCACCGGCATTAGACTTGTTAGCAAATACAGAAACCTTGTGTTACTCTTTCTTACAGGTGAGCAAGAATATTCAGGCATTACAGTAAGAGGATACATGGCAAACTGTACGGGATGACCTGGAAAGAGAAACATCTGAACATTGTAGTGTGGAAGTTCGATACTGATGATTTACAAATAATAAATTTCGTTAAATCCCAGCGGTGCTAAAATTAAGTATTATCATCACTTTGGAAATTAACCTCTAGTCTTGATAGCCACAATGTGGGGCTGCTATTTCCTTGGGCTGGTTAAAGCCTGCCTCTAGGGGGAGGGGGGGTCCGGGAAAACTGGGCTGAAATTAAAGCTATACTGACAACCTTTTTCTCCCACACGAAATTTTCGTAGAACGCTAAGGGGAAGATACCATTGAAATGATTCAAGAACGGATAAACAATCAGAGTTTGGCTATTTTTCAGAACATAGCGAAGAACTTGCAACTGCCTGACTAAGTTTTCAAGTTGCAATCCAGTTGCATCCTAGTTATACATTTATGGCCAAACATGGTTTCAGAAAACCAAGAGTAACTTTGAAGAAAACTTTATTTATTTTCAGTTTTATCTTCATTTGAGTCAAATAAGTCCCGTAAATTTGTAAAGTAAATTAGAAACCGTTGGCATAGCCACTTTATGGAAGGTTGAAAACTCGACGCGCGGAGCTCACAGCAACCCTTTTCCGCGATTGACGTGCGCGTGTTTCCTTCTGTACGACAAAAAACTCATTCCAAGAAAATACACATGGGTTACCTTCACACAAGGAAAGGAAAATAAATAAAAGTCAGGTCAGCTACATGAAATCGGGGCTGTGTTTTTGAGTATTTGATCCTGTTATGTTTGCACAGTTTACTACTAACGATGTAACGCAATTTGCGGTTAAGCACATACTTTTTATGGGAAACTTTGCTTTATCCTTTGCGTGGTCATATTTGGTTACCTTGTCCCCCCCCCCCCCCGTCTCGGAGACCATAGAAGAGAGCTCTTGCAGCCTGGGAACTCTTATTCCATTCTACTTTAGATTACGCGAACAGGCTTTACTATTCTTCGAAGATTTTTGCTCTCGGTAACGTCACAATACTCTGTCATATCCCATAATTCCTGTCACATTAAAGTACATCTTGTGCACTACAGTCGACCCTCTTTATTACGGACACCAAGGGGACAGGGATAAGTGTCCGCATTAAAGAGGTGTCCGTTTTAGAGAGGTACGCTTTATAAGGATTTCGGTCTCTCAGGGACCAACTGAACTGTCCGTATTAAAGAGGTGTCCGAAAGGAGAGGTTCCGCTGTATCTAGATTTGTTAAAAACTGGATTATCGTATAATGCCATTCCAAGGATTTGATTGGCTTTGCGGCCATGGAATATTTAACAATTATTCTACGAGTGCACGTTGGATATGAGATGATAGATAGCCAACGAGGCGCTACGCTCCTCGTTGGCTATAATCATCTCATATACAATAAGTGTGAATGGAATAATTGTTTTATTAAAAACGACTAAGAAATAATGCTAGATTTTGCTGATTTCGCTTTGCAAGAACAATTACAAGACAATGTAATGGTCTGTTTTTCCACAACAGTCCGGTACCAATCCGAAGTGCTTTCAAGGTTGATTGCTATTGCTTTTCGAGGTGCTTTCGCGTTCGATTAGTCTTTTGAATTATGTTCCATTTCTTGTTGTTAGAGAGTGGGCAAGAAAAAATGTCAAAACTGTCAGGCAGCGAACCGTGCGTCAGGAATCCTCTGAACATACATGCGCTGCCCGAGATACAAAAGAAAAGTATGGGAAGCAGACCTGGCAACAAACGCCAAAACAAGCAATCTCAAGACCCCTTGAGAAACGAGGGCCAAGACAGAGAGGAAAAGTTAGGGACAAGAACGATTGAAATTCCCTGTGGTCCTGTTCCATTTTCTCCCCGGTCTCCTATAGTAGGAAGATACCGAGGCTTTTTATATATACCGTCTTTGCGTTATTATTGTCATTATTATTATTATTATTATTATTATTATTATTATTATTATTATTATTATTATTATTATTATTATTATTATTATTATTATTATTATTATTATTATTATTATTATTATTATTATTATTATTATTATTATTACGCTGAGCACCCCAGTAGTTGAACAAGAAGTAGTTCTTGCTAATTCCATGTGCTTAAGTGAATTATGCTTCCTTCTTGTTCGGATCAAAAAGGTAAGAAGAAAGATGGTAAATTTTAAGCTCGATAATCAAATTAATTATGAACACCACAATAGTCCGGTAACAATCCGAAGTGCTTTCAACTTTGATTGCTTTTGCTTTTCGAGGTGCTTTCGCGTTCGATTCGTCTTTTGAATTATACTCCATTTCATGAACAATTTTCCCGCTATTCACACCTCATATAGTCTCCTTCGCAGCCGTTATCAGGGTCGTGACGACCCAGATTACGGCTGCGTTAGAGACTACACCTTATAGTACCCTTTTTTTTACGGTTTACTGCGATTAACGCTATCATAGTTAATTGAGGGACTGGTTATGGAAACCTTGCCATGAAAACAATAGTGCTGCAATTTATGTTGGAAGCGCAGTGACAGTGCACAACGTTTTAACGTTTACAGTAGAATATCTTAACAGGTGAGTTTCTATTGGTCAGTTGCTCCAACACATTTCAAAATCTATTGTGGTCTGTGCCTGTCACGGCCAAAAATGTTAACAAAAACATATAACAAAAAAGTTTGTCAGGCTTCATAACCATTGGCTTTAATTAACTATGACGCCATCGAAGGCCTCGGTTGAGGGCATGCATCACAGTGAGGCGGAAAAAAGGCAATCTACCAATAACAGACAGTTAACACTTTTATTTTGATAAATTAACGTAATAATTACCGTAACAACATTCTAATTCTTTGTGAGAAACATTTAGCAACTCAAACAGAGCTGTTACAGAATCAATAATAAATATCATAAAATGCGTTTCATCACATGTGGAATATTTCATAATTGTAAGAAAGCGAATTATTTGCCATAATCGAGAATAATACCAACGAAGATCAAACATCTTAGCTTATGACGGCTATTCTCACATTGACCAGCCGTAAACCTGTTTTTTTTTTTTTGCTGTTGTTGTTTGCGCCCGGTTCATCAACAATCCATTTGTTCAGTATCGCAGAAATGTCCTTCATGACATTCGCGGGTTTGTTCCTGATCTCGAACCATTCTGTTTTTCATTTACGCGCCGGGTACTTATTTGCAACGCTATAGCCTTGCATTTTGTTATGGACGTCTTTCTCTGCGGCATCTATGTTTTCCACATACCACTCTCCCTTAGGCCCCGTTTATATGGAGAAAATAAAGTTGTTCCGGCCAGAAGGGTCACTCGCCTACCCGAGCTACCCTGGGCGAGCCAAGCCGGGTCACCTTTTTTCCAGGGTAGGGTCACGTACCCTCCTAGCCGAGTCAACTTTTCTTCATATAAACACTTTGGCTCGCCCAGCCGGGTCAACTCCGTCAAGGCGAGACAATCAGAGCATGCGCGAACGCTGTTGGCTCTGGCAAAGAGGTTAACTTTTTTCTCATATAAACGCTCGCTGAAGTTGACTCGGCTGGGAGGGTGACCCTCTTTCCCGAGACAACTTTTCTCCATATAAACGGGGCGTTGTGTCTAAAGGATACGGGCATCCAGATTGAAGGTTCATTCTTCGTTGTTCGGGGTCTATAGCCTGGCCGGTCTTAAAATATGACTTACCATACGTTTTCATGAGGCAAATGTATCGGGGTTTTTTTTAAGTTTTGCTTGTCTTTTGTCTGTTTTTTTTTTTCATCATCATTTTTTGGAGGCCTTATCCTCTCCTGGTTTTATCCATTCGTGAAAGCTCGGACCTAGTTTAAGAAAGAAACAAAAAAAAACTGTGTAGCTAAGGAGATTGGTTTTTACCTTCTTAGAACTCGTTTCGGATTGAAAAATTAGAAATTATGACAATTGTCACGGTGTATTATGCCACTCGGTGCTACACCTTATCCGAAACTCTATGTTCAGGAGAAATAAATATATTTTTAATTTCTTACCTTCCTTGGTCAGAGTTCCACCTGTAACGATAGACTTGTCCTGTTTGGCCGCAGTTTCAAGCGAAACCAAAAACATCAGGATTGACACCAGAACAAACGTGCGGTAAAAAGTTTGTGACATTGATTCACCCATGTTGTTACACCTGAATTAAAAAAAAAATGATCCTGTTTACATGTGCCTATGCTGCATGTTACTAAAATGGAGGTTGTACAGTTGTGCTGGTTATAGCTCGGTTAGAACAGGCTATAGGTAAAAAAGAGTTTTGTATTCGGCAAGCCGGAACGCTGGCCTGTAATCCTTAAGGGCAATTCTCAGATATCTTTGACAAGTTTGACATACCACAAGAGGTGTTTTCCCTGGACCAGTATGTCATATTCTTGAAGATGCAAGAAACGGACACAGCATATCAAATACGAAACAACTCAAGAAGAACATTGCTACAGGGAAGAACTAATTCGGCGAACTGTTCTATTGTTTTGAATAACTATTAAGTCCTCTTTGTGATTTCGAAGATGCGAAAATAAAGTACAATTTCTGTGCAAAAAGAATTACTTTACACCCTCTTTTTAGGTTTATCCGGCGACTTTTTGATGCACTTGGTTCTAACTAATGAAGTGTAGAGACCTTTTGGTAAAAAATAAAAATAACGATAGAAATGAAACAAAACAATTGCTAAAAGAATGGATTCATGGAAGAGAGGATGGTAGGTAATCCTCTTTTAATAAGCTGCGCAATCTTACAGGGTTGTTGTATGGGAGAGGGCTCTTCTTCAAAGTATGGCACTGTTCAGCTGTTCTTGACCTTTTGATGGTCTGTGGAAAAGTGATAAACAATAAACAACTTCCTTTTGTTCCTAACGGAGAATCAGTCACCATAGACTAAAATATCCATTAGTGGTTTTATTTCTGCTGGTGGCCTCCATAAAAACTGGCTCCGAAGTTACGTAGTGCCTGTGACCATGTTTCGTTGAACAGAAACCAGTTTTTAGTTAATTCTTGTTCTTGTTTTCAGCGACTGATTTTTATTTCTGGTATTTTATTCTCGTTTTCGTTAATCAACAAAATTACGCAGTATTTTTCTAACCAACAGGAAACATTTTTATTTCAATCAAAGACGTCGCACGCCGTTTTGTCATGTTGCATCAACGCCAGATTATGTGGCTTTCATTTATGCTTCATTTACTCTCGCGTGATTATTTTACTTTTTGCACTTACTATGCTTTTTGCAGGTACAGTTTATGCAGTAGCTTTATTTTAGTCTTTCCATTAAGTCCTTAAAGTGCACCATATTTATTATTTATCGTCAAAATTTCCTGACAAATCCTTTGCTACCTTCACAGATAAAAGTTTTTTTTTTTTCATCGGCCGTAAATCACTAAACCGGACGCAATAAAAAAGTCGATAGTGTTCGTAACTATTTCCAATTGACTTTGATTTCGGGGCTATGCTATCACTTTGTTTCGTCGCCCGCAAAACAGCTCTGGGCCACTCATACATGAATGATTTATGTTTAAACATTTCCACTGGTCTCGTTTGTGCTATGCCCCTTCCTTCTTTCGCGGCTATTCCACGATTTGTTGAATCTCTAAAAAGCGAACGCTGTACTCTGTTACTTGTTAAGAAACTTTGAATAAGAACATCTACAACCCAGCAGTAAACAGACTCAGCCTCAGTAAAAAGGGATGAATAATTGACAAGTTGTCCGTCGAACAATCGTTGACATAACGGAAATGACAAAAGCACAACAACAACAAAATTAAGGTGAAAAACCATCAAAGAAACTTCGTAGTTTACATCGAACAAGGAATCGGACATACACATGAATCTTACGTACTTCTGTGTAAATCTCTAAATCCGAGGCGCCCATCGACAAGATAGGATTTTTGTGTGTCCTTGAAAATTTGTAGATTCAGTTTTAGAAAAAAACGTTTACAAGTAATCAAAATAGTTTGGTCTAGGAGAAAGACAAATTACTCAAAATGTGTCAACACCTAAAATTATAGGCTCATCTAAAAAGGTTCACGAACAAACATTCTGAATACAACCATCGAGCTAGAAATGCCATAATTAAATGAAAATCGTGAAAAGAAAAATTGGCATACCTTTCGCATCACGGCGCAACACAACGCAAACTTGGTGGCTTTAAAATTAGTCGATTTTATTTTCGTTGTGCTTTTGTCATTTCCGTTATGTCAACGATTGTCCGACAGACAACTTATCAATTATTTAGGTTCATCCCTTTTCACTGAGCCTGAGTCTGTTTACTGCTGAGTTGTAGATGTTCTGATTCAAAGTTTCTTGACAAGTTTAGAGATTCAACAAATTGTGGAATAGCCGCGATAGAGTAAAGGGGCATAGCACAAACGAGAGCAGTGGAACTGTTTAAATATAAATCATTCATCTCTTATAAAATTTAATTAGTGACCCAGAGCTGTTTTCCGCGCGATGAAAAAAGTGAAGGCATTTTCCCCGACTTTCTTTATTGCGTTCCGTTAAGTCATTTTTAAAAGGCCCGTCAGAAATATACTTTTTTCTCAGAAGATAGCAAAGATTCGTCGCGAAATTTTGACGATAAATAATTGATATGGTGCACTTCAAGGACTTAATGGAAAGACTAAAATAAAGCTACCGCATAAAACTGTACCAGCAAAAAGCATAGTTAGTGCAAAAAGTAAAATAATTATGCGAGAGTAAATGAAGCGTAAATGAAAGCCACATAATCTGGTGTTGATGCAACATGACGAAACGGCGTGCGACGACTTCGGTTAAAATGATTTTCTGTAATTTAAAAGAATACTGAGTCATTCTGTTTATAAATCTGTCCTCTGAACGAAAAAAATAATGTAATAGAAAGAAAAATCAGTCGCTGAAGACAAGAACAAGAAATAACTAAAAAGGTTCCTGTTCAACGAAACATGGTCACGGGCACTACGTAACTTGGGAGTTATGGAGGCCACCAGCAGAAATAAAGTCACTAATGGATATTGTAGTCTACGGTGACCGAGTCTCCATTGAGAACAAAAGGAATTTGTTTATTGCTTAGCTTTACTTTTCCACAGACCATTACGAGGTCAAGAACAGCTGAACAGTGCCATACTTTGAAGACGAACCCGGCCCCTTACAGTCCTTACAACAAACCTTGGTAAGTTTGCAAAGCGTTTAACTGAAGTCTTTCACATGAATCCATTTTTTCGCAATTATTATGTTTCATTTCTATTACCACTTTTTTCTTTGTTTTTCTTCTTTTTTATTTATTTTATAATTCAAAGGTCTCTACAGTTCATTTGTTAGAACCACCTATATCAAAAAGTCGTTAAACCTTAAAAGAGGGTGGAAAGTAATTTGTTTTGCACCGAAATTGTACTTGATGTGCTTCAGAATGCAAGCGGACGTAAGATAGTTGTTCAAAACAATAGAATTGTTCGCCGAATTAGTTCTTACCCCATAGCAATGACCACAGCTTTAAGTAAAATAGCTCAGTTACCATTATGGGGCTGTTCATTGAGTTGTTTTTTGTTTTTGTTTTTGTTTTTTGTTTTTTCTTCTTTTTTTTAATTCCAGAAGCAAGAAAGAAATTTGCGACACCCAATTAAGTATTTTAAGGACCAAAGACAACAAAATTAAGTTCTTTATGGGAGAATCATTTAGAGACGAAGATTAAAGGAATGAACTTTAAATGTGGTGCGCCGGTCAACAACAAGATGAAGTCTACCCCGTTATTTAGCCCAAGTCCTTGCGTTTAGTTGAGTTAATTCCAGTCCTAAAACGGTCAGAAAGAAGCCGTTTGCTGAAGCCAGCTAAACATGTTTATCATTCAGGGCCCAGTTGTTCTAAAGCTAATCCTGGGTTAACGAGAACTTTGATTACTAAATTACTAAATTACTAATCAATGAAGACTTTTCAAAAACATTTTTACTCCTCAGTTTTGACTTAGACTTTTCTTTACCACAAGCATAACATTAGTTTTTAAAAACAATTATAGTGAGCGAGATGAAAACCTTGGTTTATTTTTTAATTGGGGTTTAGCGTTAATCAGCTTTCCAACAACTGGGCACAGTAGTGCAGTCGTTTTTAACTACCACTGTTATCTGTTTCTTAGTTTTTATATTGTTATACTCTTTTATGTTAGTTTTGAGTTGCACATGACCTGCATTAATGGCAGTTTTGTTTTGTGTTTTTCAACTGACGCAGTTATGCTGTCTATGTTTTCTTTTTTATTGTTGTTACCATCATCATCATTATTATTATGAAGGAGTGTAAAACGTACCAATCCTTAATGAAATAGCTATATGCGGCGACAGCGTAACCCATGTTGCCAAAAGGAATGTGATCTTTTCCTTATAAAACTATATCCATCAAAACTACTAAAACTATAAAACTAAAATTATATAACACTTCACAGAGTGTGTGTTAAAATTCCTAACATGAAACTATTTTGAAAGTCCTAGCAATGTTCAGCGTCCCGCATCTCACCGCCCTCTGCATCCGGTGGAGAATGACTCGCCCTCTTGCCCCGAATAGCTCTGTCATGGTGCCATTGACATCGCGTAACCATCCTGCTAAGACATCAATGATGACGTTGTTTTGTTTGATATTGTTAATGTTATTGTTATTGTCATTGTCATTGTCATTGTCATTGTCATTGTCATTGTCATTGTCATTGTCATTGTCATTGTCATTGTCATTGTCATTGTCATTGTCATTGTCATTGTCATTGTCATTATTATTATTATTATCATCATCATCATCATCATCATCATCATTTATTATTATTATTATTATTATTATTATTATTATTATTATTATTATTATTATTATTATTATTATTATTATTATTATTATTATTATTATTTGGCTGTTATCGTGCCCCGGTCGTCACTTTTCCACAGCAAAGCGCGCTCGTTTCAAAAATGATTAAATACTGGATCATGTTATAATGCAATTCCAGGGATTTGACTGGCTTGGCAGTCATGGTATATGAGCCATTTTACTAGTTGTTTAAGGGAAAAACACCACTGGTGGAATGTCCAACTTGTTAAAGATAATTGGGAATCGCGCTCAAAAGAATCACAAGCCAGCGTTTTTGTCGAACACAATTAGCAAATTGTTCCGGTTTTACCTATAACCTGCCCTTACCGAACTGACCAGGGGCCCGTTTCTCGAAAGTCCCGGAATTAAACTTACCGGGCCTGGTAAGTGTCTTTGGTGATAAATGCTTCTAAACAGACGGTCAATTTTTGTTAGCTTTGAATACTAAATTTTTAAATCTTGTCTATGAATCACTGTGTAATCGGCGAAAAAACATTTAAAAATATACTTATCGCGGGCCCGGTAAGTTACCGGGAGTTTTGAGAAATGGGCCCCAGGACAGCTTCACAACCTCGTATTTTAATATGTTTCTTAAAAGTAACACGTAGCCGTAGTTTCATCTAATGGCACATGTAAACATGATCATCTTTTTAATTTTTCAGGTGTAACAACATGGGTGAAGTAAAGTCGCATACTTTTTATCGCACGTTTGTTCTGGTGTCGTTCCTGATGTTTTTGGTTTCGCTTGAAACTGCGGCCAAACATGACAAGTCTGTCGTTACAGGTGGAACTCTGACCAAGAAAGGTAAGAAATTAAAAAATATTTATTTCTCCTGATAGTTTTGGATAGGGTACAGCACCGAATTACGGCTAAAACACCGTGAATTTTTTTTTTTTAATTTGAAACTAGTTGGCAACAGATAAGTACCAACTGATCTGTTTGGTTACTCTGTTTTCTTTTCTGAAATTAGGTGCGAGCTTTAACGAATGGATAGAAGAGGAACCGGACAACGCTTCCAAAAAAATGCTGCCTACTATGCAGAAGTTTTTCTTTAGCACTAGCAAGGGAAAGTTTGTTTATCTCATTGGAACCATTGATGGGCCATTTTTTAAGATCGGCTATAGCGAAAACCCCGAAAACCGAGTAAAGCAACTCCAAACTGGAAGCATGTATATTTTACAGCTTGTGAAAAAATGGCCGGTAACCAACATGTGTAAAGCAGAAGAAGACGCCCATGTCGCCATGCAAAAATATAACCGTGCGCTGCGTTACCCGAGTACAGGATGGAAAACAGAATGGTTCGATCTCAAAGGCGGCTTAACATTGAAGGATGTCGAGGAACAAGTTTCTTCGGTACTGGAGAAGTATAAACCGGGCCCGAACGAAATATAGACTGTCCCTGATGTGAAAATACCTCTTGTATGATAAGATTTTTTGATTTTCGTTGGTATTATCAATTCTCGACTGTCGTAGAAATTCATCTAGATTATGGCAAATAAGTCGTTCATTTACAATTCATATTCCATATCTAACAAAATATATTATGATGATATTTATTACTGATTCTGTAACAGTTCTGTTCGAGTTGCTAAATGTTTCTCATAAAGAATTAGAATGATGTTACGGTAATTATTACGTTAATTTATCAAAATAAAGCGTTAAAGCTAGCAAATTAGTCATTTGTCTTTTTTTCCCGGCTTAATGTATGCTCTCAACCGAGGCTCTCAATTGCGTTAACCGTGGTAAACCGTCATAAAGGGTACTAGGGACGACGGTAACGGCAAAAGCAAAGTAAACGTCACCTGAAAATTTAACTTTATTTCATTTGTTCTACCTCGCGATTATTTCAACTCGCTCAACTTCTACAGAAACGCCGAACTATACAGGAACCAAATTGTAGGAGTGGCGTTCAAGTTAAGAAAGAAAATGAAAAATTCACTGTCGCGAGCTCACCTTCTCCAAAAAACCTAGAATTTGGTCATGTTGTTGTTTTGCAGAGGACAGCGAAGAAAGGTACCAAAATGTAAAACGCACGTGCAGAGCGATTGTTTTTGCTCATTACACCCATTGTTTTGTGGCGTTGTCGTTGTCGTCGCCGTTGCCTAAGCTCCCTACTGTAAGGTGGAGACTCCCCTACGCAACCGTTATAAGGGTCGTCACGCAACGCTTCTTGGTGAAAGTAAGCGTTGCGTGACGACTGTAATAACGAGCGGGTGGGAAACTATACCAGGTGGGAATAGTGGGAATGTGTTTATGAAAAATGGAGTGTAATTCAAAAGGAATCAAGAGAGAAATAATAATCAAACACTAAAGCACTTCGGATTAATACCGGACTGTTGTGGTGTTCAATTTCTTTGATTGCGAACCGAGCTTAAAATTCACCATCTTTTTTTTTATCTTTCTTCTTCAGTTTCTTACCTTCTTGATTCGTACAAGAAGAAAACAAAATTCACTTGACACATGGAATTACTACTGGGGTCCTAATTCAAATAAAAAAGAAAAACAGACGAAAAACTATTGATGGGCTTCGTAGAGGAAGGCGTAAGTGATACGCTAGTCTAAGGAGTATAAAATTGTCTCCGCTATTTAAGAGCCCTCCCTCTCTTACTAGGAGGAAGTAGGTAGCATAAAGTGTCCTCAAGACACCAGTTATTTTTATCACTGCGTGATGCGGGAACCGCTGACTCAAAATCGTCCCTTTGGTCTCCATTCTCGACCCCAGAGCCGCTCGGCTTTGACTACGTCATACACCCTCCGTCAGTCATGCGCAAAGGGGAAGAGCTCGGAGTCGAGAATGCTTTGCTGTCTGGTGTATCCTTGGTGTATCATTCAAAGCAACATTTAATGAAACAGCGCGTGCGTTAATTCCACGCGACGCGCAATCTCGTTCCCAGAGCCCGCGTTACCCAGAGAACGAATTGCGCGACGCGTGGAGGTGTTCACTTGGTGAATAGGGAGCTTAAGCAACGACGACGGCGACGGCATCGACAACGCCACAAAACAATAGGTTTAATTAAAAACAATCGCTCTGCACGTGCATTTTACATTTTGGTACATTTCTTTGCCGTCCTCTGCAAAACAACAACGTGAAATGACCACAATGAAGGTTTTGTGGAGAACGTCAACGGACGACGGTGAATGTTTCATCTTCTCTCTTAACTTGTACGCCACTTTTACCAATTTGGTTCCTGAATAGTTCGTCATTTTTGTAAAAGTTGAGCGAGTTGAAATAGTCGCGAAGTAGCACAAATGAAATAAAGATATATTTTCAGGTGACGTTTTCGTTGCCGTTGCCGTCGTCGTTGCTTAAGGCTGGTTTCCATATGATCGCGGATCGCAGATCGCAGATCGCAATAAGGTCTGCGATCGTCTGCGATCATATGGAAACCAGCCTTTAGATAGAACATGGTTCTATCTTCTGCGATCGTCTGCGATCGCAGACGATCGCAGAAGTAGTTTCCATATGATGGCAGACGATCGCAGACCTTATTGCGATCTGCGATCCGCGATCCGCGATCATATGGAAACCAGCCTTTAAGCTCCCTAATGATTCTTGGATACTCCTCTTCTTCGTTTCGCAAGACAGTTTTCTGAGGGTCTTGGCGTTTGCCTCAAAGGAACTTAAGTATTCCCATTCCCTTACGCGACAGCTCACTTATCATGAAGCTAATGTTATCAAGAGCCGAAATATTTTCAGTCAGGTATAAGAATTTTTTACCTTCAGTCTATTGCCGTCTCGACGTTTCCTTTTATCTCCACTTTAAACGTGCTTGAATACGGTGACATTATCCTGCCTGTTCTTCATTTCTTCTCTGATATAGCCGAGCAATCTTTAATGATATCCCTAATAATGCTGTTTGCGCCTTTAGTTGCGTTTTTTATCTCCTTATCGATGTCATCTCTTTTCTCGTTATCATTCGGTTTGGAGATCTCCGAGTATTGCATTATCAGCTCCAACGTGAGGATGCAACCCTTTTTCAATCGTGGATCGTGCGGTCTTCGCCCTTGGCTCGCACATTTTCAACGTACTTCGGCTCCAGCATTGCTTCACGGGGTCATCTTTGCAAATTAAATACGTTTAAAAATTGTTGCCCGTGGTTCTGCCCAAAAAGTTTATCTGAATGAACCGGCTTGATCTCTAGGATCTAACGCTATGCTGAAAACATTTTCAGAAAGACGCTTCAACGCTCCTTGCAATTCGTCGTACTTCTGAAACAAGTTTTTCAAGGCGCCATTCCTGACTCTCTTAAAGGTTGGTTGTCCGTAGCCATTTTTGACAGTGCCTTCTTGGTGATCGATTTCCGACTGAACAGAATATTTGAAAGGACGATATTTTTACGCAAATTGTAAATAATATGTTTTTCGGGCTTTCCTTTTCGCAACTACTTAAGGCCGCGTGGGACCATTGCTCTATAAAATTTACAGGAAATGCACAAAATGTAAACCCCGATTCCGACAATACACGAAATATTCACGAAATATTTGGCGTCCTTAATAATTTATTGAGTGTATTCTGTTTTGGTGCGTTTGTAATTTGCGCTGGTAAATTATCCTCGTGATCGCAATTTTGAACTACAAATAAGACTTGAACTTCTTGTGCATCTCAAAAACTTGCGTTTGAAAGCTCGTTGTTTCATACGGTATTTTTGACGGCTAATTAAAAACCTTTCCTCCTTCGAATGTAGTGATTCCATTGCTACTGCTTGAAAGCAAAGAGGCGCGCACGGGCAATGGATAATTACAAACTGTCCTTATTACATTTACCGCTTCAGAAAGTGGGCCTCGTTGGCTATACCAAGTCCACGAACAACTTTGACCACCCGGACGGTCACGAGAAAAATTAATAACATTCCAAAACAACTTCGGTTGTTTGTTAAAAGAATAACTTTTTACAACAATCTATTTCTCTTGACTTCTTTAATAGTAGGGTATTTATAATAACTAAACCCATTCACACGGCTTGTCGAGGAAAAGATAATACCAGAGGCTGAAAGATTGCCGTTAGAAAAATGAACAAAGCTTTGAAGACAAAGCGCAACATAGCATTTCAACACTCCAAACTGTTCTATTTATTTCTATTTTTTCGTTAATTTGTTACATCTTATAAGTTAAAAAATAAATAAATAATAAAATAAGTGAAGCAACAGTTAATAGTGCATACATGTCTAGAGAGTGTGTTAAAATGTTCTTGACCCGAACCGTGCCCACCGCGAAGCGAAAGAGGCGCC
Source organism: Pavona decussata (assembly GCF_977016875.1). NCBI lineage: Eukaryota > Metazoa > Cnidaria > Anthozoa > Scleractinia > Agariciidae > Pavona > Pavona decussata. The sequence goes on along the minus strand of NW_028145435.1, from coordinate 1,587,222 downwards.
GTGACGCACGCCACGCTTGGAGATGTTTACTTCTCTTCAGATTCTCGGATACTCCTCAGCTTCGTTTCGCAAGTTTCTCCGAGAATCTTGGCATTCGCCTCAAGAGAACTTAAAGTGGTCGCGTCCTCTTCTTTACGCGACAGCTCGTTTATTACGGAAATAATCTTATCAAGTGCCGAAATATTTTCACTGTAGGAACTGTTTGTCTTATCTATTGTTTGTTTGACGTTTTGTACTCCTTCCTCCAGCGCGCTTGAATTAATGAGAATTGTACGGTCATCTAAAGCTTTCTTCATTTCCTCTTTGATGTAGCGGAGTAATCTCAATGTGGCATCCTTAATAATGCTGCTAGCTCCATTTGTTGCCTTTTGGATCACTTCATCAATGTCAGCCGCACTTTGCTGTTCGTCGGTTTGTTCGCTCTCTCGGAGTATTTCAACCACGCGTTCCACAGCTTTTAGCATTTCATCTGCATTCTCAGATCCAACTTGAGAATGCAACCCTTTCTTCATCGTGAATCGCGCCGTTTTTGCCAGTGACTCGCACTTTTTGAACTCCTTCTCTGGCATGGCCTTAGTCATTTCTTGTAAACTTTCCAAATACGTACTAAGATTGTGGCGTGCCATTGTTCCCAAAACGTAAATTTTGACTGTTTGATCTCTGGCATCCAGCGCCAAGTTGAAAACATTTTTAGAAAGACTCTCCAGGGCTCCTTGCAGTTCATCGTAGTTCCTAAACAAGTTCTCCAGCGCGCTATTTAACTCTTCAAAAGGCTGGTTCGCTATCTGAGCCATTTTTGACAGTACCTTCCTTGCGAAATGAATAGAAAACTGATTTTGCGCGGCGATGATGCAGACTATTAAAGTTTTATGCAAATCAATATCCCTTTCCGTTGTCTTGTTTGAAAGGAAATTAAATTTGCAAGTTTTGTTTAAAAAAAATAACAATGGAATGAAACGTTCTTAAACATCAAGATATACTTTATTTCTTCCACCATAGAGTCACCAGTTTACTTCCATGTCTTCAGTGACGAATGTCAGCTTTGCCGAAAAGAATAATCACAAGCAAAGAATTCTATCTCCGACCAGCTCAATATGCTGATTTGCAGTCGGTATTCATTGCTGTCATTTTTTGTTCGGCAAAAACATCTGCCCTTCTCAGCAACCAAAACATGATCAGAGGCAGCTGTTTCGATTTTTTTCCTTTTCTTTCGGTTTTCCCTTACTTACATCAAGCTATTCAGGGTACCTAAAGTTCATTTCGGTGGATATCTGTTCGAAAGGCGTTAATCGCCTCAGAAATTCGGATTTGTTTAAAAGAAAACCTGAAGTTTTCTTTCGCCAAATGCAGTTTAAAATTTCGTAACAGTAGAAAACTAATTCTTTTTGTTTTAGGAGGGGTAAATATGTTGGCAAAAATGTGAAATGAGGTTAGCTAGCATTTTCGTAAAGCCAACAAAAGCTGGTTAATTTGAGAAATAAATTAAATTTCAACGTACATTTTCAGTTAAAGCATCCGATAAGATCAAACTGTTTTAGCTTACTCTGCACTGAAAACGACTGTGAACACAAGACACAACTGATTATAAGGATTTGCTTGAGATCTCGCTGGGGGTGTCCCTGCAGGTTGACAAATCTTATCCTGACCATTTTCAAATCGTGGAACGGCGCATTCCGGAAGCGGTTACTGAAAAAGTATACTTTAAATCAAGCAAAAACAAAAAACAAAACATTTTTTCCTTGAAAATGACACTTTTCAGATGACTGTGATAAAACTGAAGAAGCCAGAACTATTACTGCCCTAAAAGGGTTTTCAGGCTTTCCTTTTGAGGGAGAGATCCCAGGCAAATTATTTTATATATCACATAGGAATGTGAATAGACAAAGAAAGAAATAAAAGAGGACAAAAGACAAATGTACACAATGACTCGACCACTTTCCATCAGTTATCATTTTAGTCGAGTTGCCGAAGAACCTATTTTGATGTTCATCTCAGCCTGGGCCCAGTTGCTCGAAGCATGGTTAGCGCTAACCGGGGTTAAATACCATGACAACCTATAGGTTTTAATACCTCTTAACCAATGGTTAGCGCTAACCATGCTTCGAGCAACTTAGCCTTGATTCATACAGTTACTAGAGGACCGAAACAGGCAATTAAATATCCAGGTAAATATCCCATTTCTCTGTTTTTTGGCCCACATCTCTTCCTCCTCCCTACGATTTCCGGCCATTTCTTCCTCCTTTCCAGTATCTTCCTTTCTCCCTTAGTTTTGAACAACAAGTGCCTTGACAGCTTTTTCAGTTACACATTACTGTGTAAGGAAAGAGTGACAAGCCGGCTGCGCGACTCCCTCGCGCGAGAATTCCCTCGCAAAAGTATGCCGGTTCCTTTCGTACGATATCAGGGGTGCATCTCTGTATATTTCTCTTAGTAGAGGTTTCTGTTTAATAAGATTTTAGTTGTTCACGAGCACTGGTCTTAGGGTATGCACTGCATGGTGATATTTCGTTACAAAATGCAAGATTTGCTTTATTTTGTTCTCTTTGTGTTCAGATAAAGCTATTTCCTTGTCATCACGTCTATGTGTATGGTTTTCCCGGTGGAGCTCGTTGATTAATAGGTGGACTCTGAGCTCTGTATTCTCTACCAGACCATGTTTACTTTAAGACCTAGAAACAGAAAGCAGTTGGGTCTTTTATGGGTCGTCTATGCTTTATGCCATTTTCCCGAAAACGAGTTTATTCAATCGAGTGTGTATAAAGCGTAAATAACCTTGCATTTTCCTTGTGATTACTCTATGAAAAGCAAAAGTTTCACCTCTCCAATCGAAATTCCTTGAACGCCCCTGATTTTCAGTTTCAAAAGTTTACACTAAAGTTTATTTTGGGAAAAATGGTTTATTTTTTGCTATTAAATTATAGCTAAACAGATGACATTTTCAGTGCTAGGGAATCATTTAGTTGAAGCAGTTACTGCTGATGCTGATATTTTTTGTAACCTTGTTTATAATTGCCTCATGTCTCGCCGGTTTTTACTAAGTAAAAACTGATAAAATGCGACAAAGATTTGTCCAGTTCTTCTTTATTCCATTCAAAGGGTATGAGGAGTTCGAATGAACAAAGTACTTATGGTATATTTTACCTTTATTTCGGATAACATCATGGTTTCTTCAAGATGTCATCCGACTGGAAGGGAGGGGGGAGCGAACGAGTGGTCCAAGCCCCACCAAACCCCACCCCTCCTCCCTTTAGCAAACTGATCATGACTATTGACAAATAATTAGTTCTGAATAAAGTGAGTGGATACATATGCATCTCACATTCACAATGCCCAGTTTGCATCGACTTCTTCGTCACAAGAGAGCAAGAAATTTGCCAATGGCGGTATTTTTTTTGACTGGCAAAGTCATTGTTTACGCATTTGATCAATTTCGGTGAACAATTAAGCCACGAGGACTGGATTCTCATTTATTGAAAGCAAATCCGGCTTCATCCGCCTAAGGACTCAAAAAGAGTGCTCCACAACTGAGGATTCTCGAGCTATCATGACAAGTAAAAACTTCCAGCGTGTAAAACTAACCCAAGATGTCTTGCGGGGGTCAGTAATCGAGATTAATAAAAAGTAGCAAGATCATTTGAGGTCCAATCCTATTGACTCTGAAATTTTTGGAAGAGTGTAATCTTCACCGTACGCCCTTTTCCATCACTAAGTCAGCTTACTAAGTATCACAAGGCTCACTGCTCACTGGTGACTGAAGAGACTTCGAAATGAACCCCCGATGTCCTCGTAGATGTTTTTGACAGTCCTGCATGTTGGTGAAATCTTGCAGTAATGCATCGTGTTGCAGTATCTACAGACCACAAGTGAACAGATTTATTCGGCTAGGGGTCTAATTCCAGGTTTTGAGAAAAGTAATGGCTTTCCCGCTTCATTCTCCAATTTTTTACCTCTCCAGTGCTTTTCCCAGTTCCTGGGCAATTCACAAAATTTTTTTTTTTTTTTCAAAGGAACAGAAACTGTGATCGGTGGATTTTAACCCATTTTGTCCGGGTTCTGTTTTCAATTAGGGATCCGTTTGTGTTTATCATAAAACATTAAATGCTGCTCGTAGTTGTGCTTTGAAACTGGCATTGTCCATTGGCCGTCGCAAATCACAAAAATCTGATGGGTGATCTTCACCATCACCCCCCCCCCCCCCCCCTTGCCCTTCCCCCTGCTACGGCCCGAGCAGTAGTAAGTTTTGTCTAAATAGTTCAGAGGGTGGCAGCCGTAATCGGGGAGGGGAAGGGATAGAGAGAAAAAAATTGACCGTAGCAGGTCTAATCGGGGAGAGGGGATGTGAGAAAGAATAAGCGAGAGAAAAGAGGGAACTGGCCCCCTTTTTCTCTTCACTTCTTCTCGCTCGCCCACTCCCTCTCCGATAACACCTGCGACACAGGCTATGTTCATAGTCTGACTTAAAAGAAAATAAGACTGAGGTAATATCGTCAAATGCCGCGGACTAACGTGTTTTCTTGAACCTATATTTTTCGTGTAGGTGCAATCCAGGCTGCAATTGAGGAGTTTGCACGTTTTTTGCCTAATGCCCATGCCCTGAAATGAGCGATGTTCTCTTTCTAACGGGTTAAGAAAAAAGCTAACCCTAACCCTGGGCAACTGTTTCGCGCAAAATGTATCCTACCAAACTACGAGAGACGTTCCAAGAAAAAGTGCCCAGGGCCGTACGTAGGATTTTTTATGTGAAGGGGCAAACTCCGCACACCCCTCACAGGGTCCTCCCGTATGCAGACAGGGTTTCTAGTTGGACGTTTTGTTTTCACCCCTACACACATATAAAGAAAAGTTGCCTCTAAGACCTTTAAAGGAGACAAAACACACTGATGCTTTTTGTCTTAAATTGTCATGATTTATTATGGCATAAACACCTTGTTTAGCTGGAACCAAACATTGCCCTGCATTTAATAGTAAATTTAAAACACAATCGATGCACTGCTGTAAACAAAAGGAGGAAATCACTGAACTCCCACAATTCAAACGCACTATAACAGTGGAGCAAAGCATTTGCAAAAACACAGTTGTGATTTAAGTACAATTCAAGCCTTCTGTTACCGTGACACGTCGTATAGCTTTAAAGCACACTACAACGATTACTAGAGAAGCCAAAAAAACAAATAGCCGTGCGCGCCAAGAAACACTATACAACACCTTGTGACAAAAACTAATAGCCAGGCCCGGCATTACAACAACTACAGAATGAATCTCATTGCACGATACAAGCAATGATTAATTCCTGTCCTATGCCATATCTCAATAAGATAGACAGTTAAAACTATCACGCACTTAAATGAGCCAAACCAAACCCAGCTAATGCTCTATGTAGCGTCAAAAACAGCGTCGTTGAACACGGATTAAGAGGACATCAAAACTCATCAGGCACAAATGACCTATGATGTTGAGCATACGATTGTCAAATCCAAGGCTCTATCAAATCCTCCGATCCCGCTACAAATACTTGAGAGTAGCGCAGGTCTTTAAAGACCAATTTAGCTCTGAAAAAACATACTCGTGTAAGCTAGATCTAAAAAAGGCTAAAACACGCGCCAGGGAGTCACGTCGCGTCAGTCTTTTTATTTTTAAATGAATAAAATAAATAAATAAAATAAAATAAAATAAAAACGCCAAATTCTATACCGCAGGGCCGAGCCCAAATTACAAAATCATTATTTCATAAGAAAATTCGTACTGGCTTTTACCTCAAAAGATTTTCTAAAATAATTATTTGGAATTCACATTGAAGGAAGATTTTTTCAGTCAAATTAGTCGATTTTCTTGTGATGTCGGAGCAGTATAGCTACAAGAAATCGCTTAGTAAACTCAAACACTATGTTAGAAAAAAAATTGAGTTTTCCTGGCGGGGGCAGCTGCCCCCGCGCTATGTGCCGCCCTGGGGCCCGTTACTCGAAAGACCCGGAAACTTTCCGGGCCCGATAAGTATATTTTTAAATGTTTTTTCGCCGATTACACGGTCATTACAGACATGACATGGTAATTGGCCAATGTTTTCATAGAATTATAAGATTTTAAAATTTCGTATTCAAAGCAAACGAAATTTGAGTTTCTGTTAAAAAAACATTTATCCCCAAAGACACTTATCGGGCCCGGTAAGTTACCGGGACTTTCGAGAAACGAGCCCCTGGTGCCAGTTTTCCCCGTTCCCAGAGTACCGGTATTTAATCTTCCCACCCCGGAGGGAGAAGGGACATGAATAGCCTGGGAACGAGGCTGGCGGGAAGGCCACGAGCAGGAACTTCCGGTCTGAATGAAACGATCCACATCCGCATGTATTTCCACCTTCAAACTGTACGATGTTCACTGCATGCACATCTGACACACGATCACTGTCCTCTGGGTACAGAATTGATACAGGTGAGGGTAAGAGGGAGTTCTGGGATCAGTCAATAACTGTCAAATTATTTTTCTATGCATATAAAGTAAATGATGCGTGACAGTCCTTCAACATACTCAAATTACTCATACGATAACCAAGCAACGGAAGCCTTGAGGGAGCATGCAATTGGTGTGAAGTTCACAAATGAAGCTCGTTTTCCGGGTTTTGGATTTATAACATGTGATTCCCAACGCGTTTCAACGTTTTTAACTTTGATTCATCAACCAACACAAACAGTGATCAAAAGCCAGCTCTACGCTCGTAAGTTTCAAGTCACGCTTTGTACCGGTCTCGAGAATCCCACGGAAAAATAGGGGGACTGTGAACAGTCTAGCTAATTATGTACACTAAGCTTTTAAATCTACGTTTTTAATTGTGGACCAATTCTCGTTTTATTTGCTCAGTATATATTCTTATTTTACACAGCAAACTACAGTTTTTCTGCTCTTGTTGTTGAATAAGGAATAGCGGAAATTCATACACAAATGCGATAATAATGGTTGAATGGAGTACAATAGGCATTCAAGAGAATTCAAAATCTCTTGCTTCAAAAGTGTGTAATCCTTGGACTTGGCGACTTGCTAATGGTGTTATGGCTTTGTTCTTCGCTTTAGCTGCCTATGTTCAGGTTTGTGTTCGTTTTGTTCTATAGACATATTTAAACGTCCAATTCGATTTGACTTCCTGCTAAGCTTCTTCTCGGTCACCCTCCAGGTTAAATACCTGATTTTCATGTAGTTAGATTTTATCATTATTGTGATTATTGTTAACTGACACTGTTGTGGTTAGGGATCCTACATCTAAAAAAAATATTGGAATGGATACTTAAAACTTTACAACAAATGAAAGTGGAAGTATATTAAAAGTTAAAACAGCCAGGAATAGATCGAGTATCCCTGCCTCGTTTATAACAAAATTGGACTTTCTTTTTATCAACAGATAAATGACCCTGATCCTGTTATATGGATGGTAAGTTATTGCTTCCTAGTTATTTCTCACCTGATGGGAAGTTTATGCCTCCTCAGAGTATCTGTATATTGGACCCCCCCCCCCCCCCCCTACCAACAAATGAGGGTCATGTGGACATGGGATAAGTTGGAGAAGAGCATAACAAAATCTTCACAGGTTACCATCTCTTGTTAGGGTCCATATATTTGGTGGAATATACAGGGTGATTCTACCCAGATACAGGGGGCCTGGGGCTCCACCTGCACCTACCCAAGATGTCCTTTCCACCCATATACAGGGAGGCTTCACCAACAAGGGTGCCCTTTTCACCCACATAAAATTATATAAAGTTTTCAAATGGTTGGCAACATTTAAAATGTTGGTGTGTTAAAGGGTGGCAAATTACAAAAAGAGGACCAAGAGGACTTGAGGAAAGAAATCTTAAGCCCAGGATTATTAGTAATATTACATGTACAAAGTGTAAAAAATATTTTCCATGTTTTTAATAGAGTTATAGAAACACAAGTTTGTAAGGACAAGAATTATTGCAGCTCAGTTGATAGAGCACTGCAGGAGTATCTCAGAGATCATGGGTTCAAATCCCACTCAAGGCTCAATTTATTTTTGGGCTTTCTTTTTGCAGCTGTGTGAAGTTACCTACATAAGTACGATATCTCTCTGGCCATTATACCCTTGACAACAAACTCCCTACAATGGTCTTGTCATGTTTTTACTTTCTTGTCCCTATACTGCTGATCCATTCATGCACCCACTCGGAGTCTCTAACTAAAAACTCACCCATACCTTAAACCTAAAACAGCTAGTTCAGTTCCCGTCTGCATGCATGAGGCTTTTCTAACAAGGTTCACCCATGTTAAGATGTTGAATTTAGGAATTGTGGGAGTGACATCCAGGATCAGAAAAACCAGTTTTATATATTAACCAAATTAATACAGCTTAATAACTCATTAGCTGTGTTTTTATTGCAGCTGATTTATGGAATTCCCTGTGTTCTGTGTGTTGCTTTAGTCTTTAACTCAACATTACAAGGTACTGATAATTTGTACATGTGGTCAAGAATCGTAACTTGTCAGTGGCTATAATTACATTAGCTTGCGAACGTGGACATATTTCCGGCTGTCACTTCTCTCGTTTTTGGTGGAGAGAAGCGACAGCCGGAAATACATCTGCGTTCGTAGGTTAATTACATGTATGCAGTGCTGATCACTTAACTAGCAAGCTAATTTTAATACATTATGCATCTAATCAACTAAAAGAAACATGAGTACCTGTTAACTAATTTTAAATATAATTTATTTCCTTTCTTATATGTCTGATTTAACTGGTCTAGAAAAATTATAAAATAATATTTCTTTTTTTTTTCACCATTAAAAGTTTTTATTAACCTAACATGACACATCATATAACAATATTACAATACAAAGCTCTACTTACAATGGTCAGTTGCTTATTAAAACATTTAAGAGGAAAAATTAAAAGTAACGTTGTTCGTTGTCTGTTCATTTTTCTTCATTCTTGATGATGATGTTTGATACATCGAAACGTCAAACAACGTTACTTATTATTTTTTTTCCTACTTACAATAGGCTTCAAAAACATTCCTGGAAAAGTGTGTGCCAATAGAGTTCATAACAATGATGCTTTTGTGAACGTTGGAAATTAGCATACGAGAAAAACACCACATACTAGTGAGGAGTGTTTTATCAGCTGATAAAACACCACATACTAATAAGTAGGAGGTTTATCGATATAAAGTCACTGCACGTGACGTATCATTGACCATTTGATAGGTCAATGGGCTTATGAAATCAATTATAAATGAGTTTTTGAAGGGCCTTTATTAGTCCAAATTTTAGGTCCATTTTTGGTTCCAACCTACAGTATGGGGGAGGTGTCCATTTATTAGCAGAGGCTCAATACTGTACTCCTCTTGCCACCTGAAGCCTATAACTACAATAAAATCGATGGTCTGGTTAACATAATTAATTAGCAACTGAAGGGCTTGGTGAATGAGTGACCTTTAATTAGTGCATTTTTAATAGATTTTTGTTGCTTTTAAGCTCAGATTCGCTTGTTTTTTCCGCATCTTGCATTCAATTCCTTCAGGAATCATTGCTCCAATGCTTTATCCAGTGCTTTGCGTTTCACTTTGTGATAAAGGAAGAAATCTTGCCCATAATCATAGGTTTTTATCACAACAAAGTATAAAGCGAGGGGAAAAATGCTTCCTGAGGGAGGGAGGGGGGAGGGAGGGAGGGAAGAAAGGAACGAAGGAAGGAAGGAAGGACACATGGAAAACATTTGATAAAGGTGAGCTAAAACAATAAAAAACTATCTAAATGCACATTAGGTTGGTTATGCACCAAGCTCTTCAATACAACATTATTGCCACCTGTTTGACCAGTCCATTAAATGTACTTAAACTTTATAAAAAATTAAATATAGTTGTAGTGGTTGAAATCTAACATGGTGAAACTTTTTATTTTGAAGATCACTCCCTGTGGAAATTGATAGCTGTCACTCATCTTAGTGCATGCATCTTTGGTGTTCTTTACTTGTTCAGTGTCTTACTAAGAAATGAGAATGTTTCCAAAAATCCACTGAATTATGAGGAGGGAAGGTAAGAGTAAAAGATAGACTGCAAGCAGTCCCTTTCTGGTCAGTCGATGGGGTTCGCTCACAGCAAAGCGAGACTCAGGAGGGAGGAGAAATAAACAAGAAGAAACTTTTTCCTGCCTCTCCCCAAGCCCCCCTCTGCTCATTTGCTCACGTTTTTACGCGCTCGGCTATTTAGCATGACCTCTCGACTATCCAGGGACTGCCTGCAGTCTAGGTAAAAAATTGCTGCTACAATAAATAAATAATCTAAGAGGAACTGCACAGAAAGAGAGCTGAATTCATGTCAGCCCATTTAGTTTTTTCTTCGTCAGTTTTCCCTCAAGATGTTTTGTTTCTCTGCCTAGAAATATCATAAGAATAGATAATTGTCTGCAGACTTACAGTGTAATAAGGCCTCAATTGGTACACATAATAATATAATTCTTATCATTTTTAACAGGGAAATTGCAGGACTATTAATCATTGTATTGTGGTTGGCCCTCTGCCAAGTTACAAGACTCAAAAGGTAATTAGTTCAAGACAGTTTTTATAGTGTGAATTAGAAAAGTATTCATACATGTAAGCATGAGTGTCTAATAATTTATTGTGAGGGAAAACCAATAATTTATTTATTGGATGTGACATGTATAAACAGTATTAAATGTAAGATTTCCTTAAATGCAGGGCTGAACTAAATAGGGGTTGGAATTTCAACTTCCCCTTTTCCTTTCCTTGTACATGTAAGTTGTGGAATTTTGAAAGTTGGCCTTTCCGACATTGAAGGGGGTACATGGAAATTTTTTAACACAGTTAGTCCAAACTTTTCCAGACCTTAACATCTGATACATTGCTGCACACTGATAAATCCAAAACCCTTTTCAGACTTTCACATAAAGCTTGCTACCAGTAATTTAGCAAGGTGTCTCTACAACAAGCACCTTTTTCTTGAGGACAATTTGACCAGTTGGTCCCAGCAACACCAAAATTGACAGTTAAATACATGCAGACATCTTTATGGAAATCTGAATCTGGCCTATCACTACATCGATGCTTGGGCAAATTAAATCTCTGCTAACCTGATTATAAAAAATACCTTTTATAATTCAATTTGATATACATGTAATGTGTACATGTTCCAAAAGATATCAATACCCAGCGCATATAAGGGTCATTGGAAATTCAAAAGGGGGAGGCTCTCAAAAGTCTATTGGTAAATTTTTAACGGAAAGTATGAAGGTAGACTGGAATGTCCAGAGGAGTGCGAAAGTTCATCAACCAAGCATAGAACAGCGAGCATCAAAATTACAGTATTTTTACAGTATTACAGTATTTTGGTTTAAAAACCATCAACCAAAAATAGAAATTATTTAGTTCATTTAACATATTAACTTTAAAACTTGTAAATATGTTGGTCAATCATCTCTCCCATGTAAGGGTTTTGGTTTGAAACCCCAAAACACCCTCAACCCTCAGGAAACACTGAGTTATCTGAGTGTATACTTTTGGTTTTGGAGAGCCCTCCCCCACCCCTCACTCCTTTGGATTTTCCAATTACAGTGCATAAGTATACATACTATATATTTTCTGGAACTGCAAGGAATGCTATTTTATGTACAGACAAGCCTTAAAGCAAAACACCCATTAAAACTGATCATGTAGCTCTGGGTTTCTGCCAGTCCAGCACACCAATTAATTATAGCCTTAAATACATGGGACTAGATTGACGACTACTTAAGTCAGAGCCAATAATAAATATCTTCTTTTTTTTTTTTTTTTTGCCTTCCAGCTTCCAGGAAGCAACTGTTTGTCTTTGGACTGCCACTATCGCTGTTGCTGTTATTCCATTTGTTCTATGGGGCTTCTACTTAGCCACCTGGGACATGTCCTCTTTGCAAAACCACTGCAAAGACATCATTTCACGTCACCTGTACAAACATGAGATATAAGAGCCCATTGTACGCTTACACTGTAGTCATCTACCCAGCATTTGAGTGGAAGCAAGGCTAAAGTTGACTTTGTTTTGACAAAATATGACAATATAAATCTGAACAATCCATGGAGGGTTTGAATCATTAATCCATCTGCTATAGTAAAAGACACTTTCATGATTTGCAATTAAGTGTCTAAATCGTAAAAAAAAAATGCTCTTTGAGAATTGTCAAACACTGCATGAGGTACATGTATAAGCTTGCCTTAAGTATTTGAGACAATGCTAAGCTTAGCAAAAAATAAAAAGACTAGTTAACAAAACTTAATGTTCCTATTTTTTGTAACCCCACAAAGGGTAATTTATCCTGGTTCTTCTACAAAGAAACTATATTGTAGACAGCATTTTTCCTCAGATCTTTGTATATTTTGGCAACAACAAAAAAACTATCCAACTCCAGAAAATATCTGTTCCCTACCCCAACCCACATAGAAGGTCATTTGAAATTCAAAGGGGAAGAGGGATCTACATGTAAAAACACAAGTTTTATCGTGAAAGGTGTGAAGCCACATGAGACTTTCAAGAGGGTTGGGATCAGGTCCAAACAAAGAAACTTTCTATGGGAAAAGTATGGATATTTTCAGAAAGAAAACATTGTAGGCAAGATTAGGAGATTGGTTTTCACATTTTTCCCACTCTCCTCTTTGAAGAGAGTTTTAAGAGGGTGGGGGTGGAGGGGGTGCAGATTCAGTCAAATAAGTGAAAGCAATCTTTTTTTTTTTTTGCAAATGGTTGGTTCTATCAACAGAGCTGCATGGTGAGGTAATTTGGCCACTGTAAAGTGCTGACATTTCAAGTGTTGGCTCTGAAGAAGGGCTAACACTCGAAACCTCAGGCCTGATCCAGGCGCCACTCCACTCATGTGCCGGCAAAAGAGCGGCGTCTGAATAAGTTTGGTACGGCAGTTTTAATTTGGTGCGGCAAACATTGTTGAGTTCGACAGGGTCTGCCGCATTATGTGACACTGGAGCGGCAGCTGATTCAGACGCCGCTCCTCTCGTGTGCCGAACTTAATGCATAAATTACTCTCATTGTTTACCGCAACTTGTGATTGGCTCAAAGCCCCATACCGTGACAAGTCACACATGCAGTTTTAACCGGGAAGTAAGTACAACTGTGACTGTCGCTTGATTCTCTTGAGTCTCGTCTTTTGGCTTCAATTCGCTAGGCTTTGTGATTTATTTAGAGAGAATTGCTTTGGCATAAATCTGTTTTACCTCCTGTTTTCATCCTTACTCGAAATGTAGAATTTAAAGCTAAAACTATCGGGAAAAGTCATTGAGAATCATTGATAAAGTTTGGTCTCTGTTATTCAGCTATTGTATTATTATTTAGCGATAACTAAACCAGATCACCCAAATGTTTGTACAGAATTCCTGGCTTTATGTCTCGGTGACTATTTTTTACTTCTTTTCTTCAAGGTTTGACGAATTAGGTGCGGCTGAAAGTGCGCTGTCTGAATCAGTCGTCGCTCCTAAGTCGCTCCAGAGTCAAACTTAAATGAATTAGGTTTGGCACATTAGTGGAGCGGCGTCTGGAACAGGCCTCAGCACTCAAATCTCTTTATGGTAGCCAAATTACCTTATCAATATAAAAGCAAACATTTTTTTCTACTCCCCCCACCCCCCACCCCCCACTGATTCAGCACCACAGTTTATTTAGCAACCATGAAGCCCCTAATTTCTTTTATTTTTTCACAGTAGAGAGAATGCTTCCAGAAATAGAAATGGTCATCAGCTCAGCTTACTAGAAATATTTTATACTGTAGATGGGGCCAAGCATTTAGTATTTTAATACTAACTGCAGGCAAGCTTCAAATTAATTTTGCGACACTCCTTGGATGCTATTAAGCTTATTTAATAAGTCAAGGAGTTAATTTGGGTGAAAATTGAAGGTGGGAGAGCTGTTGTCCACCATGTCAGCCGCTCGCTGACAGAGATTTTGCTGGATTTCAAGCTATTTTAAAAGATTACAGTTCTCACCAAAATAATAATTTTTCAATCTCACGCAAGAAAAACAACACCAGGTTACAGGTTTTAACGTGTAATTTTGAGCAACTGTTTCCTGTTGTTGCACCGCAGCCCGCAATCATTGATGATCAATTAGCGGCTTATGACGTGATCATGCGCTTTGAATTAGAAACAGAACAAGCCTTCGTGAGAGGGGGCCGGAACGCAAAAAGAAAGTGAGATTACTGTTTTCTGCCTTTTTGCCTGGTATTTGACTCCGTCTGCAAAGATGCAACGAGTTTTTACCAGGAAGGTAAGATTTATTTCACTTTTGCCCTTAACAACCTTAAAATTACTGAGTTTGAACATTGAACAGATCGTGATCTAATATGTGAACCGATCTCAGCTCATCAAGTGCATTTTGAACCGCTTGAGTAAGTCTTAGACAAGTTACGGATATAGTAAATTGAACCAGTTGAGGCAAACGATATGAATTTCATGCTTATCTTCTACTGACAAACTTGAACTGCAACATCTTGATTCCCATAAAGAAATTCACGTCTTTTAATATCACGTGTACGTTGAAGTTTAATTTACTTTTTTTCTTGTTTATATTAATCTTATGCTGGCACAATTCTCGAGCTTCTCGATATTTGTATAACTAAATTAAATACAGCAATACATCATTCTTTTTATCCATTCTTGCGTTAATTTCTGCTTCTGTGTTCAGACGTTTTATGGAACATTCATAGAATGCCAAATAGTGATTGTTGATATAGCGAGAAAGGGCCCGTAAAATTTGACGTGTATAGTATCTCCTCGTAAATTTGTATTGCTTAAGGTTGCATTCAGTAATTTCATTTGCTTTGAACCAACAATCAGTTGAACTTCCATAGAAGATTGTGTTTGTGTTTTGAATGTTTACAACCCTATTCACCCTGTCTCTGTGGAGCTGGCCTGGGGCAAAGTCCATGTTATCATAATAATAGTAGTTCTCCTGGAAAAAGCACTCAAGAACATAAGATTCATACTACAGTTGAACCAGGTCAAGCGTACCCCCCTGAATTTTAGTATTACATGTATGAAAAGCTGAACCTGTTAATCATTCAGACCTCCCAAGTCTCACGATTTTGTCGTGACACTCACAGTTTTCAGTTCAGTCTCATGGTCTCACAACGAGATGCAAAAGCGATAAACAGAGTCACAAGCTGAGATGACACAATTTCCTTCTACAATTTAATTTTTGGCTTGCTTAGGTGAGTTTCTTGCACCAATTCTGTGCAAATCAATCCATTAAGTTTGTAAACAACCCAAAGTTCATCTGTCTGTTTGCTGGAAACTGACAGTCCATGACCAATTATCTAGAAGACATGTGCCAAATTAGGTTTTCATTACCAGTCTCTCGCATTTTGGTCACTCGCATTTTCAAAATGGCAGAAATTGCACCTGTGTCTGCTGGTCGATTAATCTCCAGATTTTTTTTACCTCAGTCTCCAGATTTTCGTTGTTTTGAGGTTGAGAGGTCTGATCATTGCATGTTGTCAACACGTTCATATAATTCGTTATGCAAATTTAATCATTTAAGAGCACAAGTTCAAGCCCTTGCAACTGAGTTGGGCTAAAAAAAGTCCACTTTATCTTTCATCTCTAACATTACCCACCCGTTGCAAGGGAAAGTTTTGTGTATACATGTAATTTAAGTAAACTGTGTATTATACAGCAAAGAACAGCTTAACGCATGAGCAAGCCATTCTTGTCAGTGTGAGTTTGCACATGCCTGAAAAAAATTGCAATTTATTTAATAACTAAAGGACTAAAATGTGAGCATAAACATAAAAAAAATCCTACTAGTGAGCTTTAATATGTAACACTGATTTCCATCCTACATGTATGTCTTCTAGCAGTTGTTCCTAGCTTTTGCGTCATTTTAGTTGAGTGCCACAAAGCAAAACTGTTTTTTTGGGGTATTCAAGAACATTATTTTTACTGGTGAATGATCAGTAATGATGGCTGATTGCTCAGCACTCACCTGGTAGTAATAATTTATTGAGGGCCATAAAAATTAATATATGTACACAGTTATTCTTAAAAGACATCAACAAGTGGTTCTTTTGGCATTATTTTTTTTTTCTGTTCATGTCTTGAATTTAAAGAAAGTCTGGTCTTTGTTTGATAGTTATGGGCTAATTTGCAAGAACATTTTGGTTCTATTTCAGGACAAAAGTGGTATGGGTAAAGGCTCTGGAAATTATTAGAATTTTGACAAAACACAAGTGACATTATTTCCTAATTAACTAGTAGTATACCATTTGATTACCTCTTAATTAATATCATGGTTGACAAATTACACTATCTTACAATCATGTGTTTTTTATTTGTTAATTGTATCAAAAAAGGGTTGCCATAGCAATTTTGTAATTTCACGTGTGAAATTATAAATTAATGCCAAAATTTCACACCAAAAGTAAGAAGTAATTTGTAAGCCATAGTATATTGTCTTAAAAATCAAGAATTCAAGTATGTCGTGAAGATCTACCTTACATTCTAAAGCTATTAAAGCCATGTATTTATCAGTTCTGTAGCTACATGTACATGTGACTGACAAATTACAAAATAATTAATATTTACCTACAAGTTTCAGGTTGACTAAAGAGTTTTATGTTTGCTATTCAATTTTTATGACAGGCCCTGTTTTCTGTTCGGACAACTGTTTATCATGGTCGACTCTTCTCCACCTCTTTTGTGGCTGCTCAGAAGGTGAGTTTGGGTATTAAAAATAATGAAACTTGTCTGAACCATTGCAGTACTGCAATATTTTGGGGGATGCAGTCAAATATTTCCTAGCAGATGCTTTTATAATAATTATGGCTTCCTCTCTATTATCAATAGTTCACCTGTACTGGAAAGACCAAAACTGTTGTACAGACACTCTCTGTCCCTTTGGTATCTGGTTTTAAAGGGTTTAAAAACTATATTTGAAGGCACGATGGATCAGTGAATTACAGTCAGCCCATGACCAGTATTTCCATGTATGAAATGAACAGTTACATGATTTGAATTCCCTTTGTACATGTTACATGTATGTCTGGTATTTGAATGGAATTTTGAAGGTTTCTCTGGAATCTTTCCAAACAAGATGCATTAAGTGAAAACAAAATATTCAAAACAATAATTATTATTTTTGAAATACTTAACGCTGTAATCTAAACTTAAGAAAAATTCAAAGCTTTATACCATCAATAAACTGGGGAAATTTCTGTACAGGAACTCTATCTGTAATCTTGCTGGTAATGTTCAAAACTGAAATGTAAATTTCGAAACCTGTTCACGGGTGATGTAGGTTGACCATAACTCTGCACTGACTGTTAAGGTGCTAAAGTGAACTATAAGTTTCCTAATGAACATTAGCACTAGTAAGGAAATCAGAGACTGCACAAGGCAAAGAGAAACATCCTCGACCTCAGCGGGAATCGAACCCCCACCTCCGGATTTGATGACCATTGCTCTAACAACTGACACCAGATGGGAGCAAGTTGTGGTGATTATGGTGATCATTGCAGCTTTGAGAATGTAAAGGGTATAATGAATGTTGTCCCACTAACACTAATTTAATAAAAGGCAACAATGTGGGAAAGGGATTTCTCAAATTCCATGTTTGTTTGCTTTCCAGTTATTCATAACATTCTGCTGCCAACATTTGTGTTTCGATTGGCAGTTTAGAATGAAAGACATAGGAAAGTATGTCATGTTATGTTATGTTAAAGTTGTCAAGAAGCTGTTGAGAGTTGTCACAAACTCTTGGTTTTGTTGTTGTTGTTGTTGTTGTTGTTTTTTGTTTTTTCCATTAACAACAGCAACGGTTTGTTAATTTTTGTGGTAGGAGGGATCCTAATAGTGAAAAGATGTGGAAGACTCATTTATTAATTTTTGTCTTCTTAAGACTGCATGGCTTAAAATCTTTCTAAAGGCAGGTGCCATGTTCAATGTAAATGGATGCCAGTACCTGAGTCCCAGCTTCTAATAAAATCCCTGGAACAGCAGAGAACACAGAACTGAAAATATCCATTGCATCTGAGATAACATTGCCTGAGTAGTAATTAAGATTATTATTAATTTCAGTTAAAGCATTTACACAGTCAGGTGGTACAGAAATGTTATCTTTACATGAAATAAAAAACATTGATCTCACTCTTACATCTGTATACTGCACAATTATTGTTTTCAGTTACAGTTAACAATCCTGGGTGTTCTGGTCATTGACTTTGTTCTTTTCTTTAAGGTGGCCTTGAGTAAATTTGAACCAGACAAATATCTTAACTACCAACACTTGGAGGACAATTTAAAAGTTGTCCGAGATAGGTGAGTATGTGTGAAGTGAATGTATTTCCAAATAAACATACAGTCATACTTTTACTTGCATAAATGGACACCATCACAGTTGTCAGATTTCCAGAAGCTGGTTCCATAGGAAAGTTACATGTACATTTATTTAGCCAGACATACATGTAAAATATTCTTTGATTTTATTAGTTGATTCTAAAAAGGTAATTTGGCCTCTGCAAAGAGATTCAAGTGCTCACGTTTCAAGCATTCGTCCTTTGTCAGAGTGAATAGGTTTGTTATTTGACAAAGGTCTAATGCTTGAAACGTCAGTACTCGAATCCCATTATGGTGGCTAACTTACCTTATCAGTCTGTTGATTAAACCAAACGTTTGTTTCCTACTTCCCACTGACGCAGTTTCTTTAGGATCGACTAACCCCCTTATCTATAAAATACAGGTGTAGTCTTGTCTTTAAAACTAGTAATTCTTTCCTCTAAGGAGGCAGTAAACTTGATTGCAATTGGGGGTCATAATAGCTGGTAACCAGCTACTAATTGACAATACACTGTAGTAAAGTTATTCTATCGGCTATTGTACCAAATCAACTGTGAAAGTCAGTAGAAACTAACCATGAGTCATCTGCTCATTTCAATATTAAAAAATTAACCAATGATTTATCTTAGTGTACATGACAACAAAATTTGTAAAATGTTTTATTTGCTGTCTACAGTTGTAGCTGGTTTTTGACTTCAGCAATTTCCTTTGCATTAGTTCTCTCCCAGGTCAATCTGTTGAAAATACTGCAAGAACACTCTTACTTAGTCAGTGAGATTGCAAGTTTACCCAGTGCTCAGTCAATGTGTTGTGCTAATACAAGAAAATTATTATTAACAGATTATTCTTAGTCAAACTGCTTCCTTTAATTAGCACCCTGTTGCAGTTTTTATTGTTCAGATACTCTTTTTAACATATTAGTACAAAATGTTTTTCTTGTAGGCTTAACAGGCCATTGACTCTTTCTGAAAAAATTCTTTACTCTCATTTGGATGACCCAGCAAATCAGGTAATTAACATACTGTCCGTACCAAACTCTGCCTTGGCTGCAGTGCATGTACATTTATATATCATTTACAGTACATATTTGTAATGTTGCTCATGGTTCTTGTGGAAAAGTCATGGAATTTCAGATTTTTCTCAAAATTGTTTTTAGCTGATGGTTGAAAACTAAAGAAATTTAGAAAACTTTGTGTCAAGCATCAAAACATTCAGCAAGTGGGCAATTTCACTCATTGTTTTCACCGGTCCACTTGTCAGTGGTTCACTTTTTGTTTCAAAGTGAGGTGTTCCATTATACATGTTCGGTAATGATTGCAATATGTTTGAAAATGAAATACTGCTATTGCACCTGTACGTGTTATAAGGCCATGTGGCTTCATGTAGGCAAAAAAAAAGAGACTATTACAGCTGTATTATGTAGTTACAGTTACTGTGTGTTAACTAATGAAGAGCTTTGCTTTGTCTTACGCAAAGGATATACAACGAGGTGTGTCATACTTAAAGCTTAGACCTGATCGGGTTGCTATGCAAGATGCAACAGCTCAGGTAACAAGAGTGTGTTTATATAGTTTGTTTTATAGGTGTCAATGTATTATTTTAGCACTGTAGTGCTGAATGGGGACACTACATTGTATTTAACAATTATTCTGCAAGCACACGTTGGATACAATATGATATCCAACCAGGCGCGGCAGTGCCAAGTTGGCTATAATCATCTAATATCCAACAAGTTCAAATGGAACAACCTTTTTTATTTAAAACAACCACGAAATCTTGCTCATTTAGTGATATTTTCTTTTTCCCCTGACACTTACTCATGCCGTATATATATGATATTTTTTTTTTTTTGGGGGGGGGGGTGGGGGGGGAATAGGGTGGGCATAGTGTAATGGCTCATACACACCATGGCCACTGAACCAATTTAAACTTTGGAACTGTAGTATCCATTGAGTCAGTTTTTAATAAAACAATACCACTACATCACCGAAAGGAATATCACAAATAGAGTTGCTTGGTTGCTGTTACATTGAATATAACAGTCAGACCACACACACAAGTTGGGGAAAGCAAACTCAGGGTCCAGGTTCACAAAGCATTCCTGCAGTTGTAAGTTAAGGTGAATCCCAGGTATTGTTTCTTGACAAAAGTCTATTGCTGGAATAACAGCCAATAAAAATTGTTATGAAACAATACTTCAGATACACTGTGTAGTCATTGTCTTTACTTAGAAGTACTTTGTGAATGTAGCCTCATGACATGAATTGACGGATAATAACAGTCATGTATGTACGATGTCAGAAGCTTATGAACCTGACGATGTAAAATGATTGTGAAAATGGACCATTCACATGGTTGTATCAATAATATTGTGCAGTTCCAGGACCCCCCTCTCCCCCTCCCCATTATCAATGGAAGGAAATTCCAGGTGGAAAGGGGTCTCAAAAGTCACAGTTTTTAAATGAAAGTATGAAGCTTACTTGAAATTTCCAGAGGTGTTGTGAGTAAAAACCTTTCTGTGGGAGGGGTGAGAGCAGTATGGGTATTTTCTGTCTCACGATGTAGTCACTTGAGATGTAGATCACATCATGAGACAAACGATAATACACTTTTTTATTATTGCATCTACCATTATGAACTACAACAACCTTTTCCTCAACATATCTGCACTTAGCCTGCGAATACAGACGCCTCTCATTCGCTCCCGCTACTACGTGCGAAACGCGAAGAGTAGTGGGAGCAAATGAGAGGCGGCTGTATTAGCAGGCTAATCTGCACTTTGTTTCCTAGAATTAAATTTTGTCCCCTCATTGTGGCAGCCTTAAACTTTGCACAGTTCATGTACATGTATTCATCTTTCTGTAGTCCTTGTGAAATCAGTACTTAAAGTGTGTTTTATGTCCTTGTAGATGGCAATGCTTCAGTTTATCTCCAGTGGGCTTCCTAAGGTAAGAGTGTAAATGGTTCTGAATAGAAAACATGTAAGGTCTCCTTAAAAATGTATTCATATATTTTTAGAAACAGCATAACAGCATAAAGCTTCAGGCAACTTGAACCCCCACTTTCACAGAAGGGTTTCCTAATTTTATTTCACCCCAACTTTACAGTAGTGTAGCAGCTCTAGTAAGCTTGTACAGCTGTAATTGTTTTAACTGCATAGCAGCTGCTATTGTTTTAGGGTTTGGGGTATTGTTCTGTTCTTTGTTCTGTTGTTTCATGAAGCATTGCAAGCCAATCACGTGAGACCTTATGAGAGCTGATACATGGCCCCAAATATACATATATCTAGTTCCAGACGGAGTTCTTGCTTCTTTAGTTATTAGTAATTTGTTTATTCACTAAAGCTTCAACAAGTAGCTTAGCCTGCGAATAGCTTTCCGGAGCGCACTCAGATAGCAAAAGCACCTTCTGAAAGCACCTGGAAAGCCTTTTCACAGGCGAGAAGTACCTGGGACTGGCAATCACATAACTGTGAACCTTGTGGATTAAAGTGTTAAATTTAACATTTTTAATGTTTTTCATAGGTTGCTGTTCCCACCACCATCCACTGCGATCACTTGATAGAAGCTAAGGTGGGAGGAGTGGAAGATTTGCAGAAAGCCAAGGATATCAATGAAGAAGTGTACAACTTCCTAGCAACAGCTTCTGCTAAGTACGGTGTTGGCTTCTGGAAGCCAGGCAGTGGGATTATTCATCAAATAGTGCTGGAGAATTACGGGTTTCCTGGTGTGTTATTGATTGGCACTGACAGTCATACACCGAATGGAGGTTAGTGAATTCACAAGGAACCCACACTGCCGGAGCTTAAAGGGGCAGTGTCATGGAGGTTATCCCAATATTTTTTGTTCAAAATTGCTAACTTTGTATTTTTAAAATACAGTTATTGCCTTGCTAAGTGAATTTTAATTAAAGGAAAGAACAAGTCAAAATAAGTTACCAGACTGGTGCTTTCTGACGCTGGTGACACACAGTTCAACATTTGTTGATCAACAAATGTTGCAGCTCCTGTTCAACAAATGTTGAACAGTGTGTCATGCAGTGTTGAATGTTGAAATAGGCCGTTCAACATGTTGAACTTAGTTGAACAAAATAGAGATGGGTTCTATTCCATTCAACAAGTTGCCACTTGTTGAACGGTGCCAACCAATCTCAAGCTGGTGACGCACGGTTCAACATCGTGCAACATTTGTTGCTCACCAAATGTTGCACGATGTTGAACTGTGTGTCACCAGCTTGAGACACAAAAGAAGAACTTGAAAACCTTGGCCAGACTTTTCAAAGTTGATATCTGTTGACTTGCGGGAAAGATCAACAAAATAAGCCTAATACTGGATTGATTGATTAATTAATTACATAAAAATATTACCTTATAAGGTAAAATTCGCAAATGGAAACTAATTTATTTGATTTTTTTCACGTGCAACAAGTTTCGGGAAAAGTACAGTAGAGTGTACAGTACTTGTCAATGTGTCTTGTCTTATACTTGAACTCAGCAGTCCAGGGTAGCGTCATTAAAAATTGAACTTTTGTCACTTCTGGGTAATGATTTATTGACTATCATACGTGATTATATTATGCTGGGTGGTCGCTTACCGGAAACAGAAAACAAACGTATATGTCAAATTTCTGGCCTAAAAAGTGGTCGCGGTCCCTTAAGAAATTTGAGTGGTGGTCACTTACGAGAGCGCTCTTGAAACAGTATTTAACTGAGAAACAAAACCGTTGTTTACGAAGTGGTCGCTTACAGGAGGTGGTCGCTTACAAGAAGTGGTCACTATGAGAGAGTTGACTGTAATTAAGAAAATCGTCAACTGGGTGATATTGTTCAATGATGTAACACCAAATCCTGTGAACTTACTTAAAAAGGAAATGCATCACAGTCAGTCAGGAGAATTGACGTTCAGATCATGGGAGTGAAAGGGTTTAAAATTACCAGACTACTGCTCCTTAAGAGACTTCTGAAACCAAGGAGTAACCGTCCTAATTTTTTGGGCTTTTTCAGTTTTGGTGTATTTACCCTTGTGGTGCTTTTTATGTCCGCAGGTGGTCTTGGTGGTCTGTGTATTGGTGTTGGTGGAGCAGATGCTGTGGATGTCATGGCTGATATTCCCTGGGAACTTAAATGTCCCAAGGTAAAGTATGTAACTCAATAACATTGTTACATGTAGAGCATCTGAACTACATGTATTTAGTAATATTGAAAGATCATAGGTTCGACTCCTGTTGGGAGCACTCCGATTTTCTTTTTCTGAGTATGCCTGCATCACTTCAACTGAAAAATACATGTATCATTTTATTCATGGGGTTTACAGTCAGTCTGTCACACCTGACCAGTGTTTCCAAGAATAATATTAACATTTGAGTTCCATTTCTCTTTGTAATGTCGGCTTGGACGAAAACAAACGACTAAAACACGCCAGTCTGGACTGTCTGCAAAGCCCCGGCTCCTAAAATCCAGTCAGTTCGAAAACATGCCGAGGACGACGGTGATTGACTTCAGACTTCTTTTAACATTGACTTGAAATTATGCTTTGTGATTTGAAAACTTGCTCTTTTTAGAGGGATGGTATTTTTAGCATGTTTTCTGCACGTATGAACATGTA
Source organism: Pavona decussata (assembly GCF_977016875.1). NCBI lineage: Eukaryota > Metazoa > Cnidaria > Anthozoa > Scleractinia > Agariciidae > Pavona > Pavona decussata. Next base: position 1,563,291 of record NW_028145435.1, on the reverse strand, counting down.
TGTCAATCAAGCTTGTCATTTTTGAAACCAATCAAAGACATGTAGGCGGGGCATTAGCTGACGGACAAGAAATAAACAAAAGCTCATTTGAAATTTTTGTATGTATATTTATTTATTAACAAGTAATCACATGATTTCTCTCGTGCAATTTGGAATAAATAAGCACTTGTAAAAATTTTAAAAGACCACAAATTGCACTCGCCCTGCGGGCTTGTGCAATTTTGTTAGCCTTTTAAAATTTTACTTGTACTTATTTAGTCCAAATTGCACTCGGAATCATGTGATTATCTATACGAATCCTCCTTCACGTACATGTAACTGCATGCTGTACTCAGATTCAGTTTTCCTTTTCACTGAACTGAACAGTCAAAATACAAGAGGTTTGTGAAGCATCAGAAAGTTGTGAAAAGAAAGCATTGTATGAATGGCAACTATACAGTACACCATGCTACATGTACATGTACATGTATAAGCCTCCATGTTTATTCTTTGGTAAAACAAATTGGTGTTTTTATACATACGCACAGGTCATTGGAATCAAATTGACTGGTGAACTGAAGGGTTGGACCTCACCAAAAGGTAAGCACTTCATTCCATTTCTTGCATGTTAACCGTATTTATTCGATTAACCGCCCTGGGCGCTTATTTAATTTTGGGCCCATGAGGGTGGCCCTTATCATTTTCCCAACATTTTCAGCGAGTGAGGACATTTTTAGAGAATAACAAAACAAGTGACAATAAGTTTATACAGTGGTTTCAACAAGACAAAATAAAGTGCAAAAGCTAACATAAACAAGCCATAAACAATTTAAAAGTTCATGACTATCGTATCTAAAACCAATTTTGGAAAAAAACTCAGTGACAACTGACACTCCTCTTCACATTGGGCTAGTACAGAAATCTTTTTTGTTGAAAGGGAGTGGGGTGGGTGCTTATTCGAGGGTGGGCACTTATTAGCTTTATGTGCCTTCAGGGTGGGCACTTATTCAAGGTGGGTGGTTAATCAAATAAATACGGTATCTTGTACTTTGTCTTTCTTTCTCATTTTGTGGATAGTTATTTTTTCGCAATTCTTTGAAGGTGGAATGTGACATGCTTTTTCCTTTTTTCGTCAGATGTAATCCTTAAGGTGGCTGGTATTTTAACAGTAAAAGGGGGAACTGGTGCTATTGTGGAATATTTTGGACCTGGAGTAGACTCCATTTCCTGTACAGGTATGCTGTATTGTGAGTTTCACTCATTTAATTCCCCAACTCATTCAGTTACAGTTATTATTAATATTAATCTGACTAGTTATTTCCTTGGTGTCAAATTCTCATTTTTTCACTTTTGTCTGCTTGCTCTCATTCAAACTAGCCAATCAAATCTACAGTAAGAACTGCAGGATGAGTGCTTAATTGTGACCTCAATGCAAAACACAATGTTAAAGCAATCATTTTTTATGCATGATCCATTTTTTGCCTCCTTGTACATGTACAAGATGGCAATAAAAGTTGTTTTCTTGTAAATTGAAGTTAATTTCTCTACAATGTAAGTGAAGCTTGTTATTATAAAACAATTAATAAGGCTTTAATCTGTTACAAATAACAAAGCATGCATGCATGAAGTGAGGACAGCACTCTGTGATGAGAGCCGACTGTGCCATGAAACTCTTAAAATAGCATAGCCTAGCCTTTTTTTTTTTAATTTCCTGTCTGCACAGTCATAACTCTTTGAACTTGTGATCGCTGTGTCAATAGGAATTGACACTGAAGATGACTTCCACTCAGGTTGTCGAAATGTCAATCATTGACACCTCAAACAGTCCTTCTCAGGACTACATGTAACTCACCTGGATGATCATAATTTGTGTTATTATGACATGACTCCTGGGTTCAAACCATTTACAGGAATGGGAACCATTTGCAATATGGGTGCTGAAATTGGTGCCACAACATCAGTCTTCCCATACAATCATAGGATGGAGTCATACCTCAAGGCAACAGGGAGGGAGCAGATAGCTGAACTTGCCAACAAGCATGCCACTTTCCTTCAGTCTGACAGTGGAGCAGAATATGACCAGATTGTTGAGATCAATCTCAGTGAGGTGACTGTTTCACACCAATCGCATACCAAAGTCCTAAGGCTCTTTGGCTAGTACATGTAGTTGGTCACCTTTAGAGACTCTGGGGGGAATAAAAAATTAAATTTTTTGATTAGCTACCCTGGTAAGGGTTTTGTCTTCATGTTACATAACTGTTAAATTTCCTGCACGCTGATTGGCTCGAAGCTATTGTCAACATTTGCTTCAACGTGCGTTCAACATTGACTTTGTTGAAACAAATATCGAGGGCATTTGAACAGGCCGTTCAACATTGTTGAAAGCGTAAAAAATTGCTGAAAGCTTGTTGAAAGTGTGTTGAATCAAATTTGAATTGGTTTAAACTTTCATTCGACATCAATTCAATATTTCCTTTGTTCTTGAAAATTTTGAATGAGGTTGAAACAGTTTGAACACTGTTCATCCAACATTTGCCCGACATCTGTTCAACTTTTGTTGAATGAATGTTGGTCAAATGTTGAAAACATTTAAAAGGGCAGTACAAACAATAAAATGACGTCAGATGCACACTGTAATGTGCGCGCTTTCTCAATGGAAAATACATGTAAAACCAATTACCCATGATTGTAAAGAAATTATACACACAATCAGGCAACGATCATTTTCCTGTTCAAAAAACTCTTGAGACAATGAACATTTATCCCTGATGATTTGGGAAGGGAATAGAAATTATCAGTAAACTATTTTTTTTTTTTTTTGGGGGGGGGGGGGGGTGGGAGGGGGGTAGGGCAAGGGGCTGGCAACATCTTCCTGTTCTTGTCTTACTATTTCTTTGTCATTTCGTTTTTAGCTTGAACCCCATGTGAATGGACCATTTACTCCAGACTTGGCCCATCCCATCTCAAAACTGGGTTCAACAGCACAGCAAAATGGTTGGCCAATGGACATCAGAGTTGGTGGGTAGCAGGATTAACCTTAAAATTACTTAATTGTATCCTTTATGTTTTTCATTATGGTTGTTATCATTATCAATCCCAACCAACACATCCATATACCATAAACACACCATTAACATCCTCTTGCAATGAACCATTCATCAAGTTGCTACTAACAATGTACGGTATTTCTAAGTCCAAAGAATGTTCGCACTGGTAGTTATTTCATGCTTAAGCCACACTTTTTATAAGTCATTCCATCTAACATTAATAACTGCCAAAGTTTTCTTACAATAGTATGCTTAGTTAAATACTTACAAAACCTACAGTACTTTTATGTATCTAGAAATTGGTGTTTATGTTACAATTAAAGTTATAGTTGACAGATTTTTTTTTTCTTTTTCTTCCACAATCATTTTTTTACAGAAGGTTATTTTAAGTAGAAAAGTAAGAATGGTAAGGATTAAAGTGAAAATATTTTACTAAGTAAATAAACTTCGTTTAAATAATTGTGGGCCTAATTACTGTACAAAATTTATTGTACAATAATTAGGTCCACCAGCATTGCTGAACATGGTTACCCTTGCTAAAGAATAATCTGTAGCTAATTACTAAGTCATTCAGTATGTTGGATTGGTTTCAGCCTATGTCTGCCAGCAATACGCTATCAGACAGTGTTGTTAATTTTTGCTTTTTTGTTAGGTCTGATTGGCAGCTGCACCAACAGCAGTTATGAAGATATGACAAGAGCAGCTAGTATTGCAAAGCAAGCTCTTAAACGTGGAATCAAAGCCAGGTAGGGGAACGTGGAACCTTGGAAAATTTTCTTACTGACAGTGCCTCCTAGATTGACTCAGCCAACAGCCGCTTCAGGTTTTTAACAAATGACTGATAATTTTCTACAAAAGTTGCATTTCTATTCTTTGTTTTCTTTTTCTTAGAACGTTAGTTTCCTTCTTTTTGCTTTGTTTTCTTTGCATTTTTTTTTTTTTGGGGGGGGGGGGGGGAGTGGGGTTACTTAGCACAAAATGACGTACATTACTTTCCCTATTTTGGAGGACTGCAGCCCAGACATTTCCTCTCATTAAATCCAGTTGTGTATGTTGCTGAAAAATGGAACCTGATAAAATGGAGAGGTTGCCAACTCATTACATGTACATGGTACAAACTTTTAAGAATGGAGTGCATTTCCTATTCATTACATTTTGCGCCAATTTTATGAAAAGATCTTGTCAACTTTGAAGTTAATTTTGTATGATGCCAGCTGCATTGTACACGTCATTGGAGAATTGCAGTGATTACCAATGATACCTTGACAGTGGTGGCAAGAAAATGTATGGAAATCCACCAATCACAACAAAAACCATTGACTTACAATAGAGTGCTTCTTGCATTACCATAAAGATAAGATAATGATGATGATGATGACGATGATGATAATGACAATGACAATGATAATTTTATTTAAGTGGAGGTGACTGATGATGACTGGCAAGAGCATGCTAGATTTAAAGTGCTAAATAATTTCTTAATATATTAGGCACAATGTAAGCTGAAAATTGCCTCTTTCCTCTCAGGTCAATGTATACAGTTACTCCAGGATCTGAGCAAATTCGTGCAACAATTGAAAGGGATGGAATTGTAAGTTTATTTATCCCCTTTAAGTGTGCCACCCTCTTGTTTTGAAGCTTGAACAAAATAGTAGGGATTTAACTCTTACACTTTGTTGTTTACATGATATTTTTGCATGATTGTTGGCCAGGCTGAAACCTTGAGAGAATTTGGAGGAACAGTGTTAGCAAATGCTTGTGGGCCTTGCATTGGACAGTGGAACAGGTTTGTATAAATTACGTAGCTTCAATTTTAGTTGCTTTAATTTGTTCAAACCTCGTCATTGGCAATGACTATTAGTGTCCTTCCTGCCCTCTCCAACCATTCAGTGGTGTTGGTATTGGTATGAAGGCTTCTGCATGTTGCATGCATGTGCAGGGCCAAGGGAGATCGAAGCATGCCATGCTTCAAGAGCTGTTCATGCCAATTTTAGGACCTTGTTTGTCCTATCCATTCTATTGTACAAAGAAGTACCTTGCAGCTGATAGAATTTTGTAATAAAAGGCCTTGGTCCAAACCGTTCACTTCAGATTTTGTGTACGAAATGTTGATCCATAGTTTTTTTCTTAAGGATCTACTCGTAAGAATCTCTTGATGCAGTTTTACTGTAACAGTGTCAGTGGTTCAATTTTTACTGGCCATCTGGTGTGGCACTATCCATAACTTATAAATTCAGCCTTCAGGACTTGGTTGTTGGATTGCCAGCTAACGCTAATCCTTAATTAAAAGTTAACCAAGATTTTTGTCTTGCTCGTTAAAGCTACAGTTACAGCAAAGAAAAGTTCATTGAAACAAAACTCGAGGGCAAAATGCTTTTCAAAGAATCCTATAGCCAAATCAAAGTTAGGATTAGCTTAATTGTGCTTTGAACAACAAGTTGGACCAATATTTGCACAGTGTATTTACAAGACCAATTCCAGGAGAGATAAACTAATAAGCTACTTCTGTTGGTTTGTCTTTGCAGACAAGATGTTAAGAAAGGAGAAGCTAACACAATAGTAACATCATACAACAGAAATTTCACAGGACGCAACGATGCAAATCCTGCAACCCATGCCTTTGTCACTTCACCAGAGGTATCTAAGAAAAAAAACAACATTCTAACATGTTGTGCTAGCTTTTTTTTTTTTTTTTTCTTAACATATTGCTTTCTGTCTTGGTGTGAGCATTTCTTGGACAACTCTTAGCCTACCAGACAGCGATGTCCTCTACATGTATTTGAATTTAATATGTCAAGTACAAGATTACAACATGATAAGTTTTTCCATGCAAAAACTTATCATGTTGTTATTTCTACAAAGGTTCGCTTTGGTGGTCAAGTACAAAATGTGAAGAGAAAGATATAAGCCCTGGGGTTTCTTGAGGTCTCCTCGCCACTTCTTACTTCTTCTTTTACCATTATTATTTACTCTAAACTTATGTACAATCCTAGTCTATTATTCATTGTAACTTTCTATGTTTGTATGTCATGGTGAATAAATAAATTAATTAATTAATTAATTAATTAATTAAGTACATGTATTTAGTTTGGTCAAGCTGCTAAACTTCAAGTTGAAATAGTTTCTGCAAATTTAGACTTGTTGGAGTCATCTCAACATCAACCACAAGAGACTAAAATGCTACTTTACTTCTCATTTGTTACAATGGTCCAAATGTTTAAGGACGTTACCTTCTTTTGCTACTGCGCATGCATTCTGCGCATCTTGGGATGGTCGGAGAAAGTCCGATTTTTTAACGGGGGTGCCTGCTAACACGGAGATATTTTTACGCGGGAAAAGCAGATCTTGGCAAGGATTATTGGGATCGGAAAAGAAAATGATGATTAACCACCCATTTTTCTGAGATGATTAAGCTTCAATTCAGGAAAAAGTGCCGTACATTGCTTTGTATTTTAATACCTTTTAGAGTTATTGTTGATTAATTATTTTTAAAGAATGCGTGGTTACCCCCAATTTTCTTTTTGGATTCCAATAGCCCTTGCTAAGATCTACTTTTCTCGCATATTCATAAACTGCCCAAAAATACTTCTTTATTAGAAGGCACCTTTCTTAAGACAATGTGTCTTATCTGATTTCTTTCTTTTATTCTCTGCACTTGTTTCGTTGGCAGTATATGCTAAACCTCAAAGGAGAAATTAGCCTTTGATCAATATCGGTTTTATTGATCCACAGATGGTGACAGCATTATCCATCGCTGGTGACCTGAGTTTTAACCCGGAGACAGATTCTTTAACTGACAAAAGTGGTGAGATATAAAACACAGTTCCTGCTATTAAAACACCTAAATGTTCAACAAAACTAAACAAGTTAATTTTTAAGAAGATTACGAAGTTTTTTAATTAGTAAGACATGTTTCGATGTTACAAACATCATCGTCAGTTACAGAATATTTGAAAAACCATTAGGACTATATAATAACTAAGCGAAACATGCATAATTAATTAATTGTTATAATGTTATGAATTGTTATAGTGTTATATTGAATAGTTCTGTATTGGGTTCAATATTTCCAAAAGGGTTAGAAAGCAGCAGACTGGCATTATTGTCAGTTACAGCTGTAGTTCATAGCGACATAAATTTGTATTGTAATAGGCCATTTCCGAGTTGCTGTGAACCTCATCATGAAAGCGAGGCTTAGTGCGAAAGCTTTTTGTATGAAAATTAGTTTTGTTTGCATATGAATGAAAACTAATTTTCATAATTAAAACTTTGCACTTAGCCTCACTTTCATAATGAGGTTCACAGCAACTCAGAAATGGTCTATTGCTATGAAAGTATTTAAGGACGGTGCCTACTATTGTTACTGCGCATACGTTCTGCGCATCTCGAGATACTCAGGTTTCCTATGGGTGGTGCCTACTAATACAGGGATAATTTTGCGCGGTTTAAAACTATGCGGAGAAAGCAGAACTTAGCAAGTGCTTTTGGTATCTCTAAAGAAAATTGGGGGTAGCCATGCAATTTTCAGAGATAATTAAGCTTCAATTTAGGAAAAAAGTCCCATATATTCCTTTATATTTTGGCGCTTTTTAGAGATGTTATTGCTTAATTATCTCTGAAAAATGCGTGGTTACCCCCAATTTTCTTTTTGGATTCCAAGAGGCCTTGCTAAGATCTGCTTTTCCCGCATAGTCATTAGCTGCACAAAAATACTTCGGTATTAGTAGGCACCGTCCTTAATGTTAATTGATATAATGTGTGGGCCAATACCGATGCCAAACACTCATTGATACAGAGGTTTCTTTGAAAAATATCGATACTTGCACGAAATATCGGCTGTTCGATCCCTCTCAATAATGTTCACGTGACTGCTCACTTAAATATTTCAAGGCCATTTTAGTGCCGATGGTTAACCAGTATTTTTCCGTTTGTGTATGCGCTGAGCTTGAAGGAAGAATCACAAAATTAAATTGAGTTGAAACACTGTTGCTAGAGAAAATAGCAAAATATCGGACGGACACACAGTTTAATTTATAAAGTAAACTGAAAATCTTATTTTGTTAAGTTTCGCAGCTAAATTGACTTGTTACAAGTGGTTGATGTTGTAAATGTTATTTATTTACGTTTGTACATGTTATTTGTTTACGTAATTTATCACTGACTGCTGTACCCCTTATCTCCGCCCGCCTCGACTAGCACCTACTATTTGCGAGCGGAAAATGGACCTTATGTAAATGACAGTTGTTAATAATAATAAAGTGTGTAAAAGTGTGTAAGGAGGGCTGTGTGTTTTTTAATGTTTGCAGACCATAAAGAGTGTTTTCAGAGTGTAGGTGAAAAAATCAGAAGTCTTGGATGATGACGTCACTATCGATGTCAATATGGAAAAAATGCCAAAAATTGTTAAATATTGTACTTGTATTGGATCAATTTGAAACAACTGGCATCGACCTACCCGTATTAATTAAGCTATCACTCTCTCAGATATGAAAGCGTAGTTTTACTGTACTCATTGTAACTGACAATGGCATTTGAACGTGCTAAAACATGTTTTGCAAACTAAAAAATGTCATTCTCAGTCTGTTTACAATTTGAATCAATAATTTTATAATAATTAGTTTGCTTGAACTGTCAGGTGAATCATTCAAGCTGGAGAGTCCTTATGGAGATGAACTTCCTGACAAGGTAAGCTCCTTTTCGAGTAGTGCTTAAAGGGAGGGGAGGGGTTCACATTTCATCGCATGTGCATGAATCTAAATGATTTTTTCTCTTTCTTATCAACTTTATGACCTTAAAAATCCCACTCACGTGTACTTCAGTAATCACAATCTATAATTAGTCCAAGCAAAATGACTGACGACCAAAATTCACAGAAAATGCTAGTGGATTGTACTCATATTGTCGATATTGAATTTAGCGTTGACCCGTAGGATTTATTCCACGGTTGATGTGTTTACAGTTATTTGCATGCGAAATAATGCAATCGTATGAAAAAATTACCACCAGAGTTACCCATTCCCTTCCGAATGGTTCATAAACAACGAATTAAATTAAACAGGCTTGGGTCATAGCGAGCAAAAGGCGAAAAAGTATTTTGATTCATGGACATGAGCAGAACCGTGTACCCCTCCCTTTAACTGGGGTTTATTCTAGAAATTGACTTCCGAGGGCCCAGTAGATAGGGCTTTTGTCAGCAAAAGGGGGCCAAGACATTTCAACTCAGTCTTATACAGAACATGAGAATAAACAGTAAACTGAGACGTGGAACGTTTCAGTAGTTGCATTGAGAGCAGATTAAATTTGTACCATAAAGTTTCCAGGTGTAGAACAATTTCAAATGTCGCAGTAACCATATTTCCAAAAGGTATTCAATTCTCAAAACTTTTGTAATCAAAGCATGGCCTTTGTTGATGAGATCTGTGCACAATATTTGATGTATTAGTGCACCAATTGTGGGGTGCCTGGAGTAACTTCTGATAAATTGCAAGCTTCTCCTTTCAAATTGCCTTGTATTTGCTTGTGAAACAAAAGTAGAATTTTTGACCATGCTTCAAAACTCACTTACAGGGCCTTATTACACGCACCCCTTCAATTACCGGTAGCCTGTGTAACCCCAATTTTCTAAATACCAAGAGCACTTGCTAAGTTCTGCTTTATCCGCATAGTTTAAAACCGCGCAAAAATATTCCTGTATTAGTAGGCACCACCCATAGGAAACCCGACTATCTCGAGATGAGCAGAACGTATGCGCAGTAACAAAAGTAGGCACTGTCCTTATTCAGGGAAGTCACGTTTTCTATTTGCAGGGTTTTGATCCTGGCGAGGACACATACCAGGTAGGAATACCTATTTATTGATTTGTGATGGTCTTCAGTAAGTGAACTGCCCACAGTAAAGTAGTGGCCCAATCATAGACATGTTTATGAGAAGTGGTTGTTTAGTCAGAGTACGATGCTGTATTTGTTAAAGGGGAAGTGTCGTGAGGTCTTTGACTTCTTTTAGCTATAAAATAATTAAAGAACAACGAGTGGAAAGAAATTAACTCAAGTCTTGAAAGGAACAACTTGTGATCCTTTCTAGCCCATTTCGGAAACAAAAATGCGAGAAGTTGAAAAAGTTAAGCCTAACATTTTTCCAGTCTCAGTCCATTCCGACCTACTCTGTCTCTGGCCAGAGGCACTAATAGACAATTTTATTGCATTGGGGTGATAACTTGTAACAAAACTAGACAATTTTTTTTTCTGTTGACAGACAAACACTTTTGGGCTTTGAAATTACATAAAATTTGCATGATACTCCCCCTTTTTCTTTTCTTCCCCCTTTTTCTTTTCTTCCCCCTTTTTTTTTTCTCTAAAACTAATGATTTGGAATGAACACCCCTTCCCCAAGTGTCGCATCCTAAAATTAAAAGGGTATAAAAAGGCTTCTGTGGTAATAAAAAACTGGCATGAACACAGTCAATGAAATTACCTCGGAAGGTACGAATGTTATGTTACAAAACGAGTACAGTCCTTTGAACGTTTCCGTAGAAACTTTGTGTATCTGTTGTTAGCGTACTGTGGATTAAGAATCATCTGTATTCGTCTGTACAGGCCCCACCTGCAGACAGTTCAGCTGTGGTGGTAGATGTAAGTCCTGAAAGGTACGTTTCTTGTGGCACTGAGCAGTTTGCTAGGAAAAGCAGTGTTTGATCATCATCGTCATCATCATTAATACTATTATTATTTAGCTTTGACATGCGAAAAAAATACATTTAACAAAAGACAAACAAACAAATTGCAAAGGTACAAAGTGGAAAAAAGAAACAAAATGGCTGAGAAAACACCACAGACAATGAAGGCCACTGAATACAGTTATTCCGCTGGCTTAAAAAGAAAACTAATAAAATGTACATCACAAGGAAAGGCAAACAGCTACGAAATCTAGAAATAAAAAGGATCAAAAACAGACTCTCTCTCCTTTGCAAAGTTGGTGATGATGTCATCCGACCCTGTAGAATGTGCGGGGGATGCCAGATACGCGTCCCAAGATCCATTCATTTAATCAACGTTGTCCCATACAATCTCTACCCCCATCTGTATTAGGAGTGCGTTTTTTCTACGTCGAACGCAATAATGTACTTAACTGTCATCTCCTCTTGAGGGGCTTATACTGGATAATGAAACAAACCACTGAGAAATAACCATTTCAAATACAACGTAAGATGGTTAACAATCCCCGCTGGCTATTTACAAGCGCTGCCGAGCAGCTGAATTCAGGGCTACCGAAAAACAACCCTAGCTAACGGTCAGAACGGGACTTGAGATTACAAGTGCGGCGTCCCTAACCGCTCGGCTTCTCTGCCTCCTGTTAACACAATCAGACCGTAACTATTTCATGTGTGTCATGTAGACGTGGTCACAACAGTCTGAAATCATGCAATCATGGTATTGTTGTCGTCTATAAATTGGAAAATTCAACTTCTTAAGACATTACAGTTAAAACTATGTAACCCTCTGCAAATAGCAAAGGACAAATTTGGGAGGATTGGTAGGTTTGCTAAATGAGTACACAGAAAATTGACGAATGAAGTTCAAGTTTCAAAGTGCAATCAATAAAATTTTAAACAAGTCTCCGCCACTTGATACCTGAACTGTATGTATTTTATTTAATTGCAATGGGCAAATGAATCACAAATGCAACAACCGAAACTAAACGTAACGTCCTTCCACACTATGCGCAGTGCATATAAGCTGTGGGAATGTTGTATGTACTTACTTTTTAACGTAAACAAAATTAAAAGTTAGGAATTGGCCTAGAAATCCGATTTCTAGGCCAATTCCTAACAAAAAGCTATCAAAGTTGAACAAGCTAAGAGAAATACTGAAAGACAAGAAAGACAAGTATGATAAAGCGGCGTAGACAGAGTATAAATAACCCATAGTGTGACAAGCTCTTAACAGAAACGCTATTGTTAGGTATTATTTTGCTTCATAACTTTGTTTGTTCTAAAAGGGGAACGTTTTGTTTTCCTCAGCAAGAGGCTTCAACTTCTTTCTCCATTTGACAAGTGGAGCGGCAAAGACCTTGAAGATATGAAAATCTTGATCAAGGTAACCATTAACAGTATGTTTTCAGTGTATTCCACGGTATTAATACCACAAAATTCAAGAAAAAAAATCCCTGGGCTTCTTTTTTTTTCTGAAATTTTCGTTTTAGTGTTGGGTTATCCTTCACAACAGAAACAGCTAAAACAGGGAATTTTGCTATAAAAGGGCAAGCCTCCCTTTCATTTCACATGTTTGTAAAATGTAATAATTATTTAGTTACACAGCCCGCCTCGATTAGCTCTGCCAAATGGGGACTGCCTATTCCTGCAATTAATACAAAGATATAAATATTAAATAAGGTTGTTGTTGTTGTTGTTGTTTGTAATTTTGACGCCGTTCAGTCATAACACGTTGTTGACTCAAGTCGACTCAGGTGTCTTTTGAAAAAAACATGCCTCACCACAGCAATAGAAGACATCAGATTGTAATTCGGTTAACAGGGTTTATTCCGAAAACTAAGCTAATTTTATCAATAAGAAAAAGACGCATGTTGTTTGTCAGTGGTTTACGCTCTGATGGTTGATTGACAACTGAAGGTGAGAATGGCCAGGCCAGGCCCCTTTTATACCGGAATTTACTGTTTCTCACGTAGTAAAAGCGTCTCAGCTATTTTGAAAATGCTTGTAACAGCCCAAAACAGTCACCCTAGCATTTACGTTTGGTAAGATTTATTGGTTATCAAAAGAATGTTGGTGTCTAAGAGTTTTGCCGGCTTTTTTGGTTGGGGTGGAGGGGGGCTTTTAATTCCGAAATTTTGAACTTTAGAAAGCAGCACCCCTGAAATAACCAAAAATACTTGTTTGGTTGGTTTGTTGGTTGGTTAATAACAGTGCATTTTTTTCCTCAGGTAAAAGGCAAGTGTACAACGGACCACATCAGGTAAAGTGTAATAAAGTTATTCATGGTCTACTGTCTTCTTCAAGCTCGTGTCACGCAGGGAGCGTTAGTGATAAAGAATCGTTTCATGCTATGGAAATATCTCTCGTGATGATACCACTACTAATGAGTTGAGAAACCGTAAGCACAAATATTTTTTGGATTACAACCACACTGACAATTTTCAAGAGTGAAATAGCAACATTACTTTCTTGCCCCTGTGTACTACAGCAGGGGTGAGTCAGAAGATTTTTTTGAAAATAACACGTTCATTGAACTAACTTGTCACCTTTGCTATTCAGTGCTGCAGGTCCATGGTTGAAATACAGAGGCCACTTGGATAATATTTCTAACAACATGTTTATCGGGTGAGTAAAAAAGAAAAACCTTCGAACTTGTTAGGGTTATTTACCGCTTATACTCTTGCTGAATAAGTGAATGATCATCACAGTTATATAGGCAACTTAAGAAAATAATTGAACGGGATTCAAACCCATGACCTCTGTGATGCCGGTGCAGTGTTCTACCAACTGAGCTGGGAGCTGGTGACATTGTGAGTTCGTAATATACCCATGAAGGATGAATAAATGAATGTAAATATATGAAAATTGATTTGAACTGAATTTTTTCATGCTTTCTAATTGCAACTGCTTAAGTTCTGTATACAGCTGTTTCGACAAAGGTTGTCCAAAAAAAGCGTTAAAGCTTACGCAACGATGTCGAAAGGAAATAGCCAATAAATTTCAATAAAAGCTTAGAATCCATATTGCCCGCCATCTCAAGTCTTCGCTGTACGGTCGGGCATTATGGATTCTGGGCTTTTATTGAAATTTATTGGGTATTTCCCAGACTACCTTACGGCATTGTCGCGTACGCTTTTAGGCTTTTTTGGACAACCTTTGTCATATATTCATTTTTATATACTCTTAGTATTACTCTTTATGCATCAATCAATTCCATCATTGTTCTCTTACATAGCATAACGCAACGTAACATAACATTCTTTACTCAAGAGGCAAATATTACAGTGATGCACAATGGTCTAAATATACGCATAATAGAACAATGAAAGGAGAGCAAGAGGAAAAAGGCATCTTGAAGGAAGTTTTGAAATTAGAGGAATTCTATTTACATTTGGAATCTTAAATCTACAGAGCCATCAACAGTGAGAACGACAAGGCAAATCACGTCAAGAATCAGGTGACTGGAGACTATGGAGCTGTTCCTGATACTGCACGGTATTACAAGGTACTTATGGCCTTCAGCTTTCAGAATTAAACCTTAGTTCGTGCTGATAAAGACAGCCACAGCTTTATTTTAATTTGGAAATGGTAAAACTAAATATTTGCCCTGCACTGTAGGTACCAGATCAGCTGTTTGAGTCGGGGCACGAGCCTGAAAGCGCTAAAAAATGTACAGACAAAGAAGGGTCTTTGTAACACTTAGTAGAATTTACTTGGGCTGTTGCAGATACTCCGGGCACTCAGATCACCAGAAATAATGAAGAAGATGGTGTTAAAATGCGCTTCAGATTGAATGCTTAAAATGATCGTGTAGTTACTGTGCCAGTGAGTGGCTTTTCATTTGCTGAGTTCTGAGTCAGTTGTTAGTGACCAAAACATCCTTGCAACATACTCGGATCGATTAGAACACAGCTTTGTTTGTTCAACCAATCAGGAGAAAAACCATGCAACTGTGTGGACTGTGAAAGTCACGTCACATTTAGACTTCCTCGCAGACGCTCTTTTGGCTCGTCACGCAATATTTCTTCCCAACGAGAGGAAAGATTGCGTGACGAGCTAAAAGGGCGTCTGCGAGGGAGGCCACGTCACATTCGCATTCGCATTCGTCACGTCACGCAATCCTTGTGCGTGACTTGATAAGCCTAATTATATCTGCGTAGGGGGCTACATAAATATCCAGTAAAGTTGTTTCTTCACTACACAGGCCAATGGTGTCAACTGGGTTGTGGTTGGAGATGAGAATTACGGAGAAGGAAGCAGCAGGGAGCATGCAGCTCTTGAGCCAAGGCATCTTGGGGGACGAGCTATCATCGTCAAGAGCTTTGCACGTATCCATGGTAAGTTCGTCGTGAGGATTTACTTGTAAATTTACTTTTTATTTCATATAGATATGACTGATTACAATTTTTCCGGGAGGTGTAAGCTGAAATTCCGGATTTGAACCTGTGTTGTGTTTTCGCCTTTTTTGCCTTACTTTCTCGAGCCTTTTGTATGCTGCCACTCGGCATGAGTAAGAACTAGGGGCCAAAAGTAGCTAGAAAACTGTGCCTTTTCGATTACACGCGCTTTCATTAGAGCGGTTTTCAATTGAGTGTCGATAGTAATTTCGCGTTTGCTTTGGTTATGCTTTACTGTGCTCTATGATTGGTTGGCAAACTGCGCGCCATTTTCTCAACCAATGAGAAGCAAAACCAAAGCCAATCGTCTCTTGGTCGCATGCGTTTTCCCGCGCTTGACGCAGGTTACAGGTAGTTTTTAGTGTATTCATAGGTAAATCTGTAAAGCAGTTTTGCAGCTGGTAATGTTTGCGTGAGTTGACTATTCTGTGAAAACTAAGTGACCATTTTTCTTGCTTTTATTTTAGCTGATGGCCGCGTTGCCTTTCAAGTTTTTGTCTCTTTGTACGATACCTGGTTTTCTTGCCGGCAATGTTGTTAAGAGAATGAACACTCCACTTGAATAGTTTCATTTTTGTTATGAATTAATCGCTATATATTTTGGTTTTCTTTCAGAAACGAATTTGAAGAAGCAGGGTAAGTTTCTTAGTACGTTTGAAAGAAATTTAATCCAGTATTTTTCGATAAACACACTGGTTTTTCGTTGGCTAGGTCTCCTTCCTCTGACGTTTGCTGATTCGTCGGATTATGACAAGGTTCAGCCTGATGACAAGCTCTCTCTGCTGGGTCTGAACGACCTTACCCCTGGAAAGGTACACTTGTATTCCTGCAGTTTCTTCACTAATAATACACTTGAATAAATTTCTCGATTTTGATTAGCTAAGAGAAATGCAGTTTTCAGGAAACACGATGCAGAAAAAAGGAAATTCAATGCAAATACAACGATTTCCGAAGTCAGTATGCAGACAGTAATGTCCACGTACTAACCGTTTTCGATCATTTACTTGTGTTTTTCAGCCTGTAAAGTGTGTGGTCAAACATTCAAATGGAAGTCAAGATGAGTTAATGTTGAATCACACCATGAACGAGTCGCAGATTGAGTGGTTTAGAGCTGGCTCGGCACTCAATAGGATGGCAGAAGTGGCGGGGAAGTAGTGCTACTCTCCTGTTTAGCTAATTTCAAGTCATTCCTTGATCTGTGTCGTTGAAGCTTGAAGATTACTCCTTGACCCAAATTGTGATGAACATTTTCCCCAGCCGCCGGTGTCATATTACCGTTCAATACTATGGCTTCAGAACGGAGAACAATCATGCTGCTTATTTAATATTGTACACTATTCATAGCATGTTTATAATAAGGGCAGGTTTTCTTTTAGTCTTTACTTTTCGCCAAGGAAGATTTGCTCTCCAATGTTCTAGTCTCGCAATGACCTTTTTTTTTTTTTAAGGAGAAAGATTGTTTAACAACAGTGAAGTGTTCTCAGGCGTCGTCGATAAAACTGCATTTATACTGATGATGTTGATATTATTTTCTTGGGTGTGTGCTTTTTGTTTGTTTGTTTATTTTTTTTTTGTTTGTTTTGTTTTTGTTTTTGTTTTTTATGTTTTTTTTTTTGACTCACGTAAAGCAAGTTGGTTGAAACACCCGACATTTTTCCGAGGAAAAGAATAACAGCCCTTTTTTAATGTTACGTGCATAGCGACTATCTTTCGACGTGTAACCAGGCGTAAGTCTTAAGTGTAAGCACAGCTAATATATTTATGGTTGAACTCGACTTTGGGCAATGAAGATGGGTTTATTTACCTTCAAACTAAAGGAGGAATTTCAAGAAATCAATCCGAGACGGTTTTGAAATAAACGCCTTACAAACAAAACAACCAAATTCTACCGGAAGTTACGGAACGGATCCAAAGCGGTCAAATAGTTTGAATTTTCCTGACAGCCGTTCATCAGCCATTTTAGGTCAGTAGTTGTAGTTAATTTGTCGTTTCTTTTACCACTAAGTGGAAAGTTTTCCGACTTGATAGTTAATTTTTCAGTTTATCTATCATGTCGAAAGATGTCGCTATTCTCTCTTATGACATATAACACTGAAAGTGGTTAAAATATCAACAGAACAACGAAAATTTCGAGGATGATCCCATTCCGATCCGAGGAATTTTCATTCAGCTAAATAGGAAAAAGACCAAAAAACTCCCAAATTGTAGTCTTCTCTCCCTTCCCATGTCTTGGGTATACTATACATTAACCCTCAAGATATGGGCTCATGATATGCAACAATCTCGTACCCAACGTCCTCTGGCTTTTTGATCAGCGGGTGGGCGCCACCTGGTGGCGACTAACCGCTGGCCAAAGAGCAAGAGGACTCTGGGTAGGAGATTGGATATGCAATGAAACCAGAAATGGGTACTTGCCGTGTAAGCATTATTCTCGGCCGGTTCAGAGTGGTTTTCTTTATCGAAGCTGTATCGTTGCGTGATCAAGATAGCCGAAAACTCCTTCCAGTGTCAGGTAAGTGGCCCAATGGTCAGGTTTCAGGATGTTTCTTCCTAATACAAAGGTACTGTTTCGCGGCATATGACTAAGTGAAAAGCAGATCTTAATAAATAAATAAAATAAAAAGTCTTTATTTCTTCACAAGATAAAAAATACATATCTTATGTCACAATTGAGTATTTGAGAAAAAAAAACTACCTACATAGCCAAATTGTATTTAAAAATTAGTCGATTAACGTAAGAGTTCTTGAATCTATCTGTATTAACTTTCGGATACTGACTCGTTTGATTCCTTAAATTGTAAGTCGATACTTTCTTCTTGGGTAATAGTCCCCTTAGAGGGTGTCGGTCTATGCCAGATACCTTACTAAATACTTTTCTTTCCTGCTTCTCTAGAAGGTTCTTGATAGAAAAAGATTTAGATGTATATTCACGTTTGTAACATCTATCTAGAAAGCACTGCATAGCTGTCAGCTCCGCCTCAGAAGCACCATATACCGGCAACCCATAAGTGATGCTAGGAAGCACAATACTTGAAAACAAGTGATCCAACTCCGCCTGAGAATAACCTTCCTTATGTAAGGATCTTAATATAAACAAGCATCAAGAGCTGATTGAAATCCAAAAGGAAAATTGGGTTACCCCCGCATTTCTTAGGGATTTTTTAAGCAACCACATTAAAAAGAAAGCCGTTCAATACAAAACAATAGTAATAATAAAATGAGTGGTTACCTTCAATTTTCTTTTTGGATTTCCAAGCCTTTGTAGTCTCCTACGCAGCCGATTTAAGGGTCGTCACGCAACGCGAGGGGAGGAGCGTTGCATATAGCCTTTGCTAGGGTCTGCTTTTTTCCCCGTGTCATAAACGGGGTTAAAACACCTAAGTGTTGGGAGGTAACGTTCTCGAAAAGCCCGAGTTTCTTGGATCATACCGTGATGTGCAGAGCTTGTGCGCTCAAACAAAAGAAGCCATTACAGAATATAACCCGCCATAACAAAACCCTTCTTCGATTTGTTCGTTCTTGCAGTATCGACGGAGAAATAAAATTTTGTTGGTAACGCGATTCTGTGACTAAATTTCACCATCAGCAAACAATAGTGTGCGGGAATTAGATAACGGCTTGTTAGCGTTACATCGTTATGTCCAAATCAGTTTAAACCCGTTTACGTATAAGCGGTTTTTAAGATGGAACTTGGATAGGCCAGTCTCGTTAGGATGTAATGTTTTTTGGGTGATTTCACCATGGTGTTGTGTAAAGATGAATTTTAAAATTGAAGTGAAATAGATAGGATTGTATTGTGAGAGAAAATTAATGTAGCGTTCAATTTTTCAGACACGTGTTCATTTTCACAGGAACCATAATCATGGGTTTCCGTTATGGCTCTCAATATCAAAGATGGAATTTATAATTAGGTTTGACGGAGAGGAAGGATCCCAAAACAAAAATTAAAATTAACTGCGCAATCGCGAGACCTCCGTGACTATTTGTGTTTGGAAAATACCACCATTTCACGTCAGAGATTTTACGCATCGTAGTATCGGCCCCATGGTCTTGTGTGCCAAGCGGATGCGCACAAGTTTCAAGCTGTCATCCCCAGTTTCCCAAGTGCGGATTTGTGACTTGCGCAGTCGTTATCCGGCTCGTCTATGTAAACCTGGAGTTTTTCACCCTGAAATGAGGTAGGTGACGTATTCAAAACTTTGCGTTTGAGTGTCAGCATCGGGTCCTTATCCAGCAAGTTCATTACCAAAAGTAGCCTTCGTGAACTTTGGCACAGTAACAATATCTCACCACTTTTTGTTGCCGCAGAAACACTCTTTTTAGATATTTTAGCTGAAACTCGACTGAGATTGTACTTTCTAAGGCCCAACAGTTCTGTCCTGAAAAAGTCATGTTAATGAAACCTCAAAAGAAAGTCTTATATCGCCACACATGCCAAAAGATGATACTTGAGTAACAGTGAACAAAGGCATAGACATAAATCGCGGCCGATTTACTATTCTTTTCGACTTAGTTATTGTCCCTACTAACCTCATTTTAGAGTAAAAATTCTATTGAATTTTACACATGCTAACGAGGCTAGTAAGGCCAATTTTCATAAAAAATAAACGAATAATTTATCGGCTGCCATTGATGATTTCCAAAGTTCAACTCGAAATGCCTACCCTCCCCCGTGCAATGTTGTTATGTTGCTGTGTTTATGTACATCCCGAATGATTTCAGTGGCTATCAACATTGCCTGGGGGAGGGGGGCTTCCAGAAAGTCACGATGACAGCACCACCAAGCCTTATAGCGACTGTTTATAGACATCCAAAGCACAAATGTACAATGCAAACGCTATTTTCGCATTTGTCACGGAAAATATTGGCCAGGATTGTAGTTTAATGGCCTAAGCTCATACGAGTCTCCTGTAGCTCAATGGTAGAGCATCCGAACTAGTAATCGGAAGGTCATAGCTTAGACTGCTGATAGGAGCATTCGGATTTCCTTTTTCCGAGTATGCCTGTGTCACTCACTGAATAATACATCATTATCTGAGTGGATTCTTGTACAACACCAGATAATTCATGATGACGTCAAACCGTATAGCTATACTTATTTGTAAGAAGAACTTAAGAAATACAACTAATTTTAATACACACCTCTTGAAACATACTGGTGTAAAACCTCACAAGTGCTCTTGCGATAAGAGCTACTTTGAGCTATCGAAGATCAAACGACATGAGGTGACACATACAGGTGCAAAACCTTATGAATGTCCCGAATCTAACAAGGCATTCGCTGAACAGTCAAATCTTGACAAAAATCTACGATTACTTACTGGTGTCTGTAAATCCGTACAAATGCTCTTTTAAAAGCGGAACAAAAGCGTTCTTTTCTTGGCTCCACTAAGACCTACAGACAATGGATTCTGATTGGTCAGTCTTTGCTGAAGACAATTGAACAAAAATATTCCTTCTGGGGGAGAAGAGGGTTTAATCCAGTTTTAATGAATAAATTAATGTGTCAATTTGTGACTACAATGAAGAAAAAAAAGAAACTCGACCGAAACCAAAACATGGTCTGCCCCAGGGCATCCCGCGTAAAAAACCCGATACCCGACCAAAACATTGAAGCGGTCTGCCTTAGCCGGCATCCCGCGAAATTAGTTTGCTGTTGGATGACGTGGCGTTTCACAAAAGAAAACTCCATTTTAATAAATGAGTTTATTTGTATATGTAATCGCATGAGTCCTCTCAGAATTAAGGATTAATTTTCACGCGTATTTTCAAAGTTTTCGCAAATTGACCGAGTCGCGCAGTGACAAAAAATTCACCTGTTTCTTAACGTACAAAACAGACAAAACGAGAAAAGTTGATTGTTACATACATGTAATTAAGAAAAAATAAAACTTTGATTCAGGAACAAACTAACAACAATCAAACCAAATGTAAGGCATCAAAAATTTGGATTGACCTGCACTATGAAGCTTTCTACCGCTTTAAAATCGCACGATTAGAGATCAATAAAAATAGCAATCCGTGGGTCCAAAGACGGAACTTTCAGAGTAATTTCTTCCACTGAATTAGACCTGCACCTTCCTCCCATCAAAAGGGCATTGTTGTTATTGTTCGGTTATCGTTCGCTGGAAGAGACCGTAGTAAGGTGAAAGCACTTGGTCGCGGCCATGAATGACTTAAGGTTTTCAACCAAACAAAATCCGATCAAGATTTTTACTTTTGACACAAAAAATCTGTTGCTGCTTCTTGTAAGAAACGAAAGTTCACCGTTGGGAAAATCCTTTATAGCTGTAGCACTTGATCTCCAAGTATTTTTGGCACAAACAATCCGGCTTAGAAAGTCAAACCCCAAAGAACCTGAAAGAAGTCGTTGTTGTTCTGGTACAAAAATAAGAAACCAACAAAATGTAGAAATGGCATACTCAGCCAATCAAGAGCAAGTATTTTCGCCGCTCGACCAATCAGGAGTGAGTAATTTTTGCCCTCGGTGAAAGGAAAATAAAGGAAAATGCCCTCTTGGACAAATTAGCATTCAGTAATTTTGCCCTGTATGTTATAAACACTGAAAGACCAATAAGTACAATTGGTGATCAGTATGATTATATGTTGTAAAAGTTCCAACACCGCTTAGAAAATATCCTGCCAAAACTCGATTAACAAATGCGACGTGCTAAAATATCTTGGATTATAAATCCTAGAAGGAAAGTTAATGCTAAAAATGTTAAAAGATATTTCAACGACTTAATATCATCATTGTAAAATTAATGTAGGTGGCTTATATACAAATATCCTAGTCGATTACACTACAAAGATGGTTCTTTCTATCAAGTGCCAAAAATATCTAAAAATGTGAACCTTAAAGTTAGCCTTATCTCTTTATGGCTGCAGACATGTGCAGACTGTTCCATTCTCGTGCTGCATCACTGCCCCATTATAGTTTCTCTTTACAACTGTAAATCCGAATTTCAGTAGTAACAGATATTCAACCGAAAAATCGTTGAATGCCCCTGCCTCAACTCATCTTTAAGAAATGTGTATTATGCAAAAGGGCGAAATGTGAACTTTCCGATTTTAAACCGTTATAACCTCATCAGTTCCCACCATTTTCATCAGCATTGCCGTCATGACTGTGATAAAGCCTCGAGAATTGCCCTCCAGCGTTCTGCAGCAATTTTGCGGGCTTGTCAAATTCAACTACTCGTCCATTTTCGAGAACTAGAACTCGATCATAATCTATGACTGTGTTCAATCGATGTGCAATTGTTATTACTGTGCAGTGCTTAAATTTTGTACGAATTGTGTTTTGAATTAATTGATCAGTTTTGTGATCAACGTTTGCTGTTGCCTCGTCCATTATGATGATTTTGTTTCTTTTCAATAACGCACGAGCCAGACACAGAAGTTGTCTTTCTCCAACACTGAAGTTTCTCCCGCATTCTTTGACTTCTTCGTTCAGTTTCCGCGGCAATTTCTCCACCATGGTTTTCAAACTCGCTTCCTCCAATGCATCCCAGAGTTCAATGTCTTGGTGTTCCTCAAAGGGATCCAGATTCATGCGCAGTGAAGAGGTGAATAGAACTGGATTCTGGGTAATGACTGCCGTTGCTCGGCGAGCGCTTTGAATGTTGATATCACCGATATTTACATCATCAATAATGACATCACCAGTCGGTTGAGGCATGCGAGAGAGAGCAGCAACCAAGGACGACTTGCCAGCTCCTGTACGACCAACAATTCCAACCTTCTCTTGTAAACCAATAGTGAAACTAATATCTTTGAGTATTTTAGGACCACCATGGTAGTAGACAAGTCCCAGGTTGTTTATTCTTACTTGGCCGTGCTCTGGCCAGTTTTTTGGAGGATATTGATGATTGTCGTACCCAATCTCTTGCTCCATTTGAGTGTATGTGATGACCCGCTCAACTGATGTCATGTAGTTCTCAACTTCTGAGCACTGTCTGACGCAAAACTGGGACGTTTCTAAGGTAAGTTGCATAGCGTACACAATGGACAAGGCTGTGATACCTAGATATTGGTAATCGCACGCAGAAAATCGGTTAGAACTCTTAAAGGTAGGAGGAATATATAGTTTTCTAAACTTGTTAATCGTTTGCTATGAAAAAGATGATATGTACATGATCATAATTCTCGGAAAAAATTCCAACAGGAATCAAACCCATGCCCTTTCACCCAAAGCTCAGTGGTTAGTGCACCCAGACTAGTAACTGGAACATCGTGGGCTCAATTCCTGCTGGGGGCTTCTTTTTTCCGAGAATTTTCGTAGTGTAGATATCATCTACAGTCAACTCTCTCATAGCGACCACCTCCCGTAAGCGACCACTTCGTAAACAACCGTTTTGTTTCTCAGTTAAATACTGTTTCAAGAGCTCTCTCGTAAGCGACCACCACTCAAATTTCTTAAGGGACCGCGACCACTTTTTAGGCCAGAAATTACACATGTTCTTTTGTTCTCTGTTTCCGGTAAGCGACCACCCAACATAATCACATATGATCGTTAGTGAATCATTACTCAGAAGGGACAAAAGTTCAATTTTTACAGACAGAGAAGATCGCTATAATTAGATCTGTAGGTAAACGGGAATTGTTACAGTGATCTGTTCGAAAATGTTATACAAAGTTTCATCAGAAGGATGAATAGATGTGAAAAAATTAAGTAAATTAGTTTCTAATTGCCTAATTTTAGCCGCTAAGGTAATATTTTTATGTAATTAATTAATCAATTAAGTATTAGGCTTATTTTGTTGATTTTTCCCGTAAGCGACCACCTTCCGTAAGTGACCACTTTGTCGTGCCCCAAGGGTGGTCCCTTACGAGAGAGTTGACTGTATTTCATAGTATTGGGTGGTTGTCTGGTTTGTCAATCGTATCATTAAACACCGAAACAGTTGTTCCGCTTGATCCTATCGTATATTTGCCGTGGGCAAAATAGGGCGTTAATGTCATATGACGCAAGATTAGGTCATTGATCTTGCAGAGCCGCCATCTTGGATCCGTGATCTTTGATTTCCCCAAGCCGTCCAATTTGATTCAAATAAACAGCAGATCCCTACCAATTCGAACTCTCAAACGAAAAATAACAAATAGATCGAGTTGGTGGAGTTTCAAATATCAAGTTTGAATTTCAAGTATCCGGTTAATAATTAATCAAATGTCGTGGTTTTATCATCCTTTCACAATCACTAGTCATTTTGATGCAATAAGTTTGTTTCAAACGAGCCTTTTGATACCGTTTTAAGAACATATTGAGGACAAAACAAAGGCAGAGATTTAGTTGAAAACAATTTAATTGTTTAGTATAAATATAACTGAATAAGTTCAGTGTTTTCTATTCTAGACAGGGCAAATTTGTACAAGTCCAAAGTCAAGAGCTGAGTAAATTACAACAATGATGATCAGTTACTCAAGATTAAGCTATAGGACATTTTAAGAAACATTTTGTAGAACTTAAGGTTAACTGCCCAAGTTTTCAAAAAAGGGTATGAGTTATAGGGGTAAATTTGAGCCAAGGGAGAATAAAATTAGTTCGAGTCACCAGAGTTCGAAATGGTTAATAGTAAACGATTGAACAAATGGGGTTAAATCCAGGGGAAATCGCATTTGCTCGAGTGACCAGGGGAAGTTCGAATTAACCACGGTCTAGTTAGGATATGCTAAAATTGTATAAAAATGTAAAAGTAAAAGCGATGCACTTACGTATTTCACAAAAACGTTTTTAAAAAAAATCCAACTTTTGACAATATGGCTCTCAAAATCAATTAAATATGATGGAAAATTGCTGCCACATAAATTTTAGGAATCTCACAAAAGGTTTGTGCAATTGCAGGCTGAATAGAGCAAATATACATATGACTGGAGTTCCTGAAATAATTACTTTTTGTAAATATTTATGACAATGTAAAAAAAAAATTACCTGAGTCAGCCTGGGTAAAAACAGCAAGGAAAACTACGAATGAAACAAAAACAACGCAGATCACGTCAACTTGGGTCCCCAACCATCTTGTTGTGGCAGTAATGGCAAACCAGGCCTTGTTGTGGCTGTCTTGATACCTGAAAAGAGACCGATAACCTTTCCAACCCCAACGTCAACATGTATGTTCTCTTTACTATCCTCCATATATTTCTCATAGTTACTAGTTGAGAGAATTTGTCTAATACTCAAGGCATCTCATCGTTGGTGATATCAGTTCCTTTCTTCTCCAGAATTAAATGTTCAATCAAGCAGTGATATTGTAAGTAGAAACTAAAAATTGGTCACCACAAGGGCTTAACTTACACAAAACAAAGAGCCAAAATTTTTCCAGGTAGTGACGAGAAAGACTTTGTCAAACCACAGCACGCTAATAAAATGTCTACAAACCAGCTTTTTTGTGTAAAGTAAAAGACAATAGGTTTTAAGAGCGGTTTTAAAAGCAACTGAGTTACAGTGCCAACGAACGTTTCTGTTAGTTTATTCACGGTAGTTTCCTATTGGTGTGAACATAAACGAAATGATGGAATACGTTTCTGATGTTTTCAATGTAATTCAGTTTCAAGACAGCAACAACAGTTTTCATTACTTTTGCTGTACAATTCTCAGGGTCATGCCTTTCTCTCCATTATACGCGACTGTTGGCTTCCAAGGCAACAACTTCTCATTGGTCCCCAAATTGCCCTGCTGTCTATTTTATCACTGGGTTCAACCATCCTTTTAGTAATCAGTATTTAAAATCACGATCAGAAAGCATGGCTTTGACGTATGGTCTTAAGCTAATCATGCCAATTCCTCACCTAAACTTTCAGAGGGAAATCAAAAGATTTTCCCCCCTTAGTTTTTATTGGAAAAGCAAAGTGCTTCCTTGGGATTTTTTTGGTTTTGAAAAATAGAAAATAAGCAAACCTATACAGTGCTTCCAGAAACTCTGCTTCCTTGTTGTAAGCCCGAATAGTGACCAGTCCCTCCAATGTGTCACTAAAATGAGATAATACAGGACTTCGATTGATCCCTTCCAGTCGCCTCAAGTCACGTGATGATTTGAGGTAATAACGCGCAATTAAAATGAAAACAACCACAAGTGGGGTGGCCGGCAGGATAACCCAGGGGTTCAAAATAGATGGAAGAACAACTGATCCGATGGCAAACAGTGTTAGCTCAACTGCTTCAGGGAATACAACAGGCAACAGCTCGTCCATGATACCAATATCTCGAGAAAATCTGTTCAATACTCGTCCAACTGGGTTGGTGTCGAAGAACAGAACTGGAGCTTTTAATAATGCTGCCAACATGGAGTGGTGAAGGTTCTTGGAAGAATAAATCAATGCATTCAAACCCAACGCTGCTCTGGCGAATGTCAGCAAGAAGACTCCAGCAGCCAGGCCACCATAAATGTAGAAATTCTTGCTTTTATGCCGAGGGTCATGTGATGGATTGGTCAACTTCAGTAGCCACCAGTCAGGAAGTATGAGGAATGCTTTAACGAGAATAAAAAAGAAAACAACAACAAACTGAACGGCTCTACAATATCAGTATGTGATGTGGTTTGACCGAGCTCTTACCAAAACAAATGAAACCAGTTCATGAGAAATACTTGTATAAATACTTGTACAATCACAAGCAAGTGTAATAAAAGCACCAATCTCCTCTCAAAGCCTACAAGTTTTGGTTACCACTTTCCTAGGGTGGGAGTTCCTCATCGAGCGTGGAATAGTGAGGAGATCCTGATTCAGATTCAGAACATGTGTGGGAATTAATCTCTCTTCAGAGCTAGTCACCAGAAAGCCTAGCATTTAAAAAAGTTGTGGTTAGAATCAGGTTCGATTACTGACAAAACTACATTTTTAATCATTTTTTTAGCTGTCCTTATTTCTGTCTCCAACTTAAATCCTTCATATGTATTTGTTTCTCGGACTGAATACATAACGAGTTGGGTTGATTTCCATCGGCGGTCATAGAATTTCTGCGCCGTTTAATACACACCAAACTATACGGTTTATTTAAAAATAAAAACATCATTGGGAAAAAACCTTGAACGAGGATGAAGAATATAACCATAGCTCCAGCTACAGCAGCACACGTCCCAGCATGTATGTAATGCCAGTAAATTGTACACGAGACAGAACCAGCCACGCGATCTTCGTCAACATTTTCCAGGCCAGATATGTCGCTTTCTAAGATCGTGTCATTTGCGGATTTCTCTTGACCCAAAGGGCTTTCCCTTTGCAAGATAACCGCTTCTTTCGTTGCAGCAAACCCATCACTACTGGTTATATCATAACCAGATTGAAGCAGCGAGGTAAAGGTGCCTTCCACTAAAGTCGAGCCATTTTCCATCACTACAATTTGTCTGGCATCCCTGAGGATCTGAAGATTGTGAGTGACCATTAACCGAGTTTTACCATGCAAGATCCCACTGATGCATGTTTGGAAAAGATGACGCACGACTTTTGTATCCACTGCGCTCAATGGATCATCTAACAAGTAAATATCCGCATTAGAATACACCGCGCGTGCCAACTCAACACGAGCCCGCTGGCCACCACTAAGGAGTATTCCACGTTCTCCAACACGTGTCATATCAGCATCCGGGAATCTTTGTAAGTCTTTATACAGGTCACATGCGTGTAATGTCGTGTGATACCTGTGTGGGTCAAACACCTCACCAAACAAAATATTATCCCGTATGGTACCAGAGAATACCCAGGGCTGCTGACTAACCCAAGCAATTTTACCTTGACATGATATCTCACCGCTAATTAGCGAAATTTCCTTAAGAATAGCGTAAAGTAGGGACGATTTGCCGCAACCAACCGGACCTGTGATGAATATCAAATCACCTTTGTCCACTGACAAACACATGGATTTCAAAGCTAGATGATTCCAACTGCCAGTCCAACTACAAACAGCATTACGCAGTAACACGGTAGGATCTTTTCCAACAGGAATTGTTTTGTTATCGTTTTTATTAAAACATTGGAAATAATCACCTGCAAAGCGTCTTTTTTCACCGCAGTTACTGTCTCCATTTTGGGTGAAGGCGTTATTGAGATATTTGCGGACGTTACCATTCTCATATTCAAGTAAATTCTGGACACGAGACAGAGCTTCAGCAAAGTCAGCCAAATCTCTCGCTGGTTGCGCAATCATGAATGACACGGTCATCCTAAGTGAATTCACAAGCGTTAAAATCATGAAAGTGTTATACGAATTGAGTTCCATTCCAGTTGTTACAAGTGTAACCAAAGAGATGAGGACGGCGACTGTTTGGCAAGAAAAATATAAAGATGTAAGCGTTGCTAACACTGCTGCTTTCCATCTAATCAGCTTGATTTCTTGCCTGGAATAGAAACAAAACATTCCTCAACTAGTTTCAGTCAGCTAATGTAATAATGGGTTGAGCTTTTCAATAGTTTAAATTATCTCTTAAAATGTCTCCATTGGGAAATTTGATTTCAATTAGTGAAGATATCGATAGAGATAACAACCATAGTGAGGGCTAAATTTGCCATTTTATTATTCTGAGCCCCCAGGCTCAGGCTACAGTAGCAAACAGGTCCCTAAGTAAGAATGTTTTGTTATTAAATGAACATGAAAATACTAGTTGTTACTACCCACTAACTGTGATATAATAACAGGGAATTTTGCAAATGAGACCAGCTAGTAACTCAACACCTTTGTGAAACTGTGGTAGCCGTTCGGTGGTGCACTTTGTCAACAGGGGACAGCTGTATGCAAGTCGCTACACTACATTATTTGTCCCTACTTCGCGATGAAAAAGCGCATTAAACTACTTTTACCTTCTGGTTTGCAGCACTGTTTCCATGAAGGGCCATTCCCAAGCATACATCTTAACAGAACGAATCCCCGAAATGATGGAGTTCATTATATTGACTCGTTTATCCGTCACTTTGGAGATTTTTGATCGTAGAGTTTGGCAAATTCTACCAGCCATTCCATAGTATAATGAGAGGCTTATCATAAAAAAAATCCCTGGCATGCCTTGCCAACCAAACAAGTGGAGCGTTAGAAAAGAAATACCAAACGACTCAAACAGGGCTATCAAAAGATAAGTCAAGTTAAGCCCTGCATTTTCAAACCGCTGTAGGTCGCCGGCGATAAGATTGATGATGTATCCACTTGTTATGTGTGGTAAATCTTCTTGACTCAGACTAAGAACCTGCAAATATACACAGCAGTTCAAAATAAGTGGTTATGTGGGTTATCAATTGAACCCACTAAAATCAAAGTAGTTACTCTGGCCAATCACAGCTAACGTAAATAGCGAAATGAACCAATCAGAAGGCAAAGCAAATAACGAAGAATAAATAGCGTTCACGTTTGTGAAGACTTTTAGAATCATTAATTTGATCATTTTGAGCATTTTTTTCAGGCAATCTACTTTTCGTGTTCACATTTTCATCAGTATTTCTCAAACTCATTAATAATTCATCAAGCCAAAACAAAGCAAATCACTACCATGAAGGAGGTTTGAAAATTTGATCTTAAAATTTTGTGAACTTTTGCTTGGAAATTCTCCAAGAATTTTCAATAGTTTGAGAAGCTATATCAAACACTCGAAAGTGTTTCCTCCTATTTCCAAACACCTCGAAGTTGGTTAACAAAAAACTCGGCTGCGACTCGTTTTTCCAACCTACTTCTCGGTGTTTGGAAATCGTAGGAAACACTCTTCCTCGAGTTTAATCTATTACCTAAAATTTATTCCAACTGTTGCTGTGATTCGAATCTATTGACGCATTTCGGTGTTTTTATCACAAGTGCCAAAAAAAGTTGCTCTTAAATTGGCGATTTCGCACTCAGCAATAAAGCGTGGCCGATATCGGTACCAAACACTCGTGGGCTCCTGACACTCAAATCGATATCCGGTATCGATAATCGGTATCTATACCGATACTGATATCGATATCGATATCCGCAGTCTAATTGAAAAATATCGATACTTGCGAGAAAAATCGACTGGTTCGATCCCTTTCGATACTGTTCACGTGATCGCTCACTTGAAATATTGAAGGCTGTTTTAGTTGTTTGTGAACTTAAAAACCAATATTTTGCCGTTTGTGTATGTGCTGTTGCACTGTGCGCGAGGGAAGCAACGACGCAAAACCAATAGGTTTAATGAGCAAAAACAATCGCCGGCTACACGTGCGTTTTACATCTGCAAAACAACAACGTGAAATGACGACATTTAAGGCTTTGTGGGGAACGTGAACGCACGGCGGTGAATTTTTCATTTTCTTTCTTAACTTGTACGCCACTCCTACCAATTTGGTTCGTGGATAGTTCGCCGTTTTTGTAAAAGTTGAGCGAGTTAAAATAATCGCGAAGTAGCACAAATGAAATAGAGATATATTTTTAGGTGACGTTTTCGTTGCCGTTGCCGTCGTCGTTTCTTAAGCTCCCAAATAATAGTTATAGGACTATATGAGTGAATTTAAATACCTTCCCTCTTGTGCAACACTCATAAAAAGAAATGCTTCCCCAATATTAAATACTGAGCTACAGGCCGTGCAAATCCACTCCAAATAGTCTTTTTGTCATCGTTCAAATTCAAGGGCGGGGTATAATTCTAATGACAATTATCACGTGTACCAAATAATCGTTTAACAATGCCAACCACACGGACCAACTGTTTTAGGAGACCACTAATATTGCTGAAACAGGGTGAAGTAATTATCGATAGTAATCATAGTATAAAATGCATGATAGAATGGGGAACAGTTACATCGCTTGAAGTAAACTGCGGACAACTAGTTCGAAGAAGAGGCATTGAGATGTCAGACTGACAGGCGCTTACCAATGTTTTTTTTTATTATTATTAAAGCTTGGAATTAACAGCAGATTCAGATCTCTTGCCACTACTGAGTCAGCCTGGTTTATTTTTAGATAAGCCAGTCATGATATATTGCAGCACGAATTGGCTTTATAAGTAGAAGTTTACTTTCGGCAAAGTAAGTCGGTTGTTTGAAGGCAAAACATTGACCAGAAGTAAAATATTCTCTACTATTAAGTGAATTTCAACTCTTTAATCAGATCCGGCGTAAACCGAAAAAAATAGTCTTCCCCTTTCGTTTCAAAGCCATCTTACCTGTTTTACGTTTTAGTACTGGAATAGTGGCTTCTCACCTTTTTGAATATAGCTGCAATTGACGCGGATTTCCACCTCAGGCTCATTAAAGAGGCATGATAAGCGACCTGATGACCACATATAGCGTTTAGCAACTGGCTCAGACAAATTCCCGTGCTATAGATATATATCCACCAGAACTCTTCAACAGGCCATTTCATCAGCTCTAATAATAGCAGACTTAAAAACGCCGGCTGAAGAACTCTGCAAATAGAATACAACAGCGACATGCCCAAAGCGTACATAAGATCAGCCCAAGTTAGCATTCGTAAAAGAGCTCTAAACAGTCGGTATCCGTTTTCTTTTTTTCCCGGAACACGTTTTGCGGTCTCCTCACTCCATGTCCGCTGGAGTTTTTCAGCTGAATTCAGAGTTTTGTCTTCGTCAAGTAAAGGAAACAAGTCATCATTTTCGAGAGGACGTTTGTTGCCAATGGCAAGAATCTCTCTCACCCACCAGAATGAAAGAATGGACAAGATGCTGGCATTTTTTCTGGGATTCTCCTTCTTCGTTGTCTTCGACTCCAGATGCTCGTATTCAGTTACATCCATTGGCAACTTTCTGTTCACTCAGGTAGTCAATATCTGAAAAGCAATAATCAATAAAATCGATAGCACTCAATTTCATTTGATATTAGTTAAAGTGGCTATGAAGTAAAAGAAAATTATGCCTATTTGAAATGCCTTTTCAAAGATAACAACAATAGCGTTTTCGTTTTTGAACATCTTCTCTCGTTCCAGGGATGTTCAAGTTTTTGTTCAAAAACTGATGACGTCATTAGTCGTCTTTTTACAAAGATAAATCACAAAATGAAGAATTTCTCGGGAATTATTGGAGTGATGCTGCTCAATTTTGGTAGTAATGTACCTCAGGTAAGACACAAAATGAGGCTTACTGTGCTGTTTCCATGGCAACAATTTTGCTTTCGGTCTATTTTGTGTTTCATTGATGTGCTCGGTTTTTGTCTTAATCAGACATCGTTTACCCTCAATGAGCTGGTGAGGAGACGTAGGGCAATTTGGGCACTTCGTAGGTTTCAAGTAGGACTGTCTGCCTCTCCTTATCTGGTCAAAAATGAAGATATTTGGTTCATAACAGAAAGGGACTAGGGCCGACAGTGATGCCATGGCAACAACCAAATAGATGTCCTTTTGTTTGTTACCCTGTGTACATTATAGCCCACTTTGAAAAAGAGTGATGGCCTGGGTCGAGAGTAGCTGCCCAAGCGATTGTGGGAAGGTTTGGGGGACGTTGCCTATTATTATCGTCCCCCCAAACAATCCCACATTCACTTGGGCAGTTACCCTCGACCCAGGCCGTCACTCATTTTCAAAGTGGGCTATTGGTGCTAAGTTTGAGCAGCATCACTCCAATATTTCCCAAGATATTTTTGATTTTGTGATTTTTTTTTTTTTTTTTTTTGTACCGCCATCTTTGTGTAGTCATCATTTTTTGAACAAAAACTTGAATATCTCTTAAACAAGAGAACATATTCAAAAAGGCATAAATTATTTTTCACTTCATATGCCGTTGATTTAATCGATTAATATTGCAATTTTATGGGCAATCTGATATTCCTATCTTTTAATGTTTGGGCTTTTTAATACACTTTATTGATACAAATAAACAACAATTACAATAAACGGTAATTTAAATACAGATGATTACAATCAATATCGGTTTACGTTACTAGAGGTAATAAATTGGATGATTAGCAATAATTTTACAGCATTAATTACTTGAAACGAAAACAAACAATAGAAAAGAAAAGAAATAGAGAAGTAAAGACCGCCAGTCACCCTACATCACACATCTTTACAAGCCACAATTTTCAATTCGGTACTCAGACGAGTGTTCATAAGGTTTAAGTAAGAATTTATCTAAATCAGGTTTCTTGGACGTATTTTTTGCAAGTGTAAAGATATTTCTTTTGTAATAAATAAAATTGATAATCGTAGTGTGCATTTATGGGGTTTTGACAATTTCGACGGGAAGATCTCTTCAAACCTCCTTACATTTTTTTGCTTTGTTTATGTAATCTATATTAAGTTGGCGAAGCTAATAAAATAAAATAAATGAGTTTTAATACAATCTGTTCATGTGAGAATTGAACCTTTGTCTTATGATAATCATTTAACCTTCTTAACGCTTTTGTGTAGAAATTTATCGATTTATTACAGTGTCAATAGATGTGTTCTAATGAACCTTGATTGGGACATAAGAACATTTTTCTAGTCGAAATAATCCTGTGGACAACTTTAAAAGAAAACTGGCTAAGTTTATTATCCTTTTTACAGCGCAGCTTAGATAACAATAATGCTCTGTCGTCCCGGTGTGGTGAGGGTAAAAGGCGGAAAGAGTTTGCAGAATGGTATGTGGCATGGCGTGCGGAATGGCATAATTATGCGAAATACGATTTACGCAGGGAATAAATTGACTGAAGAGCGCATCCTGTTTTCGCGCCAATTTTATAAGAGCAGCAGTTTTTTCTATGTTGCGGACTATTAAACAACCAAACAACAGATCGAGGATTAGAAAATATACGCCTGGGATAGAACATGTCTGATCGCTGGTTAAAAAGTGAAAGTTAAGAAATCGATGAAGTTTCGCATTCAAGGAACTAAAGAACGTGGCAGCGAGTAGCCTAGACAAAAAGCAACACCAGACTGGAGAAATAACATCACTCCAAGGCCAAAACTATTACGTGAGAAATTTTAAATTTAAACTCGGTCATTTTATCAGACTCTTTGACGGTTACAATTTGTACAACTCATGGGAAAAATATGTTCTGCTTTTTCTCACCTTACATTTTCGTCGAGCGACGAGATACGCAAGTCACTGTTGAGCTGCTGAGCTAGCTACCTAGTAGCTATTTAATACGGCGATTCAGGTAGCTAAAGTTCAGTTACGCGTTATCGAACTAAACATATCCATCTTTAATTAAGGTCTTTCAATGCCAGACGTCCCAACCTAAAATGAGATTTAAAAGCGAAAAAGCCCTAGGGCAAAAAAGCAGATGACAAATATGGTGTCTAATTATCGACACTGGGTGTGTGAAAGGTTGTGAAACTATTCTTATCACAGGTTTACCTAAAACATGGAATCCGGAATCCGGAATCCGGAATCCGAAACAATAATGATAAAAAAAAATTACAATTCGTCAACATGAAAATTTCAACGAAGGTTGAATTCACTTGGAAAACAGTTTTTATAGCTTTTGTAAAATTTTAATATCAGTCAGGAGCCCAATGAAATTTTCAAAAGTTTCCCTTAGATTTCAATTGCTGAGGCAGTTGAGCCACTCATTTGGAATAAAAGTTACCAATCTTCGTACTTCCTACTACTTGATGGCGTTTCTCCCTGCCATAGCACGTAGATAGACAATGAAACGTTACTAGAGAAAAGAGTCAGTGTCGCGTTTATCACTCATCAACTCTTCGCAAGACTCACTGTCTTTGCATAATAATATAAAAAGTCTTGAAACAAGTCCGTATGGGGGTGGCTTAGATTTCGTCTAAAAAAAAGCTTCGAATTGGCACCGACCCTGGATAGACAGCGGGCAAAGTTATTTATTCATTTATCAACTCATCCGTCCGTCCGTCCGTTCGATCGTTTGTTCGTTCATTCATTCACTCGCTCGTGGTTCTGTCATGCCTGCCGGCATACATTCGTGCGTTCAATCATGTATGCATGTATTCATTTATGCACCTTTTTACAAAAGAGTGTCGAGCTGCCGGTACAAAGGAAACGCTTTATGTCGATGGCCTTTTTTGAAATACAGTAAGAACTCCAGGACGTGGACAGGATTAAGACAGTTTGTTCCTCTGAATCGACAAACACGTCCACCTACTTTCAATGTCATTCTTGATTGGGAAAATTTTAAATGTCGTGACTACTATCGATTGTGAAAGTTAGGGGAAGAATTTGATTTAGAAGATAATTATATCACTGAAGCATTTTTGCTGCCCATAAGAGAACATAAGTAGTTGCTATTGTCTCTTACTGCGTGACGTTATCATAGGGATCTTGAAGGAGGGAATGGATCTAGTTAATTATTTAATAATTTTAGGAAAAACCTATTTATGGAGTTGTAGGCACAAAGAGATTAAACCGTCTGAAAGCCACTTTAAGAAAATTCTTGAAAATAAATTCGAAACTAAAAAATATCTTGCATTTAAATCAAATAGAATTGTTTCTTTTCGCAAAAATGGAAAAACTATGAAGAGTTGCTTTAAAGTGGCTATAACCAATAACTAATTCTTTATTTTTTTTAGTTAATTATGGAATATTGTCTTGTAAATAATTTAACAAGTACACACACGCAAAAAAAAGAGAAAAGAAAAACCCTTTGTACAACCTTTATAATTTATTATATTGTGCCTTGCGAAACTTACTAATGAAACTTATGGAGAAGTATTGTTATACAAAAACTGTACACCAATACTCTGTCAAGCTCTCCCTGGGCTTTTTTCTTTCTTTTTTTCTGGGTATTTTAATAATTATTTACAATTAAGGTTGTATGTTAAGCAAGATTGTATATTAAATAAAGAATGTTAAAAAAAAAAGAACTCCAGGAGCCTGTGAACGATTTGCCATACTTTAGTAATCACAATAGCAAAATGTAGATAACAAATTATTTTATATCCTCTAATTCCACATACCTTGGAAGCCTTAGATCTATTGATTTTGATTTAGAGGTAATAGGTCTAAATATTTTAAGCCCCATTCCCACCCTTCTACCCAAACAATTTGTTGAGCCATAATATACGTTAGTCACAATGTCATGACACGTGTAAAGATATATTTCCATCGTCACCATTGTGAATGCGCTAATTTGCCTACTGTACCTGTCAAAACACCACCAATCGTACACATCTTTCTCCCCTAGCTTTTACGAAAGATAAAAAATCCCCCACTCACAAGCCAATCAGCATACGGCAAGTTACACAGAAAAAGAAAAATAGAAAGAAAAGAAAGTCTTTCCTGATTTACGGATTCCGTGTATTTGAACACGGACACAATAGGCTTAACTGCAGCAATTGAAATCCTAGGCAAACTTTTTAAAATTTCACTGGGCTCCTGACTGATATAATTTTTCAAGAGCTATAAAAACTGTTTCCCAAGTGACTTTAACCTTCATTGAAATTTTCATGTTGACGAATTTTCATTTTTGTTTTTTTTATTCCGGATTCCGGATTCCGGATTCCATGTTTTAGGTAAACCCTCTTATCACAAATGCATTTTGGTCAAATTGTTGTTCATTTTTCCGCTCATGATAAATGAATCATCGAGCATACAGGGTATGAGAATTGATCTTTTACCGAGTGTTTAAAAAAAAGAAAAAAAATGTTTATTATTTGCCCTCGGTAAAGGATCAATCTTTGTCCCGAGAAGACTTCACGCTGCCACGTCAGTTCAGTTTTGTCAACCGAAGTCGCATGGAGAAAAGTGAACATGAAATTTAATTTACTACGGATTTACTCATAGTTCCTTGAATGCGAAAACTATAAACAGTTTTCATCGCTTTCTTTACCCTCACTTCTTCCAAATCAACAATCAGTCGATCAAATCCTCGACTTGTTGTTAATATTTAGCAAGAGTCCGCAGCCGTCAAAAAAGCTGCTGCTCTTATAAAATTGGCGCGAAAACATGACGCGCTCTTCAGTTAATTTATTTGCCACGTAAATCGTATTTCGCATAATTACCCTACCCTCTTACCCTCACCGGTCCCGGTGCGGTGAGGATAAAAGGAGGAATGAGTTTGCGGAATGGCATGTGGCATGACGTGCGGAATGGCATAATTATGCGAAATATGAGATATGTGGAAGGAATTAAAGAAATAAATTAAATGAAGTTTTCGCGCCAATTTTATAAGAGCAGCAGTTTTTTTGATGTTGCGGACTCTAGCCGAACATTAAACAACTAAACAACAGATCGAGGATTAGAAAATAAAGGCCTGGGATAGAACATGTCTGATCGCTGGTTAGGAGAGGAGTAAGAGGGAGGAAAGCGATGAATACTGTTTATAGTTTTCGCATTCAAGGAACTATGATTAATTTAAATTTCCAAAATAAATTTGACAAAAAGAATGTGGCAGCGGTTAATAGTCTGGACAAAAAGCAACGGCTGACTGAAGAAATACTGGAGAAATAACATTTATAATGCCAAAACTATTATGTGAGAAATTTTAAATTTAAACTCGGTCATTTTATGGGACTCTGTGAACATTAAACGCTTACATAATATAACGAATATAAACAATTTGTGATTAACTTATGGAAAAAATATGTTCTACTTTTTCTCACCTTACATTTTCGTCGAGCTACGTACGCAAGTCACTGTTGAGCCGCTGAGCTAGCTAGCTATTCAATACGGCGATTGATACATGATAGGTCAGTTCAGTAACGCGTTATCGAACTAAACGTGTCCGTTGTACAAGCCCGCATGCAAATTACGCGATCTGGGCGGAATATTAGACCTCATAAGAGACTTTTGAATGACTTTAATTATATGCAAAAATAGGCGAGAATATAATCCACTGTAATCGGTAGTTGAAGTAAAACGAAATATTGGTCGAACAAGATGTTTTACGGTCAACCCAGGTCACGCGTTAACGATATTTTTGAAATTTGAACGGAGTTTTGAAATTTACATGTCAGTTTTGAAAATCGCCAACGAGATCTCAGAGTTCCCGTATAAATTTCCCTAGCTTATTGACGGTATAAAGCTATCAATTTTTCTTTACATTGCAAAAATGAATATTTCAAGAATAACAATTGTTTCCCAAGAATTTTGAATCTTTTTTTCAGTTACAGTCAACCCAGGTCACGCGTGAACGATATTTTTGAAATCTGAACGGAGTTTTGAAATTTACATGTCAGTTTTGAAAATCGCCAACGAGATTTCAGAGTTCCCGTATAAATTTCCCCGTCTTATTGACGGTATAAAGCTATGGATTTTTCTTTACATTGCAAAATTGAATATTTCAAGAATAACAATTGTTTCCCAAGTATTTTGAATCTTTTTTTTCAGTTAATGCGTCTTTTTCGGAAAGATTTCTAGAGAAATGTCCAACATTCCATTCACACGTCGGACATTACAAAGAGAAATTCGAATGTTCATTTCATTCTTGGAAATACTGTTCACGCGTGGCCTGGATTGACTGTAATGCGTCTTTTTCGGAACGATTTCCAGAGAAATGTCCAACATTCCATTCACACGTCGGACATTACAAGGAGAAATTCGAATGTTCATTTCATTCTTGGAAATACTGTTCACGCGTGACCTGGGTTGACTGTAATTCGTTGTGAAAATGGGCCCGTACATTTGATAGCAGAGCGAGGGTTATCTTAGTTTTCGGTCGCTCATCGAAACTAACGAGACGAGTATGGCTACAGCAGAAGAAACGTTACTAGTTCAGTCCGCAGAATTACGGCGAAGCAGAAGAATAGGCCTTATCACGGTTTTCGACGCCATTTTGACGAGCAGGCAAACACGTCTGAAACAACAGTGCTTGTATTGAAATCCGAGGTCAAATAACTTTCATAAAACATCGCTTCTGAAAAATTCATGAATTGGAAACTTTTAGCACTAGTAAAACGACCTTAAGAAAAAAAAATTGGAGGGATGTAGCTGTGCTAGAGAGCGTCCAGTCGTTTTCCATACATTTGTCTGTATAGCCAACCAGCCGTGAACTGCTACTAAAAATAGTTCGCGGGAAAAAATACAGACAAATGTATGGAAAGTTCAAAACACGACTGTCGATAATTAGACACCATACTTGTTATCTGTGAAAATACAAAACTGAATGCAAGGCTGGCACTACGGCAAAGGGCAGATTTATTAGTGGCCAATATTTCGACTAATAGAATTAGTCTTCCTCAGGGCCAGAGCTATACTGAAGGAAAATATAATAACGGCTCCTTAAATTGAAGTTTGAAAAATACATGGAAAAACATGGAAATACATGGAAAAACATAGTTCCTTGAAAGCGAAAACTATAAACAGTTTTCATCGATTTCTTCACCCTCACTTCTTCCTAACCAGCGATCAGATGATCTAATCCTCGATTTATTGTCTAATTGTACTCGGCTAGAGTCCGCAGCATCAAAAAAGCTGCTGCTCTTACAAAATTGGCGCGAAAACATAACGCGCTCTTCAGTAAATTTATTCCCCGCATAAATCGTATTTCGCATAATTATGACATTCCGCAGGTCATGCCGCAAACTCATTCCTCCTTTTACCCTCAGCGTCTGTCGTCGAACTGATGGTATTCAAATGGGATATTGAGTTGATTCGGATTTGGAAAAACAAATGCCTTCCTCTTCAGGTCTGGAGGGACTTCAGCAATTAACTGAAAATAAAACAAGTAATTGATTTTGAAGTCAAATTTATTTTGAAATTCGGCAAGTGCCAGTGCTTTTTCCTGCTGAATTTAGAAAATCACTTATTAAGTCATGATATCCCGCGATCGAATCAACGTTTCCAAAAGAAAGAGTTCTTCTCTGCTGGTATGTTCTTATTGTTCGAAAGAATGAGGTGGTTGTTGTTATGTTTTGAACTGTCGTTCCATTCTTGAAAATACTCCAATAATTTACGATAAAATTCACGATAAAGGTAGGCCTTTATCCAAATTTGCACAATCAACAATTAATTACATTTAAGAAGAAAAGTTAATCTCCCATATTTGTCCAAATAATGATTTGGTATGGCCTTCCTGGCGTCATTATCCATCGCTCATCCAGGCAAGACGTTGGGATTAAACCATAGTTCTAAAATTAATGAAATTAAGACCGCCTTCTGAGAAGGGCTTATACATGATATTTCTTTCTTTCAATTTTGTCTTTTTTGTTGTTCCATACAAAGGAGGGGAGATTTTGCTTCGAACTCCGTTTGTCACTGACTCAGGGCGCAAAGTTAAAAAAGTTCGTATGCCGTCATCATGAAGCTCCATTTTATAGAGTCATGATCACAAAAAGAAAAATTTCAGGCTACATCGAGGCTCGAATTTTGCGCAATAGTATCATAGATGGCGGAAACAGGCAGAAAGTATCCGTAGTAATTCGGCCTGGGTGCCATAAAACCGACAGTCATGAGACTCGCCATTTTACGGTCAGTAGCCACTAAACCGCCTTCTCCATTCTTATTTTAAAAAAATTTATTGGAAAAGCGGGGTGTTGAAATAACTTTGTATTTCAGGAATTAGCTAAGCATAAAAGTCACGCAGCTGATATTAAAATGATTAATTAGTTTCTACGTAAACGTCTGAACAAAAAAAACCAGTTTCTAGTGCTAGGCTGTTTTGGAACAAATTCTGGAATCTGACTAAACGTGAATTACTCGAGATCATTTCCACAAGTGACGTTTATTCCGGCAATCTGCCATAGCTCCCTGTACGTCGCTGAATGTCTTTTCATGCACAAACGAAACGACGGTTCGTCAAATGTGAAGTAACGATTGTTTCGCTGTTAATTAATGCAGAAAGATCTTTGATCCCACTGTCTTGTTCAATTTTCGGTTCAGAAGGTTTCTTTCTCGATTAGCATTACGTACAATTCCCGCAAAGTGTACGAGTATTTCGAGGTCTTATTCTCCTGTGAGATAGCACGTACGTCAGAAACTGGAAGAAAATTTCAGTTTTTGTTCTTTAAACTGATATAACCATGAGAAGAACGGCGCCACCGTTATGTGATTCTGAACAGTTTTCAGTCGAATAATCATCACGGCCTTAACATTGAGAACTACATAACCGATTTTAGATTGACACTCTTTGGTGATCGCCAGCGTCGCTCGATCGCAGGAATTTCTAAGAACAATTCAGGCGACTTATCCTGCAATTGGTTGATCGCTTTCGCAATCTCAAAGCAACTTTCACCGTAATGCCTCAATTTGTCAGGACTTTTCTCTAATGTCGTATGCATTAAGCCTATCATATGATTAATAACACAAATCCCGGCTTTATGCTTTATTTTTTTTAATGGTTATGACTTCATCTTGCCACTCATCTTTGGAGAAGCAGAGGCAGGTAGTTGGGTCACGAGGTATTCAAAGTTTACAAGAAGACGAAAGAGTTCGTTCCGTTGTTACCTGTTTTGATTTCCTCCTGACGCAGCTATCTGCGCCTGGGTCTCCGAGTATGCTTCTTACTGTGGGATGCACGAATGACCAAACACAGAATGCATGAGCATTCTACTTTCCGAGATAATAATAACAACAATCTTTATACAGGGAGCCCACATCACGAAAGTGGTATTCAGTGGGGCTCTGTAGGAGATGGAGATGGGTTGGTTTGAAAAATTCATGCTGAAGTAGCCATATTTTTAAGGAGCAAAAAACGTTAAGATTAAGTATAGAAATCAGCAAAAAGAATGGTAAATGTCCATTGCATGATAATTCAACGAAATTTATGATAATCATATATTGGCTTATACCCTCCAGAGAAGTCATGAACCGTGGAAGTAATATTCATATTTCTCAAACTCATTTAAGAGGAAAGCAAAGAAAATCACTACTGAGACCGTGGTTTGGATATGTGTTCCTAATTACCATAACATTTTGCCAACTTTAGCCCGTTGAATTTCTCCAAGAATTATTAATCATTTGCCGGAAGTCATTTCAAACACTCGTTAAAACGTTAAGATTAAGCATAGAACTCAGCAAAAAGAATGGTAAAGGTTTATTGCGTGATAATTCAGCGAAACGTATGATGATCAGTTCTCAAACTCATTTAAAAGGAAAACAAAGGAAATCACTAGTATGACCGTGGTTTGGATCATGTTGGATATGTGTTCCTAATTACAACACAAAAATTTTGCCAACTTTAGCCTTGAATTTCTCCAAGAATTATTGATCATTTGAGAAGTCGTATCAAACACTCGTTGAAAGTTACAATTTTGCCAACTTTAGCCCGTTGGATTTTTTCCAAGAATTATTGATCATTTGCCGGAAGTCATTTCAAACACTCGTTAAAACGTTAAGATTAAGCATAAAACTCAGCAAAAATAATGGTAAAGGCTCATTACGAGATAATCTTGGCTTATACCTCCAGAGAAGTCATTAACCGTGGAAATAATATTCATAGTTCTCAAACTCATTCAAAACCAAGACAAAGAATTTCCCTAGTATGACCGATGTTGGTATATGTGTCCTAATTACCATAAAATTTTGCCAACATTAGCCCGTCGAATTTCTCCAAGAATTATTGATCCTTAGCGAAGTCATATCAAACACTCGAAAGTTTAAAGAAAAAAACTCGGCTGCGCCTCGTTTTTCAACTTTCTTCTGATGAAACACACCTTCTCGTCTGTCGCGACACGCAGGTGTATTTCTTGTATGTCAGCTTGCTTTAACTCTAGCTGTGCTAAGCGCCAGAGTTTTTATAATCTCTATTAAATTCAAGTTCAACATAAAAGAAATCAACAAAATCGCTTCGCACTATCTATTCTCTTGAAGATAGTGAGCAAATTAAGTGAGTAAAGCTTTGTATCATTATTCAATAAAAACATGAACCTGTCTTGTTGTTAAATTTTGAAGGACTAATAGATTTATACTAAAACAATTAGATTATTCGCTCTCGCCCTCATCAACTATCTCGCAATAGAAATTTCGAGCTCATAATCTAATCGATTGGCTTTGTGGCCATGGGATGTGCGACCGAGAAATAGTGGCCCGTTTAATCCTCTTCTAGCCTTTCCTTCAAAATGAAATAACTAGACTTGACGTACGTAAGCCACATTCCATGTACATTTAAAAATTATTCCACTCGCGTTTGTTGGATGATATGAGATGACCGATAGCCAACACGGCGCGCGCGCCCCGTTGGCTATCTATCATTCCATCATATCCAACAGCCCCGAGTGAAATAACTGTTAAGTGTACATGTACATGGTTCACAAATAACATGGCTTACATGGAATGTGGTTTACGTACGTACACGTGTCTATATGACATGCACATAGCGTCGGAAAGCCAGATTGTCTAAAGGATATATATAGGTTTTAAACGGTAAGAAATGAAGTTAGAGATATAAGGATGTCTGTAAAGATTTGCCGGATTTAACATATTAATCATCCGTCCATATCTGAAAGGATAAGTTGCGAATGGTCAGTCCTAAAACTTACTTTTGGCAGGTTAACTGTTGTTCCAAGTTAACTTTTCAAAGCGAGAAAATGAGCAGTTTTGAGTTTCCAACTTAGCATCAATCTTTTTGAAAGTAATTTCCTTTGTTGCTTGCGGGTCTAGTATCGCACTGGTGAACATTGTTAGATCTAATGGAAAGATCTTGAAGAATTAGTGGTGCAGAACCTTCGAATCTGACATGCGTTGCATAAATCTTCCATGGTTTATTTCGTAACATACTGAAAGCAAACACACACATACACACCCTGGTATTTCGCCTCAAACCCCAAAAATTCCATTATAATAAGCATCCAAAGTAAACTCGGCTCCTGTTTACAAAATGCAA
Organism: Pavona decussata; assembly: GCF_977016875.1. Lineage (NCBI taxonomy): Eukaryota > Metazoa > Cnidaria > Anthozoa > Scleractinia > Agariciidae > Pavona > Pavona decussata. The sequence continues at coordinate 1,519,561 of NW_028145435.1, read as the reverse complement.
TGTTATTATTGTTATCGGTTCATGCCAATTAAGACTTGACCTGTCTTAGTTTACACTACTACTTTATAGTCATTTGGAAAGACAGGTGCCAATCAAGACCTACCGCTTACCCATGTCAATACCAAGAAGTTTGATCAGGGGACCCATTCTTAAAGATTTACGCTGGCTTCTAATCAAAACGCAACTATGCTATAGTGATGCCGTACTTGCATTCAAATACATGACTGGCCTAACGCCCCCTTTCTTCGATTTTGTTTAATGGTCGCGTGACTCGAAATTCCCACCTTCTTAACATAAGCTACAGGACAAAGGTCCTTTCATATCGAACTGTTTCGTTATGGAATAATTTAAACAATACTTTTAAGTTATGTGAATCCGTTCTTTATTAATATTTCCAAAAAAAATTAAGAAATAAACTCTTACGTGAATTTTTAACTTGTTGGTAGTATTTGTTAACTCATTGTAATTGTTATCGGAGTGTTAATATAATTGTATTCTATTGTTAAAAAAAAGTTAATTTGTATTGTATTGTATGTATTGTATGTCACTGAAGATTTGACAAAAAGGCAAATTAGCTCCGGGTAACCCTGATCCAAATATCGCCAAAGCTTAACATTCTTTTTCAAAACCTCTTGTCTTGTATGTGCAGACAATCAAGGTGTCTCAGACGAGTATTCGAACACCGAAGGATTTGATTCTTGATCACACTGGTAGCTCTGACAGGATGGTGCTAATATGACAATATACCCAAGATACCGAGCTGAACTTGGCATATTTTGACGACCAAGCAAAAACAAAAAAGGCGTTCAAGCTCGTCATGCAAACAGCAAGGATAAACCAGAAAGAGGCCAAGCGAGACTGCGAATGAGCAAGGAAATCATGCAAAAGTTGATCGCACTCATTCCAGTCGGAGTAGGTAAGATATCGAGATACAGTCAACTCTCTCATTGCGACCACTTCTCGTAAGCGACCAACTCCCTAAGCGACCACTTGGAAAACAACCATTTTGTTTCTCAGTTGAATACTGTTTCAAGAGCTCTCTAGTAAGCGACCACCCCTCAAATTTCACTTTTTAGGCCAGAAATTTGACATTTTCTTTTGTTTCCTGTTTCCGGTAAGCGACCACCCAACGTAATCACGTATGATCGTTAGTAAATCATTACTCAGAAGTGACAAAAGTTCAATGTTTAATTACGCTACCCCAGACTACTGAGTTCAAGTATAACATGGGACACAATTGACAAGTACTGTACACTCTGCTGTACTTTTCCCGAAACTTGTTGCATGTGAAAAAATCAAATAAATTAGTTTATATTTGCTTAGTCATAGCTGATAAGGTAATATTTTTATGTAATTAATTAATCAATCCAGTATTAGGCCTATTTTGTTCATCTTTCCCGTAAGCGACCACCTCTCGTAAGCGACTACTTTGTCGTGCCCCAAAGGGTGGTCGCTTACGAGAGAGTTGACTGTATTATCTGCTCTTGCGCGGTCATGTTTTAAACGTTACCCGCCTGGTCAACAAATTAAATGCCGAATTACGGAAAAAGCAAAGAGGATTCAGTCCATTAAAGGGATTCAGTGCAAACCTTATTGGAAAAAAATCACGTTGTCGCTGTACAAGTCGAGCAGCCAAGCTTGGAGCCAACTGAAGAACCAACCAAAGAGCAAGTTGAGGCGTTATATTGTCTCAATCCCGATATTCGAGTTTCTCTCTCCAGAACCATACTTGTCACGTAAAGTAATCTTGGAGACCTTGTGGCCAGGCATGTTTGTGCACTCAGTGCCTTTTTCCTGTGGATTTCTTCTAGCTATTAACGATATTTCAGCCACTTTAAAAGGCAGCAAATTCTGGCTGAGAAAAGGCGACAGCTAACCTACACGATACGTAATACACTAGAGCTTACTTAGTTGGTTGAGCGGGAAAAACGTACGCGAGGATGACGCTGAAACCGTAGCGTACTGTGGGCGGGTCCTAAAAAATTACCTTCCGTGTCAATTATTGATCTTTTTGGGGGGTAGGTTGGGGTAGATGACTAGTTTTAATGTCGCTGGTGAACAAACACTAGGCTCTGGCTACAAGTTGCTGTGTTAGCGCAAAACAAGTCTAAACAAGAAACACCTGGATGCCGCGAACACTTTTTGCGTTTCACCCCGAGAGAGAAACGACATATGCCACCATTTAAGAGAAAATGTGCGGGGCACCTGTGAAGAGGTCTCGCGGTGTTGCTCACATAAACAAAAGGTTCGAGCTCCCAAACAGTCCTTACTGAACCCACGCGCTAGGTCTCAAACGAAAGAGATGGCGCTGGAAACAAAACTAAGAACAATTTTCTTTTACAATAAGGAGAAGACACATCAGTGTAAAGGATATTTGTGCAAGGCGAGGAGACACGGAGAAAGGTAAGTGACGTGGATGTGTTTAGCAAGATGAGAAGTCTGTTTGATGCCTTTGTAGGGGAAAGAAAACCTTCAGCAAAGAAAAGTAGTTTACCTGGTACTTCGGTACTGTTCTGTGCTGTAAAACAGCATTCGACCGCCGACCGGTTAGCTCAGTTGATTGAGCATCGGACTACCGTGCGGGAGGTCGTGGGTTCAAACCCCGCCCAGACCAACACGATCATGACTAAAACACCACACGAGTTAGACTGCAAGCAGTCCCTTTCTGGTCAGTCGAGAGGGTGCGCTCACAGCGCAGCGAGACTGGAGCGATGAGAAATAAACGAGAAGAGACTGGGGGAGAGAAGGAAAAGAAAGGGACTGCGCTGCTAACTGTAACAAACGCGTTCGAATTTCCCGTCGCTCCAGCAACGGAAAATTCCGATTGGTCCATAAACAATAGCTGCTGTCAAACAAGTTTGATGTGTAATTAACTTCTTCACACGTTTGATGTCAACACTTCAGATCACTAAGAAAATGGTTTCAGTCGTGAAAGAGAGTAGCAGCGATGTCTTCGTAAATTTACGCGATCAAGTCGGCGGCTTAGTTCTCAAAGAGGGTCAGAAGCTAGCAGTAGAAGCGCTCTTGTCGGGAAAAGATGCAATGGCCGTTCTTCCCACTGGTTTTGGGAAATCCATTATAGTTATCAAAGCTTTGTATTAAATAGCGAAAAACTTTGCCATCACGGCTTCGATCGTGGTTATTGTTCCGCTTCGCAGTATTATCGAAGACCAGTTGCAGCCAAATGACTTTGGTTTAAAAGCAGTTGCCTTCGACAAGATCCCAAAATTATTAAAAGACATTGGTGTCAACTAGTACAATGTAATTTTCGCATCCGCGGAACAAGCTTTGTCGGCAGAATTCACCGCAGGATGCTTAAACATGATATTAACAACAGCTTTCCAGTTGTCCTGTACCACGTTCTTAATTACACTTCGGGCGTTTGTGTCGTCGATTTCTTTTACTCTGGGCCTCGAAAAAAAATTTAAATGCACCACAACTTCTAGAGATTTTGGCTTTTCAGAGAAGCTTGGATCAATGCCCAAGCTCGGCGATTCTTCCTCTTCGCTCCTATATTCTGGTGATTGAATAACAATGCTGAGTTGTTATTTATTAGCTGTCATTCAGTAAATTGGATTTTTAATGGGTTTAACGAATTGTGGGCGGAGTTACCCTGAACGCATCTGTTACAGCTAAGAGCGCAGTCCCTTTCTTTTCCTTTCCCCTCTTTCACGCCTCTCCCCAAGCTCCCCCCCGCTCGTTTGCTCCAGTTTTTTCGCGCTCGGCTATTTCGCGCGACCTCTCGACTATCCAGAAAGGGACTGCTTGCAGTCTACACACGAGTACATGCGGGTAACATACGAGTGACATACGGAACATACCGATACATACGAATACATACGACTAACATACGAGTAACATACGGAACATACCGATACATACGAATACATACGACTAACATACGGATGCATACGACTAACATACGGATACATACGAATACATACGAGTAATACGAATGTTTTTTTCATAAAGGAAGCTCTAATTATAAGCCTTGCAAGCATTTTTCACGTCAGGAAACACGTACCCAGTTCAGTTTGAGGGGGGGGAGGGATGTTGATCGCCACCCGCCTCAGATTTTGCAAATTTTGGAAAGGAGAGTTATTCTGTTGCTGAAACTTTAAGCAGCTGTTCGTTTATAGCTTGCGGAATTTTTTAATGTGTCAACTGTTTCCAAAATTCGACATTTCTTCATGTACATGGTTGCATTTAAGCTTTCTGGCTTGATTTTTGCACTGATTTGTTGCCATTTCTCATAACCAACTAAGGTGAAATAGTGAAATCAAGATGGCGGATCATACGACGTCAGCGCCATCCAAAATATAGTCATCTTGTAGCGCAAGCTAATGGTTTTGCACTCCATGTGAATTTATTTTATTGTGACTAAATTTAACGAAAGCCTTGGGGGAAGGGGGGGGGGGTTGATCAACATCCCCCCCTCTCAAACTGAGCCGGGTACGTGTTTTTGCTGACGTGAAAAATGCTTGCAAGGCTTATAATTAGAGCTTCCTTTATGAGAAAAACATTCGTATTACTCGTATGTATCCGTATGTTAGTCGTATGTATCCGTATGTTACTCGTATATATTCGTATGTATCCGTATGTTCCGTGTGTTACTCGTATGTTACCCGTATGTTACCCGTATGTACTCGTGTGGTGTTTTAGTCATGATCGGACCAACACTCAGGGTCTTTAAGAATTGTCTTTTTAACTCTTACCATAAATTTATATTTTGTGGGCTATTTCTTTCTCTCTGGTCCCTTGGGAGGCCTTAGAAGTGTCTAAATGGACATTTTCAGACACACTGGTTGGATTGAAACCTTTTAAAGGAATATTTGTATTTCGTCCACAAATCGACTTTTTTCAAGGAGTAGGTCCTTGGTTTTTGGCCAAACATGACCAAATTCTAAAGTCGGCATTTATCATTTGTTTATGTTCCTAGGGATCTCGGCGTGTTGTAAAAGTCCCTTGGGAACCTAAAAAGTGTCTGAGGGGACGTTTTCGGACACACTGATTCGATTGGAAGCTTTTAAAAGAACATTCGTATTTCGTCCAAAAATCCAGCTACTGTAGATGTATATTCCACTTCAATTTTATTTATTCATCCTTCACGAGTATATTGCTAACAAACAAAATCAGAAACTAGCTCCTAGTTGGCCTGACAGCTCATCTGGTGGGTTAGAATCTCGCTCAAGCCTGAAATTTTTGATAATATTACAAATGCAGTGCACTCAGCAGCGGCAGACACATTACTAACACTGATTACGTAACCCTATATTATCACCAAGAGCAAGCGAGCGTCACCGAGGGCCCACGAATGTTTCCGACATTTTGTCCAGTGCCTTTATGGCCTTCGGCTTCCAGCCCTTCACTGTCAAAGTTCATTTGGGTCATGTATCCGAGACGAACAGCTTTTTTTTTCGCTAGTACCACGTGACTTGAAACAGATTGACCACTGTAAAACTTTTGAGGGTCTCTACTTGCCTAGGCAAGTTTCAGGGCAATGGTGGATCGTCGAGAGAAACACAAATGTCGCGGGAGAAAAATATTCTCGCCGAGAACGAACGAGCGTCGCCGAAAACGCACGACGATGCACAGCATAACAAGAGAGTGACAAACTGTCATCAATTCTTGTTGAATGTCGTTCCCGTTTTAGCAACAACAATCACAAGATGAAAGTGACTATATGAAAAGTCATACATGTGAACTGCGGAAGAAAGAATGAATAATTGAATGATCATCGGAGTTATATACGCAACTTAGTAGTTGCGAAAAGAAAGCCGGAAAAAAAAATTCAGGCTTGAACGGGATTCGAACCCATGACCTCTGTGATGCCGGTGCAGTGCTCTACCAACTGAGCTAACAAGCCAGCTGGGAGCTGGTCATGTTGTGAGTTCGTAATATACCCGTGAAGGATAAACAAATGAATATGAATATATGAAACATCATATATTGAACTGCGGATTAAATAGAATAAAGATCCTCGCAGTTAGTACACTACTTAAGCACCTGCGAAAAGAAAGCCTGGAAAAAAGATTCAGGCTTGAACAGGAATCGAACCCATCAGTGACCTCTGCGATACCGGTGCAGTGCTCTACCAATGGCCCTTTTCACGGTTGATTTTTCTCATTTGCATTACAATGTTATCCAACGTGGATGCGAGGCAATTTCGGGCTAAAACTACAAAATAGCCCGAAATTGCCTCACATACATGCTAGATTTCATTGTAATTCAAATGAGCACAGTTAACCGTGAAAAGGGCAATTGAGCTATCAAGCCAACTGGGAGCTGGTCATATTGTAAATTCGTAATATACCCGTAGAGGTGATGAGATGAAAGTGAACATACAAAAGTTAATACATGTGAACTGCGAAAGAGAGAAAAATGAATAAGTGAATGATCATCGCAGTTTTATGCGCAACTTAAGCAACAATTTAAGCAATTTAAGCAAGAATTTAAAATATTCTTTGCAATAGTTTATTTATCACACTAACGTTTTTCACCTACAAAATAATTCGTGTCATGTTTTCTTTACAAATAAAGCTCACGCTTATTCATGTAAATATAAAAATATACAATATTTCCATCTCTTTACATAGGCAAGTATAAATTACATGTTTTTCGTGTTGTTTAAATAACGTATTGATATATTAAAACTTGACTGTCCCCGAAGGCAGGCTACTGTTACACAGCCTGTAGTAACGTAAATCGCCTACAAATCTGTGAGTACTCTGTGTAAAAGATGGCAAATCCTGCAATTGGAAAAAAACAGCAATTGAAGCTATAAAGCAGAACGTTTTCACTTAGTTCAAAGCATGTGACTACAAGGAAAATATCATCAGCGCTACAAACTCGGAACCATAACTTTACGCACAACAAGGGAGTCGTGGAGGACATCTACTTCGACACACAATACTAAATGTTGTGTCGAATTTGAATCATTTGTTTGTCAATATTAACGCTCGGCCCCAATAGCAACTTGAAACAACGACCGGGGGTTACTGTTAAAAAGGTGATTGCTGTATTGATTTCATGCTAAGTACAATAAAAAAGTGCTTTATTGTTCGTCTCATGGTGTAGTCAGAGATTCAGAATGACGTTTACGGCAAACGTCAAACGGCAGAAATGACCACGTGACCATGTTTATCCTACATTTACCGCTCGCTGTTTTCAGTTTGTCAGCGAAATTGAGTAGTTTTGCGTTGGGTGTCAGTAAAACGCGGGGTCGGGGCCGGGGTCATTTTTTTAAATTTTTTTTTCTTTTTCTTTCCTTTTTTTTTTTTTTTTTTCAACATCACAGGTCATTTGTGGGTAAAATAAGGATTAAAGCCAATATAAAAAAGTTAAGTCTCTAAAGCTTACTATCTTAGGATAGGTCATCGGTGACAACACTCGATGCAGTTCCGTATTCTGGCGGACATTGGTTCCGTGAATTGACTACCTTTTATTCTTCCAAGAAACGAAATGAGGCAAAAAATACAAGGTACGAGACAATATATTTCCTTGAACTAACAAATTCGTGAACTAGAATGTGCATGAACTTACTATGAACTTTCCATACATTTGTCTGTAAAGCAAACCAGCCATGAACTGCCACTAAAAATAGTTCGCGGGAAAAAAACACAGGAAAATGCATGGAAAGTTCAAAACACGACTGGACGCTTTCTGGCACAGCCTCCAATTTTTTTTTCTTGAAATCCTTTTCCTTAAGCCAAAAGTTTCCAATTCATTTGAAAAAAAAAGGGAAAAAATAAAATAAAAAAATGACCCCGACCCCGACCCCGCGTTTTACTGACACCCTTTTGCGTTAGCATTGAAAGGCCAGAATTGTTTTGTGCTATTTTCATCTATGTACTTATTTTTTTAAGAAAACATAAGCGCGAATCTGACGTTTGACGTTTTCCGAAAACGCGATTTTAAATCTCCCGTTGGATGAAACAGCCGGGACAAAAGTGAAAGGTGCCAGACACAACAATCTGTAAATGCTGTCTTTTCCATCTCCTTTCACTCGGTGTTTTATTGAAACGTCCTCTTTTGGCGGAAATGCATCTTTGGTATGTTGGAGAGGGGAGGGATGTAATTTCACGGTCAAATTTACAAGTTTCCACAGCTGAGTTCGAGACTGAAGATCTTGACCAGTCAATTTCCTTAAACTCACAAAGGAAAAAAAAAGAGAACGAAGGAAAAGGACAAGATTCCCCAACATGGACCAAATTCTCTCATAACCACTTATTAACAACTGCATCGCGACAACGGTTTGAGAGTCCAAAACTACATGCTACGGACTGAAGACCGCCGGCTCGACGTAAGGTAGGCCTCCTCAGAGCATGCGCTGACCGGTAAGACGGCTGATTGCCACACTAAGGCCACCACTCTTTGGGCCAGTTATTTAAACAGAGTCTAACTTAGCCCGCGGCTTAAGACCAATCGGTAGGCCTCCAAAGAGATTTATTTTACGTAGATAAATAGTTTTCTAGTTTGGGATGCAAGCCTTCTTGTTACCGTCAGCAGCAGCCAATGTTTGGATATGACTGTTGCAAAATTGAAAATGGCTTAGAACGTGGTTTTGTTAAACACCGTCTAAACTGTCTTTTAATAACTAACCCTTTGCTTTTTACTCAGTTAAATTGCATTTAACTACATTTACAACTTGTCTGTGAAAAAATTGATTAGGCATCGATTTCCTATCTCGTAGCCAGAGTCCTTCGGTTCCTTGGTCAGCGGTTTGTCACGACCAAGGAGCCGGAGGAGTCGGGTACGAAGGTGAACGAAATTTAAAATTATTTACTTAAGGACGGTGCCTTCTAACACCGAAGTATTTTTGTGTGGTTTATGACCATGTGAGAAAAGCAGATCTTTGCTTTTTGGAATCCAAAAAGAAAAGTGGGGGTAACCACGCATTTTTTAGAGATAATTAAGCTACAATTATTCTAAAAAGCCGTAAAATACAAGGCAATGTATGGCGCTTTCGACCAAACTGAAACTTTATTATCTCTGAAAAATGCATGGTTACCCCCAATTTTCTTTTTGGATACCAAGAGCACTTGCTAAGTTCTGCTTTCTCCGCATAGTATTAAACCGTGCAAAAATATCCCTGTATTAGTAGGCACCACCCATAGGAAACCCGAGTATCTCCTGATGCACAAAACGATTGCACAGTAACAAAAGTAGGCACCATCCTTAACTCACCTTGTCTGGAGTGAAGTTCTTCCCCAGTTCACTCTTCTGTGTGTCTGTAAGTCCCTCACAGCCACCAAGAAACTGAGGTAAGAACGCTGAGTAGAACGAGTCAAAGTCCACTGCCGCCATGTTGTACAGTGTTATGGTGATCTCTTCTTGCAGCAGGTCATGTGACCTGTACACCAGTGCCTGAAGCAGCACGTTCACGAATTGAAGCAGCATGCTGTTTTTAAAGATCGTCTGAAAAAGAAAGTTTTAAGTTCTTAATTAAAAACACACCAATACCTTTAATCCTCAAATGGGAGGGGTTCTGTTATGTTGAACAAGGTGGTCTAACTGTGAGTCTGTTGGATGAAATCCTAAAGTGTGACCATTCAAATGAAAGCTACTGAGCAGTACTTTCCTGTGGTGTTGTTTATTATGCTGCCAAGGTTGATTTAACGTTTGAGTCTGTGAAATGAAAAGTATGAACATGACCCTTCTCTTGTGATGTTTACTATGCTGTTCAAGGTTAAGGTGGCCCAAACATTTTTAAGACTACGTACCTTCTGATAAAGTTTGCATTTGGAATTGAGGTTTTCTAGCGCTTCGAGATTTTGTTTGAATATAGCGATGTCCGGCTGAAGGAAAGACTGTCCAAAGGCCTGCAACACAAAGACAAAAGCAGCTTTAGTTCATACTCAAGTTCTTCCTTTGTCTCCTTGCTCTTTGCAACATAACCTTTAATGCGCACGCCCTCGAATTGGTTAAATCCTGACTATGTACATTCATTCCTGACCTCGGAATAAGTTAAATAACAATAAATTCTTGTCACAAGGTCTGAGAAATAAGAGCAAAATGTAGCTTTCGACCGTATCTCGCAGTCTTCATCAGCAAAGTGAGCTACACGTTGTCACGTGATTACATTTTGTCTAGTCACGTGACACCAAGTGGTCAAAAATGTCGGGAAGATCATAGCCCCCATCACTGTTAAATCTGGCTAAATCTCTGCTTCTCTAACTCTGTGTTAACACGGTCATTCTTCTGGGGTTTTGTATTGGAGCGGTTTTCAACTGAATCTCCAAAGTAATTTTCGCGTTTGCTTTGGTTTTGCCTGCTACACTCTGTGATTGGTTAACAAAATTCGCGCCACTTTCTCAACCAATAAGAAGCAAAACCCAAACCAATCGTGACTTGGTCGTACGCTTTTTCCCGCGCTTAACGCCGGCTACATGTATTTGCTTCGAGGTCTGATTGGTTCATTACGCTGTTTACGTCTGTTGTGATTGGCCAGAGTAACAGCTTGGGTTTTGGTTTTACGACCCTCATTTGAACAAATTTTGTCTGTGGTTTTCAAAATTAAAACAACAACCGTAAGGTAGAACTTAAGGAGGCTTCGATACAGCAGTTAAACACTGAAGCTTTATAGTACTGAACGCTACCTAACTTCTCCTTACAATATCACTACCTTATTAAACATATAAGTCATGAGAATACAGGTATTGATCACCAAATATGAAATGCCTTGACATTTAAACAAATTCTCCCCACTAATATCATAAGAAATAAAGAGAGAACAGTTATGAGAATCTGCTTGTTGATATTGCGGCTTAAAGGGTTTAAAATGTTTTCTTTTCTTAACCATGAAAATGACGTACGGACGAAATCATGTACAGCTGTTTCGACAAAGGTTGTCCAAAAAAGCGTAAAAGCGTACGCGACAATGTCGAAATGTAGTCGGGAAAATACCCAATAAATTTCAATAAAAGCTCAGAATCCGTATTCCCCGCCATCTCAAGTCTACGCTGTACGGTCGAGGCATTATGGATTCTGAGTTTTTATTGAAATTTATTGGGTATTTCCCAGACTACCTTTCCGCATTGTCGCGTACGCTTTAATGCTTTTTTTGGACAACCTTTGTCGAAACAACTGTATAAACCGCGGGACATAAGACGAAACGAGTGAAATGAATCCTGCAGTCACTAACGCAATCTATCGAAAAAGATTGCGACTGGTATATTTACCCAGAATTGCGTTAGCGCACGAAAACCCTAAAAACACTCATTGTAAAACTTCAAACCAAGCATATACAATGCTGTTAGTGCAGGGACGAATTTCGCAAAATATATATATATATATGGCTTTCTATGAACCTATTGGCTGTGTTAGGCACGCAAGGTATTATAGTAAAATGTACAGCCGCCATCTTTTTTCCGCATGGTCGATTTGGGATCGCGTTTGAGGCAAATGGCAAACGTCAGCTTCCGCGAAAGAATTATCAAATACATGAGAATAGTGCAAAATAATTCAGGCCTTTGATGACAACGTGAAACTACGCAAATTCACTAAGACAAACGTGGGATAATAAGCCATTTCCGAGTTGCTTTGAACATCATTACCAAATCGAAGCTAGGTGCAAAACCTTTTATGTGAAAATAAGTTTTGTTTGCATATGAATGAAAACTAAATTTCGCGACAAAAACTTTGCACGAAGCCTCGCTTTCATGATGAGGTTCAAGGCAACTCGGAAATGGCCTATTGTGGTGACGTGGTTATTTAGGCCGTTTGCCGTTAGCCGTAAACGTGATCCGTTATCTCTCTAATCTCCATAAGACTAAACATTCAAACAATATGGCAAAGAGAAAACCAATCTTTCGGTAACACCCCACCCCCCTCCTTTTTAAGATTTCTGACCAGAACGCCCATCAATTATATACAGAAGTCCCTCTCCCGACCCCACCCCACCCCACCCCTCCACATCTTAGATTCTTACCTGCATAATAGCGGTGAACTGAGGTTGGTTCTCTATAGCATCCTCGCACGCAGACATTTTAGCCAGCAGTGATGAGCGAAAGAAGTACCGCCAGTTGTGCAAAAGTAACTGATGAAGCAGCTCGTAAAATTCACACTTGATTTCAGGGCAAGGTTGCTGCGAGAGAAGAAAATGGAAAAAGTTATTTCCTTATAGTTTACGTCGTCTATTTTAAGTGTCATTTTGAAAGCCAAATGAAACTTACTGAGCAGTATTTTTTCACTGTTTCTTCCCGGTACAAGGGGTTTCTACTTATTGAGTGTGTGGATGAAATTCTTGAGTGGAATCATTCAAATGAAAGAGATTGGACGAGAATTTGCTCCAGTGCTGTTTACCACAAGAAACAAGGTATTTCTTCGTTTTTAAGTCCGTGGGAGAAATCCTGAAGTGTGACCATTCAAATGAAAGCTACCGAACAGTACTTTCCTAAAGAATAAATGTAATTCCGAGTAAATGCATTGTGTCAATGATATGGACAACAAATGCAAGGAAACGTTGTTTTATTTAATTGTTATAATTATCTCGATATGATACTATATCTTCTTCGGACTAAGGTGACAAACAAGTGGCTATGATTTAAATACTGAAAGATAGTAAATTAGCAATTTAAAACATGTACATGAAAATAAAAAACAAGACGTTAATGTCAGGAGAATAGGCATAGGTCTCTGCTAGCTTTTAAACCCTTGTTCAAAGATGGTGCTGAACGCTTGATATGGTAGGCTTCTTTGTATAGTAGTAAATTCCAATTATCATCGTAGTCTATTATCTTTGTGTTAACACGCACGGTATGGGTGAGATATTCTTTGTTCTAGGGATTTGTCCAGTGTTGGGTTTATAACAATAGTAACATTCCTGTGGTGCTCTTCCCTTTGTGTATTGGTTCTAACTTCTGATCCTGTGCATGAAATCCTAAAGTGTGGCAATTCAAGTAAAAGTTCTTGGGTATGTTCACGGTGGCTTTTGGCTTTTAAACCTGCAAGAAAATGGACTTCACCCCTAAGTGTGACAGAATTCAGATTAAAAAATACTGAACGGTACTTTTCTGCGAACCATTTCTTACCTCAGTTACAATCGGGTAAAGCTGTTCCATGCAGAGCCCAATAATATTAGGCAGGAACGCCTTGAAAGAGGCTGCCGGTTCCTGAACCAACAACTGAAGAATCTTGAGGAACTTGTTGATGACACGTGAGCCCGCGCTGCTCTCATGCAGCAGTGTCTCTGAGAGCTGCTGACGGGTGAATGTATGAAGCAGCTGTTGTACTATCTGCTCTGTGACAGCTGGGCCTATCTGAACTTTTAGGCTCTCAAACAGCGTCAAAAGGAAACCTAGGATCTTATCGGTTGTATCTAAAACAGAAACAGAGTCTTAACTCAGTTGATGTGGCTTTCTTTCATTTCTTAGTCTGTGGATGAAATCCTAAAGTGTGACCATTCAAATGAAAGCTACTGAGCAGTACTTTCGTGTGGCCCTGTTTATCATGCTGTACAGGTGGTTTAACTTTTGAATTCGTGGATGAAATTCTAAAGTGTGACCATTCAAATGAAAGCTACCTAGACTGACCAGTCCTTTGCTGAGTATTCTGTACATCTCGCTTGCCTAACGTTTTATCATATTCAACATGTTTCGTTTTAAAATAAACAAAAGGGCGAAATTCTGGGAACAAGCTAGAGGAAAACGTCACATCAACTGCTATGACTTCTGCACGCAAAATGTGCCTATCTTTTATCATCTTCATAATAAAATCGCGTTCCCAGGATCTCTCCTCTTCCAGGGGACAAGAAGAGGTGAGGCCCTGGTAACGAGGTTGGTGTTCATCCTACCTGGCTGGTGAATAAATAAGGGGAAGATCGTGAGAGTCAGTTGAACTACATCCGCGATGGACTGGTACAGAATAAGTTTGGTCTTGGTAACCTGGTCTTCTGCTACTGCATCCATTAAATTTCCCAGCACGTGCAGGGTGAAATGAATGTGAGTCTTGGCTGTAATCAGAGCAAACACGCAATTAAAATAATTTAATTGAGTGCTGTTAAACCAAAACCAAAGTATCAACAAAATGCAAAACACGATACACCGATCAGAACGTGTACAAGCAAGGTGCTATTGGTTTTGGCTGTGATAGTGACATGAGTTATTTAACCAATAACAGAGTGAAAGTGAAATATATAAAATTCATCCATTTGAACTGAGGATGAAGAATGAATAAGTGAATGACTATTGTAGGTATGTGCGCAACTTAGCAGTTGCAAAAAGAAAGCCTGAAAAAATATCTTTTCACAAGTGCTTAAGTTGCCCACATAACTAAGATGGCCATTCACTTATTCACAACAACAGAGTATTGCAAAACAAAACCAAAGCAAATGCGAATCATTTTCAGAACTCGATTGAAAAGCGCTCTATATACGCAACCTCAGGGATGTTGGTAGTATTCAGAATGCAGGTCTAATGTCATTGAAAACCACTTCACAGCTTAGTGGATGTTTTTGCTAGCACCAAAGGCACGAGCCTTATGAAAGTCTTGGCGGGTTGCGACCACAAAGCAAAAGTTGTCCTTCCTGACTTGGCTTTGTATCAGAGAATTAGCAAAACAATCAAACAATCACAAAAGAAACATCCATGATCCGCAGTAAGGAACATCTTAGGAACATCCGAGCCGTGGAAATGGAACTATTCAAATTTTCCGTCATCTCACAAAGCAATATCTCACTGCCCGAAAAGTACTGCGCAGAGTGGAGGTGACACATGCCCCATTCCGTTTTATCCACAAGCTTGCCCTCCAACTGTCCTACAGCTGCACGTTACAAAAAGCTTGCCAAAGTAATCAGTCGATTAAAAACACAACAGACACATTACTGGTATCATCTCCAATGAACCTGCATGATACAGGAGGTGGAATCAGTGAAGCATTAACGTTCACAGAAAAACTCACCACTCTCCTGCAGCTGTTTGTTTTCTGAGAATCCTGGTGCCTCCACCACGCTCTTGAATGGTTGTTTGATGCTTTGAATGAAGCTGTGATGGCTTTGGGACCGAACCTCCCATTCCTAGAGGCAGACCACTCATTAGTCCTTTTCTTCTCTCTTAACTAAAAGCTCTTTACTCACCACACTTGCAATGAATGTTCAGGTAAAGAATACTACACAAAGTACAAGATAAGATTGAAGAGGGGTTTCGCCAGATCATCATCGCCCAGAATAGACAGAATGCCGCGACACATCTGGGACTTTTATGCGTTGCACGCGCGAGATGCGAGACAGTCAGACAATAAAGGAAATGATCCAAAAATGGCTAACAACGCGTACATTTTGTGTATTTACGAGCTTACTACTTTTGTTTCGAAGTAGATGGGATGTGGCTTTTGGAGATAAGACATCAATGAAAAGAATGAGACCTATACGCTATAGTGCTTGGTGGACCACAAAGATTGTGTTAAACCCAAGAACACTTTAACCATTTCAGACAAACTACTGAGATTCCTGGGTTTCAAAGCATTTACTGTAATGAATGAACTCTACCGTTACCTGTTCATTGTCAGCCTTGCTTGGCCAAGGAAGCACCAAGGCATTTGACAAAGATCTGATAACCAAAGTCTGGACCTGTCAAAGAAGACAACAATACATCAAGGAAAAGTTCTTGGGTCATGTTTCCTTCAAAATCCAAATCAAATTCAAGGGCATTTCAAGAAAGAAGTGTTCATTTAAGTTTCTGTTCTCTTTATACAGCAAAAACAAGACTAGCAGTACCTCCAGAGGCAGCTCAGACAGTGCACCACTACTGACATCATGGAAGAGCTTTTGTACTTTATCCAGGGCTGTCATAAATGATGGACGCACAGTTGATGCTAACGAGTTTATAAGGTGTGATGCAGGTAATGAAATCCGTTGAGGAACCTGAAGGGAGGAAATACATCTTTGGTATTATTTAAGATTTGCAACAAGGTCTTCTAGTAAAGTGACACTTGGCGATATTACTACCCCCCAAGACCCCCCTCCCCTGCTACCCTCTGGATAGGACACTAGTCCATTGCAGGATTGCTCCAGCTTTATGTTGGCTACCAGCAAACCTTTTATCCTTTTAACCCCTAATATCAAAGGGGTGTACTTACTTACCTTGCTCCCATACTTTACTTATAAAAGTACTGGGGAGAAGTTGTTAAAATATCAAGAAAATTCACCTTGCCTTGGGCGATCATATCCTTAATTCTCATGACCTCAGGGGTTGAATAAGCATTGATATTACAAGGAGAAATTTGATACTCATCACTGTTAGGATCTACAATGTGGACCAAAGTACAGCCCCTTTCTCAAACTCCTGATAACTTACTGGGGCTGATAAGAAGTTCAGTCTTGCCCAATTAAGATGTCAGAATTGTGTGCACAAAATAGGTGTTTGGCCCAGCATGTTGTCAGACATTTTGTCAAAAAGGTCACGTCCAATCCTAAAACGCCAATTGAAGGGCTGCACAAAATATGCCTTAAGTGGCTTTTTGATGTAAGGTCAAATTCTCCTTTTGTTTCACAGGCAAATACAAGGCAATTTGGAAGGAGAATCTACAGTAGCAATTTATCAAAAGTCACTTAGGGCTTTTTTCCAGCCACCCCATCAATTGCTTATTAAGCCAAATATCAGTGCATTCCACTGATTTGATGTGAGACAATATTCATCAAACTGTCCATTAAGTTGTGCTATAACTTACACGCTTACAGTAAGTCTGACACTCTCTCGCCCTACTGTTACTTTTGCCTTGGAATTTAGCGCAAGATCAATCAAAAGCCAACTTACGTCTTTATTCAGCAAAGGAACTAAGGCATCAACAGCCTTGGAGACAAGTGCCACAAACTTTTCCTGGTGATGTTGTTGTCTGTGAGTTTCCAAATAATACTGAGCCATCCAGTGGCAGTAGGCTTGTAGAGCAGCTAGACCTTGAGCGTGGCTGATGAGAGCAAACATACACCTGTTAGGATCACTTGTGCAGAAACAACAAACCCTTTTGGGAAACTAGTAAGTAAGAGCTTCATTATTGTGTCGAAACAATTAGGGTACTGGAATGTACGCTAATTGGGGACACCTAACTGCATTACACTATAGAAGTATGCAATACAATCCTACAATACACTATGTACAGTTAGTAAAAAAATACAATTTTTTAAATAAATAAATGCTGAAGATCCACAATTGGATGGGTTACTACACTGTAGTTGTTCCAGAGAAAACAGTCTTTACAAGTATTGTCCATCAGCTGAGAAAAGTCAACTGATTTAATACGCCTATTAAAAATGCCTACAGATTCAGAAGATTTGGTGACCATTAATAACAGGGATTCTATGTCAATAATTTTATTGTCAATTTGTGACATTCATGCTAATTTTTCCACTGTAAAACTAATGAACACATGTCGGTCATTTGGAGAAAAGATGTGAAGGTCATACGCATTAACAATATTGGTAAAATAAAATTGATTTCTTTTCTCCATACAGAAATACTTATTGCTTGCAAATTTCCCCTTAACTTAACATCATGCACATTCCGGTATAGCTCTAATGTTTAATCCACTACCTACATGTGTTCATGTGAATTCCTGAACATAGAATTCCAAAAAGTCCCAGTCCTAAAATTCCCCAAAAGTCCAAAAAACCCTCAATAAAACCATGCAACAACTGAGCTTCAATTCAAAATCCAACTCTCTTTATTTTTCCTGTGAGAGAGATACACCACGCCACCAATTTTTGAATTTACAAATTAACCAATGAGTGTGTGCATTTTTAAATAAACCAATCAAACAAAATCGGTCAATCAAATGAAGCCTGTCACCGCATGCTCTGAAAAGCATAAATCCAAGCTTCTCTAAGTTTTCTTGAAAGTCGTCATAAAGGTCACAACAACATGTATGACAAGGTAGTAAGGGGTACCCAAGTAGGACAAATGACACCCAGTTACAAAGGTTCAAAATTAGCTGCTGCAATGGGAGTGTCCTTAGATACCAAAAATGTAAATGCAAATGTGAATGTGATTTGTTCATGTACCCCATAGGGAACCAGTGAGCTTCCAGGAGCTCGTTTTAAAGGTGTCAGCATGTTCCAGATCAAATTCGAATTTGCAAATGTTGATTTTGTGGAAGGAGGAAAACCTCAGAAGCTGAAGAAAACCCTTGGAGCAGGGACAAAAAACAACAACAAAACTTGACCCACATATAGCATTAACTACAGCCATCGAACCCAAGCCACACTGATGGGAGGCAATGCGCTCTCACCACTGGCCAACCCTGCACCCCTCCCCCCCGCCACCCATCTGTCTTCTCATGGGAGACCATCATAGTTATATGTACACAGCTTAAACAGTAGAAAGAAGAAAGCTTGCAAAACTTTCAGGCCTAAACAGGGGTCCAAACCATGATCTTGCACTAGCAGCGAAGTCCTCTAGCAACTGCCTGTCTGCTGGGCTAATCAAGCAAGTCAGGAGCTGGTCATTTTACCCATGAAAAATGAATAAATAAAACACATTTGACAAAATTTCTCCCTTTTTTGCACAATAAGTTATTTATAAGTATTTTGTATTCATAGCTGTGAAGGTTTCTCAGCTATTATGAAAACTATCATCATCATTTGAGAAACTCAATTGTTTACCGATCTTGTCATTTGAAGATTTGCAAACAAAAACAGGTTTCACTGGATCTTAAAAAAATTTAAAGCGTTACAAACTTTCAATTCCTTCGCAGAATCTTTATCAACGCTTTAACATAATTTCTGAGATTCTGAAAGCTATTTTTAATTTCCAATAATATTTCATATCTTCACCTTTTTCACTAGCTTGATCATTTGGTTTGTTGTCCTTGCAAAGTACACTGTACATATATCCTTACCAATAAACCGATTAGGCTCTACACAAAAATACTTACACTTCAGTAACATCTGCCTGCAGAACACTAGGAATACCAGTATGAACACCATACAGTTGACTTTGAGTACCAAACAGTGAAATCTGTCCAAGTCGATCAACAATGGCCTCTCCATCACTAAATCTGTTTGCAAAGTTCACTTCACCAATAAAATGCTCCGACAGACGTCCCAGGGCACGCTCCATGGTAGTTAAGTCTCTGAGGGTGCAGTGTAATTGACGACATTCACTCTCATTGGTGATGCTCAGATGCAGTCCTGTAAATAGCAAATGTGTATTATTTAACATTATTTTTTTCTGAAAAAAAAATCACCCTGTTGTATTGCTAGGTAAGGAATTCACTATCACAGCGTTTTCTTCTCGAGGATTTGTTAATTATTCAACTTCCTAACTCTGCATACAGTAGATCACATTTCTAAATTCCACTTCAAAAACAAAATTAAATGCAAACAACCACACAAGAATAAACAGCTAAAAAGCTTTCAACCGAAAGCGAAAAGTTGGGATTTCTTCCATTCGCTTTAAAAAGAGAACCAATTTGTACAGCACAAAAGACCTTAAAGATTAATGGCGACTGAAAAATAAGTCTTTTTTTCCGTGAAAATTAGGGTCACTAGTCTTTTAAGCATGTGCAAAATTCAACAGAATTTTTACTCTAAAATGAGGTTGTCAGGGCTAATTAACATAATACAATGAAAAGAATAACAAAATGGCCGCCATTTATGAATATGATATATGGATCATACCAGTGTTTCTATGAAACTCAGGTCCTGTAACACTGTGGAGAGAGGGGGAGGGTTAATTCTGGGGTCAGGATAATTCTGTGCACTGTACAGGGCTGCAGATGCTGGATACTGTACCCAAACAAACAACAACAACAACAACAATACATACCATGGCCAGATTTCGTAACATATTTTCCAAGGCCGATGTATGCACCACAGTATTCACTGAATAGAGGGAACTGAAAAAGAATGATTTAACAGACGAACAGATAATGATAAAAATCTGTTGGCAAAAGGGCACCTGTTTTCCAATGAGAGACAGCACAGGTCATACAAAGATAAAATGGAAACTGGGCAATTTTCTTTTTTTCACTGTAGAAATGGGGTAATTATTGTGGCTACAAATTGGCCACTGGTATCTTCTACTGGGAAGTAATGATTGTCTATGAGAACAGAACCTAATTACAGTCAACCTATGCCACACATAACAGGTATTTAAATATGAATGAAATGAACATTCAAATTTCTCTTTGTAATATCTGTCATTTGAATGGAATCCTGAACATTTTTCTGGAAATCTTCCGAAAAAGACGCATTAACTCAAAAAAATTAAAAATACTCAGGAAACATTGCTATTTTTGAAATACTTATTGGTGTAAAGTAAAGAAAAACTCATAGCTTTATACCGTCAATAAACTACCGGTAGCCCGAGGGAAATTTCTACAGAAACTCTGAAATCTTGCTGGTAATGTTCAAAACTGAGAAGTAAATTTCGAAACTCTGTTCAAATTTCAAAACTTCTGGTGACACATGATGTAGATTGACTGTAAAGAGCTGGAACTGCAAAAAATCTGCTTAGTGAGACTAAAGGATTTTGACAAAACAGAATTGGACAATTTTAATGCCAGTTTGGTTAGGAAACAGGATTAATTATTTTGTATCCTTCCTTCAGGGACAATAATTATTAATGTCTACCATAAGACCACAACAACAATTGTTGCATCTGTACACTGTCCATTCACAACAAATGGCTAAAATTATATCTCAAAATGTGCATTGATCATTAGTAAGCAAGGAGTACAGGGTAAAAAAAAAATCATCAACCAGTAAATGTATGGTCATTACCAACAAGGAAAATGTCTCTCCAGGTAGCAACTCTGCTAACTTAGCAACAATCTCCAGACAGTGCCTTTGAAATGACTGCCATTCTGTCTCAGACTGAAACAAAACCAAAACCACAAAATTAGTATTGTATGTAATATATCAAACACGAGAAGGTGTGTTTCATCAAATATCCGAACACTGAGAAGTAGGTTGAAAAAACGAGGCACAGCCAAGTTTTTTCAAACCTCTTCGAGGTGTTTGGATATCTGATGAAACACACTTTCAAGTGTTTGATATGGCTTCTCAAATAATCAATAATTCTTGGTCAAATTCAAGGCTAAAGTTGGCAAAAGTTTATGGTAATTAGGAGTACATATCCAAACCACAGTCACAGTAGTGATTTTCTTTGATTTCTCTCAATGAATTATTGAGTTTCAGAAGTAAGTTATGAGACAGATTAAGAACTCTTGGCTGAGATGGGTCAACAATAACATAACTTATTATTACAATTAAACTATATGTGGAGTCTACATTGATTACATTTGTATGAACGCTCAGTGCCACTAGCACTAATGACACAAATGATGGATCAGAGAATTAACTCTACAGAGTAATAATGTTAGAACAGTTTGCTTATTTAATATAAGTGAACCCATGAATTTCCTGCTGAGCGTTAGCCCTAGTAAGGAGATGGGGGACCAAACAAGGCAAAGAAAAAAACATTCAACCTTGGCAGGAATCGAACTCAACACCTCCGGATTTGATGTGAACGTGAAGGGTACAATGAATATTGTGCCACTACTAATGAAACAAATGTGTGGGGTCAGCTAGATGTCAAAACACTCAAGAAGCAAGCCAAAATAATGAGTGTCAACTTTTTTGTATTACTGTATCTTTTAGTTACACCTGACTACAGCTAGAACATTTTGTTAACTGCTGCAATCGCACATTTTTGAATATAATTCCACTGTTAATAACAATAAATAAAATTATAATTTTATTACTTCTATCACAGAAATTAACATGCACATGATCAAAATGCATGTCACAGATGCTAAGAACCTAATCAAAACAAAATTATTAAAATTTTAAACTATGGAAACTGGTCCAGAACAATCCTGAGGGTTTACTTGTGATTCATCTAAACAACTGCACTGTGTAGAACTCTAACAAATCAATACGGACACAGAAGAGTTTGCCTTACATCATCATCCAAGCTCTCATCATCCAGCTCTTCCAGTTGTGTCTGATTATGTCTGAATTGTATTTTCTTCAGCAACTCAGTTACGAGCATCAAAAGAACTTCCTTGTATCTACAGTTTACAAAGATGTTGATCAGTCAACTGAAAGTCATATAACATTGCAACTGGGAATTGTTTATAACTTAAAGATTCAGTAACAATTTTCAAGCCTTTAGGCCCGAAAAAACAAAACCTGCTTCATCAAAATTAAATATTCTATGGAATAAATACAGTCAAGACCCACTGCATGTACTATGGAAACTGTACAGGCCAGAACATTATCAATTTATTATACTGTATTAGATTAGCAGGGTGTCTACATTAAGTTGGCTAATTTCAGAGCATATACACTGTATATATGCTGAGACCAAGAAAAATGGCTGTAAAGTGTAATAACAAAGTGTGGTTTGACTGTATACATTGTGGTTCAATTTTGTTTTTCGTTCAGATTTTTTCAAAGCAGTTTATATTTTTTTAAACTGGTTTTGTTATTTTTTTGTGCAATTTGAATGTGCTGTGGGGTATTTTCTCTTACAGTATCAAATGGGGTAATATTTAAGCTTAAGCGCTGAATTTAAAAGTTACTAGCTTTCATGTAAAGTTTGGGTTAGGGTTAGGAATGTGGTTTGGGGTATTGACTCCTAGGCTATCATATAGGTTGGTGTTTAAGTCTAAGCACTGAATTCAAAAGGTTAGCAACATAGTTTAAGATCTAAGTTTAAGTCTAAAGCTCCATTCATGCCAACAAAACATGTTCAATTAAACCAGACTTAGCAAAATGAAAATTGACAACAGAAGCTGAACCATTGGCTTTAACGTAGGATTCTAGTAAACTTTAACTTAAACTTTCATTTGTGCTACATCTGTAGTCAACAAAAAACTGGAAGCAGCTTTTATAAAGGAAACAGTAATTAATTTAAACTGTGTTTCACTAAACAGCTTTTAAATGTGTTTAAGCCTTGGTGTGAATGGGGCATAAGTCTAAGTTTAAGAAGTTTAAGATGGTTTAAGATGTCAGTGGTTTGGGGCCTTGCCTCTTGTATCTTGTTATTTAATGAGCAAGAAACCGTGCCCCACATTGCCTCCATTCGCTTACACATAAATGTAAACAGCGTACATACTCCCAGTCTGGAAACATACTGCTAGGAACCCCAGCAATGGATCAGCATCCCATCCCGTGCATAGAGCAATGCTGTCCAGGTAGGCCCATGTGGGCAGCCTGCTACTTTTGTACCACTGTAACTGCCTGCCATTTTCCTTACACATGTATAAAAATGCTAATAATGTTTACAAAACGGAGCCTGTGATGACTACACACACCTGCTGACGGTAGCTTCAGCCTCTGCTAATTTATCACTTCTGGCATTTGCCACTTTACCAATGAGATAATCCAGAAACACTGCCCAGATGTCAAGACAGGCAAAAAATCCTTCTAGCTGGGGCTGAAATACACAATCAACAGTAAATATTACAATAAATATCATCCATATTTTAATTATCAATATTTAAAAATAAAAACTTTTTTTTCAGATATACATTATAAATGGTAAAGGATACCATTTAGGACTCAGAATAACCTTACAACAGACATATGTTACTTATTTACCAAAACAGGATCAATGTGTACCAATTCAATCTAAGTATACATGCAAAAGGTGTACTGCATTATTGTATGGATACAGTGGAACCTTGATTTAACAAACCTGTATATAATGAAGTCCTCTGTATAACAAATGATACGAGTTCTCCAGCCCGACCTTTTAAAATGTATGGAACAGAACCTCGATATAACGAACCAATTTCCCTAGTCCCTTGGCAGTTTGTTAAATCAAGGTTCCACTGTACACTGAACATAATTTGTACGGGGCAAAACTTTGTTTGTTCTAACCAATGTTTTAGTGTACCATTCTTATACCCCCCAACCATTTAAACAAGATTCACTAAGCAAGACCATTCATTGACATACAAATCTTTGCAGTAAGCAGGATGTTTGTCACATGAACTTAGGGTGCATTATTTTGGGGCTATTCTAGCTATTCTTGTTCTGGTTTAGGAATAACAGGATACACAGAATTTCAATTTTGAAAAGAACGCTCCTAAAATCTGGAAACGGAATACCCATAGTGGAGGTGACCTGAGAACTACTATGTCTACGTGCCCAAGTGGCCGCGTAGGATTTCCTGCCAAAAAGTTCCCAAAAGAATGCGTATTCTGTCTATTCCAAGTGAACCGTGTTACCTATACCAAAGTAAAACTATGGGTTTGCTATGGTAAATTATGGATCATATCTGGCCCATATATGGGAAAGATATGGGATGGTTAGACCATGATATGGAACTGACATGGAGCCCAGTTTTGTGCGAATTCAAGATACGGAAAGTGTAATTCCTTCCCTTCTGTTCATTCTGCTATTGGGAGCAGAATAGGAATTGGAATAGCTCCCAAAAGAACATAAATACCATCTATTCTGAGTATTTCTATTCCGGAATAGTCCCAAAAGGACACGCCCTTAGTTTAATGGCCTTAGCTCCCACAAGTATCCACTGAAACCCAGTGGTAGAGCTTCCAAACTAGAAATCAGAAGGTCATAGGGACAACTCCTGTTGGGAGACATTGTTCAGTCTTTGATTGTAATAACTGTTAGTAATAATATTAATTTGATCCTTAAACAGTTGTAAGTCTGGCCCGTCTAGATTAGCTCTCGCTACCTGCAGGCCAGTCTCTCTTTTTTGCTAAATTTTTGAATTTTTGAATAAACTTAAACTTAAACTTAAACTTTCTTGTTCCGAGTAAATGTATGTCTGCATCACTGACTAAAAAATTCGGTGCAAAAATCATAAATTTAATTTTAAAATTGTTTTCTCGGTTTCATATTTGTGCTCACTTTATACAATGCAGGGTATCCATGTACATGTACTGGCATTCGAAACAAGTAATATCAAGTAATATAAGTGATTGCTGTCAGTCAAAGCTTGTTGTATATTGAAGATAAAAAGTCTATAGGATGCTGCTATGAAGTGTTACCAAACAGGCACCAGTACACTGCATGTGTATGTTAAATCCAACAGAACACAAATACTTGAGGCTAATTTTAAAAGTGCACAGTCCAAAAGAGCTGGCTAGGTTTATTAAAAAGCCTGCTGAGATTTTTCTTACATGTAGCTATATGCCAGTAGGTAAAAATTTTTACCTGTTTGAAAGTGTACTTGAAGAGCAATGTCAGCAACTCCAGCACAGGGAAGTGTGAGCTGTTTTCAAATCTTCTCAGGTGTATGCTCACAAAGAGTCTCAAGAACTCAGTAAACTTGCTCAAATAGCTGAAACATATTGAATAAACATTTGTAAATGAAACTTGAATACTATTTTGATAAATTGTATTATTTTATTATCTCTGTTTTTGAGAAAAACAAGGTCAAAAGACCACATCAGCAAAAGAAAAACAAGGAAAAAAGCAGAAAAAAGATGCTTTGTAGCGAAAAAAAAAAAAAACAGAGAAATTTTGTTTAATTAATTTGAAGGCCACGAGCAAAAATTCAGGTACTTTTGAGAAAGATGAAAATTCAACAAAAGATGATTATGCCCTCAGCCCTTCAATTTACAAAAGTAAATAAAACAAATAAAACTCTTGATTTAAGTGTCAATGGATTTAGTGCAGAGCACTAATTGGGGACACTTTCCAGATCAAATTGGAATTTGCAAATGTTGGTTTTTGAGGCGAGGGGAAAACCGGGGAGTACCCGGAGAAAAACATCTCAGAGAAAGGATGAGAACCAACAACAGATGGAGTGTAATCACACAAACTGCAGTCAGAGAGAATGGTTGTAGTTTATTGGTCATTTCTTTGGCAACAGCAGTGCTTCAGTTTGTATTTTACAAACCCCACCTCTCATCCTGTTCTGTGAGTAAGTTTTCCACAGCCTGAGCACCTGTATCTTTCGTTATCCTCTGTAGCAACTGAAATGTCTGTTGAAATAACTTTAGCAAAAACTCCTCAAATTCCACCGGCACACAATTCTTGGACAAGAGTTCATTGATACAGGACATTGCTGAGACACCTGACACAAAACAAATCAGAAAAAACACTTAACACTTCAGTCATGTACATGTTATCACTGTTAACCAACATGTAAAATGATGGTGGAGGGAGGCCCTAACTATGACCCCCCCCCCCCAACCACATTATGGACAATGTATCATCTTCAGCTACATGTACTGTATGTACTATAACAATAAGTGTATTATTGTTTGTCTCACGATGTAGTTACTTTTGAGATGTAAATCGCGACGTTTCAACTGCTTACTGCTAGTCTTCATCAGGCGATGAGGTCGACTGGTCATGCGGCACCAACGGTCGGCTATGATTGGTGCATTTTAATCCTCACTGTTTCAGCGAGAAGTTGCTCCCTCAGCGGTCCATTGAGTCGAAACGTCAAAATGTCGCGATTTACATCTCAAAAGTGACTCCATCATGAGACAAATGATAATACACTTACTGTTATTGTATCCACCACGATGAACAACAATAACCTCTTTCTCGACATGTATGTACTAGTCTCACACATGTACATGTAGAATCAACAGTCATACTCTCAAGGGTGGGGGTGAAAAAATAAAACAAGTGCTTCTTCATCTGCTCCCTTCCAAAGCCCCTACAGCTTGATATCAGTAGGTGCCTTACTTGACAAACAACAAAACTTGCACTTAATTTAATACTTGCTGCATGCAACAAAACTGAAGCATAGCATATGTGTGCCTCCAATTTTATTGCATCAATGTACTTCAAAATTTATTGTTACAAGTAACGTTACACACAGTAATTTATGGGTGGACACATAAGGGAGTTAAAAAATTACAAGTACAAATTAACTATACCATAAAATTCCGAGCAAATAATTAAATGCACAGGCTCCTCAAAAAATCAACTGCCCACCAAAATCATCATCAGGCAAGAAATAGAGTGGGAATCCAGGTGCTCTAGAATGCATGTATAAGTCCATGGAGTGTTTGTGTTAGCTATTTGATGCTGTTTTAGGGGCTGTTTACTTGGGGGAGGAAGATCCTAAAAGGCGGATCAACTTCTCGTTTGGTTTACATGCAGAAACTTTGGTCGGAGTGGTTACCAAGTGGAGAAGAAAAAGAAGAAATTTTGTTGGCCTTGAGCAGCTGAACGCCCGGCTGCCGCCATTTTGTTCTTTTTTGTCCCTAGTACTAGGATCTTCCGAGCAAAGGTAGTTTACATGGTGCTAGAGTCTTCCTAGTACTAGGATCTTCCTATCTCTCAGCTAGAAAGATCCTATCTCTAGGAAGATCCTAGCCCTAGGGCTAAGTACAACTTTTTACATGTAAACTGAATACGGAAAACATATGGCGCTAGGATGATCCGCCTTCTAGGATCTTCCTCCCTCCATGTAAACAGCCCCTTAGCCTGTTTTCATTTAAACACAAAATTCTCCCTAGGTTATACATCAGCATCTCTGAAAACAAGTTCTTCCAAAGTCAGTAAGCCCCTAAACATTACTTTGGACCAGTGTAAGTTAGCTACAGCAACTATTTGTTAATTAAAAGCATATTGCACCATTTGTCTAGGCCTTAAATCAACATAACCATTTACTCACCTAATTGTGCATTACCCACAACACCGCTGCTAGAATTTGTTGACACAACACTGCAGCCAAATTCCGCAAGATAAAACACAGTTGACACAAGCGGCGGTGTAATGGTGGTGGAGAGAGGGATCCAGCTAAAGAGATGTCCTAAACATTTGAGAGCCAGATTACTTATTTCCTCTGATTCAGAATCTAAAGGGGGCAGTGGATGCCCTAAATTATGTCTTGATTTCATTGGTGAATTACTCAATAACCTTCCTACTAGACAACTACTTCCTGGATGCTGCAGTGTCTGATCATTGGTAGATGTAGATGAAAATATTGATAATGACCCCGCCCCTGCCACTGAAGGACTTGTACTTCTTGCTGGTGACATCCCATGAGTGGGAGAAGGGGGAGGGGTCACTGTAGTTGCAAGTCGGCGGTGCTTTTCTAACACTCGGTCCAATAGATGTGTTAACAAAGACAGGATGCCAGGAACTTCATTCAACAACAGTCTATGTACTTCAGTTTTCCTGGCAATACTTAAGTCCTCTCTAGGTGACGCCATTTCCTCTGATGTCGTCTGGAGCATTATTAAGCCCAGCGTAATTGTGGAGGGTTGCTGGAGCAACTGACAAACAACAACAACAACAATATATAAGATACAACATTAAGGGGTACCCTTTGTTCCATATGTTCTCCACATCTCTGGATAGTCCAAGAAACTTGTGTTTCTTACCCACTAATACAGAGTGATATGTATATTTTTGCGCAGTTTATAACTACAGGGAAATTAAAGCACATCTAAGATTAGGGCTGTTGCAATCCAAAAAGAAAATTTGGGGTAAACGCACATTTTTTCAGAGATATTAGCTTCAATTTGAAGAAATTGACAAAAATTGTTATTTATGTATTTTACAGCTTTTTTGAATTTTTGTTGCTTAATTGTCTCTGCAAAATCATCATCATCTTCATTTATTTAAACACGGAATCCCTTTGATAAAAATGCTCTTCCAGAAAGCCATGTAAAAGATACAATAAGTCATACAATATAGGAAATAGGAGTATAAATAAGTTTTAAGTATACATGTATATGAAAAAATTACAAAAAATTATAAATAATACAATATGGAAAACATATAATAAATCAAACAACAGGAGATAATTAGAACTATAATGCATAAGTAGGAGACTAAGGTCTTAAATATATACAGCTATTTCAATTAACGTTGTCGGATCAAAGCTGAAAGCTTAAAGACAAGACCGAAAGTTTACGTGGGATTTTTATGAATTAATTCATCAAAATCAGTCATGCCTGGAGAAAACGATAGGTTGTAATTAGCAGTACAATGACCTGCACGTGCAGGGATGATTTTGATGAAATTATTCATAAATAACAAATAATCCCACAAAACATTGCGGTCTTGTCTTTTAGCTTTGTTTTGATCCGACAACGTTAATTGAAATAGCTGTATATGAATAAAATTAATTACAAATGTAATAAATATAATTTCAAGCTTGTCTGACCTTTGACCTTACCAGGCAGACTATTCCAGAGAACCGCCCCTCTATATAATGGAAGCTGTTTTTTCCAGCTTCAGTACATATGGTCTTGGTACAAATAAATTGTACGCAGAGTTTCTCAAGTTGTAAGAATACATAGAGTTTGTGCATGTAAAAATTTGAGTTAAAGGATTGGGTATGCATATAGTTCCATTAATTCGTTTATACATTATTGTAGCTAATTGCCTTATCCTTTGTGTCTCAAGATTATCCCATCCAAGTTCATCCATGAATGGGTACTACCAATTATTATTTTCTTTTTGGATTCCAGTAGGCCTTTTTCAGCTCCCACATACATAGTTTGAGTAATAAACTGGACAAAAATAACTCTGTATTAGGAGACACTGTCCTTAACGTGATTATTTAATTTATGGAAAAAAATAGTTTGGAAAATGATCACCTACCTCAATAATATTTGAAAAGAAATTTGGGTAGAAATGAGGCCAGTCAACCCGTCCAATGTCAACAATCACTTTGACAAGTTTGTTTGTAATGTATACTGGAAGCTTCTTGTGGTGAGACAGCAGGTATTCATTGAGAAATCGACGCACTTCTGCCTTATCTCCTGGGGGTGCTCCTATCCACTGTTTATTTATTAGATTCTGTAAAAATGAAATAAAAAGTTAAGATATGGTGAAACCTGTGATAAGTGGACATTTTGGGAGCCTCGCTATGTCTTATTAAAGGTTGTCTGCTTAATACAAATGCTGTGCAAAAAGAGTTTATAATGAATCCTTTTGTATCCCCTTGTTCATTATACCCCTATGTTTTCATTATATCTTAGTTCACAATTCAGAATGGTAACAATCTCCCAATATACGGCATGGTCTAGAAAACACTTGATATAGGTTTTGCGTAAGAAAAATAATGGCTTCATTTTGGTGTCCCCAATTGTCTGCTGCTGTTCCTTTTACAACTGGTAAATATGGGAAAAACACTATGGTCCTCAAGCTAGTGTCTGCTTTAATAACAGAGGGTGTATAGGTCCACCAAATACAGGATTCACTGTATGAAGAAACTAAAAAAATGTTAATTAAGATGACTTTCTTGTAGAACCATGAGGCTGTAAGTAGAGTGTTTACAGCTACACCCTGTTCTGTGATACATGCATAGTTCAGTTTCATTTTCATGTCTGTCGACATCTCAAGGGGGTCATGTGAGTATCAACCGGGCTATGAATCTTAAAACCTTTGATCTCACACCATCTCATGCATGCAAAACAACTTCCCATGCCCTACAAATTGAAGCTTGTAAATGTTAAATCAACCATTGTTTTTAGAATTTATCATGAATTTAACAAGTACTGGGGAATTAAATCACCATATTTGCTGTGACAGACATTTGTTTTTGGTTTGAAAATTTTCAATTAAGTTAACTTGCATTACTTTTATTTTCCACTGTTTCATAATTATTATAGTAATGAATCTGAGAAAAAAGAAAATGAAAAATATCTAGCATGAAAGTTCTCAAACCAAGCATAAATTATCCAGAACAACTTCACAACTTTAGAAATCTTTGGAACCTCTTTCAGAGTCTTTTTGAGGTCTTAAAAGAACATCACCAGAAATTCTGACAGCTCTCACAGGTAAACACATCAACCATCTGAGTTGGAAAAAAGTTAGCAGTTATTAAGTTAAGCATTCCCCTACCTCAAACACAGAAATTGCATACATCAGAACATACTGGTTTGAACAGTTGTTCATAAAATATACACATTGGTGCCATGCTCCTGATTGCTGACTAAAATTATGCAAGACTTGCTCTAAAAAAGAAAGCAAAATTAGTAAGAAGCATAGGACAAAATGGCCTTAATGTCACTGTTCCGTTTAGAGTATCCAAACATACAAGCTTTAATGAAACGTAGAGTAATAAACTAAAGTAAGGACCACAAGACACGTTTGGCATTAATTTGGGGGACACCGCTCGGCGATTGGCGTGACTGGCGACTACTATTGCGTGACCATTTTAAGGCCTCACTTCTCTGGCACTTCCAGCTGCACCTAGGCCAACAACAACAAAACACAACAACGCACTGCAACAGCAGCACAGCTAGGCCAGCAGCGCCACTCCAAGAAGAGTATTGGCAGGTCGCAAAACTAGAGCGCTACGAGCTGCCATCTAGGCCAGCAACGCGCAAACCTAATTAACTGAATGACCTATCATGCCTCACCTATCTCACCAGCGCTGCTGGGTCGGACCGGAGTATTGGCAGGTCAATATTACCAAAAGTCATTGAAATGAACTAGAGAACTTAGCTTGGGGAAGTCGCTACGCAGACTTAACCGAAGCGCAACCGCTGATAGGCATCCCCAAGTTTATTTGTTATATCACAGATCAACCCCCAAAGGGAGGGAGGGTGGGTACATTTTTTACAGCGTAACAGTAGATAAAACCACGTCGTAACCAAGTGTGACTTAGAATATTCTATCGCACATTTAAAGCTAGACAGCGTTCAATGTCAGAGCCAATGGCCAGGGTTGTACTATGCTTATGATAGACTTTACATCATAGCAAATGCGACATGAATGCACCATTCACTGGTTTAGCCATACAGAAAAAGCGAACTAACTTGTCTCCAGACAATGTCGCAACATATTACAATGTGACTATTGACTAACGTGACAATGATACAGTGATAAGTCTAAAGTACAGTACGTAGAGATGCCACCCGGGGCTAAGGGCGTCACGTTCCATTAACTGCGTTTTACAATTGTATTGTAAAACTTTCTACATGACCTCTATGGGAGGTACCATAGAGTACAAAAAGGAACAAAAAAGGTTACAGGTGGGAGGGGGAGAGGGGCAAGGATGGACTTCCTATCCCACCCCACCCCTCCCCCCACCTCCTCCATTTTTTACGCTCCTTTTCTCCAGAAACTTTCATTTGCTTCTCATGCTCGCTTCCAAAAAGGAAGTGTTACAGACTCCTTGACCATGCTTGCAAAAAAGACAGCTACTCTTCCCCCTGTCTGTTGAGATTTTTAATGAGTTTCGCTAAATTTCAATTTTTTTTGTTTCTGACTTTTTGCATGGAAGGCCTGTAGACTAGTTTGATCTAAAGCTAAGAGTACATCCAGTACAAAAACATATCTAGATTTTGATTTTTTTTCACACATAATTTTGGAAACTTTAAAAAACTGGCCTCAGTAGTTTAAAAAGTGAATATGCTCACTATACAAACACAAACAACCCACAATTCCTGGATTCGCTCTTAGGAAGAGCTAACCCTCGAAAAATCAGTACTCGAATCTCTTTACGGTGGCCAATTTATCTTTATTTATCAACTCTGTTGATAAACCAAACGTTTGTTTCTACTCCCTACCAACGGAACACCACAACCCTCCTCCAAGAGTTCTCAAGGTTATGGTCTCTGGATAAAGTCACCCCCCCACCCCCTCCCTTTTTACAGCACTATTCAACAGCCATGACAATGAAAAGAAATATTTGGTACCTTGTATAAATAAAGACCAAAATTTCACTTCCAATAACATTCTCCTTATATATTCAAGTGCAAGCAGCATAATATTTATTACACTGTACCTATTTCTCTCTTGCGATGGTTGTTGGTAGAAGCATCAAAGAATTCATTCATAAGCAGCTCCAAGGCATGAAGAGATGCTGTATCTGAAGACTGAGACACAAATAACTTACAATAAGAACAAAGTTGCAAATGAATGTTAATATTATTACAGGACAAGTCAGGGTACGAAATAAAATTTGACCAAAAGTTGGTGAGATGGTATTAAAATAATGGTCTTTGAATGACCATTATTTTAATACTCACTTAACATAACAGCCACATTAAATGTCTTAAAAAATTATTGAACATTACTGTATACATGTAGCTAGCTGTACCATGGGATATCTGAACAGCTTGTTCCCCTGCCGTAAGGCATTTATTGGTTTGCTTGAGGAGGTCTAGATTCCTTTACAAAATAATGGCACAGGGAAACCACCACACACCCATTTCCAGTTAGGAGTTCATGTATGACCCCAACCCCCACTTAACCCTAACCCTAACCCTAACATAAACCCTTTTCATGGGTTCATCCATGAACTCCTCTCCCATTTCCAGTTTTTTTTTGACATCTATTTAACAAATTGACAACGGTGTTTTGTGGTCCATACTCTTTTAGTATAAATCTACCAACCTTCTATCACTAATGCTGTTCTCTATTTAACAATTAGATTATGAGCTCGAGATTTCTATCGCGTGATTTCGCCCTCATCAACTATCACGCATAGAAATCGAGAGCGAATAATCTAATTGTTTTAGTATAAATCTACTAGTTGTTCAAAACTAAACAAGTAAATTATCTATTTCCTCATCGCAGACACTTCGAAAACGCAAAGAAGCGGCCGCCATTTTGTTGAAAATCGCTACTCACTATCTATCACAGAATAGATAGCGAGTAGCGTAGCCAATCAGAGAACGGCATTCGTGATAGAACACTAGTAGATTTATACTAATCTGTTATAGATAGTGAGTAGAGTGAGTAGCGCATAGCATGCCCTATTTGTATCATTATTCAACAAAAACGTGAACCTGTCTTGTTAAGTTTTGAACGACTAGTAGATTGATACTAAAACAATTACTGACATTATTCGCTCTCAGTTTCTATACCTAATAGTTGATTCAGGCTTCGCCCTTATCAGCTATCACGCAATAAAAATTTCAAGCTCATAATCTAATTGTTAAGTAGACCATAAAATGACGTCATACGATGTTTAAAACTCAAGTGGAACCATGAGCAACAGGCAAGTCGTTTCACTGCCAAGTTTTGAACATTTTATGGCATTAATTTTTATGGTCTATTAGAGTATAAACCATGGAAAACTGCCATAGATTTGTTTTTTTTACAATAACATGGAAAAAAGCATAAGCAGAATTGACTTTAGTTTCTCTTGAGAAAACACGCACATTACGTCTGGCATTACTTTTATTGCCTATACTGTTATAGACAATAGCTAATCAGTACGCGGAAATTTTGGCAGCTATTGTAATAGTTATAATTAACAATTATTCCATGAGCACGCGTTGGATATGAGATGCCCAGGGGCCCCACTCACATATTTTAATGACGGGGGGGGAAGGTCCGACAGAGGTTCATATTTTATACCAAAAAAAAAATCCTAACTTCAGAATTTGTCTACCCAATAAAATCCCTACTTTTTTTGGCATACCCAAAAAGTCCCTCAGTGTTTTTGCATCAGCAAATTTTATTATTTATCTTCTGGAAAGCTAAAATATGCCAACTTCAACTTTGTTTTTGGTCAAAAACAAATACAAAAAGCTTGCATGACTGTTATAGTGTCTCTTAATCCTATCTTCTGCGACAACTTTACAGGAAGATATTCGTTATGACATCTACAGCATGTCTTGTCCTTAGCACATTCTTTGCTTGCTATTGTACCGGAACATCCCAATGTAACAGACCTCGTGGCATCAGACTTTTCACCATATTTCTCTCTTGATTAGATGCGCGTGGAGTGCCGGTAATTACTTTTCAAATAGATCACAATCTCAGAAATATCCCCTAATACCACACAAGCAGTAAATTGCACTTACGTTATTGTTGACTTGAGCTGATGAAAAATACAATACCCAAAAAAATCCCTGTGTTGTTTCTGCGACCCAAAAAAATCCTGGCATCTTTCATAGACCCAAAAAAAATCCCTTTTGGCCAAAATGTCAGACCCAAAAAAATCCTTCAGACCCCTCCGTCATTAAAATATGTAAGTGGAGCCCCTGGGATGAGATGATAGATAGCCAACGAGGCGTGTAGCGCCGAGTTGGCCATAATCATCTCATATCCAACAAGCGCAAGTGGAATAATTGTTTTATTAAAAACAATAAAGAAATATTGCTAGATCTTGCTGATTTCGCTTTTGGAAAACCACCAGAAGACAACTTAATGGCCGCTATTTCTTGGGCATGGTATAATGGCTCATATACCATGGCTGCTAAGCCAATCTAATCTGTGGAATTGCATTATACAATGATGCAGTTTCTAATAATAATAATAATAATAATAATAATTAAACAAGGGAGCCCAACTTGCCGTAGCATTTTTCAGTGGGGCCGTAACAATATAATCATGCAAAATTAAAAATAATTAATGATAAATGTTATAAAAAATGCTATTTATATATTAATATCTACATATGAAAATATATTCCACTACACTTTAAAAGTGAAATGGTCTTCATACAGTGGAATTGCTTCTCGCACCAGGGGTATGTCCTAACTATTTCTGATTTTTGTCAAGAACATGTACCCAAAATAATTATACCCTTACATGGATAAGAAAAGTCGGAACACTCCTCAACACGCGAACGCGTCAATAAAATCATCTCGCTGGTTAGAATATGAAGTCATTCATAACTTTTAAGTGAGTTGACTGAAAAAAGCTTAAAGGCGAGATAGTAGACAAGTTATGCTTGATTGAAGAATCCATAGCTTACCATCTCTACTAATACGATTTTCGTTTCTGTCGTTATGAACGGTCGGTCGTCATCAACGCCATCTAAATTGAAAGAAACACATTTCGAGGGATGTTCAAATAAATATGTCGCACGTAACAGAGTGATGACAGTCTTTTTACGCCGTCAGATCCAAGGAATGCAGGCAACGTGGACGTTATCTACGGCATCTGCGCCAGAGATCCATGACAAGTGAAATTCTGCCAGGCTTTCCTTGTGAGCGAGAATAAGACTTCAGATCTCGACTTGCGAGGAGAACAACCTGCCTTGCCACAAGATAGAAAGAATTATGGAGGTGACTCTGCCTTTAGAAGAAATTTCGACGATTTCAAGGACGTATTAAAAAAACGGTGCCCAAACCAGTTAAATTCTCGTCAGATTGCGATAGCTGTGCCCCCTTCTTCCTGCCCGGCCCATACATCAAGACGAGGCTATTGTCGCAAGCACATAGGGAGGGGTGGGAAGGGGAATCAAGCGGAAGAGTAGGGGTTTGGATGGACGAGTTTTTTACTCGTGTATATCCCAAATTTATACCTTTCTTCCACTGGATAAGGGTCTTTGAATCATTATACCTGTGACATGCAATACCGCTGTTAGAATTTCAGGAATGGCCAGCGAAGGGCAAATGCAAGGCAAGATTTAGGCTCTAGCTGTGCACATTTATCCCCGACTTCCCCTCCCAGGATTAGAGTCGTTTTACAGAAGTAAATTTTGGTGAAGAATAGGGAATTGTTTATCATGGAAATGATCAGTGGTATGAACTGAAGGTATGCCTCTTCTGGAAAACAGCAAGTCTGGGATAAGTTAGGAATTTAGGCATCTGGTTTGGATTAGAGTTGATTACAAAGTTGCAGTTGAAGATGATCTGATTCATAGGTCTGGTATTCAGAGTATCAGCAATACACCCCACCAAAAAACACAGTGTAGCCCCAAGGGGGCATAACCCCATTGTTCTATAAATCTCTCATGGGTCAGGTGAAAGGAATTCTTGTTTATTGTCTTCATTGGTATCTTTTCAGGCTTGGAGAGTAGGTAGGTTTTTTTTCCCTTGGAGAAGGATGGGCTAAGTAAAACTTTGCTATCAGTATAACTTATAATGCTTGAATTAATGAATAAGAATACATGAAACATATATTTGAACCGCCAGTGAAATATTAAATAGAAGAAAGACCCTCGCAGTTATTTAATACACAGGTAAAGCAGCTGCAAAAAGAAGGCCTGAAAAAAATTCAGGCTTGAACAAGATTCAAGCCCATGACTTCTGCCATGCTGGTAGAGTGCTCTCTACCAACTGAGTAAGCCAATCAAGCCAATTAGGAGATGGGCAGGATTACATGAATAATCAACAATGGACTAAACAAAACACTTTTGTTCAGATATGTAAAAGGCGTGGGTACTTTGGGGCATGAAATTTGGCTTCATTCACAACTCAACAACAATTCAAGATCAGGCATACACTTGGCCAGCAAGCTTTTTTCTATGCAAATTTTAATTAGCAGAAATTCTTTTTTTTTAAGGTAAAACACCGAACATTTTACAAGATTAAGAGCACAATGGGAAAAGTTGCATAAAAAATGCGACTACCACCATCATTAGAAAACATAATAGCCCATTTAGTACAATTGTGTGCCAAGTGACCTGGACGTTTGAGTGAAAGCAAGGCTGTGTTGACTGTTTTTCATACTTTTCATATTTCTTATGTTAACTAGTTTGTATTTCCATTGAAAAGTATCAAGGTCTGTATCGAAACAAAGTCAACTCCAACCTCGCTTCCATTCAATGCCCAGGTCACAAAGCACACAACGGCAAAATGGAGTATTAAAAAATACTTTTTGGTCTCAAAAACTCTTCAGGTGTTTTGAGAAATAGAACCTGGGAGTACTCCTCCTGGACCTGTTATGCAAAAGAATACAGCGATGGAGTCATGCTGGTGCAGCCAAGAGTCCTTGCATCCCAGTGCAACTCAAGGAGTTAAACTGAATATCACTCTAAACAACAACAGTGGCAACAGAGTACTTCTGTACACATGTCAACACCGCAGATTTTATTTCAAAAAAAGATTATTAGTATCTATAACAAAAAGCTGGATTTAATTGTTCATTTCAAATAATCTTATTTGGAGTCATAATGTTCTAGTTTTTACCAATAAAAATGTGATAGTAAGCTCTCCCTATCTTTCCTTACTAGCTTGATATAGTCCCATAGGTTTTTCTTCTTCCTAAATGAATCTATATACATGTATCCCTTTTCAAAAGTAATCAAATGAAGACAAAATTAAGAGAAGCGATGTTGAGTTCAGTTGGCACTTTGTACTCGACATTTCCACATTTTTGGCTCAGTTTTATTGAGAACATAAAAAGGGTCAAAGAGAGAACAGCCTTGGGGACATGGATATTCTAGAAACTGAAATAACAGTTAATTTATTAAGACAAATTTGTTACATTTGTTTTGTTCAAACCAACTACTCTAACAGCATTTGTTTGTTTGTACATAATTTTTACTTTTTTTGACTGGGGCCAGAAATTCTGTTTTGTCACACAAACTTGGTGTAGTGAGTATATTTGTTAGAGATAGCCTTCAGTTAATACCAGTATTAGGCTGGTATAAGATCTTTTCAAGTAATGTAACTCAAACTTGGTTTAAAAAACTTGGCAAGGAAAAGATGTCTTGTTCTTGAAAAAAATTCTCCCAAATAGATGTAGTACCATAAAGGAGAACTGCGAGGGGAATATTGAGGTTGATACTGGAGCATAAAGGGTTAAAAGCATATCCCACATCTCTTGACCCTTACTGAAATTCCACACTGGTCTGTCTTACATGTAAATAAAATATCTTGAACACTACTAGGAAGAAGTGTAAGCTCTATCCAGTCAGTCACCAGTGTGTCCATATGCCAAGGTAAAACATTCATTTCTATGTCCACTGGTTGTAATGTACAATAAATTCTCTCTAATCGTTTGTTGATTACACAGCGTGTGCATCTCTGAAAGCAAGAGCCACCACAGCCTTCTGATGTCCACTGTATTCACGAACAACCTCTCCCTGATCCAGATTCCATAAACGTGCCATGTTGTCAGATGATGCTGATGACATGAAAAGTGGTGAATAAAATAATGTAAGCTAAGCAATGATGGACTCAATCAAAAACATCTACACAAGTGGACAGTTTCATATTGAAATTTTCAATATGAAATGCAAATTGCTCCAGATTAGCTCTATTTTGGTGTACAGCTAGTTAACATTTAACCCTTTAACCCCTAAGGCAAAACGACATTTTCTCCAGATCCAAGTTTACAAACTCGATGTCTATGTATAATATACCATTTTAAAGCTACTCATGAGTGTATTTTATAACTGATATAATTATGAATGAGAAAAGTTATGGCTTTGAGATAAATGGCCTTAAAATGTATAAATTTAAAACTTCAAAAACATCCCAATCCTTGTGTATATTAGGTATATCCCTAAACTATAGCTTATTTTGCAGGTCTCAACATCTTCATTAATGTGAGAGATGTCTTAAGACCCACAACTTCTAGGGGAAAAAAGTTGAAAAGTTATGGAGGTGGTCAACCATATCACATATGGGAGGGGGTTAAGTTTTTATCCTTTTAATGAGTAGATCTTCACAAGACCATCTTGGTGTGAAAAATTCATAGAAATCTGTCAAATATTGACAGAGTTGTGGCCTTATGTGCCAAATGGCACTCTTAGGGATTAAAGGGTTAAGAATTATGTAACTAGTTTTGTGATTTATTTTTCGGACTGACTGTTCACACACCCCATTACAGACCTATAATAGTGGTGTTTGATATTATTGACATTAGAAGACTCACTCCCATACTGTCAAGTTGTTAAAAGACCTTTCCAAGTTACATGTAGTAACACATCATTGTCTTAAGTTTTTTCACACCTGTGATGAGATACTGTGAGTCTTCAGAGAATGCACAGTCCCACACCCATCTCTGATTGGCTTCTTTCAGAGTCTTTTTAAGTGAGAAGTCAGCTGTCTGCCATATGTTGACTGTAGTGTCAGCAGATGCTGTGGCTAAGAAGCTGCAAACAACAAGATTAATTTAAAATAAAACAGGAAACTGTTTTAAGCTGATCAGGAACACAGGACAGCAAGGAAAGAAAATCCAAGTCCACAACAGGAGAGGTCCCACCCATAACCTTCCACATGTTGGTCAGTTGCTCTACTGATGCACTGAGCTATAGGAGAGCCATGGAAAGTTACATTTCTGACCCAAAATTCTTGGGACACATTGCAAAACTTAACAGCACCAAAAAAAACAAAAAAAATTGACATGATAGCAGTTCTTTGAATACAAGGTTACTAGCCCTGGTCTTGTTATCACTGGTTGTAGGTTCACGAGAGTGGGAATTTACTTCCAAAGTTCCATCATGCAGTAAAGTGTACTTACCAGGAGTCTGGACTAAACAAGCACTTCAAGGCTGCTCTTTTATGTGCCCGAGGGATTTTTGTCCTGGGGTGCAGGACAGTTGGATCATCTTTGGTGCCTCCAGTTAAGCTCCATACATAGCAATTACCCTTCAGAAAACACAGCAATGGAAAACAAAAAGTTAACATATTAAGAAATTATACTTTAAAACAAAAGCCTGAGCATCTGGAAAATGCTACAATAGGCTCCTTTCGATATATTAAAATTCCGCTTAACAATGAGGTTAAGAGGGCACAAACAAAGGAAGAGTTTACACGTTGTTCAAATTGTGTCATATGAAGAAATGAACCCCACCGCCAGAAATATCACCTCAAAATTAGTTATTTTACCAAGTTTGGTTGTTTCATTGCATAGTAATCATGCTGTGACCTGTCAAAGGTCACCCAAATTCCATACAAATGTCTCTAATTTTGAGATGGCGTCCCCCCAAATCCATACAAAGTCCCTAATTTTTTCCAATTTTTTAAAGCCCTCTACATGGTTGCAATCTAACAACGGAACCTCAAACTTGGTAAACAGACTAATTTTAATGTGATCTTTCTTGTGACGACTCAGATTTCTGATTAATCCCATTCCCGGTCCCCATTTGAGCTCCAGACCAGGCAATTCACCTTTTTTCTCTCTTTCTTTCTTTCTTTTTTTTGAAATGATAATGCTTGTGTAAAGATCAATTAATTTTAAAAATTTCAATATTCTTCTTGCATGACCTTCATCTAACCTTCACACAATTTGTGGACACTGCACCAAACTTCAATGATTTGTTATTGTTTCTAAATACCTGATTATTGACGGCTGCCATGTAGGATGCCTCTCTGTCAATACTGATGGATAAGATGGAAGCATCTGACTCTGGAATCTAGACAACACACAAATACTCATACTGGCAGGCCTGTCTTAAGTCAAATTTCAGATTATTTTGTTTGTTTGCTTGTTTGTTTCTTTGCTCTAGGAATTGCTTCATTTTTGCTTGTGAGCTCAGTTTATTCCAAAACCATAGTGATGCTGGCCCTTCTTTCCCACATCTAGCAATGATTTCAGGAGAAATTTCAAGGATAAGAAATTGTTTGCCTGACAGCGCATAGGGCTTTGCTGCTCTACATTTCTGTTCACAAGGAAAGGAAAGGATGCTTTCTCACAAATGACAGCCAGATAATACAAGGCAAATATCTTCTTTTATTATTGTGCACCATGTACATGCATAAATTATAAGAAAATATATAAAAATAAAGATTCATTATTTGCATACATGTACGTTTACTCAGCATGAGGCAGTTTTACCCCCAGTCATCTCACAATACTAAATATTATTTCAAAATAGTTATCTTATTTCTTTTGTACAATTCATTGCCCTTTATACAACTTTAATTAATACCATAATTTAAACATTATCGCGGTTATTTCTGTTTATTATTAATGGTTTTCCATCTGGTATAGGAATGGCTTTCCAGTTTAATTGCTTCATAGCCATAGCATTTGAATACAGTGTAATCAGATCAAGTGTAGGTTTTTTTAAACCATCTTAAACGAGAATACTTTGAATGACATTTTAGCACAGTATTTATTATTAATAACTAAGTATTTTCATTCCAGAATCCTTAGAATCTCATACAAGTAATTCTTTTCCTTGGGGCAGAAAGAACAGAATTAACAAGTTTTCATTCCTTTTTCAGAACGGTAGTTTTTTTTTTTTTTGTCTTTTTTAATCATTATTCTTTTATATTCCTGTCATTTGAATCATTCACATCCAATCCTTTCTCATTCCAGAACAGACCAAAAAAACATGACCTAAGATCTTTAAAAACTTTCCTGTTAATAGTTTCTTTGCACCTTCAGTGAAAACCTCAATGATTCAGTATTCAATGAGGCAGTGAATTCACTTACCAGCTGTTCGTTGTGATCTGTCTTCAGGTCCCACATGTGAATTGCACCACTTTGATCACCAACAATAAGCTCACCCTGAAATATACCCAGGTTAAAAAAAAATCATTAAAAGCTAATTTCCACTCTCGTTGTAAAACAGCTGCTAAGTGGGACAGTGAGAGTGGAAATTAGCTTTTAATGAAAAATGGTAATAAAATTATGATAATACAAAATATTTTTATTACAGGTTGTACACCTTGCCACAAGAGCTCACTTCATTACCTTTTAGTTTAGTGCATTTCAGATCGTTTTTTGTTGTGACAGTTCTAGCTCACATTCACCAAGGTTTTTGCATGTGGCTTTGAATTCCTTCAGGAAACATTGCTCCAATGGTTTATTCACTGCTTTGTGCTTTCTTTGCAATAAAAACCTATCAATATGGGCAATATTTCCATTTTATCACACAACAAAAGCAACCCATAAAACATGGAGCAATGTTTCCGTCGACCAGTTAGCTCAGTTGGTAGAGTACCGGACTACCGTGCGGGCGGTCGTGGGTTCAAACCCCAGCCGGACCAACACTCGGGGTCTTTAAATAATGGAGGAGAAAGTGCTGCCTTTGTAATGACATCTGCAAATGGTTAGACTTTCTAGTCTTCTCGGATAAGGACGATAAACCGTAGGTCCCGTCTTACAACACTTGTTTCTAATAATAATCTGTGGGATGTTAAAGAACCCACGGCACTGTTCGAAAAGAGTGGGGTGTAGAGTTCCAGGTGCCATGGTCTATCTGACTAGAGCCATCATTGGTCTGGGTGGGTGGGGTGAGATCATGTATGGACTGAGGCGGCAGCCAGACAGAGGCGCCTTCTATATGGCAATGTCCGATCTCACCCTCTGGTTCCTCCGCAGTGAGTAACACTTGGTATGTATCTTTACCAGTGAAAAAACAAGAGAGAAAAAGAACAGCAACGTTTTCAAATTTCAACCAATTTCCTCTATCGCTAACTATAGTTGTCGCTAACTATAGTTTCCGAAGAAATTTAAGTCCACATGCAAAACCTAGGGGATAATGAACTAAAACAAGAAAAAAGCCATCTGAAATGCACTATAGGCCAGTTATGCAGTGAGACCTTCATTTTTACTACACTCATTTTATTCTCACCTGATTGGGGTGCAGGCAAACACAGTTCACAGGAGCATTAACTTGAAACACTCTTTGACACTGAAGGTTACGAGACCTGCAATGCAAGACAGTCACACTTAAAGATCTGCACTTGTAAGAAGGACTAGATCCATCTATTGAAAGCATTTTGAATAAATAATAGGTGATGCAAGATACAAGAAAGTCAGAAGGACAGTAATGCTGGTCATGAGTAAGACTTTGGGACAGGATAATTTACTACACGAGGAAATGTTGTCTTTGGCATGTTGTAGGCCTGGTCAGCATTCTTGGGGAAACGTTCCTCAAATTGTCACAAGGAATCCAACAAATCTGATCAATCTAGAAGATCAATAATGGGCTTCACTACTGTCGGGGGACTCATATATTTTTCTTTGAAGTCCGATTAGCTCAAGACAAGTTGAATACCGCAAACTTAATTACCCAAGAAAGAACAAACCTCAAATCCCATATTCTAGCCGAGCAGTCCTCTCCACCAGTGTACATCCATTTGCCATCCTCATGAAATCCCACAGCTGTCACATTTTTAGACACACCGTCATAATTCACAACCTGAATTAAAGTAATAGAAGTCTCCAATCTGATCATTTAGAGTTTCAATAAGAGAAACAAAAAGATTGGCAAAATTCCCTGCCTCATCAGGCTAATAATTTGAACAGTCTACCATTTTGAAACTCGTATCATTGTGAGTAGTACTAGTGCAGTACCTGTCGGGGGTAGTACAAGGAGCCAAGGGCCCCTTCCCTCTACTAGAGGGAAACAAATGCATACATGAACAGATTTGAAGTGTGTAGTTTCAGAAAATATTCCTACCCAGCCCATGCCATGGAAAGTCACTGGAAATTCTGAGGGGAGGGGTGGGGGTGTTCTCAAAAGCTGAATCGAATTCCAGAGGAGTGGGGTTTCAAAGTAAAAAAGCCTTCCTTGGGGGAATGGATATTTTCTGGAACAACGCATCGCTTATTTCAGCATGTTTCTTGATAGATGGCAAAACACTGAACTGTTAACTGTTTGACGGCTGGCTGTTGGTCATTTGTCAGCCCACTATCCTGACAAGTTTATTGTGGAGCTGCACGTTCTTCAATTTTACCAAACATTCTTCATTCTGTTGTTCATGCAGTACAGTAGTTGAATTTAATTTGTTTCCCAAGGTCAACATAGTTGAATGGTTTGATAATATTGTAATAGACGAAGGAA
Organism: Pavona decussata; assembly: GCF_977016875.1. Lineage (NCBI taxonomy): Eukaryota > Metazoa > Cnidaria > Anthozoa > Scleractinia > Agariciidae > Pavona > Pavona decussata. The sequence continues at coordinate 1,475,291 of NW_028145435.1, read as the reverse complement.
TTATAGCTAGTGAGTCACAACAGAGAACCTGGCCGAGCTGCAATTATAGGTGCCAGACTGCACTCGTTTGCATTTCTTAGCTCGGCTGCTAACATTAGGAATGAACAGTTTCGACTTCCTATTGCTAAAAGTAACATTTTTCCCAGGCATGTGCTCTATGTGTCCTTATGAAGAACCCTGATCACAAATAGATACATGTATTAAACAAAATACAATTCCTATCCTACAGTATAATTTATTTTTTTATTTATTTATTAGCTTTGTCCAATAGACATCGCAAGAATGTAATGACATAACAGAAACTGAAACTGGGGACAGTAACAGTAAATACATGGACAGGGATACCGCAACAGCTAAGGCCAATTACTGCGGATCCGGGCTAAAACTTTAAGACGGACGAATTTACATCATGCAAAAAAACTTGAGAGATAATACTTAGTAACAGCATGTAACAACAATACGGTATGTTCAAGGCTAATAACTTACAGGACTGGGGTTGCTGGAGTTGATGTCATACATGCGGATGTGTTGATAACCTAAAACAGAGAATCAGTGCAGCTCATCACTAAATATGTGGAATCATTCCATAATTGTAATTCTATAAAAGATCAGGTCATATTCCACTTCCACTATGGTATTTCCTTCATATATCCCATCCTTAACATTTACTGCATAGGAGAATCTTTGGTGCTGTTACTGTTCCATTGTGCAGTAATCAGAAAATATCCATACTCTCCCCATGGAAGGTTTTCCTGTTTTGCACCCCCATCCCTCCAGGAAATTTTAGTTGAGCTTCATGCTTTGCTTCTATAAGACCCCCCTCCCACTAGGAATTCCCAATGACCTTCCATGGGGTGGTTATGGAATTTTCCTTGAACTGCACATCTTGCCTCACTATCATATATCAAACAACAAGCTATGAACAAATGGCCATGATCTTGGTAGTCAGTGCAAATACAATGTATTAGTGTGATATGTTGAATATTCTCAAACAAATTACCATGTTTCCAAAAGGCTCCTGGAAAACCATGCTTACATTTTTACAAAAATAACTACCATTACTTTATTTGTAGCTGGTTTGCTGTTTATGTTTTAGATATGCTAATAAGGCTATTATTTTGCCATTAATTTCTGATAGTAATGGCGGGTCTGTCATAAATATTTTTTAGAGACTGAAGAAAGACAAATTCATAGGAATTACAGCTGAAGTCCTTAGTTAATCCCTCCTGGGAAGTACCACTGCATGTACATGCACTTGCTACATGCACATGCACATGTACATTTTCAGAGAGCATGGATCACTACTTCTAATTTACATCTAATTACAATGAGAATACATGTATCACGGTTTTCGACACCATTTTGACGAGTAGGCAAACACGCTTGAAATAACAGTGTTTGTATGGAAATCCGATGTCAAATACTTTCAGTAAAACATCACTTCTGAAAAATTCATGAATTGGAAACTTTTGGCACTAGGAAAAGGATTTTGAGGACGGTGCCTACTATTGTTACTGCGCATACGTTCTGCGCATCGCGAGATACTCGGGTTTCCTATGGGTGGTGCCTACTAATACAGGAATATTTTTGCATGGTCTAAAACTATACGGAGAAAGCAGAACTTACCCAATGCTTTTGGTATCTCAAAAAAAATTGTGGTTAACCATGCATTTTTCAGAGATAATTAAGCTTCCATTTAGGAAAAAATCCCATACATTGCTTTATATTTTGGCATTTTTTAGAGATATTAATGCTTAATTATCTCTGAAAAATGCGTGGTTACCCCCAATTTTCTTTTTGGATTCCAATAGCCCTTGCTAAGATCTGTTTTTCCCGCAAAGTCATAAACCGCACAAAAATACTTCGGTATTAGTAGGCACTGTCCTTAAGAAAAAAAATGGAGGGATGTAGCTGTGCCAGAAAGCGTCCAGTCGTGTTTTGAACTTTCCACACATTTGTCTGTATAGCAAACCAGCTGTGAACTGCTACTAAAATTAGTTCGCGGGGAAAAAATACAGACAAATATATGGACAGTTCAAAACACGACTGGACGCTTTCTGGCACAGCTACATCCCTCCAATTTTTTTTTCTTAAAATCCTTTTCCTAGTGCCAAAAGTTTCCAATTCATGAATTTTTCAGAAGCGATGTTTTATGAAAATTATTTGACATCGGATTTCCATACACACTGTTATTTCAAGCGTGTTTGCCTACTCGTCAAAATGGCGTCGAAAACCGTGATAAGGCCTATTACCTGCAGCAGCTAACAACTGCCTATCCGGGGTGATCTGCATGGCATTGACTTGCTGAGACAGCAGTTAAAGAATGCAACTAGCAATCACATGCATATAAAAGGAACGTTATATAAACAACATTATTTTGGTACAATGTATTTCTAATATCACCTTGTTCTTGTGCATATAATCCTCACTTTAACAACAAGGATTTTAGTAGAGCTCTCCCCATTTGTTATGGCCAGTACTCACTTAGATATTTAGGGCCTCTACTGTGCTCTAAGTTAGCGTAAGGCTTACATAATTCACTGTCTCTGGGAATATTTTTTCAACCCAGTTTTAACTTTTACTCTCCTTTGCTCCAGCCTTGGTAATAAATCTAAGACAAGGGAAAGTAAAACTTAAACTGGTTTGAAAACTTGCAGACTCAAAACAAATTTTAAGTCCAACACATAAGCTCACAACATTTTAACTTGCTTTTTATAAAGGATACAGAATCTGGATGTTGCACTGTTCGGTGACATATTCCACTGTGAGCTTGCCAAAACTTGATGGCATGATCATACCCCGCTGTAGCCAAAATAACCGGTTCACTAGAACCATCTGTTTCAGTCATCTTGCGGTTATCATTTGCGCCTTTTAATGACGTTAATTGACGAAATTTCGTGAAAATACCGGTGGCCACTGATCAGAATACTGCTCGTTTTGAGCCTAACTTCAGCTAAGCTTACTTGATGTATTTTGCTGAAGATAGTTGTACCGCTGACTAAAGAGGGTCTGTCGCTTTCCCCAGGGGTCCAGTGTTAGGTCGATTAGCCAACTGGAATGACTGGAAATTTCTGTCATTAGAGTGTTAAATTACAATTTTTTAAACCATTAAGCTTACAAATATTTATTTAGTACTTAGTATCTTTTCTATAAGCAAGAAATATCCTGATGTTCCGAGGAAAAAAAATGGCACGCAACTACCCTACCCTACCCTGCCCAGTAAAAATTGTTCCTCTCTCCCTTGAACATTGTAGACAACTGGCTGCAGAAGAATGGGGATTCCTGGACTCACATCCTTCATCAACTCAAACGAAAACTTGTGGACAACAATTGATCTTCACGACACAAAACTTGTCATAGATGGATCTCGTTTATGCTACTATCTTTACGAAGAAAACAAATTAGATTGCCGATGTGGTGGAGAGTACGACGAGTTTTACCACGCCGTGGTTTCGTTTTTCGATGTTCTGAACTCCAAATGTGTGGAATGCTTTGTGGTTTTCGACGGTGCAAATGATTCGAGTGACAAAAAACTGGAAACACTTAAGAAGCGAGCGGAAAACAAGGTCAACAATGCTATTGACGTCTTGTCCGAGTCAGCTGGTAACACTCCTTATGGCCGGACGCCCTTTCTACTTCCGCTTTTGACCAAGTTTGTGTTTCTACAGGCGCTGAGGGATCGAGACATTAAGTTTGCGATCTGTGACAAGTAGGTAGTGATTACGTGGAAGATTATATGGATGAAAGCGTATGGCCCGAAATCCCAAACCCCATATCTAGGCTTTTTTATTGTTTTAATTTTTTTTATTTTTCAAATATGTTGGTTCTATGAGCGTTTTCACTAACGAATATTTCATTTTCCATACCGCTTTGATAGTCGGTCGGTCAGTAAGGCATACATGTAAGCTTAGCTAATGTAAGGGATTACACTTTTACCAACTCATTTCATGCCCACAATTAAGCCCATATTATAAGCCCCTAAGAAAACCTTCCCCCCCCCCCCCCCACACCCCCATTACTCTAGAGAGCGAAAATGGTAAAGGTAGAGAAATAAAGAGTTTGTGCTAAGTACAAAAGAAAGCACTAAGATAAATTGGAGGATTATTAGTGATAGCATTGGGGGGTTAATAGCGGAACACAGGGTAATGAATGTGATGCTCTCACATAATGATTTACACTAGTCAGGGACTAGAAGAGCAGAGGATTTCTTAAAATGAATCACTAAAGCCCTTTGACTTCACACTGGGATTTCTGTGCACAAACAGAAAATACTGAAAAATCTTGAAACACATCTGGGTGCTATCAATACAGTATTTACTGATCCTAGCAGTATGCAGAATGCGTTTCATACGTGGCCTAGCTTGCCAGACTCTCCAAGAAGCTTAATTAGTAGTTAGACCATCTGAATGGTTACAAACTAGTTATGGGTTTGAGAATGATGAATTATTCAATACGCGACACAGGCATACGTGGAAAAAAATCCAAACCTAACACCTTCCGATTACTAGTTCAGATGCTCTACCACTGAGCTACACTATGTGAGGACACTTGTGGGAGCTAAGGCCATTAAACTAGGTTCATGGCACAAACATCCTGCATACTGCTAGGATTGGATGTCATGTGTGACATATGTTCAATGATGGAATATTTTAAACCTGGTAAAATAAGTAAGAATGATGCGTTATTCAGTAAGTGACACAGGTATACTCGGAAAAAAATCAGATTGCTCCCTATCAGTCGAACCTTGGGTTTGATTCTCACTTAGGACATTTTTTTTTTTTACTTGTGTCATGGTTAGGACATGGTGCTTCTTTCTTAGCTGGCTTCAATCATGTTGCCAATCATATTGCTCAGGGCAACAGTTCATTTTTAAAATCAAAGGCTCCTGTGAGCCAACTCGTGAATGCAGATGACACATAGTAATTGCAATTTAGACGGCTACGGAAACTTCCTCAAAAGCTAAAAGAAATTATATCTTTGCCCGATTATGTAACGAAAAATGACCATTCTTGTACTATTAAAATGATTGTCAAATTATTCTGTACAGATTGAATAAGCCGATTATTCTGATGCGCCGATTAAAAAATATCACGTGTTTTTTTTATTCAAAGTTTATAGGAGCACGCCATGTGCAGCTACGTCATGCAAATTCGTGTGATAGTCCGCGGCTACTGGATTTCGCGATCGGGCTAGTGGATTCTAACCATCACTTGCCCGATGGGCAAGTGAAGTTTTTTTGGGAATTAAAATTACAAAATTACTGTAGGGCAAGCCGATCTCACAAAGGGAAATATGTTCAACAAAGTATCGCATTACGATTCATGCCCGACATAAATGCGTGAAATTTTTCCTTTGGAGTTCAGTCCACGCAATCCTCAAGTAAAAATGATGAACTATGACAAGCTCTTGCTAAATAAGAATTATTTATCGACCGCGTCCTTTTGCTTTCCCATAAATTACCAGTTGTAAATTTCGAAAATGAAACATTTTTTCCCTTTGAAACCTCTATGAAAGCTGACAAGATCTTAAAAGTGTTCATTTCACCAGAAATTTGCATAATTTTGTTTACGACGTCAATGATGCGTGACATGGCACGTTCCGCTTTCGCGTGAAAACTGACAAATTAAATTATTTTTTAATTAAATTATTTTTAAATTAAATTATTTTTAATTCTTGAAAGAAACCGCACTTCGTAGAAAAAAACGAAAAAATCCTATAACTTTGCTCAGATTCAACGAAAAATCCCCATTCTTACACTAAAATGATTGTCAAATTATTCTCTACAGAATGAATGAGAGAATTCTGACGCGTCGTGAAACAAATTTTCACGTTTTTTTTTTTTTTCACTAATTGAGTTTACGACCCCCGACTTTCTGAAAAACTGAAAAAACTTGAAACTTTGCTCAGATTGAACGAAAAATCGCCATTCTTGCACTAAATGATCGTCAAATTATTCTCTACATATTGAATAAGAATTTCCTGATGCGCCATGAACAACAAATGTTCGCGTGTTTTTTTCCACTAATTGAATTTAAAACTCATTCACTGCGCACGCCCGAAAGTTAACGACAAAACCGACTGATCGCCTGATCGACTGATCGACTGATCGACCAAGTCGAGAGTCAGCTATCGCTATAACTCGTTCATTGCGCATGCGCGCATTCACGAGTTAACAACTTATTGATGATGTGAGATGCAATCTTCTTTTATCTTCCCAACAGTGAAGCCGACGCAGAAATTGCCTCCCTGGCTGCAGCATGGAACTGCCCAGTCCTAAGCAGTGACAGTGACTTCTTCATATTTGACATCCAAGCAGGTTACATTCCACTGCCTTTTCTCCACTGGAACTTGGATCGATTAACAGGCCATATTTTCTATCGGTGTAAACTGGCATCACACCTTCGAATTTGTGCAGAATTGACTCCTCTGTTTGCTTCTTTGGCAGGCAACGATTATGTCAGTTCAGACACACTAGCAGTGTTTCACCAAGCAGTGAGTCCCATTCAGGTGGCAAGTCGTTTTAGGAAAAGAGAAGTGTTTGCAAGTATTGCTAACATGTTGTCTGAGCTACCCAGTTCATGTTCTCAAGAGGAGGCTCTCAAATCTGCTCTGCAAGTGATCCCATCAATGAAAAGCAGAGATGAACTGCAGCAAGCTGTTGAGCTTTCTCTTCAGGAATATAACATCAAAGAATCAAATTTGTTAGGCTATTTTGAAAGTGGCACCATTTGCAGCTCTTTGAGAACTCAGAATGGCCATGAGATTGAGCAATGGGTTTTGCATCGGTTTCGTGCAGGGCAGTTTTCCATCAAATGCATAAGCGGTTTAACAGGGGGAAAATACTTCCTTAATGTACAAGCTGAAAACTTTCTGGAAATATCAGCAAACCACTGTTCTCTGCAGCTTAGGCAGTTTGTTTTCAGTGTTCTAAACAATGTTGGAGAAGATGAAGGAAAGAGAAACAGAATGACAATCCATGAATGGGACAGAGAAGATATGACCATGAAACAGTCAAAAGTTGCACCCTGTGAAGAGGGTGTGGTCCCAAGTCGAAGTCTAATCCCACACCTTGATGCTGATGAAAGATTACATTTTTTGCTATTTGCGCTCGATGCTGACACAACTCACATCAGGTTGTTGCCAGAGAGGTTCAAGTTAATCACAGCATCCCTCCGTTATCTCATCAGTCATGCACAGCCATTAGTGAAAATGAATCACCTCGTAGCATTACTGTGTTGTTGTGTTAAGCCAACCTTGGAAGAAGATTTGACAGAAGAGAAGGGCAAAAGGATCCAAGGGAAACGTTCCTCTCAGCCTTTTGATCTTCAAGCAGCACACAGCTTTTGTCAGTGGCAGTGTGTTCTAAGAGATGCTATTCACCTTAACTATACTCTTTGTGAGCCTGTACTTACACCGTGTATTCACAAGACATTCAATGGACAAATGGCGCATAGTATGTATGAAGAACTGCATCAAGGTAAGGCTTATTACTCCACTACAAAACAGCAACTCTGTTTGTGTATCAACAAGTCTTTGATACCTGTCTGACATTATTTTACTCAGAGAGGGGTGGGTTGAGTAAAAATATTGAGATACCACATTATTATGGCATGATATAAAATAAATTAATAAATAAATGACTTTATGTGAAGTATTTAGCTCTGTAGTGCTAATTGGGGACACTATAAATCAGTGAAATACATAAACAGGCTGAATGTATATTAAAAATCCCAACTGGTGGGAGGTAAACCAGTTGACTATTTACAAAGCGTGGCCTTGGATTTGAAAATGGGGTTACTGTGAAACAAATCCAAGTGGTCAGAGCCGAGTTGAACTCAGGGCCTCCAGATTACAAGTCCAGCACTCTAACCACTGAACCATGCTGTCTCCATATTTTGTGGGTTGTAATATTGTATTGTGAATGTTGCTACTGTTTTGAATTCAAAAATTGCTAAAATAAGTTGCTGAGAAGAACATTTTCCCGCACAATTAATTCTTTCAAAATTTACCCCACCAGTGACTTTTCCAAATATGTAACTATTTAATACAAATTTAAAAAGTTTGCATTTGTGCACTGCACAACCACTTGGAAGTAATATTATCACCTAGATGAATTGCTTCTGGTTTAAATGCAGCAACTTTTCTAAATGAAGGGCTCGAGGCAAAACCAACCTATTAAGCACCTTTAGATCACTTTTATTTTTTTCAGCTCAGATTCGCTGAATTTTTTTTGCATGTAACCTTCAATTCCTTTCAGTTTGGGAAACATTGCCCCAGACATGAGTATTTTATCCACTTCTTTGGGCTTCTTTTGCGACAAAAAACCTATCATTATGAACAAGATGTCCATTTTTGTCACAGAACAAAGTGCGGATAAAGCATTAAGGCAACATTTGCTGAAGGAAGTTAGGGCCAAAGGCAAAAAATCTTGTGAATTTGAGCTAAAACAACAAAAAGTAATAAAAAAGCACTATTAATATGTCAGTTATGCTCTATGCTCTTCAAATGATACATACAAGGTATGAAAATGTTTCGATCCTTACTTACCATTACTCTCGTTTGCAGTAGTAACTGAATTGTCATACAGTAATACCTCGCATCAACTTAGAAATGTTGCGAAACACCTTAGACACAAACATATGACAGTATAGGGATTTTTTTTTCAGGTTGCACTCCTGAGGAACTGCTTTCACCGTCCAAGGACATTTTCCACAAACTTTACGTGGCAGTAACTTCTGATCTCCTGGATAAGATAGTGCAAGAAGGGAGCAATACACGGTCTGCCGTGAAAAGATTCTTCCTGGTGACGTTCGGAGTACTGGTGCTATTTCTGATTGGCATACTCACTGTATACCTTACCAGGGATTAATGTTGATTTTGTTTCCTTCAGTAGCAGAGAAATGCAAAATAACTCAACAACCTGAACTTGTAGTTGATGCTGTACAAATCATATTGTTCAACAGTCAATGTAGCTAAGCTGTGTAAATAGTTGGATATGCTCACAAAACTTCTTTCTTACCAATAAGAACAAAATTGATGGACTGTTTTGTTAGCCAAACAAGTCTTTAGAGTTCAACAAAGCCCAGCCATGACTTGGCTTATGTGCATTTTCCAGTTCTTGGCACTGGTTTTATGTTTTTGTTTTTGATTGACTTGTTGTGTTAATAACGTACGTTGTTGTGTTTGGATAAAATTGGCCAGGTTTATAAGTAGCAGTAGCTCTAGCCACCCGGCAGTGTAATTTCACTTATCCTTTATGATGTGATAATGCGACTCAAAGGAATTCTGCATTCATTGAAGAATGTATGTTTGTTTCCAAGCATAATAAAACAGATTATCACAGGCCATTGCCAAGTTGCTTTGAACCTCATTATGAAAGTGAAGCTTCACACATAGTTTTTGTGATAAAAATAATTATATTAGTTTTCTTTCATAGACAACTGAACAAAACTAATTTTCACATGAGAAGCTTTGCACTTAGCCTCACCTTCATAATGAGGTACAAAGTAACTCGGAAATGACCTACTTCCACTTCCAGAAAAGAGGAGACTGGTTCGAGTGACAGATTATGGGATTGTTTGGCTTGACAGATGGAAATTGCACTGATGAATAAGTTCATTTCTTATCATTCAGTTGTACAGGAAATACTCTTTTTATGAGAATGATGCATTATTCAGTAAGTGACACAGGCATCCTCCGAAAAAAACTGACTGAGTTTACCATGATAAAATCACCAGGGAAAGATTTGTGCACAGCTCCACACATTAATTAGAAATTATACATGCACACAGCTTCTAGTCACAAAATGTCCCGGGGGGGGGGGGGGGGGTACTCCCCTATATAAGGTATATAGGTATGTGCCGCCCCAAAGGGTATGGTTTTTGAGCCGTTTTGGTCTGAAAACGGGTATAGATTTTGACAATTATGGTCTGAAATCGGGTCGGGTTTTTGGGGCGGGGAACATTTACGAAAGCTTACGAATGTATTTTTCTTCTCAGTACGTAACTGGAACGACTAACTGATAGCGAGAAAAAGAAATAGATAAACTATGTCATTCCAGCTTACTTTTACTCCTTGCGTCAACTTTTGTTCGGCACTGATGCATAATTATCAGGTCTGAAAATGGGTATGAATTTTAGAGGTCAGGTCTGAAAACGGGTGTGGAAAATGGCATGTTTAGGTCTGAAATAGGGTCGGGATTTGAAGACCCGGGCGGCACACTCCCACCAAGAATTCCAAGGAGTACCCCCCCCCCCCCTCCCCCGGGCAAAATGTATACCAGTGACACTGCCAGTGACATAATGTATGGTGGTGTGCCAAAATCTTGCCACCCCTGGGAGGGAGTACACCCCTTTATAAGCTATTTAGGTATGTACCGCACCAATGGCGAAGGTTTTAGATTTTAACCATTTTGGTCTGAAAGCCTGAAAATGGTTATGGATTCTAGGAACCAGGTCTGAAAAGGTATGAATTTGAGAAGCCAGGTCTGAAAAAAAGGACTGGAAATTACATGTTTTAGTCAAGAATAGGCCCAGGGCTGCACACCCAACCAAAAAATTCCCAGCCGTTTTTAGTGTCGTCACGCAACGCTCCCGTGGGGAGGAGCGTTGCGTGACGACACTAAAAACGGCTGCGAGGGAGACTACGCTGTTACCAGTATACCACGAAATAAATCCTTCAATAACTAGCCGTAAGATACTTTGCTAAATGCACTGTTAATACTAGATATTCTTTACACATACAACGTTTAAACTTGCATTTTATAAAGGATACAGGATGTTTACATATTTCACTGTTTGATGGCACAATCATACCGCCATCGCCAAAATAAGGCCGCAAGTGACTTCGGGCCGTGGGGATCGCCGTATTTCTTCATGTTTTCCTGTTGTTTTGGGGCGAATTTATATCACCTCCGTAAAACGAAGCCGGCGGAAACTTGGCGGAAACCAAAGAAAACCTTCAGTTACGCTTACTTGATAGACTTTGTTAAGTTAGGTATACCGCTGATTAGAGATTACGGGCTATCTTATTTTTTTCCTAGGGTAGGGACGGTGAAGATCAGAGCACTCGTAAACTGGTGTTTATTTCCCACTTTTTGTAAAACAAATCCGAAACCTTCGATTGAAACAAGCTATAAAACTGTAGTTAGTGATTATTACTTTTTCTGCTACCTCAAAAGATAAGCATTGTGCACCAAACTTACTCAACCTGACCCACCCCTACCCTGGAAAATTTGTCGTTAATTGACCGTCGAACGCCTTTCAGATTTGGTCATTGAGGCACGATCAGCGCCATTATATACTTTATTATAGTTGGGAATGGGGATTCCGGGACTCACCAGTTTTGTAAACTCAATCGAAAATCTTTGGACAACAATCGTTCTTCAAGACACAAAAATTGTCATAGATGGATCGTGTTTGTGCTATTATCTCTACGTAAACAGTGGTCTGGACTGCCAATGTGGCGGCCAATACGATGAGTTTTACGAGGCTGTGGTTTCGTTTTTCGACGCTCTTAATTCTTGCCGCGTGGAATGCGTTGTAGTATTCGATGGTGCGAATGATCCAAGCGACAAAAAGCTGGACACACTCAAACAGCGAGTGCTACAGAACATCAAAACTGCGAATGACTTGACCAAATCAGCTGACAGTAGGCTCTTTCTACTTCCGCTTTTGGCCAAGTTTGTGTTTCAACAGGCGCTCAGGGATCGAGGCATTAAATTTGGAATCTGTGATAGGTAAGAAATGATGATCGTATGCGCTGAATTTGCCGCATATGCTTTAGAATTTTACGTGTTGGCTGTAGTCCAAAATATATGATTTTTTCATGCCCAATCGTAAAGAAAATGACAGGCCGAATCTATACCCCATTTCGGACCCAAAAGCTATGTCGTCTTTCAGACCAACAGTTCACAAACCCTCCCCTTCAAAGCTACCTTACTTCCCCAGGGCGAAAGGATGATGAGAGGTTTTGACCCCTGTCGAAGTCAACCCGTTCGAGTTCGCCCCCCAAATTTCAAGTTCGCCCATCACATTTCGAGTTCGCTCCCCCCTTACCCCCCCCCCCCCCTCCCCACACACACACACACATTTCGAGATAAACTATGGTGTATGTATTTTTGTAAATCTTTATTTAAACACGGAAAATCATTAGTTAATTAAGCTTAAGTTAAAAACTAAAACTAATTACAACTGCTTTACAAGATTGCTGTGTGGGAATCCGATATATCTGCTACCTTCTTGATATTTAGCTTGAAATGCTCAACGGATGAAGCATTTTTTAAGCTTTTGGGGAAGTTATTCCATAACATGGACCCGCTGTAAGAAAAGGTTCGTTTCAAATAATTGGTGTTTGGCTTGGACAGGGACAGCCTTCCCTCAGAGTTTCTTAAGTTGTAAGCAGAGTGACGCTGAGAAAAAAGACTTTGTAGATATTTTGGACCAAGGTCATTTATGGTTTTATACATCATTAAGGCTTTTTGTTTCTTTCGCCGAAGAGATAGCCTTCCCCAGTCTAGGGTGTAGAGAAGGTGGTTTGAGTTCGTATCAAAAGGTAATTTAGTAATAACTCTGGCTGCACGATTCTGTAACTTTTGGAGCTTATCACTCAAGTAACCACTCAAACAGTCCCAAAAGGGGCTGCAGTAATCAAAATGAGGCATAATTAAAGCGTTATAAATTTGGGTTGCAGTTTCTTTGGGTATAAAGGGCCGCACACGTTTCAGGGCGCTCATAGCTGAAGAGACTTTCTTGCAAATCTCTTCAACCTGTTTACTCCAAGAGGGTTGGGCATCTATGGTAAGACCCAAGGATTTGGTCTTATCGACTCTTTTGATAATTTGGTCATCAATTCTGTTTTCTATATCGTCACAATGGGCAGATAGTCTTTGTCTTGATCCAATTATCATTAGTTCTGTTTTAGCAACACTTAGACTGAGCTTGTTAGCTTTCAGCCAACAACTAAGGTTATTTAATTCAGGGTTAGAGCTAGCTTAAGCTCTGTTAACGTCTTAGCAGTGTCGCGCGTGAGAGGAAATGAATCGCTGATGCCCTGCAATCCGGGGGTTCTGTGCTCAAACAGAAAATATCAAAGGTTATCTAACCTTGGTCATTTGAACTTAATGTTGTTTTCTTGCTTCTTCCCAACAGTGAAGCTGACACAGAAATCGCCTCCCTGGCTGCAGCATGGAACTGCCCAGTCCTAAGCAGTGACAGTGACTTCTTCATATTTGACATCAAAGCAGGTTACATTCCACTGTCTTTCCTCTACTGGAATTCTGATCGCCTAACAGCCAGTGTTTTCTATCGCAAAAAGCTAGCATCACACTTTCGTATTCGTGCAGATTTGATTCCTTTGTTAGCTTCTTTGGCGGGGAATGATTATGTCAGTTCGGACGCACTGGCAGCTTTTAACCAAGCACTTTGTCGCGTCCAGACTGCGAGTCGTTTTAGCAGAAGAGAAGCAAGGTTTGCAAGTATTGCTAACATGTTGTCTGAACTTCCCAGCTTATGCACACAAGAAGAGGCGCTCAAGTCCGCGTTGGAACTGATCTCATCGCCGCAAAGCAGAGATGAACTGAAAAAGGCTGTTGATCTTTCTCTTCAGGAATATAACAACAAAGAATCGAATTTATTGGTCTATTTTGAAAGGGGTGCTATCTGCAGCTCCCTCAGGACTCAAAATGGCCACGAGATTAAGCAATGGGTGTTGCGACGGTTTCGCGCGGGACAATTTTCCACCAAATGCATAACTAGTTTGACAACGGGAAAATGCTTTCTCAGAATCCAGGTTGAAAACTGTCGGGAAATGTCAGCGAACCGCAGTTCCCTGTGGCTGAGACAGTTTCTTTACGGTATTTTAAATGATCCTGGAGAAAAGGAAGTTAAGGAAAACATAACGACATTCCATGAATGGGACAGGGACGGTATGACGGTGAAACAGACAAAGGTTGCACCCTATGTAGAGGGTGTTGTACCTAGTTTAAGTCTTATTCCTTACCTTGATGCTGATGAAAGGTTAAAGTTTTTGTTATTTGCGCTCGATGCTGACACTCCTCACATCAGGCTGTTACAGGAGAAGTTCAAATTAATCGCAGCATCCCTTCGTTATCTCATCAGTCATGCACAGCCAGCAGTGAAAATGAATCACCTCGTAGCGTTACTGTGTTGTTGTGTTAAGTCAATATTGGAAGAAGATTTGACAGAAGAGAAGGGCAAAAGGATCCAAAGGAAACATTTCTCTCAACCGTTTGATCTTCAAGCAGCGCACAGCTTTTGTCAGTGGCAGTGTGTTCTAAGGGATGCTATTCACCTAAACTTTACGCTACTTCAGCCTGTAGCTACACCGTGTGTACACAAGACGTTCAATGGACAAATGGCGCATACTCTACATGAAGAACTGCGTCAAGGTAAGTCTTGTTTCTTTAGTAACTGCATTCTTGTGGAATCTATACTCGGGAGGGGGGGGGGCAATTTGGGTAGAAATACTGTTACTACAAGCTCGCTATTGAGTAATAATGAGTGTAGAGACTCGAGGGCAAAACCAGTTTTCATGATGTACCATTGCACAGTTGTCACTCTGAAGTAAACACCTAATACAGACATGAAGACGAAAAGTAAGATAAACTACGAAAAAGTTCATAAAGGCGGAAAACGACACTTACCAACGCTACGACCGCGAGCCGGGAAACGAAAACTTTGAAGGTAACAAGACGAAGTGAATACGAATGTAGGATGAACCGAATTTACATATGGCGCGAAATAAAAGCGTGCAGAATGTATATAACAGAAAAAGGTGCGACGCGACAGACAAAATAACAATACTGAAAAATTAAGAGAATGAAATCACCTTAACAATGAATCTAGCACATGGGTAATAATAATAATAATAATAATAATAATAATAATAATAATAATAATAATAATAATAATAATAATAATAATAATAATAATAACTGTTTATTCACAGTTTTAAGTAATATGTCAAAAACGAGGGCGAGTGCTTTATCACGGGTTCCAAATACCGAGAAACAGATGAAAGCACGAGGCCGCAGGCCGAGTGCTTTCATCTGTTTCGAGGTATTTGGAACCCGTGATAAAGCACGAAGCCCGAGTTTTTGACATGTCTTCTCAAATGAAACAATAAGAAATTAATCTCATTAAAATGCAAATGTTTGATCTCAGATGAAAAACATGTTTCATCTCAGATGAAAACCTGGTGGTGTTTCATCTGGTGTTTCATTGGGGTATCAAGATTCATCCACCTGACCGAAATGGAGGTCATTTATTGGCTTTTGACTGCATGAATTATTAATGAGTTTGAGAAGTAAAGTTAAAGTTGGTATCTGCTTTAAGTGATGCAGTCATTTTACAGTTACTGAATTGTCCCTGAGACAAAGCACCTCTCTGAAAAGGTCAAAGGGTTTTGATCCCAACGGTGCCTGTCTTGGGAGAGTTGTCTATAGTTGCAGCCGATTCTGTTAGTTTTTGCTGAGGAAGGAAATTGCAGAACCAAGAAAAAATCCTTAGAGCAAGGCGAAACGAGAACTAACTTTACCACTTATGATGCCGAATGCAAGAACATCGAATTCGCAGCTGCTCGTCTCACCACTGCGTCAATCCGTGAGAAGAAGCATATAATTTCTTTTAATTTCTTACATTTGTACTACTTCTTTTTTAGGTCGCGCTCCTGAGGAACTGCTCCCATCTTTCAAGCAATTTCGCGTGTATTACAAACTTTACATGGCAGTGACAAATGATCTGTTAGATAAGATGGTGCCACAAGAAAACAAAGGAGGAAAGGAAACTGATAGAAAGACGAAACGCTCTCCTGTCAAGAATAATCTTAAATTCGGGGAAGAAATGTTAGAAAATCGTTTTGCATTTCTGTGCGACATAGGAGAGCAAGAGTGAGGATGAGACCGAATCATTCTGTCGGAGTGCCATTTCTGTTAATACGTTAAGTCCCGAACCGAAAAAAATAATTACCTGCCTTTCGATGACATTGTCCTTCAACAGAGATAGAAGTTTTAAAGCAAAAAAAAAAAAAAACGGAAAAGTGATTTTCGAGACATGCAACGTACGCAGAACAGATCATGCTATGTCCTTTTGGTTAATTCCAAACGATTTGCATTCATCCTGTAATCTCATGTTAGATGTTGTAAAAAGTGATATCTTTCTCAGCAATCTATTTGGAAACAAAAACGAAAGAAGCGGCCTGCTCTTTACATTTGGGATTTACATTCCACCAAAAATCCCAGTTAGAACTTTTTCGTAGTGTCTAATGAGTGAAAGTTTACTCAGTTCCAAAACCGTGGTACAAAAATGTGCTTGCATTTTCACAAGGGTCAAATGAAATAATTTCTTCATGTACAGCTAAAAGATTTCTTGACCAAACTATCTGTTCCATTTGCTTCCCTTCTTTCCCTTCCCGCCTTCGAACCTGTTTCTGTTCTTTGGAGCACTTCTTGATCAACCTTTTTTCCTCGGTTCTGCGATAGTTTACTGTAGCGCCCTACTTGATTGAGATACTTACGGAACGTCCTTCTAATCAGAAAATCAGATCAAACATGTTGTTTTCTTAGTCAATCAGGTCAATAAGGTCGTGTCATGCACTCCTCTTTCAGCTCTTATGCAGCAAATGCGTGTTTGCCATTGAAGTAACTCGTTACCGTTTGTGTTTGAATAGTTAAGAGTGGTTTGGTTTCCGACCTCCACTGGGCGACTCTCCCCTCCCTACTTCGTAATTTTGCACATCCTTAAAAAGTTTACAGAGCTGCTATCCTCGGGGACCCAGGGGTAGATAGTGGGGAGATAGATACGTTTATTAAGACACTACATGGCAGTATAAACTGAATTGCGTAGAGAAAAAATTACAGACTATTTACAAATGTATATACTAACATTCGGGGACGAGCAAAAAGTCGAAACGAGCGGAACAAAATTCGACGAAGAAAAGTAACCCCCTTCCCCCCTACTTTTCTTTGTCGAATTTTTTTCCGTGCGTTTCGACTTTTTCCTAGAGCTGTTAGAAACAATGAAATGAACCAGTCATTGTTAAAATATATGTTTATTTTCCAACAAAATAAAATATATAATTAAAGTTTTGTACATGTTATGCCACTTACCTAAAATTCGTTTTACAATCTTTTTAAAAGATATCTTATATTGAGCAGTAACTTCTAACAAAATTCACTTTGATTTCATCTTTATCACATGAAAACGATCAGGGTTCGTCAGAAAAATCCGTCTTTGTACTTCGTGCGAGAAGTTGAAAGTCTTAATTAAAGTCGCACGGTTCTTTCTAAAAATTTATACAATGCAAAGAATACAAAATTTCTCCTCTAATGTACGACCAGGTACGCTCCTGATTGAAAGGGACGATTAAAATGTCCGATTCAATTTTCTGGGAGATAAACATCTCAGCCTTAAAACGGGCCAGACGATAATTTCTATTAAAAAAAAAAAGCAATCTTATGACGACTATTCGGGCAAAGTTTAAAAAAATCGAGCCTTCACCGTAAAATTAACGTTTCTAGTTATAAAAAATAAATATCCCTTCCAAATTTGAAAACAAAGTTTCTTATAAGGTTAATCGATTAGTATTCGTCGGTAGTTGCTAGGCAACCTGCATCTGGTTATCGTGCTGAGCTGACGTAGAAAAGTTCAATAACTCTGCAATGGCTCCCGCTAATTTTGATCAAAGAATTTCATTCGTTCGGTAGAGAAGAATCGAGAATTAGTGGTGATTTGTTGTTCGCGCTACCCTGGTGCGAGTGAAGGCGAGTCTGATTCGGTGACATCACCACTCAGGTAGAGTCCAGGCCTTACGGGGCGAAGAACGCAAAGGAACTAGAATAGCTTTCGAGGACTTCAACGACGGAGAAAAGGTGAAAAACGACACTGGTAAAGTACGACAGACAGAGCACGCCCAGGATAAACCGACTTATGCAAACATCTCAACGATGAGAAAAGAAATTATACACAAAAGTGGATTGCTGAACGATGTAAAACTATTTGACACATACGAGGAAAATATTCATTCGGTTGTAATAAAAAGATCTCATCTCAATCAAACATGGCGTAAAAAATAGACTAGTGTAACAATTCCCCTGAGTACATATAAAATCGCTAACGTTATTTTAGATTTTGACCTAAATGCATGAATTGAAAACAGTTTGAAATTTTTACTCTTTGTCTCGCCGTTAAGGGAAAAAATCTTTGTCCCTCCTCTTTCCCTCACGTCACGTGACCACTACCTTGAACAATTACAGCGCGTCTAATTACTTAGATACTGGGTAATCAACTAGCGCATCCGGGTTATGCTCATATTTGGAAAGCTACGACCCTAGTCAGTGTATCCAGGTGGTGCCAATAGTTGCTGTTACCATGGTCACCATACTAACTGCAACTCGTCGCTTCAATCGAACATGGAGTCAAGTTCTGAGGAGAAGTCGCTAAGCATATTGTTAATGTCCTTCATAAGGTCCTCGGCCAGACTGCAAGGCAAGAGAGCATAAAAAACATTCAATAAAAGAAGTTAAATTACAGAAAGCAGCACGGGTCTTTTCAACGAATTAACGAGGGTATTTAAACTAAAACAAACTGACCAAAACAAGCCCGATTCATTGTAGGCACTCATTTGTTAACCGCTTTCACAGTGGTTAAACCGAAATCAAAGTAATTACATCAGGCAAATCACAACCAACATAAATAAAGCAATCAGAACTGCAAGCCAAAACATGCAACCACTGCTACACGCGGTAAAAAGCTTACGCATGTTGGTTTTACGCCCAACTGATCAAATAAGCACGGACTTTATCCCTGCTGTAACTTAATTTTCTAACCTTATTTAACCGGGGACTCCGCAATAACTGAACCTTGAGATCATAATATGAGTTAGAGATACAGTACGAGTACGACTTTCAAATTTCGAAACAGCTGAGTTCTCAGCGGGTCCCTCGCTCCTCAGCGTTGTTGAACAGAATAGAATGAGGTTCTAGGAACGAGATTGGTGTCATACACGATAATACACGCTTACGACTAGGAATTGAAAAGTCGTACTCGTCATCGATCTCGTACTCGTTGTCCGATCTGAAGGTCGCTAATATTTCAGCCGCAACAGTGATCAGAATAAAATTTCTCCTAAACGTTTTTGATACCAAGACATGACAACAACTATAGCCAAGAGTTAATTCTCGTAAATTATATGACAAAAGAGAAAAAGGCATAAATAGGAAGAATGTGCGAGCTGATAAGAAGATTTCTTCCATACTCTCGCTCAGCCGTCTTGACCGCCTTGGTGCCCAGAGGCCCTGTCTCAGCTTCAACTTGCGGAACAAATGGAGATGACACAGAAGACTCTGTAATAGAATTAAACAAAAAAAAAGGCTAGAGGTCAAGATTCTCTCCAAGTAAAGTTACTAGCAAGTTACACAAGCAACAGAGACAGAATTTAAAGGGAAAGTGTCACGAAGGTTTGGTGTCATTTCAAAAATCACAAAACGTTCTTGTATTACCAAAAAAATAAAAATGATTGTCTAGGTTTGTTATAAATTACCACTTCAGTGCACTAAAACTGCCCCGAATACGATCAACTTACGATCGCGCGGATCTCCCCAAATACAATCCGCTTACGATCGCGCGGTTCACCCCGAATACAATTCGCTCACGATCGCGCAGTTCGCCCCGAATACAATCCGCTTACGATCGCGCGGTTCTCCCCAAATACAATCCGCTTACGATCGCGCGGTTCACCCCGAATACAATTCGCTCACGATCGCGCGGTTCGCCCCGAATACAATCCGCTTACGATCGCGGTTCGCCCCGAATACAATCCGCTTACAATCGCGCGGTTCGCCCCGAATACAATCCGCTTACGATCGCGCGGTTAGCCCCGAATACGTCATCAAACCGCATTTAACGTTACAACGAATTGAACGTGACGGCGTGAGAACAAAGCCGTAGAGTAACTAGAGAAATAAGCTAAATGTAGTAAGTAGGAAAGTTACCTGTGGAGACTGGCTGTGATAAGTCTTCTCTGGAGCGAGGTCTTAAGATCTCTTTAATCTGTTCATTTAGTTCACCGTCAGCTGTGGGAATGAAAACAATATCAAGTGAAAGAAAGTTAAAATGAATCCAGTCAAAATGACAAGAAATTCTTGCTGTTTTTGCTCGAACCATGTCATTGTGGTCACGTCATCCCTCTCTCAAAGTTTACAAACGCACAAATCGCGAAAAGTTTCAACAATGAACAGAACCACAGGAAAGTTTCGCTGAGTATCAGAAAAGAAAGAACACAAATCTTGCAGACGTTTCGAAAGGGAAGGTTCAGTTCTTTTACACAAAATATAAGCTCCTTTAGAGCCACCAGTTAACAACTTAGACCGGCACGATTCTAGTTAACGACCATTCTGATTTTAATACTTATTCACAGGTTAAAAACCTCTCTTTTCTCTGTCGATGATAAGCAGCATGGCCGACCAAGAAAGAGAAGGGAGGAACAGATTTTAGCTGAAATCCAAACGCCCATCGCAGACAAACTAGACACCTAGATGGCACCGGTAGGGTGCGCCACTATTTAACTATCAAACTCAATTTAAATAACATCAGCACGATAAGATTAAAATTAAAAGGTAGCATTAACATTGGAAATTGCTTTGCTTGAGAAAAAAGATTAAAGTGCCCAAGGGAGGAATATTAAAGAGATTAAATAATTACTTGACGATAGTTTACATGCCCAGTATAAAGAAATCTTATGTAGATTCGAAATAAGGTTAAAACTCTTTATTGTATTTCAAAGTTCTCATTTAATATAGCTACTCGCTTGAAGAAATCACCACGGTTAAATTGTCTAACACCCTGTTAGCATATAGATTGTAGGATTCAAGTAAAAGGTATGTACAAAGAAACCCGTCTCGCGATTCTTTCGCTGTCTCCGCAATCTGAGCTCTTTTAACAGGTTACCATCTTAAATATGTTTAAGTTAGTTTCTTATGAAGTTAGTTGTTATCGATGTTAATGTTAATAAATAATACATAAATGTTAATTTTAATGTTAATGTGAACATGAGTGGTGCTGTCAGTCACCATGAAGCATGTTAATGAAGAGCGCACAGCCAGTCAGAGTACAGTGAACACACAGTGCTTCTTATTCACGCGATGGACCGCTGTTTACCTCTCGTGGCATCTGCCGGGCTCAATCTCTGTACTCCACCATTCTCGTATGACTTGTTCAGTAGCTCTGGCGCACTATGCTTCCTTCCAGGTTTTTCAAAACTCCTTTTTCTCTCTTCAAACTCCTCGATTATAGACTCCACCGACCCTTGACTGCTGGTACTACTGCTGAACGAATGCACACTTCCGTTTCCGCTGTGGCGGTTGCCTGGTGACGAGGCGGAGGTCGGCCAAAGGAAGGGATTGGAACCTGTGCTGCTACGCCCTGACGGCAATGTGATTGACAGTTACTACACACGTGACTTAAATGGCTAATGTAACGCACGTGAAGTAAAACTACACAGCACGTGAACAACACGGCAGTGAAGTAAAACTTGACACATGAAAGACGTGAAGTAGTCTTCATGGCTGCATGGCTAACTACACAGTGGACCTGCAACTTTCAAAATTTAATGCAAAAGCTCTGTTTTCACTGGACCCCTTATAACTTGCAGCTTCGTTGTTTTTTGGGGTTGGGAACATTGTTCTGTCGTTCGTTCTTTTGCCCTCTCGACCAACCATGTAAGACGTTGCAAACGGTGCAGGTCGCTCCAAATTAATTCACACGCAGGAAAACTCTTAACGTACCTACGTGGTGAGGCGAACTTGAACACCAAAATGTTCTAAATATAACTTTTACTGAAAATGGGAATGAATTCACAAGCACTATTCATTTGACTCAAATGGACGAGTCAAAAGAAAACAACATGGTAAAGGTACATTCGAAAAATCTTTCCCTGTAACGTGTCAGTTTTCACTCACAAGAAGAATGTGTAATGCGACTTAAATGGTAATGATACATGAGTCACTTAAAAAAGCCAAGCAAATCACATGACGATCAGTTGTCCACGTGACTTAAGAACCTGCCCACGTGACTTAATGAAACTCTCGACAAGCGCTATTTGTTTATTTTTCTTTAAACAATTACAAGCTACTTATTTTCACGCAGTTTATTTTGTTAGCTTTTGATTATGTGCTTTAAACCAAGTTTAAAGGTAAGACTTTATTTGAGACAAGTTAAGGCACAATTTAATTCTCGGTGTGTGTGCTTGGCTTGTGTGTAACAAAGACATTCCCCGTTATTTTCGACTAAAAAAACAGCTAATGTACTAACCTTTTGTTATCTGTTTTAGTTTCAGTACTAAAATCGTGCATTCTCAGCTAACGAGAGGCTAGGGTAGAGTCTAAATAACTGAAGATATCATGTAACCAGCTACCATCTTCTACAACGTATGGCCGAATTGAGATATTTTTAAACGAGAGTGGCCTAAAGTGATTTATACATTTGGTATTTGTCAATTAGAGCGGCTTTCAATTAACTGTTGTAAAACCAAAACCAAAGTAATTCCTCTGGCCAATCACAACTGATGTAAACAGCACAATCAGCCAATCAGAACTCGAAGCAAATACATGTAACCTGCGTCAAGCGCGGGAAAACGCGTGCAACCAAGCACAATTGGTTTAGTTTGGCTTCCCATTGGTTGAGTAAATGGCGCGAACTTTGCCAACCAATCACAGAGCACAGTAAAGCAAAACCAAAGCAAACGAGAAATTACTTTCCACACTCAATTGAAAACCGCTTTATCAGCGACGTTGAAGTAAGGATGCATTCCCTTAAGTGTACTCGATTTTCAGATTTTATGAATCCATACTGTTTGGATTTTAGTCTTAGCTAAGAAAGATTAATGAGATTATTTCCATTCAAAATAAGCACGTGTTAAAAAATTAATGTGGACAAAATCTGTGCAAAGCGGACGGAACATATTGATCTGAAAACGGATTCGTAGACAAATCAGAACGATTGTTTGGATTAAATGTAAGATGAAATACATCAAACATGTGGAAGAGTATTTCATCTGATTTCCAAAGCACCATTTGGGCGTAGCCAAGTTTTTTTAAACCAACTTCAAGGTTTTTGCAAATCGGATGAAACAGTTTTTCAAGTGTTTGATGTAGCTTCTCAAATTCAAATTCAAAGCATAAATTCACCACATTTTATGATAATTAAGATCGCATTTCCAAACCTCATTCACGATAGTGATTTCCTTTGCTTTGTTTCCTTCAATTGAATTATTAATGATTTTGAGAATAGTTTTTCCTCAATTGGAACAGAAATCGAATTTTTGAGCGCAACATCCAGATTCGGGTCGGTTGAAACGAATGCCTCCAAGCTTAGAAAAAGGTTCTAAAAAGTAGGATGTCCCTAAACCGTTTGGTCAGGATTGTGTTTTTATTATTCTTAATAAAAGTAAAAATACTTACTGTCCAAAGGACTAACAGGAGCAAGAGGTTTCATGGGTGACCTGTCTCCGCCACTGTCCTCGCCAGAGCTCTTGTCGCTGGATCCGGAGAACGACGCTGCCTTGCGAGGCTTGGGCTTCACCACAGGGGGAGGGGGCTTCTTGAAGCTCTTCGGTTTCACAGGCGGAGGCGCCGCGGGTTTCTTGGGCCTCTGGAAGGTGGAGTCCAGAGAAAAGGTCCGTAATCTATCGTTTTCTCTCATCACGGTATCCTTAACGGACTTAACGGGGCCTCTTGAGTGATTGTCTTGAGGAGGGTCGGGTATGGGGAATGATATGTCAATGTCCTCCATGGGAGGGGGAGGGCGGGGAGGAGGCTCGTCATCTTCGCTTTCCGGGGATTGATCGCTATTCACTTCGTGTAAAACTAACGAAGTGTCCGCATCTTTCTTATCAAGTTCTTTTTCCTGGCGTCCAGAACACAGACTTGTTTCAACTTGAGATGTTTGTGGAACTTCAGAAAGCAGATCTGGAGAAACCGAATTCTCTATTTGATCCACTTGTTCTTTGTTTTCCATTGGCGATTCTACGCTATCTACTTTTCTGCAAAGTCCTGAGCGTTCTGGGATTTCAGATTCGACTGACGAAGAATCCTCGACAAATGGCTCTTCGTTGACATTTTCCCTAACTAAAAGCGGGGGAGGCGGAGGAAACTCCATTTCGCTGTCGTCCGTTCTCGCGTTTTCCGGTTCGACTTCATCAGTGGAGACACCGGAATCATCTCCATCTAAACTGGTCTCCAAATAACCTTTCCTCTCCTGTGGCATCAACTCATCCTGCACATTTTCCGTTTGAATTGTTCCCTGTTGTTCCAACAAGCTTCCATTTTCGTCGTCTTCCTTCAGCGCGTTAACAGCCATCCAAATCTTTCTTTGATGCCCTGGTTTAGTAACTCCAATCGCTACTAAGTCTTCTAGCGTCATATCCTGTAGGAAGTCCATGTCATCAAATCCGCCATCCATGAACTCCGGAATGTATTGTTCTAGGCCAATCATACGCAGCCACGTCATGATATCTTTCTGCAATGAAAGTACCGGACGCGAGTTGGTGCTATGTTCAGCGAATTGCCATGCGCACAATGACAGTTTTCAGCTCATTAAGCGGGCTGGTTCGCTTATAAAAGATTTTTTTCAGCTTGGTTTACCGAAATCCCGGCAGCTTACAGAGTGCGTTTACGACGGCCATATTGTAGGAGCCTCGGCGGAAACAATAGAATGATTTTCCTTTAGGAAATGAATTTTATTTTTATGCAAATATCTTTTATTGTTTGGCTGCTCCAACATGGCCGCCATGAACACACTCTATAGGGGGGTATCGGCAACCAAGTCAGCCCGCACACCCACAGAAATACAATGAGATTTTAATAACACAGAAAAATAGGTACGACCCGAGATCTCGGTAACGCGGGCCTCTTCCATATAAACAGGCTGTATTTAGAAAAGCAAAACCCAAGCAAACGAGAAATTACTTTCGATACTCGACTGAAAAAAAAATGTTCCGATGTTTGAACACAAATTAACTACGTGTATCTGCCTTGACAGAAATCCGACAGAGCATTAAAAATAATCTCGTCCTATATTTTAAGAAAAAAAAACAAACATGCAAACTTACCGGTTTATCTGTAGGAAATACTGTTGTTTTTTCCAGCTTGGCTGATTCTGATAAAATCTTTTTCCTATGACCTGTTTTCTTTACGTTTATAGCCGTCAGATCCTGAACAGAATTCACGAGAAATACCAATTATTTCATTGAAACAAAAGCAGAATAAAACGTCTACACAAGCGGGTTTAGCTTTTGAGACACTGGACAAAATCCTGAAGTGTGACCATTCAAATGAAAGCTATTGAGTAGTACTTTCCTGTGGTGCTGTTTATTACGCTGTACAAGGTGGTTTTAACTTTCAAGTCTGGGAAACTAAAGTGTGACCATTCATATGAAAGCTACTGAGTAATACTTTCCTGTGGTGCTGTTTACTGTGCTATACAAGGTGGCTCTATCTTTTGAGTCTGTAGATGAAATCCTAAAGTGTGACCATTCAAATGAAAGCTACCGAGCAGTACTTTCCTGTGGTGCTGTTTATAATGCTGTACAAGGTGTTTCTAACTTTTGCATGGTGAATGTTCGATTTCAGTTCGGGATTCTTTTACAGTTTCGAATCTGATTTCGTTGGGAACGAAACTATTAAATTCATGCCAATCTTCTCTTTATCCTATTATGTCCAGTTGATTTACCGGTAGCACATGAAATCACTGAAAGAAAGTGTGCCGTCTCGAAAGATTACCCCTTACTTGGTCATTTTCTTCCGCTGTAATTAAAATCTGCCCCGGATTCATCTGAGCTAGGACATTTCTACTTCACCGGAAAAAGAGACGCCTAGAATCCCAGCACCGTTCTCTTGTGTTTATATTACATTACGTGGACCGTACGCTTAACAACACAAGATAGGAATAACCAGCAAAAAAAAAACAACAAAATGTCCTGATTAGATTTAAATCCACAACAGTATCAAAATAACAATTATAAACATTTTTTTTTTTGAACATGAAACTACAAAAAAAAGCTTGAACCCATGTAGTCCCTATAAACTAAAGCACCCGTCGCTTCCACCAAGAGTACCCCTGTAAGTGAGTACGGAAGACATGTGTCACGTGTTCTAATTAGCTATTTTGATCCAAAATGGATGACAGCTTCTGACCATTTGACTCTGAAGAATAGGGTACATTTGGACCACTGGTCTGACTGCATAGGGTATGACAATTTTGTCGTTTCAGCCTTGAGGGATTTAACGCGGAATAGGGTCTCGTACAAGCTGTAAAAAACAACACATCTTCCCCAAAAAAGGAGGTTTTTAATCCTCTGGGCGAACCTTTAGGTTCGAAACTATAATAATAATAATATATAATTAAGCATTACACTAAGTCTCAATGCTTTACAACTCTATAAAAATGCCAATTACAAATGTGAGAAAAATACATATATATATAAAAAAAAACTTCATAGTCACATTAAAAAACCTACTCTAATTGATAAAATTTACGAAATAAATGTCTTAACTGAAGATTTAAAAGAGTTCAATGTCTCGGACTTCTTTATTTGAAGCGGCAAGGAATTCCAAGCATTGGCAGCATAGACAGAGAAGGCTCTCGCTCCATATGTCTTGGTGTTATAGCGAGGAGTAGCTAAGAGCCTTTGGTCAGCAGATCTTAATGGGCGTGATGGTAGATATGGGCAAAAGAGTTCAGATATGTAATCTGGAGCCAGATTATTAAGCGCTTTGTATGTAAGAACTAGGAACTAGGTATGTAAGAACTATGAGGAAAACGAACACCGACAGCAGGGAAGAGAAAGATGCACTCAAGCAAGCTTACTTCTTCAGACGTTTGGCGAAGAAGCCGGTTTGGTACAAGAAAAAGCTACAACCAAGTAAAAATGGAATTCAACACGACAATAATTGGTTGGTAAATAGTTAGATTATTTCTAATCTAATCAGTGCTGATTAACAAGCAACATATCAATTAACAGTGTTGTCTTATGAACAACAAATGGTTTGTTTCTTTTTAAGACACATCGAGTTCAAAAACAACATACAACGAACAAGCTTTTGCAGTTTACGTTTTCTTTTGCTTGCCGAACTCTGACCTAAGCTACGTTACGTAAATTATTTTTCTCGCCTGCTACGTCTGAGAAATGAGACGCACACAGAAGGTTTATAAAACGAAACGAGGTCGAACATACGATACTCAGGCAGAACCAATTTTAAACAAGCTGTTACCTGTGAGAAAAGTGACTAAATACCTTATTGTATTACTTAAGTTCCCCAACAACTTAGCCACAAATTTCAAACAATAACATTGTGTTTCGCTTCGTGACGTTTGTTTTTGCTTCTTGGTAGACTTTCTTTCCACGAAAGTATCCATCTGATAGCTTTCGAACCATGTAACAGGCGCACTTTTTTTAAGGATTGCATTTTTACTGCACGTTTTTGGCTTTACCCTGTCCTAACAAGCACTTTCAATTTATCTTTCCCCTATCTTAACCTTAACGCAAATATTATTGTCGTGCAATTTCCCTCAAGGTGCCATGAATGTCACCCACAGAAGCGGCCAACTCGGAAAACGCAAAACTTATTTGCAAATATTTTAACGTGGCTTTCATTTGAGTAATCTTACGTTAACATTTTATCTAGGGAAAACTAGAAAGAGGATTATTCGTTACCTCTGCGGTGATTCCAAGGACACTGGTCATGTCGAAACCTCCTGTGACAAAATTATCGATGTAGATTGTCAACTTGATCTTTTCCAACCAGTCATACAGCGCGTTGTAGTCTCGCATCTTTTGGAAAGAAACACGAAAAAGTATTAATTTAAGGAAACAACATTTGTAAATGATGATATCATCACACAGAAATATTTCGGTGAGATTAAGAAAATTAAGAACACCTTATAGTCAAGTTAACACATCATATTTTGCAAATGCAAAAGAAGTAATTACCATTGAATATAACCCAAGCACTCAATTTAGAACAAATAGCAATACAAAGGAGTTTAGGTGATATTGTCGAGTGTCGAGACCATGAAGTCGATGGTGGAAACTAACATGATGTTGTTCAATGATCTAGAGGACATTAATGAGCCAACCACAAGGGGAAATTAGGTCAAATTTTAAAAACACAGTAGCCGAAAACGAATATTGTGGTCAAACGAACAGTAAAATATAAACACAAACAACAATTTAAAGAAATGCAAAGATAAGGATGTGTCCCGCAACAAGTAAACTATCAGGTGAGAAAACTATTTATCAGATGTCTCTAACGTGTGACAATTTATCGTTTAACTGAAAATGACAAGGGAAAATATGGATTTGTATAGATGTGTCTTAATTTGCAGTCTTACCAAAATTTCCAAGCGTAAAGCAACAGAGCTGTCGTAGCTGATGCACAGAGCAAAAGCTCGTTTTCTAAACAAGCACCACTCAAGTGGCAACTTGTTTATAAGTGACGAGGCATAACTAAACAACCACAAAACGGCATGGGCTCGTAAACAAACATCCCGAACATTTCCGTGCTTTAAGATGGCGTTTGAATTCCTGCCGTGACTAAATATGGCTAAATCCTGATTTTTACAAGTTAAACCTAAGTTCACACTGTGATCTTCTTTCACTGTGCATTTCCTGTACACATGGCTTGAATTACAACAAGTTTGCTCTGACCTTTTCGCACAGGACAAGTACAATCCACCTTCGACTGCAATCGTCCCTCTTACAGATTAGACTTCTTATTGGTATAAATTGCACTATTTTTAATCATGACGGCTCTCTGCGGTACTGTAATCACGTCTCCAGGCCATAGGGCGGGCCAAGCCACTCACAAGACGATAGCTTTTCACGCCCAAAGCACTTGAAACTTGACCTCACAACTTCCGTAACAAAGTACATCTTTCAACACGATGTACAGCCGTAAACTCGACTCCAACTGAGATCTTTCCTCGTTGTTCCGGCGAAAGGAAGAAAGGAAGGATACGCAGTTCTATTTCAGTTGTTTCACGGTGCATGAACACACCTGGGGCAAGTCAGCGTTTTTATCTAGCGTCCAAAAAAGGAAATCTTGACTCACCTTGAGCGGTATATTACCCGAGGGTTCTACGGGATCGCCCACGCCATCTGCTCGAACAAAAACAACACATTATACTCAGTAGAGGTAAAAAAGAAATAAAAGAAGAGGCCAAGACTGGAGTTAAACCTCAACTTGCATGACAAGAAATATGGACGTTCAATGTATTATTTTTTGTCACGAAATATTCACTGAAAGGCAGGAGCTCGGAGAAAGACCGCACGGCAGGAAGATGGTCAGTCACTCACATTTAATCCTTGACGACCATCTATTTTCTCTCCACAATACCAATACTGGACCAAACAATATAAGTTATGAGAAAAAGGGGAATAATCACAAAAATAAAATGTCTTGATGTTTAAACGAATTCTCCGAACAAGTACCATAAGAGATACATAGAGCACAGTGGGAAGAATATGTGTGTTAATAATGAGATAGTTCGCAGACGTAAATGATGAATCCACCTCCAGGACTTTGATAGCTGGGGCCCGTTTCTCGAAAGACCCGGTAACATACCGGGCCCGGTAAGTGTCTTTGGCGATAAATGTTTCTTAGCAGAAGTCAACTTTTGTTAGCTTTGAATACTAAATTTTAAAATCTTATAAAACTAGCGTTCTATCACGAATGTTGTCATCATATTGGCTACGCTCCTCCCGCTCTACCTACGAAAAGGTGCTCGACTTGCACAGTTCAAACTTCAAAATTTTTCTGAAGGTGCAGATCTTTCCCTGTCTATGCTGTCATTGTTTTCCAATGCTAAGAATTAAAAAAATCTGAAAACTGAAGCCGCTACTCATAGCGCAAAACCGTAAAAAATGCAAATTATTTTCTACACTAAAAATCGCCCTGTTAATACTCGTTATGAACACCGTAAAAAAAAAAAAAAACGTAAACAACGGCAACAAAACGTCGATTCCTTTAGTAGAAACATCAGTTCTGTGAAAGGACAGTGTTAAACACGATTATTGTAAAGATTAAATCTCCAGGAACTGACGTCATGTCTCCCCATTGGAAATCTTCGTGCGTCAAAAACGATTGTTAACGCGTTTTCAAAATTCCGTTTCAAATAATCTCGACAGAGTGTATCGTCGGAGTCTTTAAAGCCTCAAGAACACCAAGAGTGGCATATTACGCCATCACTTGGTCTAATACTTGGTAATGTGAGATTCCCATGACTTTTGTACTGCAAGGCGGGAACCCGTTCATTTTGTGAGACAATTCACCAGCCCTGTACGTTTCTACTTTTTTATCCGATTACATCCGTGATGTACGACAAATGAAAATAAGGAGATTAAGACATTACTTAATATTTTTATCGATCGTATTTTTCTTTCAAAGCCATAATTCCCAATGTAAGTGCTCAGACATAATTTTAAAAGCCTCAAATTATACATGGGCAGATTGTTTTGAACTTAGAAATAAATAGAGCACTGTTTTCTTTCGAGATCAATGCGTCACGTTTTATCATGGATAGTAGAAAGATTGCGTGGTACCAGTGGTTTCAACATCGTATTAACAACAAGTTGAGAGAAAACTCCTTAAGTAACACGTCTAAACCGTCCCTCCCAGCGCCACGTCAGGGGTGGGGTGAGAGATACACGAGTAAGTCTTACTTGAGAAGTGCGCATTGGACAATGAAGACGTCCCTCCCAGAGCCACGTCAGGGGTGGGGTGAGAGGTACACGAGCAAGTCTTCCTTGAGAAGTGCGCATTTGACAAGGAAGCCGTCCCTCCCAGAGCCACGTCAGGGGTGGGGTGGGAGGCACACAAACAACTCTCCCTTGAGAAGTACGAATTTGACAAGGAAGCCGTCTCTCCCTCCCGCATTTGACAAGTTTTATATTAGAAATAATGTGATGAATAAGTTTTTTATGAACAAAAAAATTTGCGAAGTCTTTCCTTGACAAGCCGTCTTGTTCAAAAACTGTCGTTATCTTTCTTGTTTTGTAACACGTTCATTGAAAACGTTACACCCTCCCTTGACTACACGAACAAGTCAAAATTGCCAAGAAAAAGCTTCTCAAGGACTAATCCCTCTTGTTGAACCAGCCCCATTTGTTACTTACCGTGCCGTTTAATATTGACATATTGGTGTATGACTGGTACTGCGCCACTCTTCATCATCTCGTAATCCAGGGCGTCTTTTTTTTCTTCTGAAGAGAACAGTAAAAGATATCCTCCATCACTCACTTAAAGCTACGAGCTTGAAGCTTATCGACTCACATAGTATGTTTTTAACGATTGTAACTGTTGATGAAATCCTGAATGATTTGAATGGAATCTTGAAGATTTCTCTGAAAAAGACGTATTAACTGGAAAAAAGTTCAAAATACTTGGGAAACAATGGTTATTTTTTTAAATACTTAATGCTGTAATGTAAAGAAAAATTGTTAGCTTTATACCGTCAATAAACTAGGGAAATTTCTAGGGCAACTCTTAATGTTCAAAACTGACATGTAAATTCCAAAGTTCCGTTCAAATTTCAAAAATACTAATCACGCGTGATGCAGATTGACTTTAAGCAGTACTTTCTTTTGCTAATGTTTTTATAATGCTGTACAAGGTGGTTCTAACTTTTGAGTCTGTGGATGACTGGTGCTGTTTATTATGCTGTACAAGGTGGTTCTGATCTTTGAAACTCTAGATGAAATCCTTTTTTCAAACTGAGAAGCTAAAAGCTATCCTTATACCTGCAATATCTGAAGAATTCCTGTCTTTATTGTCTTCTCCAGCAGCTTGAGCATTCTTCCTGTCAGTTTGCTTGGAGTCCGGAACACCTCCTGCCATGGGCACATAATAAGTCCCATCATTCGAAACGTTTTCGTACGGATGTTTCACAGCTGAAGTGGAAGCACCTGACGTGACAGCACCTTGCGTGACAGCACCTGGCGTGACATTTTCGTAACCCCTGGGATCAGTCGGCTTTGAAAGCTGTTGGCTAACAACAACGTAACCATCATCACCCTCCCCCTGTTCGTCAACATCGGAGATGAACATGCTCTGCAAGTCATCGGTCTTTCCTCTCTGCGGGAGGCTCACATTTTCGTACGCTAATGGCTGCTGCCTAGAGTGTTCTCTTGTGGTCACAGGCAGTGGTTTCCAGATGTCTTCTTTGAAAGGCGGCGTTGCTCTGCCACTAGACACTGAGCTGAGATTCATATCTTCGTATCCTTTCCTTGATAACTCAGGCGTAGCGACCCGCTTTGTGGCTTGCTCAGGAACACTGAGACCCGAGCTACCCGCGGGACTTGCGCCACCCGCGCGTTTTGTGTCTTGTGGAAGTGGTGCGGGCGCTCGAGCCGATTTAGCAGCGTGCCGTTCAGAATCAGCAGCGTCGCTTTTCGTGCGTGTTTTAGGCGGAAGAGAGGGTGGTGGGTTGGCGGCCGTATTTCGAACCCAAATATCTTCACATTCGTTTAAAGAAAGAGCCTTCTTACTGCCTTTACGAGGCAAAGTTGGAACGTCTTCACATTCATCCACCTCTTGCACGCATCCATTTTGCGGCAAAAGAACTTCGGCGTATTGCGTTTTGTTGTTTATTTGACTTCCTCCTGCACCAGAGGTCTGGGGAGGAGATAACGGGCCTTTGTCAACCGCTACTTCCACGTACTGCAGGCCCGTACCATGACCAAGCTTGACAGAGCCCTTCTTGGCCTTAAGACCCTTCTCAGGTAACAGTGGTTCTACAAGGGCCTTTTTCAGAGCAGGGCTGGGACTTTGGTCCTCGTTGTCATCGTCACGGTGGCGTGGTCCCTTTTTACCAAAGCTACTCAGCCGTGGAGAGTTCCGGTTAAAGTCTGAAGATGATGATGCTGGCGAAAACAATAGCAAAGAATAACTTATAACAAAAAAGACCATAAAATTTCAGTAAAAATTATTTATATTACTGAATTACTGATGATAAAAGTAGTAATTTAACATTAAGGACGATTTGGAGGTGGCAACAAACGTCTTAAAAGTGGAAACGCTTGTGACATTTCTAACATCACCTGGTAGACGTTTCCATTCATTATAATTTGAAGGAAATAAATAGATTGAACACTCTTACAAAGTTACTTACGGTTCAGTGATAATCTACAATCGGATCTTTACAAAATGTAAACCTAAAAATACTAGTCTAAGTCGTAAACCCCTCCTCGATAATATTAATTGAATTGAATTGAATTCACTCGGAATAACACTACATCCCTTGCGAATTTCTTATCAGCTACAATCTTGGACAAAACCGTCGAGAAACATTATATTATCGATCTACTAATTCCACCGCTACGGTGATACATCAACAACTTAGTCCCCCACCAGCTCTTCATCAGTGTTGGTCCGTCCCTGAACTAAATGGCTGGGTAATCGTCCGGCATTCAAAGCAACATTGAGTAGGGGGGATGGGGGAGTGAAGGTTTACCGCCCTCAAGACGGTGATTTCCTTAAGGGAGATTGAAATATATGTGTAAAATTCGCATTTTTCTCAACTAGTTTTGTCGAAGATTTAGCCTTTGTAAATTTAACTCACTTAATCTGACGTTATAGTCGTCACCCGGAGGCTAAATTCTTCAAGTCTTTGCTTTTTTTTTTTTGTTTTTGTTTTTGATCTTGTTTGCTTTGCTTTATTTATGTTTTTGTTTCTACATTGTTTTTTTCGGCTGACTTACCTGACGCCAAGGCTATCATCTCATAAGACCCCTTTGGTACGATGGATTCCGCCTTTGGTGACCTTTTGCCTGTAACTGACGTTAAGATAAAGATAAATATAGTGTTAAGTAAAATCGTTTATTGAAAAAAAAACACCTCGCAGTCCGGAGACTGAATTACGTGTATAATTTACAAAACAAAATCTATAATTAAATTAATTACAAAGGTCTATGATAATAAAAATCTAATGGAATCAAATCACTCAGAATGACCGTATTAAAAAGAAATTTTGTTTAAGTGTACGAATGAATGCTAGAATGAGTGAAAATCCTTCAGAATTTCTCTGCTTGGCTGCGAACCCAACACAGAAAATTTAGGTCACGGAACAAACAAAAATATTGGCCTGGACGTTATTTGAACCAACAACTACATTTGGTCCTTTTCTGCTTTCAGTTCTTTGGTCTAAATTAGTTTTTCAACAACAGAGCCGTTTTTAAATTGGTGTCGACGGAGAGTAATTCGTTTCTGCTTTGGTTTTACTTTACCAAGCTCTGTGATTGGTTAGCAAAGCTCGCGCCACTTTCTCAACCAATGAGAAGCAAAACCCAAATCAATCGTGGCTTGGTCGCACGCGTTTTCCCGCGCTTGACGCCAGTCACGTCTCTTTGCTTCAAACTCTATTTGGTTCACCACGCTGTTTACGTCTGCTGTGATTGGCCAGATCTAGATTAATTACTATGCTTCTGGTTTTACGACACTCAGTTGCAAACCGCTCTATTATGCCGACCAATGTCTGATTTCAAAGAAACTGGAACAAACTGATACACGGCCGAATGGTACAAGTAACATTCTTTCTGTGTCAGACATTAAAGCCTAGCCGAAAGAAAGAAAGAATCCTTCTACAAATCGTTACAATCTGACTATACAAACCATTAGAGCCTCGTCTCGGTGAAGTTATCCTAACGAAGTTGCCTGGGAAGAATCCAACTTTTTCTTTCTGGGAAATGAATCAAGAGGACAAAGCTATTACAAGACAACGGACGTGTGCAAGACCATTTGACGGCCTTAGAGAACAAGCAGTCCTTGACTACATATAAATACGACTCGCGTTTTCACGCGGTAAGCAATTTTCCCATAGGCTGAGGTATTCTTCTCGAAGACCAGGAGGGAGGGGTGAGCTTCGTATTTATCTCTATTGAATCACGAGACGGGATGACCACGGAAATCATGATTCCGTGACCAGCTAAAAAAATAGGTACGCATTGCGTACATGCGGGTAGTGCTGTGCACGCGCTGCGGACCTGTTTGTTTACGGACACTCACTCACGCACTCACTCATTCTTACATGCCTGATGACATAGTGGGTAGAGCACTATACAGCGCACTACACACAACCAGGAAACTTTTACTGGTCTACAAGCAGTGATCACACCAAATGATAAAAAAAATTGAAACCAATCAATAAAAGATCAAAGACAAAAGATATGTGGAATGTTGAACTTTGAACTTTGAACTTCAATCCAAATCGCAACAGTCAGGTTACGACCCAAAATCTCTCCCACCTCGACGGTTGAGGCGTTTTGCCTTTTACTAGATTTTTCCAATGATTGCTTTTTCCCTAGTGTTTAATATAAAAATATATTTTTGCACCAGGCGATACTGTGGTCAATTGACTATTAAGTAAATAACTCTATTAGCTCGATCCAAAGTTTAAACTAGCCTGCGTGGAAGGCGCTAGAAAGGGGAAGGGAGAAGGGGAATAATGTGCGCACGCTCCCCTCGCCCGTCGTACGCATGCGCCTGATTCCCCTTCTTCCTTCTCCCTTTCTAGCCCCTTCCACGAAGGCTACACTTAAATCACAATGTAAAGCATGGAAAACGTGACGACCAGAGGAAAATAAACACATAAAGCAAAAAAATTCAGCTAAATACAAACTTAGAACTGGTCACTGGTAACCAACCTCTCCATTCGTAACCTTCCCTTTCCATCTTTCATTCTGGTTTTGTTCCAGTACCTAACAAAATAACAAAAAAGCATAAAACGTGTTCTCTTTTTTCTTTTATTAATCAGCAAAATAAGAAAATTACAGGCCCCAGACACGTGTTGCATGATGGCATGCAATATTGCGCTTAACATGTGATCAGGCTCAATTTTCGTTTCGCTGGGTAAACCATTCCCGCGGGGAACGCGAACGAACAATAGAGAGTGATGCTAAACTTGGGCCTGATAGAAGGTTACAGCTGTATATTGCGCTCACCACTGAAACTTGTGCGCATTATCAGTGATATGGACAATATTGTGTCGGTATGGGTAATCACATTCTTTTAAAAGAGTGAAAATAATTCAACGCGTGTGGTGCACAATGACGTGAGCGCAACTATCCGTCATTTCTTGCGCTCCAATCCCAAGAGTTTGTTTTGCGGTTTCACCTTTTTTTAAACCAGTGACATAACGTTAGCGCCAATAGTAGAGACCCAGATTAAAACTACGAGTGTGAGAATCAGGCACTGCTCACAGGCATCCGTTTTCGATTTATAGAAACAGAGATTTTTGATCCGTCATAGTACAAGTGATGGAAAGTGACGGAAACCATTGCCAACCACCTTAAGGGTTTGGGTACACCTCGGATTTATAACAGAATAACAAGTCAGTAAAAAGGCTCGTAAACAACAAATGCTGTGTCTCTTACAATAATCGTGTCACCAGTCTTGAATGACAGGGCTTTTGAATCCATCATGTTGAAGTGATCTCTAACAGCTTTAGCATAGACAGTACTATCAACAGCAACTGCGTCTGAAATGAGTCAAATTATCAGTCAATGACTAGACAAGAGGGTTAGTTTCTAAAGAAGCTGTGGTGCTGCGTCGTCGGTGGGGAGTAGAAACGAATCTTTGGTTTTTTCAACAGTTAATTAATAGGTAAGTTTACAGGCATTTTTCCGTTGCCACATTTTTTGTGACTCAAACCTTGGTATGAACTTATTTCACTACTTTTTAAGGTATTCCCTCACTTTGTTATCCCGTGCACGATTTTTTTCTACGGAAAAAGCTTTACAGAATATTTTTTTCGTATTGCCCAACCCCACCTGCCTCAAGATCAAAATGGTCAATCTTTTAGATCCTGGGAAGGAGTAGGAAAGAAAGAACACAAGGGAAAATATTGTAAGAGAACAAAAGGAGAGGGTATTGGGGAGAGGGACCACAGGCATTCCACACTGAACAGGCTACCTACTCATAAGCAGCTCAAAAAAAGAAGCTAATGTGTTTAGTCTGTTGAACGCCAATTACACTGCAGTTCATCAGGCTGACTGACATAAACTCGCTTTGGACCACAACGTACACCCTTTGGAAGTTTTCACATGTTTGGACGTAAAAGTATACATCTGCAGTATACTCCTCTATTTCAGTTCAAAAATAATAATAATAATAATAATAATAACAACAACAAGCAATAAACTAACCTTTTAAAAGGTGTTTAATTTCTGAGGATGCCTTGGAACTTGTGAAAAGATTTACTACATCAAGCGCGGTGTGACCTTCATCATTCCTGGCACTGGAATCTATACCCCACTGAAATAAACACAAGTTTTCAGTCAAAACCTTTGGTTTCAATCAGATCAACCACATGAACAAGCAAGCCTTCAATTTTCTCTTTTGTAATCAATTCATTCTTCTATTTCTATGTTGATTTTCTATGAGCTGTCTCTAGGGCCAGGGTCTTACATGTACATGTACAAATATATATTATAAAACACAGGACCAGGAATGTTTTCTCGACACAGATTGAACAAACTAACTGCAATAATAATTTATTTGATAAAGTTTTTATCTTTGTGCCTCTTTCACAAATTGCCAGCAGCAAAGGATATCTCTATTGGCAAGCACACACTAGAAAGATGAAACCTGAGAACACGCC
The DNA here is from genome assembly GCF_977016875.1 of Pavona decussata. Taxonomy (NCBI): domain Eukaryota; kingdom Metazoa; phylum Cnidaria; class Anthozoa; order Scleractinia; family Agariciidae; genus Pavona; species Pavona decussata. Next base: position 1,437,627 of record NW_028145435.1, on the reverse strand, counting down.
TTTTTTTCCAAAACATTTTTGTGAACAGAAACCACAAACACCTTTCATGAAACTTTTCCCCAGACATACACAAACTAAAAAGGACAACCCGCCTACACTACTAACATCACCAAACTTTATAGATACTGTACAGTCTAGATAGCCTGCAAGCAAGCTCTCTTTAGGTCTGCCGCGGAAGGATAGGGCGAGTGGCAAGAGGATTGGGGTGGGCACTGGTCTTCCACAGTTGACCTAAATAGAGCTTGCTTGCAGGCTACAGTATAGGCTGTTGTTATTTCAAGCACTCACTGAAAGGTAGGTAGGAAGGTAAACTTCATTTATACATGTAGTATCAATTCATATTTACATGCTCTTCCATTGAGCCATGTTTTTTAAACAACAATAGATTAATTACACTGTAGTACTTAACTAATTTAATTAATTAATTAATTAATTTTAAAAATTAATTAAAGAAACCTTGTTTGAGAAATTCCACAAGGAGTTCAAGTCAGCAAGCAGTAATTAAACAACATACTCCCATTATCAAATGAAAATGAATTTCTGTATAGCACAAGGTTCTATTAAGCAAGAATCATCCCAGGTTTGTAGGATTAAATCTCTAGCTAGCTGAATTTTTGGTCGTTGCTGATGAAAACTTGAGCACTCTTGATGAAATGACACCAAAACACTTGTATTTTTGGCCGGAAGAAGGTTCAGAATGATATAAGAAAGAAGAGAGAAAAAAAAGGCTACATGACCAAATGTTTTTATATTCATAACTTTGGAGATTTTGAATGACAAAAGGCATTAACTGCACTCTCAAACAAGCATGACTTGAGCAGGCCCGTTTTCAAAAGTCCAGCAAGATCAATTTTTTGATTAATTATGCAAGATACAACACCAGGAATGTAACGCTGTTGCAGTATTAGATTTTCGTACCTCAAGGAGTAACTTAACCACATCTGTTTTGCCGTAAAGAGCTGCTTCGTGTAAACATGTCCCCCTACTTGTCACGTGATTAAGGTCTGCATCAGCTTCTAACAGCATTCTGTCAAGAAAACACATAATATTTGAACTTATGCCATGCTGATATTTACTGAATAAATTGTAATCTCTTTCATGGAGACAGGAAAGTTGTTTGCTTTAAGATGGTATTTAGGATTTTCCTTTAGCAGACCCTTTTTCTGAATGACAATGTTTGACTGAGAACCGGGGTGCTAACCATTTACATGGAAAACCCGGAAATTCTAGTTGGAAAATCAAATGGTACGCATAATTCCGTTTGGAGTACTTCTGAAATTATGGGCTTCTGGTCAAAGTGATGCATTTTTATTACTCCTTTTGGGATTTACAGCTGATGTTCATACATTTTGCATGTTATCCATCTTCTGTTAACACAAGCTAAATCATTTCGTATTTATGCCGATAATTTCCATCCGGGTGGCTTGCGTAAATGGTAAGCACCCTTGATTTTAACCCTTTAAGCCCTAGAGTGATCAGCATCAAATTTCTCCTTGCAATATCAATGCTTATTCAACCACTGAGGTCATGAGAATTAAGGATATGATCACCCAAGGTGAATTTCTTGATATTTTAATAATTTTCCCAGAAGTTCTATAAGAAAAGTATGGGAACAAGATAGGAGGATTTGTTCTTTTAAATTACACTAAGATGGTTCCTGAAGGAATCAGGTCACTTAAAAGTACCAGGTTGAAATGGGGTTACAAGATGGTACTTGTTGAAAGAAGATGGGTGCTTATGAGAGATTCTTAAAATAGTATCCATAATGTAAACTAATTAAAATAGAAAGTCATAAAGGTGCTTTATAAGAGACTTAACTGTACATATAATTTTATCTGTGTATGTTAATGTGGTTTAAATTTTTTTTGTTTAAAATTTTTCAAACCAGTTCAATTTATATTTTCCTTTGTGCAGTATTCATTACCATAATCTGAGACAAAGGAAAATACAAAATACATGTAAATGAAACTAGTTTGACAATTTTTTTAATATTTAAACCAAAACAATTTTTGAACCACAACATACATGTTCAGAAATACATGTTCTTTACATAGTCCTTAAAATATTGTATTTATTTATAAGTGAAGAAAGTACTGGCCAGGGATTTTCTACGTTTAAAATCCTACCTTACTATTTCCACATGACCTGCCTTAGAAGCCAAGTGTAATGGCGGGTCAGTCTTCTGTGGTTCACCACTTGATAAAATGCTCTTAACTTCTTTGGACTTCAAAAGCAGTTCAACAACCTGCCCAGAAGGGAAAATACAGTGTATAACACACAAACTTGGTTCACCGAAAAACCTGCCTTTTTCCCACAAAGGGAAGGCCCAGACGGAGAGGAAATCCTACAGTCATTTCTGTGGGTGAAATGAGGGGAGGGGGGGGAGGGTACAGGAGGGGAGTGGATGGGAACAAGAGTCCAACGTAAAGGCTGATGTAGAACTTAAATTAAAGACCCAGTACATACATGCACATGTCCAAATCTGCAAGCAAGGTCCAAAGCAGATTCTCCACTCTTGTTTGTACTCCATGAATTACAGCCCCTGTCTAGTAGTACATCAGCCTGTAAATGCAAAGAGTCATTTCTTTTATGAGAATTAAAGGACTAAAGGACTAAAGGACTTTACATGTATGTAAACACACTTTTTGCAGGAACAACAGGCATAACATCTTTTTCAAGGTTAACACTTCATACTGCTAAGTACATTTAGGTAAGTAAGTAAATCCTTTATTTAAAGAGGCTGCTCACTACATATTGAATAACAGTAATGAACTTATGGCCCTCTGCAAAAAACTAAATAAAACTGGAAAACTACAAAGGTTAAAACTAGGTACTACAATATCAATAATATGCTGCTACGAATAAATATGCAGCGAGGCATATAAGAGAAGCTTGATTCTTTAGATGCTCGTGATGCTTCGCAACTCACTAACTTTTGCTTCAAATTGTACAAATTAAAGTACAATGAAAGTGAAAAGAGAATTTAAGTTAGAAATTTACATACAGGTCTTTACAGTTGTAGCTTATCTAAATAACATTACAATAACCTTAGTCAAAAGAAAACTGTTTGAATGTGGCCTTTGAGCTGTAGCTGTGTATGTACTGTAGATAAAATTACCTTCCCCAAAAGAACTCGTTTCCCATTATGAGTCAATATTAAGCAAATATTAAGTTGAGTCTTAACTATCAACCACCCGTCAATAACACTGCCACCTCTCTACAATGACCATGTTTTCTTGTTCCAGCTGCCATTTCATTTACACATAAATTGAATTCTTCACTGTCACCATGACACAGAATTTTTGAATTTAAATTTAACAGCCATTCAAACAAACAAAAAAACTAAGCAAAACACACTTTGCTTTTTTTAACCTTCACTCACTTATTGACTTCACTGAGAAGCTGCCATGCAATTAATTTGTTTTGTGTAGGATAAGTCATTTGCAATTTACATGTAAACCCAAAATTTAGTGAGCTTCAGCGACTCTTGAACTGTGCGACTCAAGTTGCATGCTATGCAAATCATGTAGTGCAAAACTAGACATGGCTAGTAATTTACTTTGAGCGGTACTATACTCAACGCCTTTTAAACCTCCATAAAAATCATTTCTCTACAAATTGGAGTGAATAGATTGCTACATTGCAGGGTTTCAGCTGCATTTATTTAATACATGCCAAATCTTAAATCTGGGGTGCAGAGACAGGTGTACATGTACTGTAATTCAAAAGTGCAGTGTATACTTGGGCAAAATATCATTAGACATTTTTAATTAGTAGTACTTTTCACATACCACATCAGAATTGCCATGTTGGCATGCTAAAATAAGAGGTGTATCTCCATTGTCTGAACTTGCATTAACATTCGCACCAGCCTCCACAAATATCCGTGCTACTTCAACATTTCCAGACCATGCAGCTAAATGCAGTGGTGACATGCCTGTGTATGCAAAACTACATGAGATCAACAGCTTCTTCTACAATGTTGTTTGTTGATGATGATATTGAGTTGAACTTACATAAACAAGGTAAAAAATATTTTGACCTTGCATGTTGTATCTCCTTGGTTGCTGATATGATTGCTCATATAATTACATTATTGTGAGTCACACATAAGAGGACTTAAAAGAGTTAAATTGTACATTACACATATTGGTCAGTATTTATTGGCCAGTCTGGCTTAATAATACTTGTCAGTCTGTTTTCAGTCAGCCTACTTTTAATGAAATAAGTTAAAACAGGATAGTGTTTCAATACACCTTATGCAAAAATGGCTGACATTTTGATATTCTAATTAGCCTCACTAGCCTCGTTCAAGGAAAATATTCTTTTGATTTTTGAACTCGAGAACGAGACTAGTGAGTCTAATTTGAATGCAGACAAAAGAACATTGAAATGTCAGCCATATTTGCATAGGATCTATGAATTAAAACTTTTTGAGACAAGGTGATATCTCGGGTACATCCAAGTGTACCTAATAAAGAAGATTCCAGCTTATGTAACAATTATGGGATGATCAGATAACTCATATCAGATGTGTGTTGTTGGAATAGCTATTTTTAAATGTTGTATTGATATGCCTTAATGAGAAGCTGAATTACATTACAATGTAGTTAAACCAGCCACAACATTTATCACCTTTGTGGTCTCTAGCATTGATGTCACTCTCCAATTCAATAAGACTTATCACAACTTCACTGCTGCCAGTGAGAGATGCATGATGGGAAGCTGTAAAACTGTCAAAAGAAAAAAAATATCACTCAAGCTGGATTTGACCATCCAGGGATTTATGAAAAGTCCTCTTCATTAGAGGACAAGGGATATATGCCACTCAGCTTTTGTATCTCAGTCTTATAATTTCTTACAAAAAAAACTTAGGTATTTCAATATTACTAATTGATCAAATATTGATCAGGTCATGAAATTAAAGGAAATGATTCTCAAATAAATTGTCTTGATGTTTAAAAATATTCTATCAACTAGTACCCTAAGACAGAATTTTTATTTTTACAACAACTGTCAAAATTCCCGTGCAATAATTGGCTTGTAGCTATCATCTGTAAGAGAACAGAGTAAGACAATAAAAATTGCGTCAGACGTAATGCGTGCACTTTCTCAACAGAAAATAAAGCCAATGTTTACTTTTTCCATGTTATTGTAAAAAAACAAAACGTCAGCAGTTTTCTACAATGACTGTCTATACTCTTATAGACCATAAAATGACGCCATAAAATATTCAAAACTTGGCAGTGAAACCACTCGCCATTGAGTTTTGAACATTTTTTGACGTCACTTTATGGTATAGACCATAGAAAACTGGCGTCAATTTGCTCAACAGCAAACAGTAAGGAGAACATACAAGTTGATACCAAGGCTTAGAGCATTAATTTAAAAACACTTTTGTAGAACCTGTGCATTCTCCTTCTGAGATGATTGTCAATATACAAAATGCTTTCATTATTGAAATAACTGGAAAACTATTAAAATATAGAACATACCCATCTTCATCTTGGATGTTGACATTGTATTTCTTGCCACCTTTTTCTGACAAAAAAAGAATGTATTTTTAATAAAAATTCAACAACAAATACAAATATTTAAATTTTGATGACCTCTACATGTACTTCTAATAATAAATATCTGCTTAAGCCAAGTACACACACTGCTGCTATAAATACTCAACTTTAAGTTTGTAATACTAGAACTAAAATATTGGTGCTCATGATATTGGTGAATACGCTGTATAAACACCAACGTATTGCAACAAATTATCCTTATTTGGTCTTCAACTCAACTCGCAAATGGTTTTATCAATGCTAAATGTAATTAGTATCCAATATCCATACTGTCAATAATATCACAAGTGATATCCAATCATTCAATCAATCAATCCAGCTCTTCCCCCAACACTAACACGTCAAGCAGGCGTAAAAACAAATTTGATTATTTTTAGGGGGGAGGGTGAACTTCTGACATCAAATAATAACATAGTTAAGGAGGTTGGGAGGCGAGCAAACAATCAGATATTTCAGTACTTCCTCTGATAATTTAATTACGGGGTTGAGAGCTTGAGCCTACATGTATGTAAACCTGAACCACCCACCTCCCCCTCCCTTCTTCCTGCTTCTTATGCACCTACATGTAAACCCACACGTTCCCTTCCCTCCCTCCCTCCCCCCCTCCCTTCTTCCTGCTTCTTTGCATCCTAAACCCACATGTTAACACTCCCATCTTAAGAGTCTATTTGTCAATTCTTGAAACTTAAGATAAACATCACCATTGACCTTTTCCTCCTTTGAGAGATCTACATGTACATGTACTTTGAGTCTTTTTGGTCAAAGAATTTATTACTAACTAAAGACTTTGTACCAAAGTCCAAAAGTCTTTACTGGCTGAAAGAGACTACTGCTGACATCAAAATTATCTTCCAATAGAATACTCTGAACAAAACAAAAAATTCTAAAAAGTTTTCAATTCTAAAATGAACTGCAACAAGCCCAAGATCCCAAGATTTTTAATGTCACATAATCTTTTTTTTTTCTTTAAACTAGGTATGTTACAATAATCTTATATATTAGAAATAAAGTGATTTTATAAAAATCTTTTCAGTCAAGTTTGAAACTATAAACAAGTCTTCAGCCCATGCAGGGGTTTGAATAAGTTTTTAAGCAGATGGCAAAAACTGCAAAGCAGGCAGCTAATGGAAGTTCGATTTTTACTCTTATGTTATAATTTGGGCGAAAGTAGGTTGCAAATATAGGTCAATTCGCTTCACATAGACTACGAATTTCACCGGTTGCCGGCTCTTCTTGAAACCCCTGCCATGTATAGCAGAAGCGAGCAGTATGAGGGACTGAAGTATCAGGCATCCAAGACAGGGATTCTTCGCCTACAAAGAGAGTCTTATTTAACACCAGTGTAAATAAAGGGAAAATAAAATTGGACTGAAAGCAACAAATCACCAATTTTGAGAAAGTTGAGTCTTGAGAGTACTATTGAGAGTGATTCAGACAGACTTTCTTTAAAATAGTTTTGTTTAAAAAATTCTCTTGATGCAAGACTTTCCTCTTGCTCTTACACAATTCTTGGTTTCATCAAATACATGATTGTATGATAACATGGGTTTGCTTGCATGTAGAAGATTCAGAAACAGAAGAGTTAAATAGTAACTTTAAAGAACAACTAGTGCAATTTCTGGCTCAATACATTAGACTTCAGGACAACGTTGTCGAGAAAAAAGTTTTAAGAAAATTATTAATAAATATTTCTAAATCGAAGCAATATATTAATCATGAAATTTTCCTTGAAAATGTGTGACACTGATGTGTTGACCACAAATATAAGAAGGAGCTTCATTGTGGCTTCACATCATATGAAAACAAAAATTTGACAGTATACATTGTAACTTGTCTGGGTATCCAAATTTAATTTATTTAGCTTAAATGATGAAGAAATTAAAAAGAACCTTACTGTTGATATCAATAATAGAACTTGAAAAGCAAGAATGTTTTAAATAATTTAGGAAAATCAAAAAATTAATAAGTCAATTCGACTGTCGGAGCCCGATGAGCTATTTGTAAACAATGTTGATATCCAGTGAATTTTTGAAGAAAAATAAATAGAAATTACTTTTATCTATCTCGTTATTTATACACTTGATAGCAAAAAGTGAGAACAAGAAAACATTCAGTGAATGGGTTATCTCTGGATTTATCTTTCTTCCAATACTTCACTGTCTCTTCTTATAGTTTCAAGCAAAATACGCGTGCTGTATTGAATTTTATCTATGCCAAAGTGTAAATGTTTGACCTGGAAATTAACATAATGTGCTTTTAGTATGCAGACAACATCCGGATACAATATCTTCTCACAATCTTTAAAATCTTTAAAATAATAAACACAAGCTGAATTGCTTATAAATGTTTCCGATCCCCGAATTCGAATTCTTGCTAATATAATTATTTTCGGATAAAGATTTCTAGCTATGCTCGCGCGCAATTTCTTCATTGTTTTTGCTTTTGGAAATTTTTCTACAGAGTTTGCTTTTCTTAAAGAAGTCAAATTACTCTTCTCTTCAGACTAGAAATAGGCATTTTGTTCAGAATTTTGAAAAGTAAATAACTGAATCAGTAAAATGCTGACCTTTCATCACCTACTAGACACGCGAGGGAGAAAGCTACTCTTGCGAAACAAAGCAAAGCACAATTGACGTTAATTCAAAAGCCACGTTAAATGTTTATTCTGCTTATACCCTGACGGCATAAGAACCTCAATTAAGATCCTCATTAAACTAAAATTCATTGCGCTTTCTACAAAACATTTTCACTTCACGTGTAAAAGCGCAAGCAAAGTTGTTTTATAGTCTGTAATCAAAGTTCTTTCAATAAATCTTGTATTACTCACTTGTTTTAGCCGCTTTGATCTTTGTCGCTAGCTTCCTGAATGCTCCAAGGTCGTTGGATTTTACCGCCTGAAGTAATTCCTGGTCTTTAGCCATGACATACAATGTTTATCGCTCTTCATAGACCTGTGTGACTAATAACTTCGGAAACAGCTGCAAGCTGACTTAGCGCGCTTCTTCGAACTCGTCCACTCATTAATTAATCAAAAGCTGGCCATTTTACGATACATTTCCAGTCAAATGCCCAACGTATACTTTTAGTTCATTTTCAGAACGGCAGAGACGTCAGACAGTATAGGAATTTAAACCCAGACTGAATTATTCTGTTCATTTAGCGGTCACATACAAAGTAAATAGTCATTCGAGAACTGAATCGATTTTACGACGTGATCACGAGAACTTGTCTCGGTTCTGCGAAAATGACGTCACAATATTGACTGGTACCGCGCATAATAAAATCACGCCTACACAACTCTTTGTAAGTTTTGTCCCTTTTGTTTCTCTTCAATTATTTCGGGGTTTTAGTTCAGGTTCTCTGAAAGCGAACCACCTTCGCTAACGCATTTTTCTATGGGGAAAGAGGGGACAAACCATACATGCGACCATTTCATAAACAGTCAATGTGCTCTTGTGGCTGTGCACGTGTCCGTCGTTTCGAGTCGGTGGATAAAGTTGAAAGTTGCAGCTTCCCGATCCTGTTTGTGACATGACCGAAGACTGAAGAGTGTTTTATTATTCATGATTAAATGCATGTCTTTGGTATGAGTATACGCCGTTGCTTTGTCACTCGTTGAATTTTCTTAGGTATTTTAATCTCTCGCTCTATTGCAGGCTGTTAGAATTACTTCATGAAGTAACTGCGAGCAGTCATTTCTTTCAAAGATGACGAGGAGTGAGATCTGAAAATCCACGAGAATAGCGCGATCATCGAGCAGCAAAAGTCCAAGCCGCGAGCGCAGGTCCTATTAAGCGATTTTTTTTCGCATCAACCGTCAGCCTCTACAGCTCATAGAGACTTTGTCTACGACTAATTTTCTGTTTTTAAATCATTTGAATAAATTGTGAATTGTAAATTATGGTTTAATAATTACAGTTAGCATTAGCGTTAGATTTTACACGACCCCTCAGGCAGTAAAGCTTTAACATTTTATCGTGTAATATCTTTCTATTAACTAGCCATTCTCGATTATTCAAAGCAAACCGAAACGGAAAAGAACAAATGTTGGCTATTCAAACTTTGAAATTCTGAACGACGTGTAATTATTAGAACTATTTCCACGAATGGCGGAAAAGGAAGCATTTTATAGTGCAACTGAAAGAAAAGTGTTACAGCATTTATCATTATTTTAATCTTTTAATTTAATTCCTAAGATCGTGGAAGACTATCTGCCCTAAACGGCAACGCCGCTCACAGTTTGATGCTAGTCTTTTTTGATAATAAACTGTAAGTGTTCTCCATGTTTTATGTGTTATTTTAAATGTAATGTAAGGGGACCACTGTAATTGGCCCTTGCTTTAGTGGCTCCCCTGCCTGAGTGGCAAAGGCCAAGCCCAACAAATAAATAAAAATAAATTATTGAGTAACAAGAAGTGGGCGGTCGGCAAAATAATCTAACCTGCAGCCACATAAAACTTCCTCGATACCGTAGCAACGTTAACCTACGTATAAAAACCTGCACTTTTCCAAGTTAGCCTCAAAATGTTTTATATAATTGGTGTTTACTGGGAAATTAGGCTATTTGGGTTCTTGAGCAGGTTCTTTTTTTCTTAGAAAAAATGTTTTTTTGTTGCTGAAAGAATATTCAGGGTACTGTCTATTGTTTATGTAAAACATTCATGTCTCAATAAGACAGTGTGAAATCAGTATGAAACCCTCGCCGTTGTAATGTTATACAGTTGTACTGTCATTGCCTCACTGATAAGAAGGAAATATTTGTGCAGTTAGCTGTGTATCTGAAAAGATATTGCAAAGGATTTGGCTTATTTTCACTGCCCATTAGGGCTTGTTTTATTTGATTTATGAATTCTATAAAAGAGAAACCTGTTTCAAATTTTAGGCTAAAACAGGTTCTTATTTAAAGGGGTCTAAATGTAAATCTTAGCCTAAAAGGTTCTAAAAATGAGGTTCTTATATGCAGGTTTTTTCTGTAGTCAGTTTAAGTTGTGAAACTTGTTTTTCACAATTCACTTTAAACGTTTTCTCTTCCGAGAACTTTTTCATAACTTAAAGGGGCAGTGTCATGGGAGATATCATGATTTTTGGCCAAAATTCACTAAATTTAAACCTTGAACACCGTGTTAATAAATTTCTCAATCGCTAATTTAAAGAAATATTAATAGTGATTCTAAGACGAAAGGTTGAACCAAAATATAGTACAACCGGCGATTTTTAGTGCGTTACAACAGCGAAATTTGAAAACGTCCGCCAGACTTTTTCAAATTTGAACCCCTCTCTATCTTGGTCATCTGCCGGCGAAAATATCCGTGGATAGTTTCTTTGCATTCGGATGGTCTTTAATGGCATTTTGTCATTATATCTTGGCTGCTATCAACCGAATAGCGTCTTTCCGATTTTCAATGTGTTACTATAAATAGCGTGATATTGTCCCTTTAAAACCAGGAGAAAAAAAATTCTTATTCCATCCACATCACCAAAGGCCAGCATGGCAAACAGCAACTGACGAAAAAGTACTCTCATTTGAACGAACTCCTGTTATTTGAATAGTTTACAGTGCGACGCGCCTTACCGTGGACATCCAACACTGAACTTTTTTTACAAGTGAGTTAATCAGGATACGCGAATTTGGTTAACGGTCACGCTTCCTTGCACAGTCCAACAGACAAGTGACGCAACAACAAATTATTGAAAACATGTCGTTTTGTATTTTATGAACAAGGAGGAAGATATCCTGATTGGCTAGCTTGTAAAAAATAGTTTGTTGGGTGGCCACGGTAAGGCGCGTTGCACATGTAACTCGCCACCAGGCCTAAATTTACTAGCACTCTTATTTCCTTCTAACGCGGTCACGGTCGCTCATTTTCTTTCCCCGCGGAAATAGTTTACCAAACGAAATCCAATCATTCTTGTCTCCAGTAATCTCAGTTACTCTCTGACCGTCTGAGGCCCTGAAAACAAGAATTATCCCGGCGCGACCACAGGTCCCGCCAGCTAAGAGATACAAAATTTAAATTGGATAATTGATAATACACTACGGATTAATTTTGTTCGCCCTTATTGGACGAAACACGTCACGTGGTGCAAATCGCTCGATTTGATATCCGTCTCCAGAAGTTTTTGGAGAGAAAAAAAAAAGACGTCAACCGGCATCTTTAGGTCAAAATTTAACGTAATCAAGACAAGGGGGTTACTTTGTAAAGACGAAGGGCTAACGCTCAAAACGTCAGCACTTGAAACTCTTTATGGTGGCCAATTTACCTTTAGTTATCAACTCTGTTGATAAACCAAATATTTGAGTAAACTAGACAGTTTGCATTTGTTTACCATGCACGTTTAAGAAATTAATCTGAAGGTTACAAAATCAATAGACCCCTTTCTGGCTTGTTGGTATATCGGATGGTAATGCCCTAGGCTGCCGGATCCTAAATTGGCTTAGGATTGGCTCAGAAGACCAAGCTCTTACCAGAAGCCTGCTGGTCGTCGAACTGCTCTCATGTTACAGGTTTTGAGGGTGTAAAGAAAAGCCACTTGTGGCGCCATAAAACCAGTTGTTCGTAGCATGGAAAAACAGCCTGTCCAGGAGAAAGAAAATCCTGACCACAATCCAGTGTGGATATTTGCTGGTTGGTACCATAACACAAACATTGAAGGGACTGCAGAAAACCCTGCTAGAAGACCAGCTGGTCCGGCTCCGTATTGGGAATTAAGCAGTGAGCTAATAACCCACTCCTGTAAAAAAGAACCGTCATTACAACCAGTACCACGAGCCGGGCTATGGTTGTAAATTACGCTGAGAGACAGAGAACACCGAGCATAACGCCCAAATCGCTAGGGATAAAACGCACGTAAAGTTTGAGCAAAAAGTGTTAGAATTTAGTATGAGACAGGGGGCGTACGCAAGTTTTTACGGAAATGGGAACGTTTAACTTAACATCAATAAACCAGGTGTTAACAAAATGGGGGCCACCCAACACAATCAGGCCCGTAGCAGGGAGAGGGGCAGGGGGATTAAGAATTTTTGGTAGTTAATAAAAGCAATGTGCCAAAAAATATATAATTAAAACAAATTTATGTGCAGCAATTAGTATGTCTGTCTAACATGAATCCTTGTATGCCTTATGACCGATTTGTATTTGTTAATGAGGATTTAAAGATAAGACGACGGTGACGATAGAAAAAACATTATCTGTAAAGTGAATTCGCGTTCTTTAAACTTAATCCCCTTCATCGTGATAATTCCAACTTGCTAAATTGTTAAATTGTAGGCGAATTCTCATGCAGTCAGATTCTTACTGTCCAGTTCCAAGTTTAAAAAGAGAAAGAAAAACTTGTCGTTGCTTGTTTACGTCTTTCTTCACATGTGAAATTAGAAAACTTTCACGTGGTAGTCAGCGTACAGTGACGGCAAAGAAACGTACCAAAAAAGTGTGATGTAGGTACAAAGTTATTGTTTTGCTTACTAAATCTACTGCCTTTTAGACGTTCTCGTTGCAACTAAAAATGCCTACTCGGTCTGTTTTTGAGTGACGGAGTGAGGGGGGTTATTTTCGATTTTGTATGATTTGTGTATCCACGAGATTAGATCGATGACTAATCGATGTCATCTATGGCTAATCAATGCAACCAATGACCATCGATGCCTGAGAATATTGTGGCCTATTGATTATTCATCGATTACTCATTGATCATCGGCAATAATTAATGACTTATCAAATGATAACCCATCGATTACCTATCGATTACTTATTGATTTCATTGATGTCATCGATTAGTTATAATGGAAAAGCGAGGGAAACATCCCAAGAGGGCTGGCAACATTCCAACGACTCCACGTGCAGCGCAGCCAAATCAGGGTGCAGAAAAGAATTCTTATTGACGTATGAGCATCTGAGGGTTCAAAGTCCAATGAGTGTCCACATTGTGCGGAACAATTGTGCACAAGGGTAGGTATTTGGATTTCAATGGCTAGTTTACAGTTGGAATACAACTTGAGGTATTACTGAAGGGTTTCTGGGAACGTTTTCTTTCATCAGGGATTACCGCTTTTAAAAGGACAAGCAAGTAAGCTGAAAATCCTTACTAATCCAGAACTTGTTCGAAGCCTCGGCTCTATTTCAGTGCTTTGACTGAGTCAAAGTGAATTCCTTTAGGCTAACTCGTTCATTCTTAATGAGCATTTGTGGGGTTTGCATGAAAAGGTATTTGGTTCACATCCCAGTCATTCATTCTCATTTGTTCACCAGACTTAAAATATTACATCACATTTCCTTTCATTGCGCATATGCCACTCATTGACATTCTAATCCTAGCAGCATGCAGGATGTTTGTCACATGGACCTAGTTTAATGGCCTTACCCTAACGAGCCTCCTGTAGCTCAGTTGTAGAGCATCCGAACTAGTAATCGGAAGGTCTTAGGTTCGACTCCTGATAGGAACACTCGGAATTTCTTTTTCCGAGTTTGCCTGTGTCGTTACTGAATAATACATCATTCTAAAATTAGATTATTTGGGTTATTTTTAAAACAGTAATCGTTGGCACTAATCGATTGGGGCCATTACTAACCTCCCCTGGGTGATAAGACGTGAATCAAGCACTGGACGAACCAATATCGATGTTCGAATTAAAGGCTCCGCCCTGCCGATTAGTAGAGTCAGACAACGTGAAGCATAGCTACAAAACCAAAACATCTAAGTACAAAGAGAACCATTGCAGTTATGCACACAACTTAAGCAGTTCCAAAAGCAGTTCCATTCATGTTTCCAGACAAGCCTTACTAGCTGACAGGGGTCCACATACTCTGGCTTAAGTGAGTACTCTCCCTTTTTTTCATTCTCCGTATTCATCGCATTAGGAGGCTTAAGTAAGGTCGACGGCAACGGCAACGAAAACGTTACCTGAAAATATGTCGTTATTTCATTTCTGCTACTTCGCAATTATTTCAACTCGCTCGACTTTTACAAAAATGGCGAACAATCCAGGAACCAAATTGATAGGAGTGGCGTACAAATTAAGAAAGAAAATGAAAAATTCACCGTCGTCCGTTAACGTTCTCCACAAAACCTTAAATGTGGTCATTTCACATTGTTGTTTTGCAGAGGACGGCAAAGGACAGAAAAGTACCAAAATGTAAAACGCACGTGCAGAGTGATTGTTTTTGCTCATTAAACCTACTGTGTTGTGGCGTTGCCGTTGCCGTTGCCGTCGTCGTTACTTAAACTCCCTAATGTTTATTCCGTACTCGTGATCAGAGCCAATTGGTCAACTGATTAGAGGAAAATTCAATGAATTTACAACAAGAGAGGATGAAGGTCCTCTCTTGATTTACAAGAAGGACCTCTTGATTATAAATTTATGAAGTGAAGTAACAGGAAGGAAATTAGACCCGGAATATCGGCTTATGTAAAAAAAATGCGTTTTGCCGGGAAAAAAACGCAGAACCCGACTGTTAAACGCTTTAATAATTGCATTTTTGGAGCAAAATCTTAGCGAAGATTTTTTTGGCGAGCAATTACTGTGGATCGTGTTTTGTTTGAGAAAAGAATATATAATACAGCTGGTTATTATGCGTGCAGCGCAACCCAGCCAAATCAGGGTGCAGAAAACGGAATTCGTATTGACATCAAAGCACCTGAGGGTTCAAAGTCCAATGAGCATCCACATTGTGCGGAACAATTGTGCACAAGGGTAGGTATTTGGATTTTGATGGCTAGTTTTCATTTGGAATACAACTTGAGGTACTACTGAAGGGTTTCTGGGAACACTTTCTTTCATCAGGGTTTACTGCTTTAAAAGGACACGTAAGTAAGCTGAAAATCCTTACTAATCCAGAACCTGTTCGAAGACCAGTGCTTTGACTGAGTCAAAGTGAATTCCTTTAGGCTAACTCGTTCATTCTTAACGAGCCTTTGTGGGTGATAAGACGTGAGTCAATTACTGAGCAAACCAATATCGATGTTCGGATTAAAGGCTCCGCCCTGCATTAGTAGAGTGTGACAACGTAAAGCATAGCTACAATAGCAAAACATCTAAGTACAGACGACGTACAGTTAAGCAGTTCCAAAAAAGCTGAAGACTGAAAAAGGCTTCAACGGGATTCGAACCTATGATTTCAGCGATTCCAGTGCAGTGCTTTACCAACTGAGCTATCAAGCCTACTGGGAGCTGGTCATTTGTGACTTGGTAATAGACTCATGGGGGAATGAATATATCAATGGAAATAAGACGTGGAGTTATGTACGCAACGTGAGCAGTGGTGTAAAGAAAGGCGCGAAAATCATCCTGCTCTGGTTTCCTTGCCGCTCTCCTCCTCTCATTCTACTCAGATGAATTTTTTGATGCGATTTCGGCCCGATTCATGTTTCTAGGTCAGCCCTACTAGCTGGCAGTGGTCCACACACACTCTGGCCAAAAGTAATTTCTCTCCCTTCTTTCATCAGTTCTCCGCATTCATCCGCACATTGTTTGCACATTCCGAACAGCAAACAGACTTTCAGTTTTTGTAGAAATATATAATGATAGCATTTTATGATGCAATTAGATGGAAGTTGGCCGGAAAACGTTCTTCACAGCCGGAAAACTAACCGGTTATTTATCAGTCACTGAGCAGTGAACTGAAGATTAAACTCGTGATCAGAGCCAATTGGTCAACTGATTAGAGGAAAATTCAATGAATTTACAAGAATTACCTCTTGATTAGAATCTCATGAAGTGAAGTAAACAGGAAGGAAATTAGACCCGGAATATTTTTTTTTTAGACCCGGAATATACTTGGATAAAAAAAAAGGCGTTTTACCGGAAGAAAACGCAAAACCCGACTGTTAAAACGCTTTAATAATTGCAATTCTGGAGTAAATATTTGCAAATGATTTTTTTTGCGAGCAATTAAGTGGATCGTGTTTTGTTTGAGAAAAGAAAATATTATACAGCTCGTTATTGGCAACTGTATCCCAGACAATTTAAATTATGTAAACAGGGTGATGTATGCGGAAACACGAAGCTTTAAACCTTCAGTCAGTGAGGCGCCATAAAACAAACCTGCCAATTTAGCCATTGAAAAGATCACCAGTCATGACGATCTTATGCTCATTCTCCAAAGTTACCAGATGGTGTATTAGCTTGTCTTTGCAATTCTTCGGAGTCTTTCCAGGGAAACAGGTAAAAACCGCTTGTGTTGCAGTGCATTTCGTTTTACTTGACATTGTGAATGCTTTTTGCGTGTATCTCGTGCAACGACACTGATTACTCGTTTTTGATTTCGGCGCTTACCTTAGTCTACAGTATGACCGGATTCCGCTAGACTGTGTCGTTTATTCCATTTCTCGTTTTGCCTGATATTTATTAAGGATCCGGAGCCAATAACTACATGCGTGTTTTCTTCTCAGTCCACAATTTGTTTTGTATCTATTTCTGTACTCTTCTCAGATTCTTCGCCTAAAAAAATTGCACACAACTATAGACGCTATGGTGAATCACGCCGTCAGTCCTGATAGATATATACTGAGAACGGCTGAGACTGAAATAGCTGTGCTATTCTCCGTGTGTCTGACTCACAATACCCGGCTACTTTCTTGGCTTGAAACGTTTCTCACCTTATACAACTTCAATAAATTTGTGAACCAATCTGTCGGTAGAGATGTTAAGTGTAAAGTGGAGTTGGTGAATTGCATGCCTGATCAGTATTCCCTGAAAAAGCCAAAGAATGTTCTGTTATTTCTAGATATCGCCTAACCAGCGGAACCTTGGTTATCCAGTTGTGGCCGGC
Source organism: Pavona decussata (assembly GCF_977016875.1). NCBI lineage: Eukaryota > Metazoa > Cnidaria > Anthozoa > Scleractinia > Agariciidae > Pavona > Pavona decussata. The sequence continues at coordinate 1,420,289 of NW_028145435.1, read as the reverse complement.
TAAACTAGACCGACTCTAAAAAAACCAATACGCGACAAAGTGAATGTACCGTAGACAAAAAAAATCGAAAGCTTGCATTGGTCAATATTTGATTTTTAACAGATAGCATCTCACAATGTATCACTTCTGTATCGAAAGAATTTTAATTGCTATTCAATTGAAACGAAGCAGTGAAATCCACTCTTGTTGTCTAGAGGGTTTGAACTACTACACAATGAATCTCAGCTCTTACCTTGTATTGTTATCAGTACAGCTTTTCTCTTGAAGAGATTTGCTCATCCAATCTCTTGGATAAGATTTACGTGATATAACAGAATGATTAAGTTGGAGGTAGTGTTATCATCCCGCGGCCAAAGGCGGAACCTGATAACACTTAACCCATTCACTCCCAGAGGTTTTCCGAAAAACCACATTTCATGCAACAAATGGCATTGGCCATTTTTATACCAGAGGACGCAGGTCTGGACGAACTTGGGCAAACATTTGTTGTTTGTCTGATTACGCGCCTCTAGTATAAAGACGGGAACAAGAGGCATTATCCGTCTGGACGAAATATCTTCTGTTATGCTTCGTTCAAGACGAACAACGAAAAAGAGTTCGTCCAGACACATTGTTCGCCTTGTGCCCGTCCGAACAACAAATGTTTGTCTAAGTTCGTCTAGATGGATAATGCGTCCTCTAGTATAAAAACAGCCACAAATTTACCGGTGTTCGTCACCGGCTTTCAAGATTAAATTGCGGACGGACTTGGCATTGCAGAAAGTAAGCGTTCCTTCAAATTAAGGGTTGTTTCCCAAAAATTTAGATATGCAAACAATTTTTAAACTTCTGAGAATTTTTGAAAGAGAAAAGCAGTAACCAGAAAGGTTTATCGCTTTTTCTTACTCAACCCCGTTAATTTCATTTTTCATTTCTTCTTCGTCTCCTTCCATTTGTCTTTTCTACTTCTTTTGTCGAGGCGACGAGCCCGGCAGGGCTGGGTCAGTTCAGCTCCCGCTCTAGCCGCTTGCTGGAGTTGTTTCTAGGAAGCCCCAAGTTCACTCCTTGGCTGCGCTTTTGAATTAGCATATCTCCACGATAAACAAAGCATTACATTTCATTTTCAGTTTTTCTTCATCTTCTTTTTTTGCACAAAAATCTCAAGTATAAAAAGACCCTTTATGAATCTATCGCTAATTTCGACCATCTTTTAAGACTAAACTTTGAAAAATTATCCAGTGTTTTGTCAGCAAGATAGCGACTTTCCTTGTGGTGGAAAAAAAGTTTGGCCTAAACGTCAGGAAAGAATAAATTTAGTAAGGGAAAATGCTTGGTTTTTGTGTGTAACTGATAATTGAGATTGACTTCTCCCGAAAGAACATTTTTAAAGCTCGCTGTGTATGAAAGGAAAGGATAAAGGTCTCATTTTTAGCTCTATGAATGCATCTAACAGAAAAAACTCTTAACTGGTGAATGAATTAGTCTTCTCCTCGATTAGCTGTTTTTCATGGAAATTAGAAAATGGCTGCCCTAATTTTGGAAAATTTGACAGTAGACAATGACTGACGTAACAGGAGAACTGTGCGTCGTTGCAAGATCTTGTAAGGAGCTGCGAGCCAAGCTTTGACATCGATTTTGCTGTTAGTTAAGGTCGGAAAGAACAACCCAGTTTCTGGGGAATAAACGTTGCATGAAAAGCAATTCAAACAATAACAGAAAACATCGCCAATGTCTTTTACATCACTTAGACGGTACACATGCCAGAACTATTGACTGAAACATCAATGCTAGAGATTCATACAAAAAGCTGGAGCTGAAATAAATGGTATTTGAATCGGAAAAGTAAACATAAAAAGTTGGAATGTGGTGAAAACTCAGAATACTCGCCGCTCGCTATTTGGCCCACGAAGTACACGAGCCTGAAAATACCATGGCGGCGGAAAGGCGAATGGGCAAGTCGGAATATTGAGAAGGGATATGCTGTCTGTAGAGATTGGCAAAACGCTGACCTTTATCGTTGTTTCCCAACCGTATAAGCGTATGTTTAACACGAACACAAAAAGGTACCCCTTTCGGGAAGACCCGCCACTTTCCCGCCACTAACCCATTGTAGAGGGTATCCCCGGGTTTCCAGCGACGTGCTCGGCGCACGGGCAGGAGACTGGGGCTAGTCCCGGAAGAAGTGACACTCGCGCGGTACCAATGATAGAATAGGCCATTTTACAGTTGTGTGCTTAGTGACCTGGCCTTAGATTGGAAGCGAGGCTGGGGGTGACCTTGTTTTGATAGAAACCTCACTGCTTTTCATATGTAAATACAAACTAGTTTGCATAAGAACAGTGTGATCTGCATATGAAAAGCAGTGAGGTTTGTATCAAAACAAGGTCAACCCCAGCCTCGCTTGCAATCCAAGGCCAGGACACTAAGCACACAATTGTAAAATGGGCTATTTTAAATTTAAATTTTAATACTTATATAGCGCCCTTTAACATCTAAATGATCAAAGGCGCTTGATTCATGCAAAACAGGTTTCCAAAAAAATGAAGGGAATTCCGATTATACATAGCTTTTTTTCCCACAGTTTTAGTTATCTGGAAATTGAATCAAACAGCATATGGTGATAATGGCGGAGTGCATTTTCGCGGTGGATAAGTAACTTATCACCCGAATCCCGTATTTTCCGACTCGTGCCTTCTTGACCTCTCACTTTGATTTTTTCCATCTGTTTCACCTCAGTCTCAAGCCTGTAGTAATCTAAGCATCCAAGCAAAGAAGCTATCAATTGGCCCTTTCCGGTATTCCTGCAACCAAATCGTTCATCATTTATAACTAATCCGAGGATGAAATGAAAACTCAATGAAAGCTTTTGGGCAGTACTGTTCTATGGCACTGTTTATTACGTTGAACAATTCCGGATTTAACTTTTGATTCTGGTATTTAAAGTCACATGATCTTAATTCTAATCGTGAAAAAACTTCCCAGTTGTAATAGTTAAATGGGAAGTATTGCGAGAGTTTGACCTTTTGTAGTGAAAATTGTGCAACAACATTTTCACTTAGTTACAAAATAATTCTGGAACTTCAAGTTAAAGAAATCAACTGAATTCTTGAAAGGAACAACTCATGACCTGCCCTGGTGTATTTTGGAAACGAAAACGCGAGAAGTTGAAAATAGTTCGCCTAACTTTTTTTCAAGTTTCAATCCATTCTAACCTAGTCCATCTGTGGCCAGAGACACTAACCGATAGTCTTAGTACACTGGAGTGATAATTTACAACAAACTTGAACAATACGTTTAGGTTTCTGCTGATAAACAACGTTTTGGAGTTTTTCGTTTCACACCAAATTCCCGTGATACTTCCGTTTTCACTTCCTAACAATGTGGTTCTAACTTTAGAGTCGCAGATGAAAGTTTCGCTGGTAAAATCGAAGCAATAGGTACTTTTCCATGGTATTGTTTGCTTTTCGACACATATCAAAACTAAATTTAGATTGTTTGCTTCTTTTGAGCAGGTTTGGATGGAGAGAGAAGGTTAAATTCGGCCTGAAACGCCGTCCCCAAATTCAAAACAAACCTCGCCGAGACCGCTTCAGGCTATTAAACATCCAACACAATTGGCCAATGATGTCAACACTTTGTATGAGCAATTATAACTTCATTTCTGTCGCCATGAAACCGGAAATGATTGAAGGCAGCAAAGCGAAAAGTACACAGTAATTCTGCTAATTAGACAGAAAAAGTGTACAAAAGAGAAAAGTTTAAATCCCTGCATTCAAAAGTCTAAATGGTACTATTTTAGAGTTTAAGCCGTGTTCCGTTGCTTATGATCATTGCTGATGATTGCACAATGAACGATTAGATAATTGCTTTCAAAAGATCCCTTTGAGCGGTAAAAGATTCAGTGATCATGATATCACACATTAATAGAGCCGGCACTTGATTTTGTTCCGTCTGCAGGAAAGAGTGATCGTTTAAAAACGCGGGTTCCTTTGTATTTTTCTAGCCCTTTCAAGGGTATTTGTAGTCTCGCCGAAAGTAACTCTTTTACCGTGTGTTTATCAGTACAACCTATTACCACGCATCCGATAGGTCTATTGTCCTTTCAAAGAACTAAAGCAAATTAATTAAACCCAAAGCGGAAACCAAGCGTATTTGCAAAGAAACAAAAGCGAAAGCTTTAAGTCTTCAAGCTGGTCGTCAGCCTTGGGTCGTGTAAAATGCGAGCTCTTTCAAAACAAACAAAGCAGAAGTCAAAACCTCTGCTAGGACATTTGAACAAATCCTGACAGAATGACCGGTTACTCTTTCAAACGGCTTAAACCCCGAAAGAGATATAGCTGTTTTGACATTTGCATTTTCCATATTGTGTCGGAAAATGGAATGCGCCTTAAAGTGTTCCTTTGTTGTTTTAGGGAGCATGACAATAAAACGCCTGTCAACTTGAACAATATGATCTGTATTGGTTGACACTTGCCCGAAAAAACCTCTAACCTCATCTTTTTTTTATCTCAGCACGCCGACAGTTATTCACGAACACAGGACTGCAGCCCGCTTTAGCTTGAGCACACATTTTAGAATTTTCAAAGGCAGAGAAATATGAGGGCAACCTGAGTACACATGTCATTAAGGCGAGAAAACACGACGCCTTCGCGGTTGTGCGGAACGCGGCCGTCGATGCGCCATCCTCGAACTTTCACGCCACCACCGCAACGCGCTCACCAAGTTACGCGCCGGAGTAGTTTAAGCTTACTGCCCAACTCAGCTGAAAAGAAACCATTCTGTAAAAGGAGTAATAGTTTTGGCTGCGGAAATGGCGATCTCAGCCCCACCAAACTGGACTTTCAATCTTTAAAGAAGCGACCGAGTCTTCTGGGAAACAAGCTGAAATTAGGAAGCAAGGAGACAGAAGCGGTGTCTAATGGGGGCGAAAAACACGTCATCGTGATGCTGGGAGCAGGAGGAGTAGGGAAGACAGGTAAACAATTAGGCTTAATCCTTTTAGTCCTTTTCAAATATTACCTGGAATTTTCATTTAAATTAAATTGAACGACAAATTTAGCACCACAGCAAAGTACAGCTGGAGTAGAATTCATTTGCAAGGCCACACTCTTGGATTTCGTCCGCGGACTAAAAGTTAGTACTACATGAGTGAGGTTTGAGTCTAAAGCGGAAAAGGCCATTCACTCTCTCTCTCGACCGTCAAATTAAGGTACTCATTTTCTGTTAATCAATATTTCATCGACCATGGCCGGAGCTTGCAGGGTATTTCTTCCACAGATCCATAAGCTAGACCATGACTTTCACAGTTTATGTACTACAAACTGATCAAAGGGGTTAAAGTGAACAAATGTACACAACTAATATAATGTGACCCTAAAATTATAAACTTCTCTTTCCGTTACTTAAAACATGTTATCATACGCCTACTTAAACGAGAGAATCCAGTTCTAACTATTTTGAGATACAATGCCTTCATAAGAAGATTAACGGCAGATTAAATCGCTGGATAGTGGCTTTCCAAGGTTATTGAAAACGATAGCCCCCGCAAGTTTGCTGCACCCGATCCCTTTTAATAAAAAAAACTGTGAACATTAGATAAGCTGAAACATAGAACAGTGAACATAATAAAATCGAAAGGAAGGTCAATCGATCGGCTTATTTTCCAACTATTTATCAAGTTGTCCCACTTGAACTCCTCATATAGGAAAGTTGATACTTATTTTCATATTTCCCCTTATGCAGGCGGTTGGGACACATTCCGTTTGTGTCACTCTCGATTTGCTATCAGAATGTATATTGTCGGCTTTACTTTAACTTTCATATCGGCCCTTGTTTGATCAGTGATTAGTGTGATTGGCATCTTTTTCTTCGCTTTGCCTTTCAGCCTTGGTGGTTCGCTTCGTGACTGGCCGTTTTCTCAACGAATACGATCCTACACTAGGTAAGCAACAGAGTTTATCCAAAATAGTTCATCTCGGGTAAAAATAAACTTATGCTTGCCAGTAACCCGTTGACGCAAACCGGAAACCTGGGATAAGTTGCTGAAGGGTGATTTCAATACCGCCAAGTTTATGTACAAAATATTGATCGAACGATAATTTCTTTGGCAGCTCATTTTCACTAATCGCGCGCCCACCAGGTGCAGGTACACGAAGCCGCAGCCACGAATGTTAAATCCGCTCAGGTGAAAAATAGTCAGCCTGTTTGCAAAAATCAGTCCAATTTTCTTTCTGTATCGAGCACGTGTACAAGCGCATTGTTGCGATGTAACCGACCAATGTGCGTCCCGAAAGCGAAGACCACGCGCGCTAGAACAGTAGAAGCACACCCCGCGAACAAAGGAAAAGCGAGGAGTAGTCTTTCACCGTTTCAAAAATATGGAGTCTCTCCTTTTTTTTGTCGCACACATACAAACACAGTTACGGAAACAAAATATACTTTTACGCGGGGTCCTGCAGGCTGTTTATTATGACATTTATTTTTTAAGCGATGCAAACAACATTTCTCAGGCCGCGTTTAGATAAGGAGATGGGTTTCGTCCGGGATCAGTCTCTCCCCGGGACGAAAATTCTTTTCCATTTACATGAGTGGTTCTATCCCGGGTTTCCAAGAAATCTTTCCCGGGAAAACGAGATGAGTGAAACTGTTAAAGGACACTGTCCTAAAAAGACGAAAATAACACAATTTTAAACAGGTTGTTTACAGATGTAAATAATCACAGCAAATGGAAACAAAACGACGCAGACAAGTATCATGAATTTCGTCCCCGGACGAACACATTTTACCCCGGGATCATGTGAACACTAAGAAGCAAAAATCCAGACACTGAGATGAATCATCCTGGGATAAAAATTCGTCCCGGGACGAGATCACTCATGTAAACAGGTCCTTGGCTTCTATCAACATTATTATGAGAAAGGATACAATGATCGGTATTTCTCCTAGATTTCCGTCCGCTCTACTTTTGGGCTTCCGTTTATCGCTATAACTATGGTTTTAAGTTTCCTTCATAAGGTCATACTGACTTCTAATGTATCGTCACCAACAACTTTAAGTTTGTCTATTCAACGGACTGGCCTAATGCATGTTTTTCACTAGCGACGCAAGCACAAGCGCAAGCATAATGATTGAGTTATTTCACCGTGAAAACGGCCTCGACGCAAGTATAAGCACAAGCACAGGGATCAAGCTTTTTCCTTTTCTTGTGCTTGCGCTTGAGTCGCGTTCATTTTCACTTGACATAAAGCTCTTACGCTTGCGCATGTGCTTGCGTCGCTGGTGAAAACCATACTTAATCTTCTGGCCTACAAAGACTATATCACTATATGGCTGTATGATTGCATCAGACTGAATAACAGCAGTTCGTTTACATTCTCTCTTTTCAGAAAGAGTGTATGAGAAGGCCGTGCCTATTGGTGACAGCATCGTATCACTTGATATATTGGACACTGCCGGCAATGTAAGCAACTAGTCGCTTAGTCTTTGATCTATTAATTGCTTATTCTTGAGTGTTTTTCTCCTTGAGTGCGAACAAGAAAAATAAACAGCGTGTTTTGCCGACCATGGGCCGGGGTTTGGTTTACAGATGATTTCGATACGCAAAAAATGGGATCAGAGATGTTATAAGAGATAACAAAGATGCTTACATGTATGGATTTTATTCCTCGACTGCGAAGTAGATCAATATTTTGCTTACCAGTGTATATGGTTCATGCGTCTTGCAAATATTCTTCACCGAGCTTTAACCACACAGTTTCTTCTTTAGATTAATAGAGCTTTCTTTCAAATGGTTTGAAAAGCGATTTAGTTACTTGGATATAAGAAGATTAAAACTAATCGTTCGATTAAATTCTGACGGATAATGTGATTTAATAGATACCTGATAATTATATAAGAAAGATTAAAAGCTCTAAATTTCAGACAACTCTTTGAAGCGCACGAAGGTTACGTCTACTCAACTGAAACACAAATTTTAGGAAGAGAAAGACCGTGGCGAACAAATTTAACTTCATGTCGAGAGAATGGAGGTGTAAAGCAAAATCTTGAGCACGGGAAATCGGTTAAGGAGAAGATGAAAAGCCGGCTCTATGCAATTATTAGACTCGATATTTGTTGGGGCTGGAGTACTGAGTTGGGAAGGAAGACTAAAAGACAACAACGGCACAACTCTAGTGACCTCACATAGCGCGACAAATCGGATCATGGCTAGGGGTCCGCCTGTGGTGGGATGGCTGTGGGATGAGCAAAACTTAACGTTTTAGAGTGGGATCGAAAGAGTATTTTCGGCCTTCTCGGGACGGATTAAGCTTGAAATCGCTTGTAGAAAATCGTAAGAAACCTACCAAACGCGTTAAGCTTGGTTGTCATGGAGAAAACAAAACAAAATTGAGATTAAAGGACGGTCCATAAAGCATAAGTACGTAAATCATGATCATCTAGGTGACAATGGTCGACGTTTCGCCAACCTGAGCGGAAGTCATCATCAGAGTCAAGTGAATTGTGGAACGTTAGTAGACGGTATAAATGTTTCTGGTTATTGACCTGGCCCCAGTTGTTCAAAGGACGCTATCCGGCAGATGAAATGTGTACCGATATCACTATAATTTGTGCATAGACTAGAAGCATAGGTCAAATTTAATTATGGGATTGTGTGGAAAACTTGCCAAAAGCAGTAGTTGGAGTGCATTTGCTCCGCTGAATAGTGACTTATCCAGTGGATAAAGTTATCCGCTCTTTAAACAACTGGGGCCTGATTGGTCAAAGAGTCGAGATGTTATTGTTCGTTCGTCAGTTAAGCCCTTGTTATGATGTGTGCTTTATCTGAGAGGGTAAGATAATTGTCAGCTTTCCATGGGTCATATCGTTCTTTGTTTGCCGTACTGTGTACCTGACAGCGCTTTCTTCATAAACTCACCCTCTCTCTTTACATTCTTGTACAGGCCGAAGCCTCTTACATAAGGAGTGGTGAAGGGTTCATTGTGGTGTACTCAATTACCGACCATTACAGCTTTGAAGTGGCAAGACAAATGGTCAAGCTAATCAAAGAGGTCCGAAAGCTGGATGGTGAATGTCAGGTTCCTGTGATCCTGGTTGGAAACAAGCGAGACCTACGACGAGGAAGGCAGGTTAGCAAAGAGGAAGCACGAGAGACTGCTGCCGAGTTCTCCTGTTCGTATTACGAGACTTCAGCTCTGACCAACAGGAATGTACAAATTGTGTTCTTCAACATGGTGTTCCAGGTCAGATTCACTAAAAAGGCGCAGCAAAAGAGCCAGGCACCATCAGGTACCAATGGATTTCTCAGCTCAGTTCGTCAACTGTTGCACAGAAGAGGTAGTTTACCGAGTTGGTGATAGAATTTGTGGTTTTTGAGCGCGCTTTGTGACACATGACGAGATCAAGAAGAGATTGGCCAAATGTCCATTGACAGCGGTTTTTGTATGGCTCAATGTCTGCAGGTTACGGCCGCTCCACGCATCCGAGGTCCCTGCAAAGGAAGATAGAGACAACTGTGGGATTCTCCACTCGAGAGCACAAAACTGAAAACTTATGCTTTTTACGCTGAGTATGCATTCAGAGTTAAGTAACTGTTAGCCACCGGTTTTCTATGGGTGAGGTTTGGCTTTCTCACTGAAAAGGAATTGCCTGCTCGACTGACGTGGTCGGATTGTGGGAGTATAGGAAAAGAATTGTGACAGAAAACGGAAATATTTTGCGAGTAGTGCACGACGTGAAACATTACCCCTCGTATTCCTCTCCGTCCGTTTCCGTCACAATACTCCTTCTCATTGTAACACGAAATCGTTCCTTCTCTTCGTCATGTCTTCTTCCCCCCACCATACTCGGAAAAAAGGAAATCCGAGTTTTCCCAACAGGAGAACTTAACTAGAAGAAAGTTTCTCGCAGTTATTACGATGCTGGTGCAGTGCTCTACCAAGTGAGCTATCAAGCCAACTGGGAGTTGGTCATTCTGTGCGTTCGTAATATACCCGTGAGTAGAACTGTTGGGAGAAGGAGGATTTCCTTTTTTCCGAGTATGTCTTTGTCACTAACTGAAAAGTTAATCACATTTTTTTCACCCTGAAGTTCTATTCTTTCTTTCAGTCTTTTTAATTACATTGTTGAAGGATACGGTAAGATCGTAATACGAGGCTATGAAAATACTCCTTGCGAACTGATTTTGTAATAAATGGATAAGGGGATTAGTTTCTAACGAAATTATGGTGCTGCGTCGGTGGGGAATGGAAACGAATGTTTGGTTTATCAACAGAGTTGATTACTTAAGGTAAATTAGCCACCGTAATTCGCTCTGACGAAGGGCTAACGCTCGAAACGTCAGAACTCGAATCTCTTTACGGTGGCTAAGTTACCTAAAGTTATCAACTCTGTTGATAAACCAAGCATTCGATGTTGTAATAACTGCTTACTACTAATGATAGATTCAATCAATGAGGCTTCAACAGAGCTATGAATGGAACCCAAATCGCAACAAAAAGTGTGAGCTGCTTTTGAAAAAGTTTTTAAAAATAAGACTGAAGCAAAATTTGCTTTCTTTATATTTATAAAACTGAAAAAAAACGGCAGTGTCAACAGGCCAAAATCGTTTTACACTGGCGTAGGGAAAAAACACTGAACAAAATGAAATGTAGGTTCTTGTTTCATCATTTATAATCATAGGACAAGGTTTGAAGTATGCTGGAAATCTAAGTAGAAGGGGAGAAACGAAAAAGATTTTTTTCTTCTTTTTTTTTTCCTTTTTAATTGAAACTGGAAAACGTTTATGAATAATAATAATAATAATAATAATAATAATAATAATAATAATAATAAACTTTATTTAAGTGTCAATGTGTTTAGCTTTTTGTTGCTAATTGGGGCACTGTATATTACTCAAATAAACGTCGAACGTTTTAGAGAAAATTTTACCTAAGCAACAAGCACACTAATTGACGAATCAGCCAAACGTTTGTGTAGAAGTAAGCGACCATTTGAAAAAACAAAAGCCTGTCCTTGGTTTTGGTAAGTCATCAGAGAAACAACCGGTTCCTTCTTACGTTCTCTCTTATCTTGTTTTCCGGACAAAGTCTGTCAAAGCTGTCGTTGTCTTCGCGAAACCTTTGGACGGGAGTAGTCGGTTGTCTACGATGAAGTCATCACCCAATGTGAATGGACCATTCTTAATTACACTACCGCAGAACACCGCAAGTTACGTCAAATATTATACTCTCTCAGTCCTGGTCACTCAGAATACGGAGGGTGGCAGCTGTTGCTGATACTTTATTTTGAGGAAGAGTCCCCGAAAGTGATGTAAATGAACACTAAAAATGGTATGGAAGTAAATCTACAACGCCCTCGGTGTTGCAGCTACCAGACAGAACTTTTTGGCCAGTTTCTTCAAGAACACCCAACCAAATATGAATATTAACTAGATTTTTATCTTTTGCAGTTAAATGTCACCACTGATTTCGTAAGAAGTCTTACTTTGAACTTCCGTAAGATGACCGCAGCTAGTTCAGTTAGTTCGGAAAATAATATACTACTAAATTTTCTGCTTGTCTGATTTTTAGGGTATAAGACCACCTTAAATTAAGCACCAAACAGGATATCACTCATCTGCGCTGACACTATCACGTGATAGGGTCTATCCGGCGAAAATACCCGGATGTATCCGGAAGGTGTCCACCAAAATACAAAATTCGCAGTTTTCTTTTTCATTAACAAAACTGTTGCTTTCAAAGTGTCTTTTTATTAATCTTGATTGTTGTTTTAACCTTTCTCTTAAAGGTCAAATGGTTGAGTTGTAAATTCAGCGAGATTTTGTTAAAAAAAAAAAAAAAACACCGTAGAGGTGAACAACAAAAGCAACAGAATAAGCTTCAGACCGGTAGCTCCGACAAAGAGGTTCCCTTAAAAATCTGATGTTCTTAAAACTAAGATATAGACTCTCGAAGTTTGCGCGCTTCTCGGGCTAAAATTGGTTTTTGGAACACCAAATTTTCACCTAACTATCAGCCGCTATTCCCTTATTGGAAACACTCCGTTGCCTAAACCGGAAAAAAAAGCGTTTAAGACTTTTTCTTTTTTCATCTTAGGTGTGCCTTTTTCAAAATGTGGACAAGGATTGTGAACTTTCTACCAGCCCGGTTAAAAATGGGGAGTATAAAGGGTTTTTTGTTTGTTTGTTCGGACTTTTTAATTAACTGTGTGCTTTTGTAACTACTGTAGATTCCCACTAACTCTAACTTCCCGCTAACTTGAACCAATTTTGTTTTCCCTTGGCTCAAATTTACGCCGATAACTCGAACTCTATTGTAAAAACGTCCGTCGGTAAACCTCAAAATGTCAGAACATAGCGGGTTGACGCGTCGAAATCTTATTTTTATGGAATGGAAACGTCCTTAATTAACTAGAGCGAAGCCTTTGTTTTTTCCTTGATAGGTTCTTTAAATTTCGGCTTAAATTCCCAAACTAAACTTTCTTATCAAAAGGTTGTTATAAAACAGACTTATTACACTCAAGTGACCCGTGATTGTGAAAGAATGATAATACCACGGTATTTGATCAATTTTTAGGACAGGATAATCGAAATTAAACGCTAAGCCCGCTTTTGTACAGTAACAACTCTGCTAACCTCGAACGCGCGAGGTTCTTACTACATAAATAATGATTATTAATCAAGGAAAGTTTATTCTAATTCCGTTTTGGTTTCTCGTATGGTAATTTATCTATAATCAGGCTCACACCAGCTGTTTAACTGCTATTATTGGTTCACCTACATCATTAAAGTAAAGTAAAATGATTCATACTTGAAATTTATCTTTCTCGAAATAAAGCAATATCAAAGCCTTTCGTCAACTACGAGTGCTTTCCATTTGCCAGAACTGACCAACCAGACAGGCCAATCAGTAAATCGAATGCGTCATTTTGAAAGGAGGACGCTGTAAAATCTTGAAAAATAATAACTCCGAAAATGGTACGCACTAATTAAGAAATTCAAAGGACTAGGATAAAACTCATCCTTCAAATTGGTACATTCCGTTTACAAACTGACTGATCTGGCCGGCCAGTTCTGACAAATGAAAAGCACCCTACGTTTCATGTGCTGCATTTTAGTCCCCTATCTGCGGCTTCTCTTCTCTTCCAAAATCAAATGTCACGTTATCTCCGATCAGCGTAAAAGGTGCCCACTGCCTCAGGTCAGAAAAGCCATTAGCTCTCATCCACTCCATGGTCTGATGCAAGGATTCGCTGGCACTCTTTCCACGAACAAGGTGTTCGTAGAAACGACTCATAAACTGTTCTGTTGCTTTGTCTTCTACAGCCCACATTGCTACTAAGACTGAGCGAGCACCGGATCCTAAGAAGGCACGAGCGATTCCAACAACCCCCTCGGACCTAATCTGGCCCTTTGCACTGTGACAGCAGCTAAGTACCACTAGTTTGGCTCGCAGCTGAACATTTGCAATATCAGCCATTGTCAGCAGGTAGTCCTCTTCATGTGGAATTTCTCTGGGAGGAAGTACAGGGGCAAGTGCGATTTGTCCACTGTCGGCATTTCCATGAGCAGCGAAATGTATCAAAGCCACAGAATCTATGTTTTGAACTACTGCCTGCTTCGTTGCTTGCTGTCCAAGCAAAGGCTGAACGCCAAGCAATCGTCCAATCATCTCAGCTTCCTTCCTTGCACAGGGCAATGGACAAAGTTTCTTAATACATCCCTTGTAAAACACTTTGTCGACTTTAGGCTCACCCACTATCAGTGCACCGGTCTGACTGTGATAATCCCTTGGACTGTCCTGAATGAGTTTGAGAGTCGTCAAGGAAGGCACGATACGGATCCTGGACGTTTCTGATAAATATTTCCCGTTTTCAACCTCAGTGGCATCCTTCAACGCTGCAAATGGAACATTGTACAAGAGCCGATCAGGAACAATGATGACTTCGGATTGATCGAGTAAGTTTGCTACAGGAGCGATAAGCATCTTGTAACAATGAGCAAGACTAGGTTCGTCTTCTTCCTTTTTGAATTCATCCTCTTCGCTTTCTCTGGGACGGGAAACTACCATACCATCGTTCTGAAATGGTGTACATGTCGAGTGACCACCGTTAAAAGGAGCGGGTAACGATCGATCTTCGCAGCGCTCTTGAGGTAAAACATGGAGCCTTCTGAAGAACCCTTTGCCAAAAATTTCATCCACACTTCTTCTAGCAGCCTCTCGCTTGTCAACAAAACAGTCATTGGCGTCTATTCGTCGGAAAATTATGGGTTTGTTTGCTTTAAGAATCCACAGATATATATACTGTCTAAAATAGGAAATGTACAGACAAGTACAGTCGTTTTCTTTTTTCATGATCTTTTCTATACCAAACGATAGCCTCAGATCGACTGATGTCTGTTTTTCAACGGCGTATTGAGCTGACATTAAGTCTGCTAAGGCTCTTGCCCGTCCAAGCTCTATAACGTAAATCGCTTCATCAGCGTTCTCAAGAGCACATAACAATGCACCAAGCTTCCTGTAAGGAGAAACAGTCTCTCCATCAAAAAAAGATATCTTAAACTGGTCATTATCTCTCAGGTAATTTCTCATAACCTCGCACTTTTCAATGCTTGAAAAAAGATTTGAAATAGCTTCATGAACATTTCCTTCTGCTAAAATGTCAGAAGATAGGCTGGCATAGTTTGTACATTCAGTTTCAACGTCGTTGATCTCTTTACTCAAAGCAATAGCTTTCGTGTGAAATTCTCTAGCCTTAGTAAGTTGACCAAAATAACGATAAACATTTCCCAAGTTTCCATAATCTATTGCTTCTCCTTGTCTGTCTCCAATTTCTTTCCTGATAGCAAGTGCTTTCTGAAAATGTACTTCAGCTTTTTCATATTCACCAGTAGATCGAAACACAGTTCCTAGGTTTCCATAGCATAAGGCCTCTCTATTTCTATCTCCAATTTCGTTTCCAATCACGAGTGCTTTCTGAAGATATTGCTCAGCCTTGGCAAATTCACCAACAGATAGAAACACGGCTCCAAGGTTTCCATAACAAGAGGCTTCCCCATTTGTGTCACCAATTTCTTTTCTTATCATAAGTGCTTTTTCAAGATATTCTTCAGCCTCGTCGTATTTACCAACAGAAGCAAACACAACTGCCAGATTTCCATAACAAGTAGCTTCACCTACCCTATCACCAATTTCTTTTTTTATCACCAGTGCTTCTTCAAAACATTCTGCAGCCTTGTCGTACTCACTACGAGATCCGAAAACAGTTCCTAGGTTACTGTAACACGCGGACTGATCTTTTCTGTCTCCAATTTCTTTTGCGATTGCAAGTGCCTTATGCAGAGTTTCTTCAGCCTTCCCATATTCACCAAGATATTGAAACACAGATCCTAGGCTTGAACAAAACGAGGATTCTCCTTTTCTGTTACCCACTTCTCTACTAATCATAATTGCTTCCTGGAGGTATTCTTTAGCCTTAAAAAATTTACCAAGGGAATGAAACACACATCCTAGAATGCCGTAACATGAAGCAGCTACTTCTCTGTCACCTATTTCATTCGTGATCGCAAGTGCTTTCTGAAGATATTCTTCAGCCTTGTCATATTCACTGAAACACAGAAACGCAGTTCCTAGTTTTACATAACATGATGCTTCTCCTTTTTTATCAGCAATTTCCTTGCTGATAACAAGTGCTTTCTGATAATACTCTTTGGCCTTGGCGTATTCATCAAGATCAAGAGACACATTTCCTAGAAACGCGTAACAGTTTCCCTCTTCTTGCCTATTGCCAGTCTCAACCATTATGCTGAGTGCTTTCTCGCAAAGCTCTTTTGCTTGTTGATATTTACTTTGACTTTGGTACAATTTGGCCATTTGCAAGGTTATGATCCCTTCTTTGGTTCTTTCACCCTGTCTGCGGAGTATTACCAGAAGATTTCTGCAGCATTCTATTGCACTTGTGTAATCAAAGATATCGCTGTACCCTTTCACCATTATAGTATATATTCCTCTGTAAGATAAATTTACAAATTCTTGTTTTTTATCGAGCGTTTTGTTGCTGAGGAGTATCAAACATTCCTTGCATAGCATGATAGCTTTCAGGACACGCCCAGTGTTGAGAAGGAACATGGCAATGCTCATACCGATAAAAAGTTCGTCTCTGATAACACCCGTTATGTTGTCCATGACAGTGTTTCCTGCGGGAAAATAAAAAAAGAAAGACTTTTTGTTCACTTAACGTTGTAAAACGAACGAAAAAATCAGCAATGGAATTAAAGGACTGGTTATTCTCCAAAGAGGCGAGTATATTTATGTGATTTTGTGGACAAAACCGGCTTTGCTGTTTTGCAAGAAATTGTTTTTCTTGCAGTGTTGACACTGCAACTTGTTTACACTTTAGCTACTGCTAACTTCAAAGCACTCTTTAAGTTACTGCTAACTTCAGAGCACTCTCTTGAGCTCATTTTTTCGGTCCATGTTCATTATTTCCCTTGGAGTTTTTAAGTCTCAGGTAAAAATAATAGTCAGTCGAACAGACGTCTCGCAACACTTTATTGTTGGTATAAACTACTGACAAGTGTTTCTTGCATATATTTCAAATTTTAGCATTTATTTGTGACAAACTTGACAGAGAACAAACGCAAATACTTAAAAGAATAGGATACCTGTATAACAAAGATTAAGATGTGTGAGTATTTTGACTGAAAGTCTCTTCAAAGAACGTTAAAATCGAATGTAAAACTGAAGTGATTTCATTTTAATCAAAACAAAGCTTACGCAAAATATTTATATATTTATTCGCTTGTTTGTGCAAATTTTTAAAGATCGTTCTTTAGTTTTTGTCTGGGTCAATTCCAAAAGCAATCATCCCCCCCCCCCCCCTACCCGGGCAAACCCCTGAACATTTGACTTTTGACCTGATCAAATTCCTCGTTATATGGGCTGATTTCGTGGTCAAATGCCTCACTGGTTGGAGCTGAAAAGTGATCGTGTTAGTTTTTTTTTGTTGTTGTTGTTGTTGTTGTTGTTGTTTTTTTTTTTTTTTCCTTTGTATTCGATAGCTCTGGTATTTGACGAGAGAATCATCAAAGAAATAGTTTCACAAGTACGGCACATGGAATAAACTCCCGAAAAAAATTACGCATGAATGCATCCCAATTCATCCCAGTGCATCCCAATTCCAAATCTTTGCAATGGTTTATTTCTGTTATGGTATCCCTTCTTATTTAAGCATTTATTATACTTATTTCTTTTTTTTTTTTTCCATCTGTATTATGTCAACAGGTGAAGCTAATAAAATAAAAAAGTTAACAAATAAAGAAGCCTCGACTGTGCTCTGTTCTGTTGTAAAGCACGCAGGAAGCGGCCGAGAGCACGAAAGAAGTCACGAGACGTAGTCGAGTGTTTCTCCCTACTTCTTGATTGCTCTAGCCGCTCCCTAAGTTCTATACAACAAGACAGAGCACAGTCGAGGCTTCTTTATTTGTTTTATGATAAAGAATTCTTTAATTTCCCCCCGCATTCAACCTCATTTTCAAAACCAACTTCATTTTTCGAACGAACAGATCTGGCGTCAAAGTGCATCTATACTCTGATAAAGCACGCTAAAATAAGCCAATCACATTGTTAGAATGTTTCAAATGATCTGATTGGTTGAACAACTCGAAAGCTGTCAGACATGTCAAAACAAGGCATCAAAGTTTACAAACTTTGCTCAGCTCGAATGTAACGCCAGTGACGTTAGCGCTTCTTCAGTTTTTCCATTTAAAAATCAGGATGGAAAAGTAAAATGTTCATTGAAATCCGGTGGATTTGTGGCTCATAAAAAAAAGGGACGTCATCAACATGGCAACTCGAAAACAAACTGCTTTTTAAAGCTGTTTAAAAAGCTTGCGGCAGGTAATAAACCAACTGCTGCGCTGTGTTTTGTGAATGAACAACAGTCGAATTTACGGGAGCAAGAGGATTGCTCGAACTGTTAGGAAAAGGGCTGCTGTGACTGCTGTGGCCTCCCACTCAATGCTCCAGAGAGGATATCTGAACAAGCTGTTAGTTGTTCACTCGAAGGGCGAGCGTTGTAATTTCTGAGGCTTGCTTCACTGCGGTGAGCGGAGGTGGCCATGATGCGGAGTGATAGAACTTGCACCGAAAATGTATAGGATCTTGTAAGCTTATATATTTGTGTATTTGCTAGCTAATTAAATTTTCAGTTCTCTCAATTTTTTGTTTGACCTTTTTGTACGAGAATATAGCTAACGAGCGTTCACGGGACCTTTTAACACTGTTTTTAAGCTTGTGACATTTTTACATCTTTCGTTCTAAAACTTGAGCTGTCCATTTTATGCCGGCTATGTTTGGTGTTTATCGTCTCTGCCTTCGATGCAATTTCGACAAATTGGGCGGTTGACATGTTTGCAAATCTCTGTTTGTTTATGTTTCTACTTGGCTCTGTGTTTTAGTCGTTAACTTCTTCGGAAACTTCACTTTCAATCACCGTGTTATTTGTATTGGTTTTACCTCGCATGCGCACAGGATGGTCTATGTCCATTGAAGCTGAGAGCTCGTTTGCGTTTTCTAGGTTATAAAAGGCGTCTGGATCGAAAAATTATAATAATAATAAATAAATAAAACCGAGAGAGAGGTCCAGGCATTTCACAAACGGGCTGATAGCGTGACACCGTTGCTCCATGCATCTGTACTCTGATAAAGCACGCTGTCCGCTGTTTCAACTAATCAGCCCGCGCGTTATATCGAAATTTTATTATAAAATAAGTTGTTGAAAACTGCATCATTGTATAATGCAAATCCAGGGATTTGATTAGCTAAGCAGTCATGGTATATGAGTCATTAAACCATTTCCGAGGAATAGCGGCCATTAAACTCTCTACTGATGGTTTTTACAAAGCAAAATCAGCAAGATCTAGCAATATTTCTTTATTGTTTTTAATAACACAATTAGTTGGATATGAGATGATTATAGTTTTGGAACGAATTTCAAGATAGCTGGCACCAACTCTCAAATCAGCAATTTCGTCTCACTCTTCAAGATGTTTTGTTTGGAATAATAACTAAACCAAGGGAAACTGTTTCTATGGGACTGTAGCAGAACCCAGATTCGACCCAAAATCCAAGCATTTCAAGGTAAAATAGTCATCAAATATAAAACCGAAAGAAAGATCAATAACACAAACTTCTTTAAGAAAAAGTGGGTACTATCCCCAGTTTAATTGAAGAATTGCATTACAAACAAGAAGCTGTTTCCAGCTTATACTCGGGCCATATTTGACTGTGTGGTGCGTAAAGCCTACAATCTTTTAACAGTGATAACCTCCAGCATCGCCAATCCCTCCAGATAGATAGCCTGTGCGCAAGCTCTCTTGGGGGTGGATCCTCTTTTCCCCTCCCGCCCCCCACTGTACCCCCAAGAGAGCTTGCTCGCAGGCTACCAAATAGATAGATACAGAGATATAGTGAAGCAATAAGTAACCAGCAGATAGAATTGCATATCTTGCAGTCAGAATGAAATAGAGGGGAAAACGACATTTGTCATACGAATGCTGTTTTATAATCGCCGGGCTTTAATCCTTACGTTGTCACCTTTCGTTTAGAGACAGAAACCATTTGTACGGTCCTAATATGTATGTGACGCCGAGTCAATGACGGATCGTAATTTTCGGTATGATATAGACCGGGGGGGGGGGGGGGGGTTACTCCGTTATGTGACCTTAACGGAGACGTGCGGCCCGATAGGGTATGGTTTTCAGGGTGTTTTGTCTTGAACGGGTCATCTATTTCATCACTTTCTGTCTTAAACAGGGTATCCCTACATGACCTAATGGCTTAAACAGATTATGATTGCCAATGCATTAAAATACAGTAAAAAAAACTAGTGTATTCTTATTTCATTCTAGTCTTAAACAAGGTGTGATTTTGGGTTTAATGTCTTAGAAAGAGCCTGAAAATTTTGAATTCTGTCTTACACGGGATAGGGAAATCGGAGAATTTTGTCTTAAATTGGGTCAGGGTTTGAACGCCCGGGCCGCACCTCCCTACTCAAGCATCTGTTGAGCAACCCCCCCCCCCCCCCCCGTCGGGATCTAGAGTAACGTTACGCATCACGCATACGTTTATATCCTTGTACGTTTTTCAATGTTTCGCAGTTTGTATTTTTAAATGAAATTCAGGGGAAAGCATTTGTTATTCACCTTTCATTTGAAGACAGAAACCGTTTCTACATTGATTGTTTCTCTATAGTAAACGTAAGACATCTTTATCTATCTTGGCCCGCGAGGTCACAGACTGATTTAGTGGCCAAATTTTCGGTTAAACAAAACTAACCTTGAGGCACTCAGGTTAGCCTAAAAAACACTCCGGTTAGCCTAAATAACACTTAGGTTAGCTTAAATAGCTCCCCGGTTAGCTTAACGGTTAGCGGTTTATGTTGGGGTTGTTCATGCCTCGCATGCCTCGCATGTTTTGTTCATGCCTCGCACGTCTGGCTCGCATATTGTAAACACTCCTCACGGCCCGAAAAAAAAGAACGCGACCGAGAATTTAAAGAATTTGATAACACGACAGAAAACGTAACTCGTACCAGCCGAGTACAAAAAACGAGACCGAAAACAATAACTCGTGGCCCGAAGTCTTATCTCTCGGCCCATCGCGACCCCAAAAAGAAAAAAAGAATTTGATAATGCCACCGACACCTTAACTCGGTCCGCCTTACGGCCCGAGTAATAAACGTTTGTGTGGTATTTACAACCATAAGTGCAACTGTAACGCATTGTAAGTCTCTTTTTCTCTTTACTTCGTCAGTAGTAGTATTCAATTTTATATTGTAACTATTATGCGTAACTGTATATTGTAAGTGATCTTTTTTTTTAAATAGTCATCAAATATGAAACCGAGAGAAAGATCAATAACACAAACTTCTTTAAGAAAAAGTGGGTACTATCCCCAGTTTTAATTGAAGAATTGTATCATAAATAGACTTATGTGGTATTTACAATCATAAGTGCAACTGTAACCCATTTTAAGGACGGTGCCTACTATTGTTACTGCGCATACGCTCTGCGTATCTCGAGATACTCGGGTTTCCTATGGGTGGTGCCCACTAATGCAGGGATAATTTTGCGCGGTTTAAAACTATACGGAGAAAGCAGAACTTAGCAAGTGCTTTTGGTATCTCAAAAGAAAATTGGGCGTAACCATGCATTTTTTAGAGATAATTAAGCTTCAAGTTAGGAAAAAATCCCATACATTGCTTTATATTTCGGCGCTTTTCAGAGATATTATTGCTTAATTATCTCTGAAAAATGCGTGGTTACCCCCATTTTCTTTTTGGATTCCAAGAGGCCTTGCTAAGATCCGTTTTTCCCGCATAGTCATAAACCGCACAAAAATACTTCGGTATTAGCACAGGTAGCCCAAGCTCGAAATATGAGCGCTAGTTACGCATCGGTTGAAAAATATAAGGATTTGTATGGGAGAAAAACGGTTTATTTTAGGGGCTAAAAATATGAACGAATTTTTAAATAAAAATCACCCACCTTACTTTTCTTGTGTATTTCTTGCCTCCTATGTGGTTTTTAGGGCGATTTAGCGCGATTCCAGTGAGTTTTAGTTCCATCGCTCTCTCTCTATATATCCTTATAGAGAGAGAGCGATGGAACTAAAACTCACTGGAATCGCGCTAAATCGCCCTAAAAACCACATAGGAGGCAAGAAATACACAAGACAAGTAAGGTGGGTGATTTTTATTTAAAAATTCGTTCATATTTTTAGCCCCTAAAATAAACCGTTTTTCTCCCATACAAATCCTTATATTTTTCAACCGATGCGTAACTAGCGCTCATATTTCGAGCTTGGGCTACCTGTGGTATTAGTAGGCACCGTCCTTAAGTCTCTTTTTCTCTTACTTCGTCAGTATTAGCATTTAATTTGATATTGTAACTATTATGGTAGTATTAGAAGTAACTTTTAAAGGGGCAGTATCATGGGAGAGCGAAGGGAGATATCATGATTTTTGGCCAAAATTCACTAAATGTAAACTTTGAACACTGCGTTAATTAATTTCTCAATCGCTAATTTAAAGAAATATTAATAGTGATTCTAAGACGAAAGGTTGAACCAAAATATAGTACAACCGGCGATTTTAGTGCGTTACAACAGCGAAATTTGAAAACGTCCGCCAGACGTTTTCAAATTTGAACCCCTCTCCATCTTGCTCATCTGCTGGCGAAAATATCCGTAGATAGTTTCTTTGCATTCTGATAGTCTTTTAGTAGAATTTTGTCATTACATCTTGGCTGCTATCAAATGAATAGCGTCTTTTCGATTTTCAATGTGTTACTAAAAATAGTGTGATACTGTCCCTTTAAGTACAACTGTAACTCATTATAAGTCTTTTTTTCTCTTTACCTTGTCAGTAGTAGCATTTAATTTAATACTGTAACTACAGCCGAACCTCTCTTTGCGACCTCCTCTCGTAACCGATCACCTCTGATTGGCGACCACTTTTCCAAAATACCAAAAGTTTTCAAGTCAAATCACTTTAGATGGAACCTCTCGTAAGCGACCACTTAAATTTTCAGTTGTTTTTAACCTCCTGTAGCCGACCACTTGACACAAAATATGCTGTTTCGCTCACGGGTGGAAATTGCAAAATGTGTCGATGTAACATATTGACCCACATCATTACAGCGGACGACGTATTGAAATCTCACAGCCGGAGCTACCGGAAGTATCTCCCGAAATAGCTTAGCATTGAAACAATTGATAACATACACATGCACTATAGTGTACAATGAAATAAACTTTAATCAGGTTGAATCCCTTGTAGGAAGAAACTTTCTTATCTTGTAAAAAGCACGCTATACATGCATGACCGGTGATGACTCTCTCAACCTTGTATTGGTCAACAGAAAAATTGAGGCGATAAAGAACGACAACTGGATTATGTAAAAAACAAACAAACGCGAAAGTTATAGATGTTTTAAGCTTGAAATTAACATTGCATGAATGCCGTTTACTGTTTGCTCCTAAATCATAAAGAAAAGTTATTACTTTGGGTTTCGATAAGCACTGGCAAAAGGGTTTGGTCTCCGCAATTACCATATGTAAATCACCCGAAATTTAGGCACCCTGTGGTCTGACCTCTGGTAAGCGACCACATATGGGGTTGTCGCTCACGGGAGGTTCGACTGTATTATTATTATTATTTGTTTTATTTTTTGGCTTTGTTTTGTAAATTAGATTAGTATCTTAAGTTGGTGTTGTTAGTATTGTAAGTAGAGTTATTTTATAGTTAATAAAAAAATATTAAAAAAGTCTGCAGCGTCACGCCCCAGTAATGCTCTTAAGCCTTCCTTCGCATTCACTGTTCGATCTGTTTGCCATAGCGTAATTTTTTCACCATGAAGTCTCGAATTTCCACCGTTTAAATTGTCGATTACTACTTAGAAGTTATTCCTTCGATTTACCGCTTTAAAAGGTTTGTTTTCTCTCTGAAAACGGCTTAGTGGAGTCTTAAATTCACCCACGTGGCCGCCATTTTGAAAGAAAGCCTTTTCTTTCTAAGCCCCAGATCGTGGCTGACGTCATACAGGTAGGGATGAGTGGGTCCTTTACCTCGTGATAAACGCGCCGATAATGGATTTTGAAGGGGCCGTTTTTGTTGAAGACAATCAGAACAACGGATCATTTCTGGGAGTGAGCAGAGTTT
The DNA here is from genome assembly GCF_977016875.1 of Pavona decussata. Taxonomy (NCBI): domain Eukaryota; kingdom Metazoa; phylum Cnidaria; class Anthozoa; order Scleractinia; family Agariciidae; genus Pavona; species Pavona decussata. Next base: position 1,396,592 of record NW_028145435.1, on the reverse strand, counting down.
AATCTAGGTTTGTTAAATAACTTAACGTGCAAATTTGTAGCAACTATGAAGAAGGAAAAAAGTGCCCTGCGGAATTTTAGGCACGGTATGCCCTAAGGGCATCCCGCGTAATTAATATGCACATTTGTCAGCTGCGATGAAAAAGATACCCGGCCGAATTTTCAACGCGGTCTGCCCTCGGGGATTAACATACGGAATTTTCAACGCGGTCTGCCCTCAGAGGATCCCGCATAAGAACTAACCTTTTATCCTTCACTTACTAGGCCTTCACACTGACAAAGTATGAGTTTAATCGATTTTTGGACCGTGGCCACATTTTTGGAATTTTCTTCGACTTTTACTGACATTTACTCTAATATTATAAAGTAGCATGGCGAGATTGTCCAATTTTGAGTATGAGACTACGTAAAAGTTTAGTATGGAAGTTTAGTTTGTAACTGTTTCAAGAGTTTGCATGGATGATAAATGCTTCTAGATCCTAACATTGAAGGATTGCGGAAATAAACACAGCAATCACTACAACGGATAATTGATCCTCAGTATATGTATTTGGGGCCACACTGTAGATTGCTAGGACGTACACAGGCTAATGTAATGACAGTATTTGTATCAGATAAAATCACCCCTCTATATATAAAGACGATGGCTCACCGTTCTACCAACTGTGCAAGATACCCGCCGCTGCTGTTCACCTGATCGATTGCAAATCGTCGGAAAATGTGCAGCGTCATCGCACGCGAACGTACACTGTAGCTTTGTGAAAGCCGCGAATGAGTAGAGCATATGAACGGAGCCAATAGAAGGTAAAATAACTATTTTCATACCTACCTTGATCTTCCTGTGCTACTGTCTACTTCTGTGAATGAATGGTTTCCAGACGGCAGGCCAAGAATTTCAAATGCAAAACACGGAATATGATCCACCAATTTAGTATTACGAAATTGTTGTCAGTCAGGTAAATTCAAGCTGGGAATTGTGTTACATAACAATGAGAGACCATTGCCGGAAACCGGATATCTGGTCACACTTCACCGATCTTTCTATCTTTTGGCGACGAGGAAATGATGTGAATGATTTTGACGGGATTTGTGCAACCGAGTATTAAAGGAGATTGTAACTGCGAGTGTTTATTAAAAAACGTATACAGTCCTCTGTTGAGTGACATATTTTGTACAACCGTCATGCAACGCTTCTTGTTGTGTGTGACCCCAAACTCCCAAAGACACCGCCTACTACGGCGGTATGCGTCACGACCCACAAAGGTTGCTGGGTAAAATATGGAAATGGCTCATTTGCCTCTGGTCACGACACAGGAAGCCCACACAAACGGTGTGACCGTTTGTATTTTGAATTTATAGAGGAAATGTACGGGAATGTCGAAAATCCTCGTATCACCGTACTAGATTGCGATAAATATTCTCATTTAACATCAAAATAAACGTATTTTAAACTTAAATGTTGTGCGTTGTCGTTCTTGAGGTTGAAGACGGCGATTTTAGCGATTCGAAGGGTTCGGCGTTGGACGTTCACTCGAATGACTATTAACGTCCAACCCCGAACCCTTCAAATCGCTAAAATCGCCGTCTTCAATCTCTTCTCTCTCGCTCCAGGGGGCGGGAAGATGAGAGACCCTGGGAACGAGGCTGGGTCTCTTCTCTCTCGCTCCAGGGGAAGGGAAGATGAGAGACACTGGAAACGAGGTTGCGCCTGGCCTACTACGAAAAATCCTCCCTTTTTACCAAAATTTGATCTGCTTTATTAAAAGGAATACAGTCAACTCTCTCGTAAGCGAGCACCCTTGGGGCCATCCCCAGAGATCCAGGGCAGTCAGTCGGGTAGAAGGGATTTTCATGGGCGAAAGTTTATTGTAAGAACGGCAGAGCAGAAAATTTTTCTGGCCAATCAAAAGCGGGGAATTCAAATGCTTCTGGAACTGGTTCAGGGGCTGTCCCGTTCTTACAATAAACTTTCGCCCACGAAAATCCCTTCTACCCAACTAACTGCACCTGGGTCTCCGAGGATGACTTGGGGCACGACAAAGTGGTCGCTTACGCTTACTAGTCTGGCTGTAAACTGTTATTATCTGTCAGCAGTCCGGGGTAGCGACATTTAAAATTGAACTTCTGTCACTTTTGAGTGATGATTCACTAACGATCATCCGTGATTGTGTTGGGTGGTCGCTTACCGGGAACAGAAAATAAAAGAATATGTCAAAAATCTGGCCTAAACAGCGGTCGCGGTACCTTAAGAAGTTTTAGTGGTGTTCGCTTCGATGACCTGGGTTGTGGTGCATCGCAGTGGTGGCGCAGATGTACCTGGGACGTGCCCCCGGTGAATTTAAAAAAGCGCGCTAAAAGGTTATTGTTTGGCGCTTTTTTCAACATTCCTTCAATAAACATGGATAGAACCCTGGTAATTCGTTGCCAGTTTTTGCTAGTTTTGTTGCTTGTAAGGAGATACATACGAAGAAAGCGTGAAGAAAAACGGAAGCGGAAGTTTTGGGTTCGCCCTATGCTTAGAGAAAGGAGCCAGCACGGACAGTATCATAATTTGTTTGCTGCGTAAGGCTACACGACAGGGAATATTTCTTCGGGTGAACAGAATGGTTAATTTGTCTTCTCGAGTTAATCTTCTTGTTTGGTAGATGATTTTTATTTTGGACGTAATGAATTGTGGGCTATATTTGCCTCTGGTACATCGCCGACCATCGCCGGTTCCGTTCACATAAAACATTTTTTTCGCCTGCGTTCCGAAAGAACCGCCGACCTGCCTGCGAAGTTGAACTCAAATCAACTTCGCGGGTTTGCCGGCGGCAAAGGCCGGCGATGGCTGTTGTTGCCGACGGCGTATGTTCTCATATGTAGGAACAGTATCCCAGGCAGTACCGGTGGCTGTGTCGCAGGTAGTTCGGCGGCATATGAGAACCAGGCTTAAGCCTGAAACAAGAAATAAAGAAGGCGAAAATTACAGCCGCGCGACTCTTGTGTCTTTAAGAAATGGCACTGAGAGATATCTAAACACACCACCACACAGTTTAGGTAAAAGGTTCACTCACTCTCACAACCCACGTTTTGTCCTCTCAAAACCAAATGCTTGACGCCAAAATTAAGCAGCTCAAACAAGAAGGCAAGCAAAACACCATGCACCAGCTAGCAATAGAAGAAGGAGACCTGGACAACCTCAAACCAAGTGAAGTTTTTTCACTCACCAAGCCGCTCTCCCATTTGAGAAATGTCTGGTTTCATGTTTCTCTGTTTTGGTGTCGTGCGGGCTTTGAAGGCCAGAAAAAACCTCAAGAAAACAGGCTTTGCGTTTGTGAGAGATGCAACAGGCTGCCCTTTCGTTGCGATGACGCACGATGAAACGACAAAAGACCATCCAGGGGGAATTTCCGTCAGAAGTGGAGAGCTTCGAGAGAAATGACCGAATGTACAAAACCACCTGTCCAACTCGGATGGCTATTCTACCCTGGAAGTCTTTCTCACAAAGCTCAATCCACGATGCGATGCACATAACCCTGTGGGCTAACGCTAGATTAACAGATCGAGGGATCATGGCAATTTCTGGCCACCGCAATGAAGCGAGGTTGCGAGGCTATCACAATCAGCCATCACGCCACCGGCTCTTTGCAAAGATAAAGGAGAACAACCATCTGCCGTTCAGCAAAGTAAAGCTACAAGAATTCCATTTCAGCAGCTGCCGTGTACAAGTTCCACCAGGAACATGAACAGCATCTCAACAGGAATGGCTCACCACAGCACAGTTGCGACCGGTCCACGGCCTACAGCAATATGTTCAATTCATGCAAAATCGGCAGCGTGAACATCACTTTTCATCCGAGTAACTGCTATCTGCTGATAAAAAGGATTCTTTCGCCAAGGCATTAACCTTTTTCAACCACATTTTTGTGAGAGTTAGAGACAGTAATTTAACTTAAAAAAACACTATCGTTCATTCGTTCAAACTGCGATTCCTCCTTCGGCGATTCAACCGGTTTATGCCCAAAATAGATCCCGATTTGTTATCGGTTCTCCCGCCTTACTGATGAATTTGAAGAGAATAACGACTTGATCAAGTTACAAAATAAAAAGCGTCGATTTTTGAGTGTTTTTGTCTTAGTAGTTATTTCATAAAAGCAATCAGACCGCACTTTCTAGGGGCTTACCAGTGTAATAAAACCACTTGGGATGTTGGGAGAACACTCGAAAAGCTTTCTCGTGTTCTCCCAACATCCCCCGTGGTTTTATTACGCTGGTAAACCCCTGGAAAGTGCGGGAAAGTATCACACAAATTTGCTGTCATTTCAAAATCCAAAAATGTTTGTCTGTCAGCAGAAACAACGAAAAAATTGTCAAGTTTGTTATAAATTATCACCCCAGTGCAATAAAACTGTCGATTAGTGCCTCTGGGTAGAGACAGAGTAGGCCGGTATGGACTGAAACTTGCAAATGTTAGGCTAATGTTTTCAAGTTCTCGCAAACAAAAATGCGCCAGAACAGATCACGAGTTGTTCCTTTCAAGAATTGAGTTGATTCCTTTCCTCTCGTCATTCTAGAATTATTTGGCAGCTGATTGACGTTCTTATTTCATCATTTTTAACAAGAGATATCAAAAAACCCATCATGATACTTCTCCTTTAAGTAATTGATACCAGGAGCCATAACAAGGAATGGAGACCGTAAGCGTGGGGCCCACACAACCCAATGTGTTGTACCAAAAAATCTATTTTTTAGAAAAAACTGCGCCATCCTTCTCGTCATAAACCCGCGCGGAATGCCGCGGATACAGGCAAATTTGCGTGGGGCTACTACCTTATGTGGGAAATGGCAGAGAAAGGTTCGGTTTCGACAAAATTATATAATTTTTAAATAAATGAAATAAATGTGCTGGTATATTTCAAGCCTGGTGAATGAACGAGAATGATGTGTTATTCTAGAAAGTGACACAGGCATGCTTTTTTTTGTCGAGTATGCCTGTGTCACTTTCTAGAATAACACATCATTCTCAATTTTTCAATACTTTGAATATAAAAATAACATTTTATTACCTTGTACACGTTTACGTTTCTCCGTCTAAACTTACTAAACCACAGGGGACAACTCCAGGAAATTATCCTGGCTGAGTAGAAAACATTAAACCTTACAGTACAAATATAAAAATATCCTCCTCAAAGCTGTTATACATAAACTTAAATTTCATTTGGGAAGTCAGTTTTAACCATTTATTTCAAATTGGTGGTATGTCCTTGAGAAGACGAGTTAAGGCCATCGTCTCAAGCGTTTTCAACGCGCTCACTGGCATGAATATTCGAAACTTCAACCCAATTTTGTAAATTGGGGAATCTTTTAAACGGAAAATCTTTAAAATGGGGAATCTTTAAAACGGGGAATCTTTAAAAGCGGGAATCTTTAAAATGGTATATCTTTAAAAGCGAGAATCTTTAAAACGGAAAATCTTTAAAACGGGGAATCTTTAAAAGCGGGAATATGGAACTTTGTGTCCGGAAATTGAGCATAAACCAATTAAATTAGCGAAAAACAAAATTCGCTTTGACTTGTAGCTTTCAAAAGGTGGTTTGGACGCTGGTATTCAGAGGTAGTTAGAAATTCGATCATTCATTGTACAGTATCTCAACATTCTTGGAATAGTTTTATAGCCAGCTCTATCACCTTTAATTTGATAGAGGGAGTTTAGGTATCTACAGTTGAACCGGACACGCTACATCGCTTGGACGCGAGACACCTCGAAGGTATACGGTAAGTGGGAATGTGTAAAATGAAGAAAGCGAAAATCTTTTAAAGCCAGAGTGAATAATCTTTAAAATGGAGAAACTTTAAAAGAGGATTCTTGCTCCAGCGAGGATCTTCTGTAGAGACCGAAAACCATTATTCTGCGGAAGTTTATCCAGTGTACCACGAAACAACCGTTGAGACAAACAGACGCCAATCATAGATAAAGATCAAATAACGCGAAAAGGTTGCAGCTCACAAGTCAAATATAAACTGGCCAGAAACTCTCCTCCGGCTTCAAAGAGTTTCTCGCCATCGAGTTTCGAGCCAGTTTGAATTTGACTAGCCAGTTCTGGGGATGTTGTTGTCATCCTCTCTTGGGTCGACCTGATCAGGCATCAGTATTTATAACACGAAGGTCGGCTGTGGTTGGTAGTTTTTGATTCTCGCTTCTTCGGGAAGAAACTGTCTTCTCAGCGGTTTACAGTTGTCAGGAGCCCAATGGTAATGGGTAATGGGCTCCTGCAGTTGTTTTATATTCAATATCCATATCCAATGCAATTTTGGAAAAGAGAATAGCCTAGCATGGATTTTATAAAAAGCAAAACCAGCTCACAAAATCCGGCAATGACATTTCGTTATGTTTTGCACATTAGTTTCGCGCGATTTAAAATTCATGCAAGCGTAGCCTCGTTTGCATGTCGATTAAGTTGTGAAGTCGCCATGTTGTATATTGGAGGGACTTGAATCGAGTCTAGAACATTAACCCAGGGATTTTTGAGTCCCCGTGTACCAAACGTATTTATGAATAGACAAGGAAACAGTTGATTGTGTTTTTCAAGTACATAGTAACAGGACGAGGTGAAAATGAGTTTTTATTGTACTTTTTTAATTTATGCGTGGTAGTGCTAGTCATAACAAACTGAAGGGCCCCCGCTGGGAGGAGACAATTAACTTCTTTGTGACTGAAATATTATTTTGGGACTCATTAAATTTATGTTAAAGGGAGCTTTGTTTCTTAAAATAAAACTATACTTAAGTCTTTTGTTAAATACTTCCACGTGCTATCTTATCAGCGAGGTCGATGTAGTGAATGGGATAGGCCGTTACTTAAACACAAGAAATCAATTCTTGTTTCTAAAAGTTCACGATATTAGAAAACAAAATGTATGTATTGTGACCTTGTTCATATGTGCCAACATGTTGGTCTTTTTTGTCAGTAAAGAATCACAATTAAGTAAACGGTTTTCTGTATCAAAAACAAAGACCACTTTTATCTCGTACAATTAATTATAAAGTCCGTGCAAATTGAAAAAAGGCCGGGTCATTATTACTCACGATGATGGCACCAAATCTTTTCAAACGAACTGAGTTTTGTTGTGCTTCGGATGTAATTTAAGCCTCGCAAAACGGGCAAGTTTTTTGTGAGTTTATGAGCTCACTAGATCATTTTATGATTCACTCAAAAAAAGGTTTCAATTTTTTTAAAGTGCAGTATGACACGTATTCAGAAACAATAAACACAGACACAGTGCCGATCAGTCTCCACATGCTTCACTTCGCTTAAAAACTTTTTTTAGAATAAGATAAAATGATTCAGTAAACTCACAGACTCACAGAAAAGTTTTCATCTTCGAGCTCTCACAGGAAAAATAAAATTATTTTATTTATTTATTTTATTTATTTATTTATTTTATTTTTTATTTTTACGTCTGACCGTGGTTAAACAGCAGTTGCGGCCAATTACCGCAAATCAAAATCTATCATGATTGGCATGTACACGTACTAGTGCGTCAAACGTGGCGTATAGATATTACCAAAGAAGGCTATGTCCCTTTTAGAAAAGAATTTGACAATTGAATACCTTTCGCGAACATGGTTATCTTTGAAATCTTTCTGCGCTACAAATTTAACTTGGTATCAAAGCAACTTAGAAAAAATTCCTAAAATATCACCTATGCACCACCAAGATATTGTTAATTCCTATGTTATCTATGAGGACTATGAGAAGTTGAAATATCTCGTGGGACCTTTCATGAAAAGGGGACTTCTGGAATCATCGAAGGTAGACCTACTGAGCCCTCAGAAGCCAGTTTCTAGCCGGAATAAATCCTGTTTACTGAGAGATGTATAGAAGCACAATACAGTGCAGATTCGATTCTTGACGGAAACCCGCATTGTACAACTGCAATTATTAAAAACTGACTCATTGGACAATGCAGTTCCAGAAATTTGATTGGTCTTATCGGCCATGGTATATGACCCGTTATACTATGCCCCACAAACATGGTAAGAGTATGCCTCAGGAGGAAAGGAAAATATCACTAAATAGGCAGGATTTGGCGATTTCCCCAGTTGTCTAATAAGACAATTATTCCACTTGCGCTTGTTGGATACGAGATTATTATAGCCAAATCGGCGCTTCGCGCCTCGTTGGCTATCCATCATCCTGTATCCAACGCGAGCTTGTGGAATAATTCTTAACTGTCGCACACTAGGGAATAACTAAGTTAACGTTCTTAATGCATCTGAACAGTATCACAACATGTTTGTTGATGAGTAAACTTTTTGTTTTTACAAACACACATCGAGTTGCGTTTTTGACTATGTTTCGTGGCTCATTGAAACTTTGTATCTACAATGTATTCAAATGTTGTTTACTTTTACCGCAAGCACAAAATAATTTGCGCTCGGTAGTTACAGCTCACGACGTTCTGAAGAACGATAACAAACAACCTAACTTATCCAAAACAGTCATCTACATTCGCTTTTTTTCGGTCTGTAAGGAGATCAACCACGCACCAAACATATGGTTAACACACGCTGTGCTAAGATGGAAGTAAGACCGGGCGACTCTTAAAACGACAAGACAATGACAGTCTGTTGCCAATGGCGCGTGACCACGTGATTAGAAAGCAGTCCCGTCGGCTAGTAACAGTTTCTTTGTAGTGGAAATACAGCTTAAGTAAGTAAGCCTAAATTTTATTGAAACGCTAAAGTTATTGCTGTGGGCAAAACGAACAATCAAAAGCTTCCATAAACCACCTACTTGGCGCCACGCTACGAATGGTTGCCTGAACGGCTTAGTGGTCCACAATCCGTCACATGGTTTAACAGACGGTATTACTGAAAAGCCGCAGCCATTTTGAATGTGTATGTTAACCCGGGGTAGTCAATCGATAAAATCGATAATCGATAGCATTCGATAACAATCGATAAAATTCGATAAATCTTTTCAAAATTCGATAAAAATCGATAAAAGATTTCGTTGTGAGTAATCGATAATTATCGATTTTTTAATCAGGGCTATCGATTTTATCGATAAATATCGAATTTATCGAAACTGCATTATCGTTCCAATTTTCGAAACGGAACCACCGAAAGATATTAAAGAACTCGCAGATACACTGATAACAACGTTCCTGATCGTTAAACGATAAAAATTGCTTCATCTTTTCTACAAACGTTTAGTATTACCCAGGGTGTGTTGTATTTGATCCCTGGTTGATTGTTCTACTGTTTTATTTATTTGCTAATGTAACACAATCGCACGCTCGTTGCATTGCTCTTTCACCCAGACTTTAAAGGGACAGATTTTCGTGATTTTTTGAGTAAAGATATAAACAAATCATCTAGAGGCCCTCGGGCTCGTAATCTAAATGTTAAATAAAAAAAACCAACGGAACAAAGGCAAAAGAGACACGACAACCTAGAAAAACCGAAGAAGAGGCCGGAAATGGAAAAATAATTTACGTTAACAATAAAATATAATGCAGTCCGTTTAGTCTGTTGTACAGTGCTTGACAACCAACCATTTCATTGCCGCCTTTGAAATCTACATTTAAAGACCTTTAAAGAGTCACAATCAAACGCTCCCTCAACGGAAACAGGATAATTTTTATCGATTCAATAAAGATCGATGAATCCGATAAAATCGATAAAATTAACACTTCGTCGGCGTGTGAGTATCGAATTTTATCGATTGACCGATAAAATCGATATCGTTTAAGTTCAATTTATCGATAGATATCGATTTATCGAATGATTTTCCGATATCAATTTTTATCGATTGACTACTCCGGGATGTTAAGTACAGACAATGGAATTTCTATTTGGAGAGAGAAAGTCATTCAGAGCAGGTGTTTAATGTTTGATGGTTGATTTTAATTAATAAAATTCATTGCCAGACTTCGTGACGTCGACCTGCAAGACTAAAGGGAGTAAGACTGGGGTTTTAGTTGAAGTCTTTAGTTTAAGGCCGTGATATTTAAATGGGAATGGAATGAGTTTCGTCCCGAAATAAGCCTCTTCTCGGGCTCTTCCTTCGGTGAAATTTTTGTTTGGTTTGCCAAGAGTGGTTTCATCCCGCGGTTCCAAAAGTCATCTCACCCGGGGTGACTTTCATCCCGTCCGAGATAAAATTCGTCAAAGCATACTGTCTGATAATATGAGAATAACACTTCATTTTAACCAGGTGAAATATTGTTTTGTGTTCCTTGGTTTATGATGTTGTTCACTAATGTATATAATTATTGCAACTGGAAATAAAACGATGTTTTCGTCGAAGGTTCATGTATCTCTTGGCAGTGGAAAGTGTAGACTTGTCCAAAGTCGTCTCTTTATGCGCGCCGAAAAGAAAGTCTAAGGAAAGTGTCATGTTTACATGGAGTCAGTGCTGAACAATGGAATGAGATAAAATCATCCCCTGACGAACACATTTCACCACAGAATCAAATTTGCCAGACACCGAGATGGAACTCATGCCCGGATGACTGAGTTTCAACCCGGGACGAGAACACTCATGTTAACTGAAATAATTGATTTTCTAGGTTTGACTAGAGAGACATATTTGGAGAGGGTGTGTAATGTCTTACAGTCAGTTATCCTGGAGTATCTAGCTTCAAACTAAACAGCGTGAGAGAAAATACATTGCAGCTTTTCAGTAAGACTTGCTAACTGAAGAAACTGTGGTTTCATTTTGAATTTGTATTTAAATTAACGCTAAGCTCCATTTAATACATTTTTTATTATAAAATGGATCATTCACAACAGGTGTTAAAAATCCGTGGTCTATACTATGTTTTTGAGCTTCAGTAAAACTAATCATAAGTCAAAGTCAGTTTCTTTGAGGTCTTAGTTTATATTTTAAAAAGCACTGAAAAGACTTGAACGCTGACAAGTTCACGTGGATTTTTACTTCCTTTGTTTCAGCCCCTTCGTTATGGTCCCTAGCAACCGTTATGGTCCCTAGCAACGAATTGAAGTTCATTAAAACTTTGCCACCGAAAAAACTAATAGACACAGAAGTGAGAGCTCGGTGGTAACTTTTATTTGCTCAAACGAAATACAAAACACGTTCCTGAGAATCATAGGATCAAGAATAACACTGAATGCTGCGGATTTCTGCGCTTGCAACCATCTGAGCTGTCAAATTATATTCAAATTTTTCAATAAATGATTCTATAATTTTTTTGCTCAGCGATGTTTTCAAATTTGAGTCTAGACAGCCTTCTGGTAACTGAGATTTGAATTGTATGAAAAGGAAGAAGTAACCGCCGGAAAAAACAATTCGTAGAGGTTATTGAACAAATGGACACAGAGCCAAGCAATAATAGGTAAATAGAAGAAAGACCCTCGCAATGATTTACGTAATTTGAGCATTTGCGAAAAGAAAGCCTCTGCGATGCCGGTGCGGTGCTCTACCAACTAAACAAAATGATCAAACTAACTGGGAACTGGTTTATATATTTTAAGTTCGTAATATACCGTGAAGGATGAACAAATGAATATGAATATATGAAAAATATATTTGAACTTAGGGTGATAGATTAAACAAAAGAAAGGCCTTCGCAGTAATTTACGCAACTTAAACAGTTTCAAAGAGAAAGCCTTAGTCAGGCCATCCCCATAAATCGTTTCCAATCGCTTTCTCTCTCGTGAAAGTGTGTCGGTCGGTCAGTTTAGAAAAAAGAAAAGCAGAAAAAGGATACAACTGACAAATAAATGAAAAAATAAATTCATACTTAAATACATAATTTAAGATAGCCTTGTCTATGTCTTCCCTGTGACTGCCACTGTACTCCACCCGCAATCAATTCAGTTACAAGCTGTTTGAAGACATTGTTTTATAGAGAGCGAATTTAGACGTCAGGGTGATGTATACAAAACATGGAGGAGTAGTAAACTCAGTTCCATTTAGACCGTTCCGTTTTAACTCAACAAAGTACACGGCGTACTTTGTGCAAAAAATTGGGAGCCGGTTAACTTTCAGTGGGGACGCAGTCATTCAGTTAGAGGAAGAGGATGGTTAAATGTGTAAACCCATTATCCTCAGCCTTGCTTTATGTAAAATACCTAAAATGGGGGTAGTCAACACATCTGCCTTGACATATGAAATCGAAAATGCTCGGACCGTAAAATGTTTGGTCTGTGTTTTTGTTCGGACGGAATTTATATGTGCATTTTGATACTGGAACTTAAGGAGTTAAGGTGCATGCCCGCAGGGATATAGATCTTGTAAGTAATGCGAATATTTTTAACAATTATCCTGCAAAATCGCGTGGAATATCACCTGATACTTAGCCGACGAGGCCGAAGGTCAAGTTGGCTGAAATCAGGGGTACTCCACAAGATTGAGCAGGATAATTGTTTTATTATTCAACACATTGATAACATAGCACATGCAGTTTTTTTCCAGAAAAGCTGGAGACGATATTTATTTTGCCATTTTTCTCCCCGATACACGAAATAACGTATATCGCAAGATATCTGCTGACTACGGACAACGAATATCGAATGCACCATGATCCTATTTGGGCAGTGCTACGATGTGTTGATTAATCAGAACATGTAATGTAAGGCTTTGTATTTAGTGTATACTTTAATTATTATACTGATTTTAGTTGATAACGCACAAAACTCTATTGTCAATCTAAAAAACGCCTGGCCAAGTTCAGGGTTGCCCGTCATCAAAAAAACATTGTACTGTCGTTGTAACTGATATTTATGTAAATGTATGACGAATTTCCTTCCTTCTTTTAAGGCATCGTGTGTTTCATTTCGTCTTTTTTGGATAAGACTACAATCCATGCATGTGTATAACTTATGTTCTCAGTTACCTGAATTGTTTTATCTGATTTCTTCGTAATTCAACTTGTCTCGGTTTGTATAAGAGACCATCAAATGTCTTTGGCGTGTTCGACAATATAGTTTTTCTCGACTTAAAGCGCTTCACAGTGCCTGCGGATGAATACCGTCGCGTCACGTGATCAGTTTGAAGCAATCAGAGCACGCGTTTACCAAAGGTTGTTCTCTCATAGCTCATAACGTCCTTGTATCTCGTTCTCAAATAGCACTACACGAGGAAAGTAGGGAAGAATCCCCTTGATGTACGATAGTAAGTTGACTCGTGTACTATTCTGCCCCCTGGATTGTTGCTAAGACACATTTTATGAACAATGAATAATTCAGGAAATATGAGGCTTGCTATGTGTGGCAAGAGGCTACTACAACTGCCTTGGTGTCGTTAAACGATTCATGTAACAGACTACTTTAAAACCTTTAATCAAATTTCAGCCTCCGGCTGAGTGGGTTTCAGAGATGAAATCCAAGTCGAGAACCGAGAAGATGACGACCTCACCCCCCGAGAGAATAGAACGATAATTTACAAAAGATCGTGGAGCGATTGTGACTTTTTACTCTGTTGTAACTAGCACTGACACAATCAAAGTTATTTGTGCTCACTTTCTGTTTTAATAGCCATTGTTCTTGATATGTATTCCCAGGTACCTTGAATCACCTCTGTAGCCGTGTTATCATAAATTCACCCCTGCAAGGTTTGCGCAAGTTTGCGATTTAAAGGCTACTATTTATTAAGACAACAGTGACATTTGTTAGAGCAAAGTAACAAACAAATAGGCGCCTATAACACTTTAACTACCCAGAACTCGAAAAGTTGGAAAATGAATAAAGAGACTATCAAACTTTGCTGACATTTTGAAAGCTGTTTTTAAACAAAGAGTACAAAGTACTCGCGGCTTTCACACTTTTAGACTCTATAAAGACTTGAATGGACACACCTAAGGTTTTATGAAATACACTAAGACCACTTTGTAAACCATACAGTATCACAAGAACGTACTGCTCAAATTAAAAGCTCAGCTCAGTGTCACATTGGAATAAAAAAAACTTAAGGATTTCGCCAACAGACTCAAAAGTTCGATCCACCTTGTACATAATAAACAGTACCATACGAAAGTACTGCTTAGCGCTGGGCTTTCATTTGAATGGCCACACTTTGGGGTTACATCCACAGACTCAAAAGATAAAGCTACCTTGTACAGCATAATAAACAGTGCCATAGGAAAGTACTGCTCAGCACTGAGCTTTCATTTGAATGGCCACACTTTGGGGTTTCATACATGAGCGGAAAAGATGTGAAAATGCGTAGCCAAGTGCCTTTGAAGCAGAGGTTTAACTCGTGGATTGAAATGGTCAAGAAAGACAGAAAAATGCCTCGTTTTGCTTTGTAGTTTGGCCAGGAGAGAGTAACTTGAATTTAAGTGTTCATCAGTTGTTCTACATCGGCAAGTGACATGCTAATTTCAACCAAGCAAGTTAACAATTAGGTGCTTCTTGAGAAAAGGAGAATTATAATACGGAGTTGACTATTGAAGATGAACATGATCATGAATCACGCACTGAATCAGTACACTTGTATTGGCCACTGCCCAGGGATTATTTTCTTAAAGGAATGATTAACAGAGGCAAAATTGTAAGAGCAAAGAAGGCATAAAATAACCTAACAAAAAACACGTGTTTCTCCTCGTTATCGCAAAAGCTAAGAACTGATTGAAAACGCGATAATAGGGATAAGTTTTAAAGATATAAAAATAAACCCCTTGCTTTAGTTTTACTCTGAACTAAAATAAACATTGTTTAGGGAACAATTACACAGTGTTCTTTTGTCTGGTGTGAGAAAAACGTGCTCTCAGCTTTTTGCAGCGTCCCCTTTCTGTTAGCAAACATGCACTGCAGTGGCAGTCTTTGAATTTTTCTCCACCAGACAACACGTTTGGTGAAGATTGTATTGAAGAGCACATTTCACCGTTCTATATAACAGGTACTTTTGTGCATTATTCATCTCGTCTGTATGACAGGCTCCTCAAGCACGTTTTCTTTTGTTGCTTTTTCAGCCATGGCCAAAGGATTAATGGGCTTTCTCTTTCTTTCTCGCCAAGGGCTCAGTCAGTCTAAACCTACAGTCCTATACCCGGAGCAATGGCATTAATACTACACGATCCTGAAGTTTCTTATTTGTTTAATTCATTGAGCACCCCAGCATTAACGCGTTATGTTAATTTGTCCCAAGCCGAGTTTCAATTCGTCTGTTAGCCAAACAAAACAACCATTAATCCAAAAGTGGCTGCCATTTTTTTTAGTAGTCAATACGCAGGCGAAGGTTACAGGAATTTGCTTTTCCAGCCATGAAAAAACGGAGGGGCCAACGGTTCATTTTTAATTGCAGTTTTTGCGCAACTGAAAACAATGGTAATGATTTCAAGAACACCACTAATTATGGCGTTAAATGAAACTTTCATGTTAAATTTCATGTTGTCACGTTAGGTAACCGTGCTAACTTTGAGTACAATGAAACAAAACGCGGGAGTGTCGTTATCGGTTTGATGCATCTAAAAACCCTATTCAGAGCTTAACTGTAGGATGTTTTTTTATTTTTATTTTTTTCCAATAAAACGAGAAAAAAACAAGTACCGTGGTTTCAGCTTTGTTCTTCTATTTTTTTTTTCTTCTACCTCGCCTCAATTCTGAGTAACTTACAGTATTGAATTTCGTTGGGCGACGAAAAGGAAGAGCGGCTAATATCAAAAAACTGATCTGTTGCCAAATGACAATATTTGTTATTCGTACCTTTTATTAAACTATGAGTTTGCCCAAACACTTAAGCATCCAATGAAATTGATATAAGGTAATTAATACTTGGTTTGATAAAACGTACTTTCTTGCGCCGGGGGCAGTAATCAGTTTACTGCTATCCTGACACTGACAGCCATACCTCAATTCATGTAAGGTGTGACCGACTATCGCTTTGTTCTGTTTCTTAGCATTTTGTGATATCACCATTTTTCAATTCGTGCGTGAAATTATTAGGTATGACAATTTTGCGGTAAGACTTCCTGTTCACACTGCTTGTATCAAAACATTTTGTAAAGTGGGCGCACTTTTTCAATCTGTGCATAAAATCATCAAGTAGGATTGTTCAAATGAAAACTTTTCAACAGATTTTCCGTTTTATTCTGTTTCTCGGCATTTCGTGATAACACTACTTTTCAATCTGTGCATGAAATTATTAAGTTTTACAATTCAAATGAAAGCTTTGCGACAAGACTACCTGTTTACGCAGTTTTTATCTCAACATTTTGTAAAGCACTCTTTTTTAATCTGTGCGTGAAATCTTTAAGTGTGACAATTCAACTGAAAAATTGGCGACAGGACTTTCGATTAATTATATTTTAGTCTCAATATTTTACAAAAGCAGCTTAAGCTTGAGCGCTCTTAGGAAAGAAAAGGATCAACAGAGCCGCTTTTAGCTCAACTGCATGAGACATCGGTGCTGAGGCAACAAGACATTACGACTGAAAAACGACACCTTTCTAAAGCACGTTGTTGCAGTATTTAACTTAAAGAGCCTCCAAATCACTGCAATTGTGTCATTTTCAAAGAAACTGATCTCATTTGCATACCAGTTTGTCCCACGTGTAAGGACGGTGATGTAGAAATGTAAAGAGTGAAGTCCGCGGACGGTGGAAATAAATCACGTGCAACGAAAGGGGAAATGATACGACCACGCCACGACAGCAAATATTGATCATCATCTAACTTCTCCTCAATATTTCAATACGCAGTCAAACAGGAAGGTAACGAGAATAAGGGATTCTATCAGAATATATCGTCTCGATATACCCTCCACAGTTTCCAGTGGATATTGATTAAAAAGGAAATATGTGGTAAGAACATTGCTTTTTGTCTGTGTCATCTGACATTCTTTTCGTATACAGAGCTAAATCAGTCCTCTCTTAGCGGAAGTGGTCCAAAAATAACTTTTTCCCCTTGATTCTCTGCAGTACATAACGTTCAGCTGGTGCGTGGGAACGCCTAACTTTATTCCTGTCATGTTTCTTTCACTTTCCCACGCAGAAGGAAAATCCTGTGAAAACGTGATCTCCAAAACGCTACATTACGTCGGGTTATTGGATATTCCGCCTCATGCACCATGTTCCAGCCAGCTGTTGTGTGGAGTCCTTGCTTCATTAAAATAAATTTAATTTCATTAAGCAGAAGGGAGTAGGAGGACCACAGAAAATTGATATCTTGGGAAAAAAAATACTTTTGACAACCGAGATAAGTGTGATGGGCAATGTGCTCAGCTTAACTGATTAGCATTAAGGGTATAATACTCTGCCTTTTATTTTCATTTCTCGTGCTTTGAGTGTGTCCATTTCGAGAACGTAACAGGGCTTTGTACTTCATAATTACCAGTCCAACCCGCTACGTCTAAAATGATAATCCCGAGCACTTAGCTTCTGATCGTCATTGAAGATTAAAAACATTTCAACAGTTTTAGCACGCAAAATGGCACGAAGCACGCAACTTCCTGAAATTGTTGTTGCGATATGTGTTTCTCCTACCCACATTCAGTAATAATGTACCATAGAGTTATTAACTTAGGCTTACGCAAAAGCATATGCGATTCAATAACACCCACAATGTATTTCGATTCTCCCGTCCTTCCTTCAGTTCGTCAACCTTAGCTAACTGAGCGCCGCTTGAAAACAATACTTCTCAGTGAAAGCAGGATAAATTCAATCCATTAATGTTCGATGACGGATTTTAAAAGGTTGAAATTCATAACAATGCCATACAAGGCCCACAACGCTTTTATGGTATCATGCTATAAACTCCTGTTCACGAAAAATGAGATAGAACGCGCGATCTTTCACGCATCTGCGTTAATGTGGAGATAGACTAGACTGACAGATCATCGCTGTATACCGTGTATGTTACAGCTAAGAAGTTTTTCAGATGCACCAAAGGGAGATAAACAACCGCTGAAAATAATCGGGTAAACTCACAACCTATCAATCAATCGTACTCTAAGGCTCTCGTCATGTTCAGGCCTAGAACGTGAGCAAAAGGATATATCCATTCTTTTTTTACTATTATTTCCTTCCCTTTAATCGATGAATTCTAAAAGCAAGACAATTTTCCCAATACTTTCTTTCCAATCATTTACTGAACACCTAATGACACGAATTTTAATTACGCCGCGGTGCCGAGGTGAGTTGTAGATTTAGACTCACAACGAGGATTTCTACATAAGTGCTGCTCGATGTCGTTCTTCAAATTAGACGCTATATACAAAATCTATTTAAATAAATTCCAAAATGAACTAGACTTTTTTTACGCAGTAATTTATTGTTGTTGAATTCTACAAGACAAAGTGAGCAAGGGTGACAAAATTTCCATAAGGAATTAATCACTAAGTCTAACGTGTTATAATTTCAATCTATATTTAATTTTCGCTATTTTTCTACACGGTAGAAAATGTTCAATTCTTTGCGCAATACACAGTCGTTCAAATCGTTTGAAGAATCGTATATTCCTTCTATGTTACTTTTGAAGAACACTTTTTCAACACAATAAACATACAGTTAGAGAATAACAGAACAGTCTTAGCATATTTGGTCTCCTTTTTTTAGACTAAACAAAACTAACATAGGCTGTCCGTGTAATTCAGGTTTTCTGTCTGCACTCTTGTAATTCTAGTACTGTGCTAAGGATCCTGGACTTAAAAACGCCATGGCAAAAGGCGGTAGCCCAGACGGGTCGTGATCGAATGAAAAGTTGAAATAAGCTTGATCTGAGCAAGTTGTAGGAGTCAGAACGTATTGTGTTGGTGATATGGGCGCCAGATAAAGGCTTTCGCCCTGTGAATGTTCACGAGGACTTCTGTCCGTAATGTACAGCTCAGGTACATACAAGTCTTTGATGTCAATATTTTGTGTAAGTTCTTCGCCAGTCATGAAATCATCACAAATGGCTTCCTCGGATGATACAGAGGGTGCTCCGACGGAGTCAGCGCTCGGTGATAACTCTTCTGCGGGAATTTCTCGAGCTACACACTCGTTCCAACCTTCGAAGTAAGTCTCAAAAGCAGGGTTGTAAGGTTCTTCAGGCTCACCAGCCCTGGTGTGGAATGGGTACAACGGATACATGTAAGTCTCGGCGACATCTTCAACCACCGGCTCTTGCCAAAAGGAAGCAGGAAGATTCCTATCTCTGAGTGCAGGTTTCTCGCAGCTGGCAGCATCAGAATTTCTCTCCGATTTCTTGGAACTTCCTTCTTGCCTTGAGGAATTCCTTGGCACGCCATGTTTGTTGCTGGTAAGGGTGTTAGTTTTATGTTTAAGAACGTCTTTAGGTTTCTTTAAGATGAACTCGCTCGGTTTCCGCTTTCCATAGTTCCGCAACTGTTTTTGAAGATACCTGCGGTGGTTAATGTTTCTTTTAAAGTTGGCTGGCTTTTCCAGGGCGTTCTTTACATTTCCAGATGCCAAGTTCATAAAATTAAGAAGAGAACTTCCAGCTGTGACCTGCTCATCCTTCCGGACATCGCTCGAGAAGTTCCCCAGGTGTCGGTCGTTAAACTTTGTTTTTCCGGCCATTCCCGAGCCGAGCATTTAACACTTGAAAATGAAATGAAAACTCTGAGAAATGAGAAGCAAACTTCAAGCACCAGAGGCGAGAGACTTTCAAAGAAACCCACGCAAAGTGTCCGTGCTTTAGTCCAGCTATTATCGACAGTCAGGCTTTTTACTTTCAAGTTTGATTCAGGGGTCGCACGCTATTTATGCGGTTTGAAGGTCCTATTTACTGACTGACGCAGTATCGGTTTGTTAGACGTTTGTAAATTAAGGCTCGATTAATTGTTCGGCAGGTGCACTCATTGAATATGCAAAGAAATGGTCGTTCACTTCAAGGCGTTGTTACACTTGATTGGTTGGCCCGTTCGTCAACTTTATAGAGTAGTATCTCTTGCATTGTCATGTTAATCTTTGACAGTTTTCCCCTGATTCACAGTGTTTACGCACTCTTGATTAATGCATTTCTAAAAAGGGTAAACGATGAGGTTAAAAGTTCATGATGAGTTGGGAGAAAAGAAATCCCCGCTTGTTTTGAAGGGGTCCCAGCACAAAAAATTACCAAATTTCAAGGAAATCGAAAACCAAGAATGAAATTTTCCGACAACATGGATGACGTGTTTCGTGTTATTTGCCTTTTTGGTGTGGTTTCTGTAACTATGGCCCGTGGAGTTGATAATTAAAAAGCAACTAAAGCGGACGGTTCTGAAAAGTGAGCAATAGAGGCGCTACCCATTCAGAATAACAAAGGAACGCGCTAGAAGCCTCGTCTTTTCAATTTAGCTTCTTTAATAGCAATTTTATTATTTGAAACTGCGTTATTTTTTTTTTAAGTTCTATTCGTTCTTTGGTAAATAGCGCAACTCATAGCAAATATGTCGGTACACAAATATTATATTATATTTGAGCATTCAGAGCAATAGTTCTTGACAATGTCAGCCATTGGCGCATGTTGCTAATAAAAATGTGTCTTAGATGACTTGAAAGAGATCGATTTGCAACGCGTTTTCATCAGTTTATATTTCACCACGCTGCGAAACGTAACTGGGGAAGAACTCAAAGAATAAGAATGTATCCTCTTGCGGTTTTTGTTTGGTAAAAAAGTAAATTGAAATGCCTTTGTTCGAGGCTTTGTGAGCGCATGTGTTTATTTCATAAGTCACCCCCAATAGGGAAGTCCTAATCTCACCTTTTTGTATTCGCTTGCAAAAGCATCCTTCCTCCTGAGAAAAATTTCGAATAAATAGTATTTGGTCGGCCGCGCTCAGTTGGACCACTTTGATGTTTTGAAAAACATTGTCGTTGATCGTTTGAGGATGTCAAATACTGCTCTGTAACGAGAACCAAGTTTGATCAGAACCGGTAACTCTAAAAAAAGCTTGTTTGCGTTAATTCTACTCTTTTTAGCCTCTGTCATTGTGCACCCAAATGAAAGCTTTTGTTACTGTGAACTGAATTACTATTGAGGACAAACACAATACGCTAAAAAGGCTGATCTTCCCCACTGTGCGAATCTCTTTTTCACTGTGCGAAGTACGGTTTTATGTGCGCAAGGAAAAAGCCGCTGGCAAGGAAAATATAGAATAAGTTCGCGATTGCGACTTAACAGACTGTTTAGTCGAATAAATCCTTCGAAACTTTTAAATTCTTTGGTTATCTTGAAGGAAAGCGCACGAAATGAATACCCAATTTCATTGCCGCAAGCAGAATTAAATATTCCCAATAAAATTTGTTGAGAAATTCTTACTGTTTGTCCATAAAAAAAGACAAATGCCACATTTTAGTTCAAGTGAATAGGGATTGGAGTGTTTCATAACGAGTTTTAAATTAAAAAATTAATGGGTCTGAAAAATATAATAGTACATGTTCGCAGCGATTTGAAATCGTGCTAAAATGTCGGTCAAAACCGTCAACTGTGTAATGTTGATGCAGTTTGAACTAAAATCTCAGGGCCTCCTTTTCACCTTACAAGTCTTT
Organism: Pavona decussata; assembly: GCF_977016875.1. Classification (NCBI taxonomy): domain Eukaryota; kingdom Metazoa; phylum Cnidaria; class Anthozoa; order Scleractinia; family Agariciidae; genus Pavona; species Pavona decussata. The sequence continues at coordinate 1,375,168 of NW_028145435.1, read as the reverse complement.
TATCGTTCGTTAATTACGGTATCCAAAAATCCTGACAGAAGGTCGGTTTTAAGTCCTTGCGATAAAATGTTACTTTCTTCTGGTTTTCTAACAAGCCGTGGGCAATAAATTTTAATTTAATAGCTAGCACAGGTGTGCCGGCATCGACCTACTCCTACGCCATGTCACGGAGACAAATGGCTACTCTCGTGCGACAATTTGTCTAAGCCATTTTTTGAAGAAGATCGACCTAAAAACAACGAGCGTGGCTAAAGCAGTAAAAAAAACACTTAAAATGTTTTTATCGAGACAGGCTATTCAACATTCACGAAACTTTCCCAGAAATTCTTACGAGGAACTTTGAAGTGTTGTTACAGCAACTGCATCGTAAATAAGCAGGGATTGTGCGGGGGTGTTAGGGCAATGAAAGTTTATTTTTATTGTATTCAGCTTCTTCGCGCGTTGGCATAATTAAATGTTTAACTACAAACTCCAAATAATTTTTCTTCAAGATGGGATACGTTTCCCAAATCCATTCCTTGCTTATCAAACAGACGGACATGCGAAGACAAGCATTTAAAAGTGATAAGTGAGTTTTCTCTCTCATGTTTCTTGACATAATTTCATGATTTGTCTCGCAAGCTAATAATTATTTTTTAAAATTCAATAACTTCCTCGATACATCCCTTTATTTTTAAGGGCAAGATATCAAAATGTTGACTTAAGCGTTGACGAAGACAAATGGGAAAGGTTTTCAATGCCAGGCTGAAAGAGAAATTATGCGTTTGAAACACAACCACCTTTTCCTTCCAAGGTGCTCTGTTTGCTTTCTAAACGTCATTAAATAATCAATTTAAAAAAACATGTTTAAAAGCTTTGACTTTCTTGACTAGAATTTAAAGACAGCAAATGACACACAGATGACAAAAATGTTTTTGACTTACAAAATAATTCCTATGAACGCAAAGCAAGGTACGAATTTTTGTATTTTTTGTTTCATGATTAGCCTTGAAAAAAATAAATTTAGACCACAGTCACTTCTAAATTTACATGATACATATCAGTCGGTGAAAGTCTTAATCATCTAAACTAAGCTAATTGCATTTCCTTTCGCGACGGCATAAAGGCTTACTCGGTTAGGTAATAATTACTACAATAAAGACTGAAGTCAAATTCTCAACAAATAGTCCAATTCGAGAGTATAAAAAGAGCATGCAACGAAATAATCGCCACATGGAAACGAATAAATCAATAAAGTTCAAACAAATAAGCTCAGACCATTGCTATGGATGTGGTTTTCGTTTAAAGGGAATACATATGTGATGTGGACCGTCCTTCTTCACTTGCTAATGAATTTCACTCCAGGTGCAAGTCCATTGCCTCGTGGTTTCACAGCCACTCATGCTCTATACGGAAAGACTCAGGCGGTTTTAAAATCGTGCTGGCTTTGAAATTACTTAAACTGTCATCCACAGTTCATAATCCACAGAGCAGTGTGAAGTAATTAGCACTGTCTGAGGAGTTTTTCTCACATCCTTCGGCCAGCCTTGCTGTCCATACAGAACAAAGCAAATAAAACCTACTCCTTTGTCATGCAAACGCTGGCCCGAACAATAGGCCTTTTCAGAATTTGCTCATTTTTTGTTTAACAAAGTTCCCTTTGTATTGTCGTGTTGCTTCATAAGGCTATATTTTTATTATCTGTCTTAGATGCCATTGGGCAGTTGAGTTATTGGAATCGATACTAGCTTTAAAGTCAAAGCAGTTCTCGTCACAGTGTGTGGCCATTCACTCAGGAGCCCTGTAAACACGTTGCAGTGATTAATCTTTTTTACTTGTGAAAATTACGAGTGCGATAATACAATTTGAACATTCGGGACACATGGTGGGAAAAATCTTTAACCAGTTTCCCATTATCTGAGGATATTAACGACACCACCAGGTTCGAATTGCCTTCTAAATAATCGCCAAAAGCCCGATTTGTTATCATTGTCCCTCCAATGCGCTTCTTGAGCCAGCTAATGAAAATAAACAAACGATCGCAACGCGATCAACTCAGTTAAGGAAGAGTTTTTTTCAATACATCTCCAGCCGCGGAGGAAAGAAAACATATTAAGATCCTCTACAGCTAGGACAATAGAGCGATATAGTTTCGCAGTATACAAGAAAAACTCCTTACCGTTCTTTTGTGCAGTTCTAAATCGACTGAATTAAAATCAATATTCGTAGAGTTTTGTTACCTAGGTAAAAGGAAAACTGACCAAGGAAAAATCTTGTTTCGATGCTGAGCTTGTCTGTGAGCGCAAGGTTGGAGAAAATGAAGATTGCAAGAAAATGCGGGGATGAGAGTAAAAAGCTACTAAAAGCTTCCCTGTGTTCATAAAAGGGGGAAAAAGGTAGAGGTTAAAAATTCATTTCGTGAGACGAATCATACAGTTGTAATACAGCCTTGGTCCGGCAATAAAAATATATCTGTAAGGAGCGCATGTGAACTCCTGTTTTTTAAACAAATCACCTTCAAATGGAGCTTTCGTTTCATAGTTCAGCATTTTCAGCAAATATACGACGCTATAAACCTGAGTTAAACATGCATGTGTATAAATACATTTTTAAATGTTTCAGGCCTTCAATTGTTTGACATTCATGGCGAAGATAATAAAACAATACCTATAAGACGATATCATTCTTGTTGCTCAAAGAAAGGTTTCATCTGCAGCGAATGACTGTTAAGGTTTTAATGTATCTTTGACTGGTTTTTAATCTCTTTAGTTGAATTAGGATTCACTCAGAAGTACAGAAAATTAAAAGCCTAATTTATTCTGAGCAATTGCCTTTAGGTTTCATGTTATTCCCGAGAACCATTTAAGACGAATTTTATATCATTAAATTTATACACTTCCCGATACATGAGGCTCAGTGAAGTAAGCGTCCAGAGCTTATTTCCCAAAACTGAATTTGCAAATTTTGCATGTACAGAGAAACAATTTGTATGTGGACTTGACATGATACTGATCATATAACATACATGCGGATCAATGTGTTGTAAATTATAAATAACAAAGAGAATTAGGAGACGACCGCAGCAGGTACCACGAGCCTGAGATGTAAAAGAATACGCGATGAAAGCAATGCAGTCATTATACTCTTAACAAATGCCGGAAAAACGGGGGCAGTTTGACATGAAATGCTTAGACTGAAGTTTCCTGTGTTCCCACGTTTTGTGGCATTTTTAAAAGAAATGTTTACAAGCCAAACAGTATGCTCTGTTCTAACTCTTAAATAAAAACTAGAGCTGTTACAATAATTCGAAAAAAAAAGAGCTTTTTTCAGGTAAAACCCCGCCTTAGTCTCATGCACCGAATTTCCGAGCTGATCCTCTTCGGAAAATCCTGGGGTATTGTTATCCCTTCGGAAATTTAATGCACTGCGTTTGCACTGGCAATTCATTAAAAAAAACTGTAGTTTCCTCACAATAAAATTCGAATGTTTCACGCGGGACTGCGTCAAGTTCAGCAAACTAACCAAAAGATTAAAAAATTTGTACCCATGCTGAAAACTTTGCAGTCTTTTATTATCGCATTACTTTTATTTTTATTTTTATTCTCTGCAAAATATTCAAAATAAGGGAGCGCCGCTGATAAGAAAAATCTATTCAAGAGCTTCAATGATTAACTGTGCAATAATATGTTGTCAAAATTTGGCACTTACTTCATCCGGAGACTCAAAAGTTAGAACCGCCTTAAAGTAGGCAGCATGATAAACAAGATAACAGGGTAGAACTGGTCAATAGTTTTCATTTGAATATCAGTCTTCACATGCTCTTGACGGTGTCGCACACAAAAACTAGGAAAAGGCTATTTGTTCAAAGCTGGGACCACTGACTGTTTACATTGCGGCGGGTTCACAAAATTTGACACTAGCGTTGCCTGAAGACATGTAGTCACGCTACTAAAATGTTTTTTAAAAGAAATTTAGCAATGTCGCGAACTACGTAATATCAATTACTGTGTTTTGGTTTGTTTATCAGAGGCGAGCTTTCATTTTCAAGAGTTAAAAATTAAGGTCTAAAAAGGGGCAGTGATCACAATTCTTGCTGGTTTGAATGATTGCGAAGCGATAACTGTATATGACATGTGTAAGGAAGCTGAAACGAAATTTAAACGTCATTTTTATGTGTTTATGTTTCAGTTAAAAGAACATTTGTAAACTAACGCAGTTTGAAGTGTTCGGTTTCTACAGCGCAGGTAATAGCCAATGCAATTTTATTCCTCGAAACTACTTTTTTGTTCTCCGAAATTAATGCTGATCTTAGTTCCTACTCGGCAAACTTCATTTTTATTTTTCTAAACGCAAACTACGAATACAATACTTCTCATATGTTTTCTAGAGTTCGAGGTGACATTGTACTAAACAAAACAGTTATTTTTTTTTTCCAACGGATAAATTTCCACTGGTACCTGTAACGAGTCCTTCTCGCAGATATTTTCGGCAGCGAAATGGTCCATCGAATATTTTCGGTTCAATCGTCGTCGTTCGAGTGTGATTCCGGTAGAAGCCTAACCATCAAAATACTCATATGTTAAAGTAGGTAAAAAACGGAGAGTGAGCGACATCCGTATTTACTGATAATGCGAGCGATATTAATCGTTGTTCGATTGTTGTCTGTTGGAGTATCTTCCGAAGTATCGCCGCGGATCTTTCAAGAAATCCTAGTCCTTCTTTACAAGCCTACTGAGCTACCAAGATTTTAACCAGCCGGTTATAAGATGTGCGTTCCTGAGAGAATAATCTTTCTTCTTTTCATAAAAGTTTATCTTTAACACGCGATGCAAAGGATTTAAATGTCTTGTTCGCTACGTTTAAAAACTAGTTAAAACAGTGAAAGCTCTTATAAATTCTCTACACTACCAAGCTGTTGCTTAGGAGTTAAGGATGAAAACTGAATTGCACAGACCCACTCGTGGAAGCCTAAAATCATTCAATACAACACGGAGAATGAAGGAAAATATCGATCTTAAACCACACTTAAGACATCAGATTTTACTTTCATATATACAAGATGATGTATCGATGCTTCTCTAGCATTTTGTCATTGAGGGGCACACAACGGTCCCTTTCGGTGAATATCTCTTCGGAGGGCGAAAATCGCCTAACAAATTTGAATTACATTCTACAGAGAAAGTAGCGTTTTCTTTGGTGTTTTGTTACCCAAAACTTCGATAATATGACAAAATGAATTCCTTTTGCTCTCCGAGCGCCGGGACGAGAAACTGAATGCCGTGAAGAGAGGGAAGTAGGACCACGGTTAGCCGTGATTCTCGGATGACTAACAGCAGCTTGTGAATAATGGAGAAGAGGGATCTGTTTCCTAGAATGTTGTGCGGCTCAAAATTTCAGCTAAAAGATCCGAACAAAAACCGACATTTGAAGTATATTTGTTTAATATTCTCGCTTGTTGCCCCTATCAATGCTTCTCTAATATTTTATGTTGTTGTTTGACAAGCCTTACAAGCCACCAAGATTTTTACTAGCCGATTTTTATTCGTTCGTTACTGAGAGCATAATCCGGTTTCTTCTCTCTTTCTTTAACACGCGTTGCGGAGAAATTACTTTGTATATTTTAAATGTCTTTCCTTGCTACGTTTGAAAGTTAAATAAAACAGCGAAAGATTTTGTGTAAATTCTCTGCACCACCAAGTTGTTGCTTAGGAGCTAAAGGATGAAAATTGCAAAGAAGCAGTCGTGAAGACCTAAAATCCTTCAATGAAATGCCGAGATAGAAGGAAAATATCGATCTAAAATTACACTTATCTGATTTTATTTTCATAAGAGATATTTTGTCAATGTTTCTCATTGACAAAATGAGAATTTATATCAGTGCTCAGTGAGAGCGTGTTGCCAACGACCGTTTGTTTGCTGTCTTCCCCAGTTTTGTTATACAAAGGAACTACATACATAACTTGCGGTTATCTTCAGTAAAAAATCATAAACGTCCACGGCAGTTTTCAATAATAACTACGATTCGAGCTCAATAGCTTAGCTACTATGAAAAAAGAAATATAGGAAAGGTAGATACCTTTCTTCGCTTTAGCTTAATATATCCCTCAATAACGACAACAATTGTCTCGTGGGGCCGGACCGCCTCGCACCAAACAATTATCACAGAGCGCAATGACAGAGAATCACCCTCGTTAACCGCTTAAAATTATAGCCTATAAAAAGGTATCCGGAAGTCATAATAACTAAAGATATTACTAATATTTGAGGAGAACGTACTAAACACGTGTTATTTTAAGCGAAATAGCATACTATTAGATTAGGTGCACTTTGCCCAATGATATGTGCTGCTTCTCACCAATGTTATCGGTCCGGTTGTCGTTTTAAATCGCCGAACGCCCGATAAATGAGCATTCGATTTTCTTTGTGGCTTAGGTGTCAAGTTAGTTTCGCAGGTGTTTTTGTACCGCTAAATTTGAGTTCTCAAACTTAGAACTGAGGTGAAATGAGTTCTTGGAAAGAGCACTGAAGATCGACCGATCGAGTTTGAAATAGGAGTGAGATAGGGATCAATTTTCTAATGTGACTGATGTTTTTTGTACATATAATCCAATTAACAATTCTTCATTGGTTTAAAAAAGTTAGCAGATTTGGTTTGAATACGGCGCGCGTCCAAATATTTCTACTGAGAAGAATTGGTTCCTATCGGTCAGTAATTCTCTGTTGGTGGTGCACGGCCTTCACGTCACAGCAGTATAAAAACTCCTACACGTCTAACTTTCGTTGAGACATTTGGCGAAGTAAAAGGCAGAAGTTATAACCTATTGTATCGGCACTAACCTTCCACCGCCAAACAATAGCTTCTAGACCCCAAAACTTCTCGTTGTGTTTCAAGTCGCTAACAGTTGTATAAGAACGCTGAGCCAAATATATCGGGTTTGCCGCCATTCATTCTTGCAGGCTTTACAACCCCGTCGGTGGAACGCACACAAAAATTCAACTAGCTTCTCTAGTCTTGCAGACACTGACTCAGAAGCGGCACAAGATTGTAATGGACCAGGCACTTGTATCCTTGTGATGTATGACGCGGTGATCCAAAATATCTAGCTGATGAGTGGTTGCTTGCAGAAATTTTTGCTTGGCGAACGTTTATCGCCTTAGTGACTCGCATCTTACAAAAGGAGAACATCGTTCTCGAGTGTTTTCCTAGTAAGGACTTGTATCCAAGGTCCATAGCAACTCACCTCTTCAACGAGAAATTTCAACGATGGAAGGTTACGATATTACAACATGCAAGCTGGACAGGCTGTGTTGCGAGGTACCGGTTGTTACTTTGCTACAAGTGAAATATAATTAAAACATGTCACAAGCTGAATTAGTGACGAAGTTAGAAATGTCGACAACTCTTTCCTGTATCAAACTGTTGTTCACTAACACTGTGTGAGCTTAAAAATAAGCTTCGTTATGCCTGCATGACCAGTCATCAGAAAGTTGGAGTTAAAAAGGTAACTTTATTGAAAGTTAGACGAACCAAAGGCACCATTATTTAACAGGCTAGATCGTCACTCGATGAATATTATACTGTTGTTGTCTTTAAAAAATGCGAGACAGTTCAAACATTCCCCAAAATAAATTAAAGGAGTACCGCATATTTATATTGAAGGATATAAACGTTCAGCTACAGGATAGTTTTGTTATTCTTATATAATTTTTCAAAATTTTTGTAATTAGGGTCAGCGTACTCAGTCTCTTTGAAATGCAATTCATAAGATGTCATACCTACCAATCACAGGATTGTTACTTGAACGTTCACTGGATCATTACAGGGGTGTTATTAGTACATCAAAATCTGACAGGATCATGTCACGGATAAAGAGGTTTTCCTGTCCGTGTATACGTAGTCCCATTGACATTCTCCCAACAGGCTAAGCAGAGTTTGTTTACACATGACGAAGCCAAGAAGGCAACCATATTTATCTTTAGTAACCTAACAGGTGTTACGAAGTCAGCATGATAAGATTAAAATTTCATAATCCTGGTTTACAATGTTTTCTAAAACCGCTCCTCGGTCTTTTGATTCATTAAACCATGGTCAGGTTGTTGATAACTCAATACTAAATGCGCGTTGTAAGACAGGAAAAAATGTTTACCCGTCCAAGTAGATGGATTGAGGTTATTTCTGGTTCTTGTACTTATTTCGAGTTTTCTTCAGGGTTCAATTGTTTTACTCCCCCACGAAACAGACGAATAGTCGATGTTTTCCAAACCCAATTTTGAAATGAATGTGAGGGACCATCCCACCTGCATAAAATGCCTCCTCTCCTTTCTGGCGTTTTGAAGTTGTTACCCTCCGATTGGTCTTATGAGTGTATCAGAGCTGTGCCAACAAGCAGCCAGATTCACGGAGCCCTCCTAAATTAAGATGTATCTTAAATATTGTTCCTTTACAATTTTGTCTATTGTTAGTCCAACAATAGACTTTTGGCGCGAAACCTTGCTTAGGAGGGGGGCTGAAAAGACTCTGTTCCCAGTAGAGTTAGAGTGTAAAAAAAAATCAGTTCGGGAATATAACCATGGACACTTTGCCGTGGAAGCCGAGTGCTCCCAGCGCTGCTTCAGTCGTGATCCTTCGTTTATATAGTAAGAATTTAAATATTTTGCACGTACAACTGAAAAGTTGAAACTCTCATAAAGGACCACCTTCGGAATCAGGAAACGGATGGCCAGTGTATTTGAGGACTAAATCAAACATTATCAAAGATACCACCAGCTTTGTTCCCAATAGGAACAGTACTCTGGAAATGAGGTTGGAACACTACCGTCGTAAAGCTGAGAATTTTCATCAAACCCTACCCAAGGTTCTGTCAAGTGCCTTCTCCCTCCCCTCCCCCTGTCAGAAGTGTAAAAGCTAATACTGATTTGCATTATGTAGTTTTAGAACTGTACACGATTTGCGTGTTGAGGTTACCAAGGACAGCTTTTATAAAATTACGTTCAGCCCCACACACAGAGATGACCTGTAACTTTGCAAAGAGTACTTTTTGTTGTGACTTTAAAGAAAACTTTATGAAACTTGATATTGAATTTACGCTTTTCAGAGCGCCCGCTGACAAGTTTCGTTTGATTGATAGATTTCGCTGCTGATTGCCTTATTTAAAAGCGGGCGCGGATTGGCTGCTTTGTAACTTTTGAAATTGATGGTGCGTTGTATTTATCGAGCGAGCAAAATAAACAGAGTTGGATTTTGGAGATTTCAGGGCTGGGACGTTACGGAACTCTATGTTCAGGAAATCGCCTGAACACTTTTGAAGGTAGAAAAATGTCCTTGCGACAGATTAAAGATGATAAACAAATTGGATGTACAAAAAATGTTAGACTTGAAAGAATGTCAACCAGCTACAAACTGCTCCTGTTTGTAGAAGTGGTCCTTGCTAAGTTTATAAAGTCATTGAAATTGGATGTGCCTTTAAAGATACTTGTAAACAATTGCAATGACACACCTCTTACAGCTGACATGGGCCTGTCCTGGCAGAATGAGTGGAAAAAACAGTCCTTATTTTTCCCTTCATTTTGGTAGGGTTTAATTTAAGAATTTTTGGCGATTCATCGATGATACCATTACAGAAACTAACAAAAGTACAAAACGTCCAATAGGAAAGTTATGTTATGTAAATGTAATTGTTTGTAATTTGTTTACCCATGGGGCACCTAAGAGCTCCCAGGGACTCGCACAGTATGTATCTGTGTGTTTGAAGTCCAAGTGAAGTTGGGTGTATTGGTTTTTGACGAAAGACCGGAGTACCCGAAGAAGACCCTCTTGTAGCAAGGGTCAGATTCAACAATAAAGTCGACCCACGTATGGTCCCCCGAACCGGGAATCAAATCAAAACTGTGTTTCTCAAAGCTCCAGAACAGATTTTTGGCTCGAAAAGTAATTTTCTTATCCCTTTTCTACAGATTGTCGGTTGTGTTTCGTACAAAATAACTCAATGTGTTTCTAAGTCTTGAAAAACTTTATAAGTTTTTGCTCAAAATTATCACAATTTTTAGTGATGATTTTGCGCACGCAAAATAGTTTTTCGGTCCGAAATCTTTTCGGAAGTTTTAGAAATACACGCGAGTGTTTTCAATACTACACCATCTCTGCTACCCTTAACTCTACCGTTTTGGCTACAAAACACATACAAGTGAAATGAAGTCTTTAACTTCGCAAAATCAAGCCTCCTCATTAGTGTTATGGCATTCAAGTGAGAAGCTCCTTTATTTCATTCTGTTGATTAATTTTCGTTAATTTCGCGGCTTTCGATTTTTCGCGATCTGTTTACGAGGAGTGTCACTGATGACAATTATATATCCCGATTTTAGTCAAAATTCTGTTCGATTTTATTTTATATGCAAATACCTTGGTGATACATGAATTGTTTCTACAGGTGAAACCATGTGAATTTCCAAACAAGGAATAAGCTACATAACTGACGTAAGAACTTGAAACGTTTGCCCGACTTTTTCAAGTTGTCATTCATTTTCATACAGTGGCTATCCGTAGCTACATTTATGAATAGTTTCTGTACACTAGAATAGCCCTTTTAAAGAAGGTTTGGCCATTATTATTCGGTTGCTATTGATGAAAAAAGAGGTCACACTGTCCCTTTGAAATATGCAGAACAAACTTGAAACGCACCAAGTTGACTGGTTTTATAGTAAAATTAAGATTGGTGTTAGCTTTTCAAAAAATTGTATTAATGGCATCTAAACATTAGCTTGAATAGAGACGAAAGTGTCGAATTCAACGGTTTCGATTTTTAATACTTTCAGTCATGGCGAAGTATTGCGTTGACAACTGAATTTGGATCTGCGTGTTGAGAAGCTAAAAGGGCGGTTATTCTTATTACTCTCGAATTTTCATCGCCCGGAGCAACTTTTCGTTTGCTCTCTTTGCTCGTGTAGCTGCGATTGTTACTTTTTCGACAGATATTTTACCTGTCAGACAAAACAAGTAAGAATTTTAATAACTCAGGACTACAGGCTTGAGTTAAGCTTACCTTTAAACGGATCGACAAAACACTTGATTTTCTTTCTTCCCATCTAAATTCAGGCGAATCTAGGCATAACATACAAAAAATCACAAAAATCAATAATTGACAACGTGTTAACTCATCAAATTTCCACATCGTTTCCACATTTTAAGAATTGTCAAACTTACCAGTACAGAGTGTAGTGCAGTGTACGAAGGTCACAGGAGAACAGAAAAACTAAGGTACACTGCTGTGTTCCCGCCTTTTGGAGCGCGCAGACAATTTTCGCGCGCTTTTTACTTTGATATGCGTAGGCCTGGTGCCAAGAAGTTTGGCACGGTTTTCGGCACAATACAATGTTTGTTTTGTCTCTGAAAGATAAAAAAGCTCACCGCTTATTCGCCTTGAAGGAGCTTTACAGGTCAAGTAGATGTTTCCCAATGAATTACTGGATCTCGAGAATGTATCGCTTCCACTACCTTTTTTTACAGTTTAACGAAACACGATGGCGAGTTAACCACGATCAAACGTAAAAATAATAAGAAAAGTACGTTAAAGATGTTTTAATTTTGAGAGCCGGCACAAAGATGATAGGTTTTTTTGTGAGTTCGCGAGTTTACCGCATGATTTTACGATTTACTAGAAAAGTTTCAAGTTTTATTTAAAGTGAATTATGTAGAAATTTGTCGGCGTTTTCTGTGTTCTGTTCAAATGCGTGACATCCGGAAAGCTGATTCACTTCATGGTTCTCAACTGAAACGTTTTAAGAATATGATAAAATGCTTTAGAAAACTCAGACTCACCAAAACCTTATCATCTTTGAGCTCTTATTTCTAACGTAAGTTCCTTTATTTCTACGTTTGACTTCGTTCTTTCTGTCGGCCATTTCCGAGTTGCTTTGAACCTCAATTTGAAAGCGAGACTAAGTGCAAATTTTTTTACCATGAAAATTAGTTTTCATTCATATGAGCATACAAAACTAATTTCTCATGAAAAGCTTTGTTCTTGGCCTTGCTTTCATAACGAGGTTTACAACAACTCGGAAAAGGCCTATTCTGACTCATCTGTGGTGGCCTGATAAAGGAAGAAAGATACATTCTTGGGCGTTCACGGTCTGTACCATGAAACTTAAAAACTATTCAATTCTCGTTGTTTTGTAGATAATGGCAAAGAAATGTACCAGACTTTGTGACAAATGTACGGAGGCTTTGTTTTGATCCATTCTTGTTTTCATCGTCGTTGTAGCTGGTTTGAGGGGTTTACACGGTTAAAAACCGATATTGGTCATTAACATCACACATTTTAGTATAACAGTATTTATTCAGTTTTATTTAAGAATGTCTTTGAAAAGGTATGGTATTTCTTTTTACATGTATAAAACTGTACACATAAATAGTGTTGGCTCTCGCTCCGTTTTTCCTGATAAATCCAAACAACTTGGGTCAGGGAGAACCCTAATAAATATTAAATATATTATTATTATTTACATCTAAGTTCAAATAAGTCGCGATTAATTGGGGAAATTATTTTCACTGCGAGAAAAATCGTTTCTAGAACGTATTTCCACAAAGTTTTCAACCTTTCAGCTATCTCAGGTAAGGTCAGTCCTTTGAGCCTCAAGATTAAAAAATATGTACCTACAGTTTTCCGTCCTTTTAAACATCAGTAAATAAATAAGTGTACAGCTTCCAGAACGAAGAAAATTATCTTCTTTTTCGCACTGACTACATAAGTTAATCTACTGACACAACCACCATTTATATCGGGTTTAACAGCTCCACTAGTTTCCAGGGTTTTACCAAGCTAAACCCTGTAAAACAAAATAAACCTTCAGTATTAATTCTCAGAGAGGAAAGGATCACTTTTGGGGTTTTAATTCAAGAACTCTACTAGAACTCATTTCGAATCACTTGAAATGTTGACTGTCTAATTACATTCACGAACGCGAAGGCACATACATCCCCTAATAAGGTCATTAACTTCTGCGCACGCCCGCAGCCTGTTTTGTCGGTCGCACAGCCACACCGCTCACTGAGAGTTCGTCCACAGACTTGGTACCAGTCCTTGGCGGGTTTTTTCGTGGCTTGAGCCTCGGAGTAGACTGGGCGGAATCGGAACCGCTGATTTCAGGTGGCCCGCGGTATCTCTTTTGAATGGTGTGTCCCTTGCCGTAATTAACTCCGTATTGATGGACGGTCGAGGGTGGAGTCACGTTTGTCCAAAAAGTTTGCAGTTCTCCTGAAAAAAAGTAAGAAAAAGATGCTTGTTGTAATGATAGATATAATAATGTCTAGTTATGAGTTACCGTAATTCCTTTAATTAACGCAGGATTTAGAATTCACCAAAATCGCACCAATATTGGCCGGTTAAAATTTTCGCGAGTACACGGCAAGCCCCTCAACGAGTATACCCTTCCCTCAAATCTAACACGCAGAAATCCCTCTCACCACCTCACTCCGTTTGAATGTAAGACGTACGGGTTAGCCGTTAGCTGTTTGAAAATGTTCCATTAGTGTGTAACGCAATCAATGTTGAAACGCAAAATTCCCGCGTCCAACAACAAATTTTATCAAGTCGTCGCTAAACAGCTACCATAGCCTGCAAGCAAGCTCTCCAATTGAGGTCTCACGCGAGACATGTATTTGAGGCGCGGGTTGCGAGCAACGCAAACCACGAGAGGATTCTCCCGCCTTCGTCCCAATCCTCTTGCGGCTCGCTTCGCTCGCCGCTCGCACTATGTCCTTTCACGATAAGCTACCATAATACTGACCTCCCAGGGAATTACTTGCTGCAGACGACCCTGTTTTCACAGCAGCTTTCTTCCCGTCCTGCTCAGCGCCTTGTGTGGCTATGGGTTTACTGAGGCTTGTTCCTCTCGATCGCCGAGGTACGAACGGTTTTCGTCCTTCCGTGTTTTGTCCTCCATAAAGCCTCTTTCTCTGTGCCAATGCGGCAGCTGCCTTTTGTCTGGCTGCCTCTTGTAGTTCTTCCTTGCGCGTGCGTCGAGGTTTTACTGAGGAGACAGAGTCAGGATCCTTAAGATCTATACGGCGTGTGACAATTTACACGATGATGATATTCTTTCTTTATTCGCATTGTAAGGAAATGAAATGACTTGCCAGGATATATTGTACATGCCGAATCATTATCTGTTTTTAAGAGTAGACTTAAAATTTACTTGAATATTTATTGAATCAGTAGCCATCGATTTTATCTAGTTCTAGAAATTTTAAAATATTTTTGTAAGTTTTTAGTTAGGGAAATTGTTTTTATACAGGGTTAACCTCACGATTTTCCTAAACAGGATGTTTTTGTATTCGTGTTGAATGTTATGTTATGTTATGTTATGTCATGTCATGTCATGTCATGTCATGTCATGTTATGTTTATGGCAATTTTTAAATTGTTCTTCTTTCATTGGGTATTTAAACTGTGGGCGTTCCAAATGTCTCCTCAGACCCGTTCTAACTATATAAATATACTCGGAAAACGGTTGACTCCTACGCTTAGCATGAGATTTAGAGGCTCCGGGTCTGGAGTCTGTCCCTGGGTTACATTCTCAGGCATAAAAAAAGACTCACCTCTCAAGACCTTTCCCTCGTCAAGAGAAGCAGACCGTAATCTTTTAGGCGTCCTTTGAGGCGCCTTTTTCACCTTACTCCTCACAACCCCTTTCCTTTTGTCCACTGGTGCCGAGTCCTCCGAAGACACGTCTCCACCTCTCTTGTCAATCATTGACAAATCACTCAGACTCCGAGAAGCCTTCGTCGACAGGCTCTTGTCAGCTTCGACTTTCTGACCTGCGACTGTTTGTTCATGTCCACGCATGTCTGTCACAGAGTTGGACTTCGCAGGAAACTCGTCACCAGGATCCAAGCTACTTCTGCTAAGACTCTTTTCCAGGCCGACTCGACGGCGAGCGGCAATTTCGGCAATTTTTCTCGTCCTGGCGAATACAGGGCTGGCTGGAGAGGCGGGCTTCACTTCTTCGTGTACTTCTTCAGTCACGGATGACACCGTTGGTGTGCTGCGTTCACTTTCACCATCGTCGGTTAAACTGTTAAGCTTTTTTGTTTTCTTCGGCGTAGGAAGCGGCGCCGGGGAACTAAAAATTTAAAAAAATACAGATTTCAGTTTGGATAAAGTAACATCAAGTCGTGTCAAACTCTTCTACACTTTGCATTGCACTCGCAATAGCTTCAAAGTTCAAAACCAAAGAAAAATTCTTAAACAGTCGAGAACGAAGAGTACCTTAAGGAATTGAATGGTTAAACGTAGGGATTTCACTCAGAACCACTTTGTACAACATGTTTTTCTCATGAAAAAAGACGATTCTGATTCACATTTCCTCAAGGAAACTTGTACGAAACACAAGAAATGTAATTCAGAGAATTTACAGCCTAATCCGTTACACGAGAATCTCACCTGGAATCCGCAATGAATACGTCATCTGACATGTGCGCCGAAGGTGTGGCACGTGACATCTTCACTGGTGAGTTCTGAAGTGACACCAGACGAGAGGGAGTCTCTTCACTCAAAGGGGACAGCTTGCTAAAGGTGACTAAAGCATAGAAGAAGAGAGAGAACAAATTAACCCAAGTTCTCAGGAATTCTGCAAAATGGTCTTGCACCGAGAGCAATTACCTCTCTTACGCTCTTTTCGACAGATTATAACCTTTATTCTCATGACCTATATTTTTGAAAAAGTACAAAACTGTAATGAGAAATTCGACGCTGGTCACCATTGGGGTTCCAAGGGTTAGTTGATCCAATGCTACTCCATAAACTGATTCCCTTAATAATTAGATGCTGGTTACGAAGGTTGAAGCGAATGGCAAACTGAATTGATCGAAAAATTATCGGTATATTTAACTGTTGGCCATCTAGGTTCTAAAACTGTTAAAAATGTCAGCCGCGGACAACAAAGCAAGCTTACATAATCTCTCTCGTGCCGTGGGCATCATCCGTCGATTTAATCCTGCTAGAAGTGAGGCCTGGAATAGAAATAAACTTTATTAGCACGATCGGGGACATAGTTGAAAGTCACTTGAATTTCCAGGATCCTATAGTTTCAATTCTATGAAAATGAGAAGTGATCATCGCAGTGAATTTTCCAATTTATGCAATTGGAGATTAGAAGCCTGAAAAAAAAAATTTCAGGCTTCAACGGGATCCCGTTGAAGCCTGAATTTTTTTTTTTTTCAGGCTTCTAATTTCCAATTGCATAAATTGGAAAATTCACTGCGATGATCACTTCTCACTTTCATCTACATCCGCAGTTCATATATGAATCATTTCATATACTTTACATAGTTTCAATTCTAGTTGCGTCGCCGAAAATTAGCCGCTCGGTAACTTCAGGAGTTTACATGTACTGGTGGCTGTGGCTTCTTTGCTAACAACTCGGCCCGTGAATAACAGGAAGTTAACGTGTACTTTGAAGACCCTGCCCTGGGGACCAAAGAGAACTCACTTTATAGTGCCAATAGGTGCAAAGGACCAGCAAGTTACGAGAACTTAAATAAATAGGGCTAAGGGCACCCCTTAACTAATGACAGCTTCCAGTGGTGATTTTTGTGAATTTTTCTTGGCATCGCACTTCGGGAATATGCAAAATAAGTGTCGTGCTTTGAAGTTTTCTGATTCAGTGAATTCCTCTGTATTAACCCCCTTTTCACTTCCAAAAAGGCTCAACCTCAAAAAAGCGGTCGAAATTTTTCTGAAATCATTTTTTTTTCTAAATATTGTACAGTCGAACCTGTACATAACGGCCCTGTATTAAGCGGCTACCCCCTATTAAGCCGCCAGTTTTTAAAGTCCCGATTGTTTGCTCATACAAACGCTGTATTTGTTACCTGTATTAGGCGGCCACTTCTATTAAGCGGCCGCGGCCACCCTGTAGCAGTCCTATGTTTGTCTTTCTTTGTTATTTTTACCTGTATTAAGCGGCCACCCTTGAATGGAAACTAAGCCATATGTTATTTTATGCGGTGTTTTATTGTGTTTAAAATGCGATCCAGCATCACTATATAAAAGAAATAACATGAACAAAGCTACTGTAAGCTGATACTCGGCCGTTTAATATAGTTAACGCTTTTCAGATGTCCGCAATGTGCTGAAGTATAGTACCATATCACGAACGCTGAAAAAAAGTTTGTTTTGAATATGCTTCACTCTTTAGCAAGAAATTCCTCTTTAATTAACTTGTTCTGCTGCCATGTGACATTGAACATTGAGCGTAACAACTATGAAATGACGGAATGAGATATTTTGTTGTGAACTGTAAGTCATAGAAACAGAGCACTGTATACTGTAGGAGATTAGAGGACAATTTATTGTATAGTACTTTTATACAATGTTACGTATATTCTACCGTTAAGTTTCAAGTTGGCACTGAACTTTGTTTAAAGTATTGATCACGTGAAAGACTGATGATTGTCCTATTGTTTCCTTGCATGAAGTGTTTTTGTATGATACGCCATTAAAATTGACATTAGACCACGCCCAGTGAGTATTTTTAGTGATCCTGTATTAAGCGGCCAGTTACTCAAGTCCCGAGGGTGGCCGTTATATACAGGTTCGACTGTAGCTTCATTTGAATGGTCACACTTCAAAAGTTTGTCCACAGCCTCCAAAGTTAGCAAAACTTGCTCCATTAAGGGATAAAGTGAACGCTGACGACAGAAAACTTTAGCTTGAAGGAAGTGACAAAATTTCTTATTAAAATAAAACGTGACGTTTCACCTTTTGGAGATTGCTGAGAGAAGCCTGTTTGTTTTCTTCTGAACCCACGGTGTTCTCACGCTGATCGAAGTCAGCTGACTGCTCCATGTAAACTTCATAAAGCGCGTCAAGTTCAGCGGAACACTGAACTCCTGAATCTAAAAAGGAAACCATTGAAATGTTTGTAAAAAAAATAAAAATCTTTCTTCCTCGCTCCTTCCAAAAAATAGAAAAACAATGCATTCTATTTATTCTCCAATATCATGGTTTGATTTAAGTAAACACATGTTACAAGAAAGATAAAAACAATAAAGCGTGCGAATTTAACCTGCAAGGGAATAATAATCGATTGGAGAAAAACTGCTCTCGCTGTTATATGTCTCAAGTTTATACTGTAGTTTCTCACGTATTCACAAGGTTCTGTGAAGACTGCTAGAGGAATTTTTATAGTCTTAAAAGGCAGCATACATTTGAACAGGGATTCAACAGTTCTCTATGAGTTCAGGCTTTCACAACATGCCAAAAAAAAAAAATAAATAAACGCAGATTAGACGCCACCATCTCTAGCGTCATCGTGTTTAACGAAACAAGGTGTGATTTGACATTTCCCGCGCTTTCCAATGAAGCAGGCCGAAAGAAAGACAAGCTCCATAGCTATCAAATTTAGTACCTTACCAGCTGCAATGACAGCAATAAGCTTGTACTTAATTTTACAACAATCGTCCTTTTTTTTTTAAGAGCGGTCTCAAATGCTCAGTATTGAGTGACAGACCAATACACGGTAAATAAATATATAAATAAATAAAAACTTGCAGACATACCGTTAATCACCGTTCGTTGCATTTGAATTATTTCATCGCACAATCTCTGCCTGGACTCAAACTTATTCATCTCCAAGTCCTTCTGCCGCAGCAAGTTCTCTCTGAGTAGAGAGTTTGACTGCAACTCCGCATTCGTAATTTCCAACTCGTGAACCTTGCACAGCAATCCCAAAATTTCTCGATTTTCCTCGCTGCTTATTTTCTTAGGTAAAAGTTCCTCCAAAGCTTCCACTTCCTTTCTTGTCTGTTGCAACTTTCCCTGCAGGTCAGCTTTGAGGTCTGAGGTGCGTTTCTCTTCTGCAATTAGTGTGCTAATTTCCTCGCGCGCAAAAACGACTTCCTCGGGTTCTACAATCCCTGCACTTTCATCGTTGCTTGATTCCGACTCTTTGTTCTTCTCAGTGTCCAAGTCTTTGCTTTCAACATCTTCTAAGCTATCCGATTTTGACAATGATGTGCTTTCTCGGTCATTTTTGCCGAGTTCATTTTCTTCTTGTGTCGCCGATAAATCATTAGTTTTCTCTTTTTCTTCGCCATCAGAATCTTCGGTCTTCTCAGAGCAGCTTTTGGTGGCTTTGCGTACACCTCTCCTGGCTTTTTCTTGTTCCCACCTTAAATAACAGAATTACATAGAGCAGTGTTGCAAAACCAAATCCAAACTAATCAATCTAACCAATCAGAACAGAGTTAAACAGCGCAATGAACCAATCAGAACTCCGAAGCACGTACATGTAACCGGCGCCAAGCGCGGGAAAATGAATGGAGCAAGTCAGGATTGATCTTGCTTTTGTTTCTCATTGGTTGAGAAAGTGGCGCAAGTTTTGACTAACCAATCACAGAGCATACAAAAGAAAACCGCTCTAAAATGAATAAAATAGTTACAAAGACAAAGTTTAACATCGCAAAAACGTTTTTTTGAGTAGACCGTCATAAACTTACTCATCAATCACTAGCATGTATCTATTCATATCCAGCGAAATCTGCATGGCTGTGTCCTCCAGTTCAATGAGTTTGCGCCTGAAACAAAAATAGTTTCATGTTAAGAATTCTTTCCGGTACCCGCGAGTCATCCATGAAAGGGGCGCCCGTTTAAAAGCAGCAGGGGTGAGCTTTGTACCTTTCAGAAGGGTTAACATGCGTGGTATGGTTCAGTACCACTAGGGTGCTTTAATGCAAGATATATCCTTACAAGGTTTTGAGTGTTCTGCTACAAGGAGAATACAATGTAGACGTACGACACAAAGAAACCTCTTTTCAGAAGGAATTGCTATCTCCAAGTGGTGAAAAAATGAATTCTAGCCACATCTATAAAATCATAGTCGGTTCCATTTTAAAAGTTCTTTACAAAGCTACAATGACTCCATGTACGTGTTATTTTATAAGCGGCGCTTCCCCGCCGGCCTCTCCAACCATCACTTTAATTTCGATACCAAATTTGAATCACTGAACAAGTCAGTGCAAAGAAAACCTTGACGATCGTAGGCTTTTTCACAAGGCCTCTTAGTAAAGTATCGCTTCTTAATTTAAGGGCGAGATGCTTTCCACCAATTCTTGCTCATCCTGTTGTAAACAGAGTTTTAAAAACTGATATCTTGGTCACTCACGCTAACTCAAAATTTAACCTTCGATAGCACAAACGTTTTGCTAACGCAAACAGTTTTGCGCTTTGCGTTTTGCATTTACCATCAAGTATGGTGTCACCAAAAAGAGTGTCTCATCCATCACTTTCGCACACATTTGAAAACGCAATTCTACTAAATCCGTATAAGTCCGCGTGGAGGCAAGTTGAAACGGAAAGAAAGCAGGACAATCTCCCGAGCGGCGCGTGCAGCGCGCGCGCGATTCTCCTCCTCCCTTCTTGTTGAATCCGTATTAGAATAGCAAGGGTGCGTGCAGCGCGCGCACGATTCCCCTTCTCCCTTCTCCATTCTAGCGCCTGTCACAGGCTAAATCCGTGTTAGAATAGCAAGCGCGCGTGTAGCGAGCGCGATTCCCCTCCTCCCTTCTCGCGACTGCCACAGGTCAAAATCTGTATCAGAATAGCGAGGGCGCGTGTAGCGCGCGCGATTCCCCTCCTCCCTTCTCGTTTCTAGCGCCTACTCACCTGATGTCCATCTGCTCTTTGAATGTGCCAACAAGCTGGTCTCGTAGTCTGTTCATTTCCTCTGGATTCTTATCTTTGTGCTTCTCTTTCGCTGGTGAGAGATCATGTGCAAACATTAAGTACTGCAACTTTACAACACAATCAATTACTTGGTTATAATTACTAGGGTATTCTTTATGAAAAGATGTGAGTAATTTTGAAATCTATCTCTGATTCCTCTGACTCAGCAAGTTTGTCTCAAGCATTTCTAGTTATTACAACACGTCATAGATATTGTCAGAACTTACTTGAGTTGCCATCAGAATCTGTGTCATGCTCAGAAATTTTCAGCTTTAAACGAAAGATTTCCTTTCTTAAATCAGCAATGATGTTGGTGTACTGTGCGATGTGGTACGACACACTAAACTGATTGGGCTTGATCTGGAGAGACAAAATAAAATAATCAATATAAATTTATGTAGTTACAATGTAAAAAGTAAGAGCAGAAAGACACCTTGGTGCAAGAATCCATTTAAATAAGTTCAAAAATAAAACGAATTGATTTCTTTGAAAACTTTCCGTCCAAATGCTCACGGTAAGGTGATCTTTGATCACTAACTTTTTATTAAGGGCAGTTCCCTTTTAACAGCGAAAATAAGTTCTTCACACTGGCTCTGGAAACTCACACACGGTCCCAAAAGTTTTGTGGTCTGATCGGTCCGAAAAACTTCGCGCGTTTTATAGTTATGTGGGAAAAGCAGATCTTAGCATTTTCCTTGGCTACTGAAATCCTAAAAGAAAATTGGAGGGAGCCATGCATTTTTCAGAGTTTCAATTTGAGGGGAAATGTCACCCACTTCTTTGTATTTTAATTCCTTTTTTTTTTTTTAATTTCGTTGCTTAATTATCAGTGAAAAATGTGTGGTTACCCTCTAATTTCCTTTCAAATGTCTCATGAAATTAGTTGAGAAATTGCGGAAATGTTTGGCAACCATTGGCCCAACATTAACAAAGTAGTCATTGAAATGATTAGCAATATCGTATTGGTCAGCTTGGTAGGCCTTTTCAGCGTTTTTGAATAGCCCTTGTTAAGATACACTGTAGCAGTAGTCCTTGTTAAGATTTGCTTTTCCTGCATAGCCTTTAACCTTCGCATTTGGAGGTACCATCCTTAAGGTATCACTTAGTGATCGTTCTTTCACATGTGCTCTTCCATTACAAATCTTAAATAACAAGACCTTCTCTTTTAGTGACCCTTTATTCATGATGTCAATTTTTATTTTCTACTAAACGTTTCTCCAAGGTAACTTTTCTCCTGGCATAATTTTGACTAATAACTTTTAAGTAATTAAAAAAAGGATGTCTCATCGCACTTTAATAGTAGGGTGGGTTGAAAGAGAAAACGGTTTCCAATACATTATTTTAAATGGAGAAATCATTCAAACAACTATTATTCAAAGACAGCGGTCACTTACATTAGTTTTGATATTCTTGGCTCTGTCAGCATACAAAAGAGTGTTGCGAGTTTCCTCAAATGAGCCACTTGCAGGGCTTGCATGGGCAATCATTACTGTTTTGCAGTTACCACCCAAAGAGTCCTATGCAACAACAAAAGCTGATATAAGAATACATGTTGAAAAAATCGTAAAAGCTCTATACCCCACTTGGGAGCCTGTTCACAGGCTAATAGATTACTAAAAACAAGAGCAACTGGCGGTATCAACATTTTGGATTTAACGATCCTGTGGACCTCAAGGTACACACATCCTTACCTTCAACAGTCTGGTCAGTTTGCTGTCCCTGTAATTAATATAATGGCCACGATTTTCACCTGAAACACAATAAAAAAGGTGACAAATTATTAGCTTTACTGCTACGAAAACAGGCAGTTGGCAGTGACAGTCATGTCCCATTAATTTTTCTTCCCACACCCCGGTGGGTGAGAAGGCTGCTGCTCATAAACAAGTAATTCCACACTTTCAGCCCCCACCCCCCCCCCCCCCTCACACACACATGCATCCACCCTTGTGGTTGCAGGAAATATTCAAAACAATCCAATGGGGTATATGGAAGTTCCAAGCAGGGGTGGGGGGGGGGGTACAAAATTTAAAAATTTTCAAGGAAAGTATGAAGCTAAACTGAAATTCCCTGAGGAATGCCTCTGTGGGGGGGTATGGATATCTTCATTGTAAAATTCACTCACTCAATGCATTGATGCAGTTTCCAAGTGCAAGCAAGGATCTGTTGATGTGGGCTCCTTCTATCATTCTTTTCCCGCGATTCTAGAGATAAAAAAAGTTTCAGCTGTGGTAAACTGTCTTGGTTCAACATTTACTTTGCTCGTTATTAGCTGCTTTCAGTTTAACAAAGTAATTAAAAAAAAAAAAAGAAACTGGCCAATAAAATCTGATACATGTAACAGCAGGAGATACCAGAACACAGTGTACAGGTGTGAAAACAGCACAACAATCCGGAGTAAGGGGGAGGAGCAATATCCCTGCCTTACACAGTTCTCGCATTATTGCAGAATCTAAAGGGGAGTTTCACGAAAGTTATAAAAATGGTGTAAAAAAGTTGCCAAAATTAAAAAGATTCCAGAACTTTTGTCAAGTGGCACAGCACTGTCAGAGGGAACAATGTTTGTATTAAGGTACTGCTGATAAGATTTACCATCTTGTTAACTGATCAGCATCTAACGTCACAATGCTCTCACCAATACAGAAAACAAAAGAACAAGGGAAGCCACCAGACTTGACAGTATCTTACATGTAACTGGTATTTTAGGAATAAATAGACATTAGTGGGGAGAATTTGCATGTTGATAACAGGCGAAATGACCTGAACAGAAGACCCCAGTCACATACCTTAGTCTGTGCAGCTCTCTCTGATCCAGCCAAATCAATCATGAAGAGCTTTCCAACTCTGAATTCCTCAATTGTGTTTTTCACACGACTCTTCTGAGTAACTGTCACCTATTGTAAAGATTAATTTTGTTGATTACTCTCACAAATAAAACAATAAATACTGGTCAATAAATAATGGCAACATGCTTGCAATCAAAATATATGTTAGAAGTGAACACTTTGGCACCCTGTGTGTAGTGAGTCATGGAAAATATACACAATTTTGTAAAATTATGTTATGAAAGGAACATTGCTTGATGATGACCATTTCTATTTATTTCTACCTTTTTCTAGGTACACTGTAATAATTGTTTTCTATAAGTTCCATCAATAACACCAACAATGTCTCAAATCTCTTTGCCTTTGTTAAAAGGTGCATCCCACGAAAGCACTAACTTAGTAACAATATAGTATACAGTTATCACCGAATTCACAGTTGTTATTGCCAGTGAAACTTCAATGAATTAACCATTCCTGAGATCACTAGTTAAACTTTCATAGACCTGATCTGAGGAAGGACATTAGATTTCTAAACGCTGGAACAGTCTCCACTTGCAGAATGCAGCTCACTGGCAGTTTATCAAAGCCAGACTTAAACTTCTCACCTGGAGAATGGCATGAGATCTTGAAGATGTTTTGTTGGCAGCTGTTGGTTCAGAGGTTCTTTGTTTATTTCCCATCACAAGCAAATCCATCACCTACACACAACAAGTTTCAAAAGAACAGTGTGATACAAAAGATTCAAAAGTAAGGAAAGGAATAATGGTAAATGAAAATAAGAAAAAAATATTATTATAAAAGGTTCCAGCCTACATGTAGTGTTCAGTGTTTAGCAGTAAGTTTGGTGTGTTCAGAGAGGGACAAAATACAGGGCTGACAGCACAACCACCTTATGTCAAATTTTAGGCCAATTTTTCATTTTGCTCAAAAGTATCTGAATTTTTTAATGTGGCCTTCAATTACAGTGTAGGTCTGAGAACATTGCTCTGTGTTGCTTTTCACCGATTTATGCTTAGTTTTTGAGAAAAACAAGGCTTAAAAATTGAGCCAGCAAAACAAACGCAAAGAAAGCAGCTTATAAAACAACAGATGTTTTGGAGTGAAAAACAAAAAAACCACAGAGCTATGTTTTTCTTGGGCTCTACCCAGAAATCCAAACCCTTACCCTTTTATAGGAACAGAAAAGATAACCCTTTCAAATACCTTCCACAGAAAATGATACCCTTTTTAATATCTTTAGTTGGTCTGTTTAAGATATGTTGATACCTAAATGGCAGTTTCCCTACTCTTTTCTATACTTCTGCTTGTGAAATCCCTCCCCTTTTATATAACTCCAGCCTGAATAAGGTATCCCTTCTGGGCAAATTGTCCCTGTACAGTTCATTAGAAGGAGTACCTTCTATCCCCCCCCCCCTCCCCACCCAGTTACCTGTAGATGTTAGACACATGACAAGAAAGATGGTACTCAAACTTCACAATGAACAATGATTAACTTTAGTCAATGCAGAGGTAAATTCAATACAGAATACGCAATGTCCTACCTCGCTAGTTTTCTTGGCTTGCACTTCAGAGATTCCAGAAACAACCACGCCTTTGCTGTCTTCTCGCAACTCAAGGAATCCAGAGGAAGGGTTTAACAAGTCACGAATCATTTCATTGTAGATCTGTCACAAGAAAACAAACATCAACAAACATTAAAATGATTTAAGGTACGCATGAAACATTTTCATAATTCACCCATAAATATCAGCCACTGTGATTGCAGAATAGTCAGTCCTCTGTCAGTCTGCAACTATTCTAACTCTTACTTTACTTTAACCAACTTGATTCAGCAAGTGTAGCAATTTCCCCTCGAGACCCTTTCCATTACATTCCAATGACAAAAAAAGTTGTTACTAAGACCTTTGGAGTGTTAGCTTATTTACCTACATATATGAGCTACATGTACATACGGTAGGTATGTGAAGCACTAACAAAAGGTATGGTTGCCCTATTTTGGTCTGAAATAGGGTATGGATTTTTAACCATTTTGGTCTAAAAGTCTGAAAAAGGGTATGAACTTTAGAGACCAGGTTTGGAAAAGCAGTACTGAAAATTAAATATTTTGCTCTGAAATAGGTCAGGTTTGGAGAACCAAGCTGCACACCCCACCAAAAACTCTGAGGAGTGCCACCTCCAGATGGAAGTTAAACCATGTGGCCTTTGCCGGTATGTTATGACTGTTTACTTACCTCTAAGTAAGACATTGACACTTTGTATTTCACGTCTTCCTTGGTTTTGTCCATCTCATAGAACAGATCATTCAAGGTGCGTGCCATTATACCAGGTTCTCTGTCTGTACCCAGCATGGTGAATGTCTTCCCAGCTCCTAAAAATGCAAACAGCATATTAGGGCCATAGAATGGTAAAATCCCAAGAATCGCACATGGATTTGAGACGAATCTATATGCAAAAACTCTCCAATTTGTTCCTCCCAAGATTTTGCCTTTCTTCCAAAAAAAAATTTATCACAAAGACCATTCTTCCATCCAGCTATTCAGTTGTATATTATGGTCATAAGAGAGATGTACATACCTCTTCATAACCAAGTTTGAGGTCTGTGCTGTAAGTTACCGACCGATCGAGCTTTTGCCCGTTCATGCTTGGGCCATAAATCAACAGTAAAAACGAGGATCTGTAACTTACATGACTTTTGTACAGTACGGACCGAGAAAATGAGGTTAGTAAGATATTTATTATATCTTTGAGGTTAAACTTTCAAATAGAGCTGGCCATAGTGTGAAATACGGCCTGCAAAATTGACCAATCATACCGCATGTACTAACTGAGAGAGATTATAATAACGTGTGTTATTACCAGTAGCACCATAAGCAAACACTGTCGCATTGTATCCAGTAATGACATTTTCTATCAGAGGTTTTGTCACTTTTGTGTATACATCAGCCTATGGAAATAAATAACAATTTGAGAGTTCTATCTCCAACCTCCGGAGAAATTGCCCCCTGCAACCAGGGAAGTTCTTAAGCCTGAAAGGCCCAAATACCAGAACAACCTCCCGCCCCCACCCCCAAGAGAGCTTGCTCGCAGGCTACCTGGAACAGACTTGGTTTTAGAGCAAAACTGATGAACAATTCATGTCTGGATTCGCTCTGACAAAGGGCTTATACTCGAAACGTCATCAGTCAGATCTCTTTACGATGGACAAATATTTACCTTTAGTTATCAACTCTGTTGATAAAACGAGATATTCATTTTTACTCCCCACCAATGCAGCCTGCCTAACTAAATCCTAACTGTTCACCACCTTAACTACCACATTATCTTTTTAACACACCCTCTCCCTATAAGTCCTCTTCAAGAAAGACATTATTCAATGGAAAGTTGTATGTGATATTATGACTTGGGCTTTATTTTTCTGAGCCTTTTAAATACAAATTTAAAACTGACGAGTACAAAAATATTGTTAAAAGTATGATATTTTTCTGTCTTAATTTTTGTACTCCTTTCAGTTCGTATTTCAGCTGCCAGGAAGTAAACTTGAATCTGCCTTTAAAATGAATTTAAAATCAGCAATTAACAGTTTTTACGCTCTAACTATCTAACTGACCTGGTTGGAGTTGGGACCAAATGCACAATCAAAGATGTACTGTTTTTCTCTGGATCTGTTTGCCCTTAGAACGTCATCTTGGTCTTCATTGGGATCCTTCAAAACTACCAGCTGAAATTTAGAAAACAGAAGTCAACATTAAACGAGAGGTTCTGCTCTAAAACGTTTAGTTCTTCCTTCATTTCACCGAGCTGAGCCAACTGTTACACCTCAGTGTTGATGGAGCACTGCAAGGTCATGGATTTGAATCCCATTCAAGACAATTTTTTCAGGCCTTTCTTTCTTAACTGCAGAATTTGCTTTAAATACACAACTGCAATGATCATTCACTCATTAATTCTATCACCTGCAGGTTCAGTGATAAATTTTTTATATATTTCATGATCACTTTCATTGTGGTAACTGTTCATTACTTCAACGCAAGTGAAATAGAATTGGGCAGTAATGTACAGGTCTGATGATCTGTAATGTGTGAAACTGGATACTGAGTACAGTTTCAAACATGCTTCTTCAAAGATGAAAATGTACATAACTTTTACGTGGTAAAGCTGTAAAAAGAGGTTATTTATACAATGTACATGTATTCATGGACATTGGGATAATTTTATGAGTCAGGTGGCTTTTTCCAACCCTTCAACCCTTTAAAGTGAGAAAAATTTCCATGACTTTCCAGGTTTTCCATTACTCGTTAACGAACCCTGTAACTATCCTCGTTGGCCACACTGCATCTCTATCAATTTTCGATATTAGTGGTCCCATACACTGCATAGCCACTTCAGCCAAATTCTATTCCGACTTTGCAGTTTTACTGTGTAACCGCAAAACACTTCAATCAAACCTTGAAATATCACAGGGGGAGGGGTTGTCCCATTCATTGCAAAGCGGCATACCCACTTCAGCCAAACCTTGGAATATCATGAGGGGGGTGGGGGGGTGGCGGGTGTCCTGAGCAACTGTGTGTCAATGTATCCATCTTTTTCAGGTGTATACTTTGATCTGGTGGGGTATTCTGCATTTTACTCTCATATATGTACTATTTTATAGCCATGCATCTGTCGACCAATGAAACTCTAAACATAAGCTTAACTCAAACGTAGTTTACTCAGGGTTTGCCTACAAGTAGCTATTGTATCAGTATGCATTTGGTCCCCTGGATGAAAATACTCCTTAAAAGACTGAAGACGAAGTCCTCGCAATTTAGCATCTACATGCAGATATTTTAATAGCTTACTCACATTCTCGTCCAGCACATGCACGATTTCTGTGCAGTTTTTGTCATCGACTTCTGCAGCATTCAACGGCCTCACTCGAACAGCAACCTTTGACAAAAAAGCATACAGAAATGGATGAACGATCAACAGCTTTGAATATTTACACAAAGCTCAAAAGGGCACAATAGAAACTGAAATGAAAAGACGTGTAAATACAAGAATCGACACCAGCCAAGTCTTACAATTACAGATCCATTTCAGAGGCCGGCTTTTTGCTCGATATTAACGTTTAAGCTTACTTACCATCAAGTTTTGAGTGTTGTCTTTTTCCTTGTCCTTATCTGGCATGATGACTTCGCAGTTTACTCAGCAGATACTTGTCCTGAATACTAAGAAACGGTTGCGATACGCTGGCATATTCGCCAGCTCAAAACTCCCGCTAAGTCTGCTCGAAGCAAAGCCTTCGCTCATCATTTTCGAATTGGAATACTCGTGTCTGCGCGCGAAATAAACGCACATTGTCCGAACTACGTAAAATTTCTACATTTTGAGAGAAGAAAGGAGCAACAAACGCAAATATTACACTAGAATACGACCTTCTGTTTTCCTCTGTAGATATTGTCTTCTCTTCCGATTTCTATAAAAACTCTTCACACATTCCACTCAACCAATCACAGGCCAGATATGTTTATTTTCACACCTTGTGTGACATCACACAGTATTGACTCGTAGTCAAGGCGACAAGCCAATAATATAGTAATCAATCGGTGCAGCTGAAACTTGCTACGTGTCAACAACGACCTGTCGTCGATTAACGAGTTAGTTTCGCGGATTGTAGCTGTGCGTGCACTAGATTGTTATTTTTTAATCATGAAACCGAAGCGACAGATAAAAAGCAAGACAATTAGTCATTTTAATTACCTCCTTTTAGCTGTGGCTTGGCGCATTTATGATTAATTAATTAGCTAAACTAGTAGTAATCGAAGATTATAGTGCGTCGACTTAGGCCCTTAGGCACCATACTGGGTTGCATTAATCATGTTACAGATGTTAAGATTACAGGAACCTGTAAGTATAGTTGCAAAACATTAGGTTATTGTCTGGGAACAATTGTCAACAGCCGTTAGAAACGTTTTATGCTACCAGTCCCAGGTGTTTATAGGGCATCCTACCAAGGATGCGGCGGATATTTCAGAAAGAAAAGGATCTTACCTTGTCTTGTACTTTTCGTTTTGTAATTTTCGCAGCGAAACCACGAGGAACAGTACGAAACGCGCGCGGGACGTCAAGATGCTATTGTGACGTTTTTATAATGAACGGTGAAAGAAAAGTTCCTCGGAGATGCATGACATGACCACACTGACCATTTTTGACACCTTTTGATATTTATTTTTTTAACAATCACATCCGATACACAACCTCTTTTCTCGATTTCTCGCGCTTAACAACATGCATGTGCACAGAGGTAGGTTCTAAGTACGAAAAGCGGTTTTCTCCACACTGAGAAAGGGTTATATACCCGAAACGCGCGCGCGCGTGTGTTTTTTTTTTTTTTCAAAACATAAGTCGGCCTAAGTCGACGCACTAAAATCTTCGATTACTACTAGTCTACGAAATATTTCGCGTGTGTGTGTGTGAATGTGTGTTTTTTCAAAACATTATTAACATTATTTACCGCTGAACATTTACAGCGTTAGGCACTGGGTACGAAACGCGCTGGGCATGATGGACTGTCATATTCATTATGCTATTGTGACGGTGAGATTTTGCACAGACATATTTTCTCGTTTTTTTGCG
Source organism: Pavona decussata (assembly GCF_977016875.1). NCBI lineage: Eukaryota > Metazoa > Cnidaria > Anthozoa > Scleractinia > Agariciidae > Pavona > Pavona decussata. The sequence continues at coordinate 1,345,033 of NW_028145435.1, read as the reverse complement.
CTGAGGAACACGCGCGCTGGGCATGATGGACAGTATTGGGACGACTCGATTAGGAAGCGTCTCCTTCGTCGACGCAACAAGTTTGTTCTCAGTTCTTTGAGGTAATACTCCAGACGGATGTTCAGCTCGTCAGGCATATCATTCACTGTCCTGGTGTGTATAAATTATTTGCAATTATGTAACTCTGCCGTTTCCAGTTAACACCAATGTTCGTCCAGTTTCTCGCCTGTTGCGAACTTCCAGCTGAAGTCGTAACATGAAAAACCCAGAAGGGGGTCCAAAATGGACCACCTCTTATTGAAATATAATAAAACGTGTTGTTTTTTGTTTTGCTGCCTGTGTGTGTTTGATTGTGTACTTGCTTTTTAACCTAAATGTATTAATAAATTGAATAAGATACGCCTAAAATCCTGATTTCAAAGTTGTAATTTTTTGAGGAACCTGTAGCTCGTATAGCCCCAATGGTTTCTTCTACGGGCATCCTTGCCACATGTTTCTCTCCCTTTTGTTATTTATTTATCTTTTATATTTTAATACATATTTATCTTGTAATGATGTGCAAGAAAAATGGCAAAAAAATAAACTGGACTGAACTGAAAACAACTGATAATAAGAAATGGGTCATCGAGAGAAGACCGGAAGAACCAAGAAAAGAAAAAACCCTCAAAGTAGCGGCTCAGAAGAGAGGAGAAGTTCAGATACTTAAATGGAAATTGTACCTGATCTTGTGCCCCCAAAGTTGCAGCTTAAAGACTCCTGTAAATATGTCGTACGTGCCGAATTCCTAATGGTCGCCCACAGGCACCCCAGCTTTACGCTGCGAAGGTTGATCCACTTGATCTTAGTAGTCACGTAATAGCGAAAACAGAACATTTTTTGGAAATGCTACATGTGAAGTCTAGGATCACAGCTGAGAGAACAAAAAATTTTCATAAAATACGTTTGCTAACTTCATTTTGCTAGTTCAGTACGGTGGAGCGAGAACGTGCTTCCAGTCCAAGGCAAAACAGGTGCAGGAACACCGGAACTGTATTCCCTGAGACAACTGGAAACTGAGTGTAATGAAATGTTTTATATCTTGCGATCTAGACTGCAAAACAGTCGTATTTTTTGCGAACACGAGCGACGGTCAATATTCGAACGAAAGGTCTGGAGCGAGGCTCGCGCGCTTCACACGCGAGGATCACGCTTACAGCGGTTCGCGCCTTCCGAAAACGACTGTTTTGAAGTCTAGTTGCGATCGGGCTCTTCTTTCGTTTCACTAACATTCCTCTCTTTTCCTGTTGAGAGGGCGGGAAGGACCTGATCGCAGGCTAAACATGTTCTGGTTAAAATATTTGGAAAATGTAATTTTCGATCAGCGGAGCAACTGTCTTCATTTCACATCCGACTTCACTGCTGTGTGTACGTGTAGACCCAGAATTTCCAAGCACGATTCAACAGGAAGTCACTCGATTATCAAAACTCATTCATTATCAGGGAATGGCACAGCGAAGGAAAACTTCCATTGTAAAATGGCTCCACATCATAAATAATTACTTTGTGAAATATAAACATCTATATACGTGTAGATGTTATTTTAGTGTTCACACACTGGAGGTTTTCGATCACGATTCGCCTGCGATGATTCACCACCCTAACAATATAATTTGCTCGTCATTATTCAAACTCCCTCTCTCGCTCTTTCTTCCTCTAACTCTAATCTCTTTATCTCTCTGCTTTTTTGTTTTTCTCTTTTTTTTCCTTACTTAACTTATATAACTTATATTATGTTACCACTCCTATTTAATTCACTGTATGAACTTCCTTTTAACCATTACATTGTAATAAAGATAAAGATAAAGACCGCTGGTTTCAATTTGCTCCATGCTAAAAAGGCGCACGAAATTAATAGATTCGAAATAGATCCCTTTCTGCATGAATTTTTATTTTACAGTTAGTTAGTATTTATCCCACGGACTCATTTTCGGGTCGAATTTCCTCAGTTCACGGCCATTGCCTGACCATGAACAAATCGTAACGGTTTAATCAAGTACAAAGTATTAACAATGACTGTACGTATAGAACGAACCATCTCAATCCGATTTGAATTTTGCCCTTTGAAAACTGTTGTTCTCGAAGACAAAAGCTTTTCCCTGCTAACAGAGCTCTTTTTCCGTTGTATTCGCCGATCTGCTAGCAGGGAACGAAAGCTCAGACTTTCTTTTTTAACTGTTATCGTCATCACTTAGTAACATACACACACAAAAAAGAAAACTTTGAAACCTATAACGGGCGTTTTAAGTCACTTGGAAGGGGGTTTTGTTGTTGTTGTTGTTTTTTGTGTTTTTTTTTTTTTTGTGTTTTTTTTTTTTTTTTTTGCGAAAGCAATCGAAAGACAAGTTGCAAGACATCTAGTCATCTATAACAAGACCTGACCGACCGTAGTCCGCTTTTTTTGTGTGTGTGCGAACATCGTAGCTTCGCTACTTTTGATTTTTCGGTTGCTGAAATATGCAATAGTATGCATCCCTGAGAACTCCAGAAAACAACGATTACTAAAGCGAGTGAACTATTTTTCACTAAAAAAATTCAACACATCAGTGATAATCAGATGTTACTAAATTGCGATTGAGATCGATCATTCCGGGGCACCCAACAAGAGTATTTGAACCAAATACGTAAAAATTATGTCCATGTATTCCAAGATCGTCATATTCTGTTCTGTTCTGATTCTTAAGATGGTAATCTAACTCGCAGAGAAATTTACGGAAATTTGGGGAACCGCGAATACAACTTTTTAAAGAACAATTATGTGATTACCTTAAAATGTCAGTTATAAACCCCAACCCTCCTCCGCCCCCCCGCCCCCCCTCCCCAAGACCACTCATAGACCCCTCTACCTTTAAACAAAAGAATATTGCGGTTATTCAAAAAATTCGTGTTAATTTAACGTCGCGAACTTAGTAATAAGTGGAAAGTTTATTTCCGCTCCTTAATTTTTATCATTTCTTTCCCAATTTCTTGGGTAGGGGCAATTCAAGCAGCTTGTTTTTTTTACATATTTCAACCTTTGAATACACCGTCTAGTCTGTTTTAGGTTAAACCCTTGTTATCACAATTGTCTTTTTTAGTGTTCGCCGTGTTGATCAGTGTATCAGTGTAGTGGCCGGCTTGGAAATCATCAACATGTTTTACTTGATTCACAAAACACGCGACCACCGAACAATACAATGCAATGCAATGCAATGCATACATACAATACAATACAGTAACTTTATTTAAAGAGGGATGCGTACAAAATAACCTATTACAGTTTTCTGACTTACGGCCCTCCCGTCAGTTCCCTTTATTTGGAAATATAACCTCTTCTTCGAGCTAATTTTCTGAAAGGAGCACCGTCACAAAGATTTTGCTGTCCTTTTTTTGGCAAAACTGCTCTAATATTTGACAAAGAACCTTTTTCTAACATTGACTGAATTGCTCTTCAAAGAACCTTTTCTCTAATTATGACTAAATTGCTCTTAAAACACTAGAACAAAAATGTTAGGTGATTTCTCAGAGGAAGAACGAACTGCAATCGTTTCTTCAGCGATTTCTCCAAAATACAATGGCCAACCCATTTCCATCCTAGCAAACCTCAGCTGAAGGTAAGTGCAGTCGACTCCCGATAACTCGAACCTTCAAGGGAAATTGAAAAAGGTTCGAGTTATCAGGAGTTCGAGTTATCAAGGGTAAAATTATATAGAAAATGACCTGAAGGGAAAGGAAAACTGGTTCGAGTTCGAGTTAGCGAGAGTTCGAGTTATCGGGAGTCGACTGTAATACTATCTTCTGTTTACTAGTAGAAGGTTGTTGTTAACAAAACTTAACAAGACCATTATTTTAACGTTTCCATAGATACAAATATATCTTTTGGCTATTCAAAGTTACATCAAAGTATACAGTTTAAAGGTGCACTGTCACCACGCGATATTGCTGTATTAAGGTCAAAACTGCTCGATTATTTAGCAAAAAACCCGTTTTGTATCAGAAATAGCTCTTACAACACCGGGAGGAAAATATTAAGGTTTTTCTCCCGGGAAGAACAAATCATACTACTTCTCTAAAATACAAAGGAAGAACTTGAAAAAATTGGCCATTTTTTTCAAGTTGCAATCCACTTCCATCCTAGCCATCCGCAGCCAAACATAACTAAAACTAGTTTCTGTACACCAGTAGGGTTAAAGTTAACAAAACTGAACCGTTATTCTAACAATTCCATTGAAACAAATACGCTTTTTGGTTATTCATGGTGACACTAAAATAAAATGAACAGTTGATGGATAGTGTTTTTGTCGCGCTCTGATTGGTTACTCAAACTCTGGATAGTATTTGCTATTCACCCCTGGCAGTAGAGTCGCGTTTACGGCAACCGTGAGATTCGCGATTTTTTTCCTTGAAAAAATTAGTACACAGATGAGAATAGTGCAAATTAATTCTGGCTGTGATGCAAACGCAAAACTACTCAATTTTACTGAGAAACTGAAAACAGCGAGCGGCAAATATATAGGATAAACATGGTCACGTGGTCATTTCTGCCGTTTGCCGTAAGCGTAATTCTGGACGCCTCTATTTTCCTGGATTTTGGGCGAGATTTTTATTCACCGATTTGCCAGCGACAAAGTGAATCATTGGGGCTAGCTATCCACCACCATCGTCATGATCTTCCACATTCTCCTGAGTGGAGAGATGGACTGCGTACTTTCTCCTTCCTTCCAGGCTCATCTATCGTCTGCTGGTAATGCTGCCTCCGCCGGTGAATCCCCCAGCCAACGTTCTTAGTCCTCTATCGTTAAGATCCTCTCCCATGTCTCCCGCAGGCGACCTTGTTTCCTCTTTCCTTCTGGTACCCAGGTGAGAGCAATGCGTGGGTATGAGTGGTGGTTCATTCTAAGGTCATGGCCTAACCATGTCCGTCTTCTCCTGGCCACTTGATCGCTTATTGTCTCAATACCTGTTCTTCTACTAATCTCCTCGTTTGTAACCCGTACTGGCCAATAGATAAAGAGGGAGGGGGTGCTGGCTATCAACAGTTTTCTAAATACTAAACAAGTATTCACCTCAGTGTCGGTGAATGTATTTGTTTTCCCCTCTAATTCGCGTTAATTTCAAACATACCTTAGTAAATGCAAGGGTTACCATTTGTCAAATCTTAGGCCCCGTTCAGACTAGATGCCTTGGTGCAGTTGTCAGGCATAGGTAATAGTCTGAACATAGCTTATTTTTGTGGTGCCAAGGAAAATAACTCAGCGACATGCCCAAACACAGGCAATGCCTCAAAGGGTAGTACTTAGGCACCATTCCTTGGCACAGGCAGTGCTCTGAAGAGTATTTTGTCGGTTCCTGCGCTTTCTCCCCATGTCTCCCTGCAATACATTAAACAAAACGGTGGGCTCCAAATTCACGATTAAAACGCGGACGAGGAAATAATTGCCCCTTGGACACCAAAGAGTCTGAACAACATCCTTCTCAGGGCCCGGGCACAGGCACCAAGTCTGAACAGGGCCTTACATAATCTGCTTTGTTTTACATCTACATAAATTTCCACTTAGAAGACTTATTACTAATTTTACTGCTTTTTCCAATTGCTGTTCTCCGCTACATTCTTTCCAACGACGATGAAAAGTTGAACAGCTGGTAAAGACAACAGTTCTGTCAAGAATGCGATCACTTTTTCTTCATTTCCAATACACTGAGGGGATGAGAGTTTAGAGTCTAAATTGTAGTAACTGTCATTTATTTTCCTAACTGCAAACCAGTGAGGTCTTTTGAACGGCATTCCCAGTCCAATTAGGTTGACACTTGAAGGTTTATTCACCACAAATCCAAAAATCTGCTGGAGTTCTAAGCTTTCTATGGATCTGGAAAGGGAAAAGAGAAAAGGAAGGGAGTTTATCACTCGTTTTGCGACATTTACAAACAGTAATACTCTATGATACAAACACAAAATTTATTGGTGACAGAGAAGAACTAAAAGCCTGGGACTTACGAGGTCCACGCTTCCCATAGATTAAAATATGGCAATACAGTTTTGTCTGGAAGAAGGGTCTGTTGCTGAAGGACAGTGCCTACTTTTGTTACTACACATACGTTCTGCGGACTTCGAGATACTCGGGTTTCTTATGGGTGGTGCCTACTACTACAGGGATATTTTTTGCGTGGTATAAAACTATGCAGAGAAAGTGGAACTTAGCAAGTGCTCTTAGTATTTAAAAAGAAAATTGGGGGTAACCATTAATTTTTCAAAGATAACAAAGCTTCAATTTGATAAAAAAAAAGCCCTACATTGCTTTGTATTTTAGCACTTTTTAGAATTATTGTTTCTTAATTATCTCTAAAAAATGCATGGTTACCCCCAATTTTTTTTATGGATTCCAATAGCCCTTTCTAAGATCTGCTTTTCCTGTATAGTAATAAACTGTGCAAAAATACCTCTGTATTAGTAGGCACCGTCCTTAATTACCACTGAAAAAAAATGGTTAACCCAATGTTCTTTTTGGATTCCAATAACCCCTTCTAAGATCTGCTTTTCCCACAAAGCTAAAACCTGCTCATCATCTATTCTTCACATTACTGAAACCCTGTTGTCTTGACTCTTTCACCAAAATTGACCCCACAAAAAGTTACCATTTGTAGTTTTGAAATCTGAGAAGATATATGGTAATACTGAAAGGTCAAAAAGGCCATACACTGTATGGGATCCCTGTGCTTTGACCTCCACTGTAGATTTAGTTTGTCTTATAACTGATTAAAGAAGTGGAACAATTTTTGTTATCTACGGTAAAGCAAAATCTAATCAACATGACATTCACCTAACTGCCTGCTATGTTACAGGAGCCAAATAACCAGTCAGAGAGGAAACAGAAAGACATTACTCAGTGGCAAGTTTTATCACACAGCTGTGTAGTCTTACACTGGACAACCTCTTTGCATTTCCCAGGGTGCATTCCATGTATGTCGCACACCAAAGATATGCCATCAAAATCTAAGTTGTGCGCCAAACGTGCAGCCACCAAAGTGCCTATGCCAGGGAAATGTTACAACAACTGCCACACCAACCTCATCCCTCCCCACTGGGGAGAGAAATCCTGGATATTTTAAGATACCAACAGTTCATTACAACAGAAAAAGTTTTCAAAAGACAAGGTAATTTTTCTTCACTCCAACACCTATGAGTTAATCTACCTCTGTCTTAGTACATGTAATCGCATGAGAATGAGTAGAATTAAGTATTGATTTTCACGCACACAGTTGAACCTCCCGTAAGCGACCACCCATAATGTCAAGGATATGTGGTCGCTTACGGGAGGTGGTCACTTACCAGAGGTCAGACCACAGGGGGTCTAAATTTCGGGTAATTTACATATGGTAATTGCAGAGACCTAAGCCTTTTGCCAGTGCTTATCGAAACCCATAGTAATAACTTTTCTTAGCTACAAGTACATTAAGACTGGTCCATAATTATTCTAGGCAAAAAATCTGAGGGTCTATGGTGATTATTGTTTGTATCTCGCAAATTACTTAATACAGCGATTGAGACAATTATTGTGAAAGAAACTTGACTCTTTTATTACTCCAGGTGGCGCCGTCTAAATTTTTCAGGAAACGGAACATAAGCAAAAAGATAAGAACAATAAAAGATAAGAGAGTTTTTTTCCTGTGTTTACAACATAGGGAACAAAATTTTCTTAAAACAATTGAGGCACTTTATAAAACGGTCAGACCCAGCCGAGAGAAAAAACACTTACCCGTTAGCAAAACAAACAAGCAAACAATTCACCTGTTTCTTAGAGTACAAAACAGACAAAACAAGAAAAGTTGATTGCCATATACATGTAATTAAGAGACGTTTAAGTTTAATCCATGAGCAAACTAACAACAATTAAACCAAATGTTGAGCATCAATTAATTGATTCACCTGCTCTGTGAAGCTTTCCACTGCTTGAAAATTACAGAAACATTTAACAAAGATCAATAAAAATAGCAAATGGTTGGTCCAAAGAAGGAGCTTGCAGAGTAATTTCTCCCACTGAATTTGACCTGGTCCTTCCTCCCATCAAAAGGAATCTGTTATTATTGTTCGGTTAATGTTCATTGAAAGAAGCCGTAGCGAGGTTAAAGCACTTGGTCGGGGCCATGAATGATTTCAGTTTTTCAACCAAACAAATCCAATCAAGTTTTTTGCTTTTGATTAAAATAATCTTTTGCTGTTTCTTGCAAGAAATGAAAGTTCACCTTAATGAATTTCCTTTAGAGCTGTAGCACTTGATTTCCAAGTATTTCTGGTACAAACAATCCGGCTTAAAAAGTCAAACTCCAAAGAACCTGAAAGAACTTGTTGTTTCAAAATAAACAAACCAACTAAATGTAGAAATGGCGTGCTTAGCAATGTGCTCAGCCAATCAGGAACAATTGGTTTTGTCGCTCAACCAATCCGGTGTGAGTAATTTTGCCCTCGGTGAAAGGAAAGTTAAGAAAAAATTCCCTCTGTTTTGACCAATTCGCGTTCAGTAATCTTGCCCTCTATGTTATAACACCACTTTACGCCAAAGACCATAATACTGCGCCAGTGTGCCAGGCGATTTGGAAACCCACATTACCTTCATAAAATGCAGCCTGGTGTATTAATTTCCTCTGATTAGTTTTAATAGCTTTCAAAGACACCACTATTGGGTATGTACTTGATAAATACATTGTAATATTTACATGTAATTATTGATAATTTTATCACTTATTTGTCAAATGTGAGCTAAGGTCCATTATTAAAAAAATATATACCGGTATATTGAAAGTACGGAAATTAATATTACTCACGTTCTCTTATCAAACCAAACAGCTTCATACTCCTTCAGCTGTAGGGCAGCCATCAATACATTCACATCATAATTTCCCAGGCCAAGAACGTTTTTGTGAGGATTAACAAAGGAATCCGGGCTGAGACTGTAACTAATGGCATCCAGATCTGCTTTACTGTAAGCATTTCTGTCCTGGAAAAGATTATTTAGTGCATGAACTGCACATAACATTTGCCTCTGTCGTTCATGATAAATTTCCATAATGGAGGTGTAAGATCTTACATAACGTAGTTGGTTCTTGGAGGCAATACCTCTGTGCAGCAAAACAAAGTCACTCTCGCCTCAGACTCTTCTCTTCTAATAACTCGATTTTGGAGAAATTTCGTCTAAGTTCTTTGTTTTTAGGCTTTCAGAGCTCTGTTTTCCGACCAAGGTGTTCTTTAAAAAAGTTCGATTTCCAGTTATTTTACTATTCAAATTATTTAGTTCAAAAATAGTTAAATTCTACACATATCTTCCCGGCATTTTCAAACAAAAATTAGTGCTCTACAGTGTACCTTTGAGGGGTCTGGGGACAATAAAATCTCCACGCAAGCGTGGCGGCTGATGAAATTTGGTTATTTTAGGGGAAACGCACAAGTTGTTTATTGTTGTGATCTAGCTTGTGTTGCACCACATTTCCTCAGCAGCACATATTTTAATGCAATCGAACATATTTATCTGATGATCTTGCCAATTTTGCGCAGAACTTCGACTGTGGACCTTATGTTGAGTTGGAAAGGGAAAGAGTTACTTTAAGCTTATACCAAGTCAGAGGCATTGTTCCATTGAAAATGCCGGTATAAATAACGCTTTCCTCAGCCAAGTTATAAGAGAATCAAGGCATTAGGGCTCGATTTAAAACTTGGAGTGATCGAGTACAGGTGAGAAAAATACAATTTCGTCCAAAATATAACTTAATTGGAAGCAAAAATTTTCTAATAATTTTAAGGCCATATAAGGTGAACAATAATTGGTTTGAGCTTTGCTTCCATCAGTTGTGATATAGTTATAAGACTTAAGTTTATGACGTGCTTAGTTCAGAGAACCTTTTGCAGTTGGATATTCCCTCTCGATCTCCATTTTATTTTAATTCTCCAAGCTTTTGCTGGGATGTGGGATGGAGCTTTTGAGGTGAGATGCTGGACGATGAAAGATAATTTTTATTTAAGGGTTGGGATGCAAAATCGGAATAGCACCACATGGTGAAAAGGGTAGAGGGTTGAATCACACTAGCCTTCCCCACAAATGCTCTTTTTGCTTGTCACACAATCTTTCCTCCCCAACAAGAGGTAAGATTGCGTGACCACTAAAAGAACATCTTTGAGGGAGCTTAAGTTGCACCTGAGCTACAAGTGGCACAGAATGAAACAACTACGATTGTTATATACCTAGACTTTCACTTAACAAAGTGAGCACTGTGATTGGTTGATTCTTGGTCACTTGCCCCTGATTAAATACAAATGTATCCCGACCGGGATACAATTCCGCAGTTGTTACCCTCTCAGTTGTTTGTTTGTTTGGTTTGCTGTGATTTTATACCTGCCAACTTTTTCTAAGTCAAACGCGTGAGATTTTTGTCTCTTCATGACCGGGATTTCCGAAAACGTCCAAGCCACTTCCGAATATTTCTGACGATTTTCCGAAGACTTCCGAACGTTGCCGAGAATGTCCGAAGATATTCCGACGGCCTTTGAACACTTACGATTTCAACGGATTGTAGACATTTGAAAGCTTCTGAGATTGTTATAAAGAGCAAAGAAAAAATACGTAACAAATCTGAAATGAAATGTCCGGATTTGTGAGTCAGGCATGAGAAATTGTCCTTGATGCGTGAGATCGCTGTCTTTCGTCCGCAAGCGTGAGACTCACGCATAATGCATGAGAGTTGGCAGGTATATGATTTTTGAAGGGAAAGTCTAAATATATAATAAAGCACTTAATGTACGGTCCCTCGGGAAACTAGTTAGTTTTGTTTTTCCTCGAGTCCTGATGTTCGTTAAGGGAAACATCAGGACTCTCTGGAAAACAAAACTAACTGTTTCCCTCGGAATCATACATTAAGTGTATAGTATTGTTACTTCCCTCTGGATGAGAAGTGTGTCACTAGTGCTTATTTATACACCCAAGAAGACAATGCAGAGCAAAGTTTGCTGTCAAAAGAAATAATTTCTATGACATGTCCAAGGATGAGATCCTTGATTAATACATTGCCTTACTTTTTCCATGGATAACATTGAACTGTTTCTAGCAACCTCTTTTAAAAATACTAGTGGTTATTTACCTGGCCTATAACAAGCTAATACCACCTTGATGAACTTCTTGCAAATGACAATCTAGGATGACCTTCCTCCTAAATTATCTGTATCTATCCTTTTTCATACCCTTGCATGGTGAGAGAGTGTGATTGAAAGTACATGGCACAAATGCAGAAGCATGGTCTTTGAGAACATAATGTGTTCTCTGACACAAGTAACAGACTACTTGTGTATTTTTGTTCCTTATGTTTTATGTTTTTATTTTGTTGTTGTTGTTTTTAATCTGCAAACAAAAACTCACAGTTCTTCAGCAGATTTGATTCCACCCTTGAGATTTTGGCTGGCAAATTTTGAAGATTAAAAACTTGAGGAAACAAAGTTGTTTTCCTTTTTACAGTCTTCTTGCTTGTAATTTAACACCTCAAGGTTATTCCAAACCTTTGTAGGTTTTCCAAAGAAAACAATAAATGTTTGTGTGCTGTTTTTATAGAAACATTAGAAAACTATATATTGCTCCTATGAAATTGGAGCCAACACTTAGAGAAATTGGTATTGTCAAGCGGATAAATGATAGTGTAAATCATCCTTTGATTTATTGTGTTTGAGAGATTAAGCATCAAGACAAATGTCAGACTGTCATTTTCTTTTCTTTTTTTTTCTCGAAATAATTGAAGGGCTAAATGCATATTAACCATATTTGTCAAATTTTAGGTCAATCCTTCATTTTGCTTAAAAGTGCCTGAATGTTTGCATGTGGCTTTCAGTTTTGTTGGAGAACATTCAACATCTCCCCATGGTTTTTATTGCTGGATTACATTTAGTTTTCGAGGAAAATGAGCCAAAATATTGAGTCAGCTAAATTTGGCTTAAGACAGTTATGCACACTGTCCTTCAATTAAAGATATGTAACCATCCAAAATAATTATTGTGTTTCTCATTAATGTGAAACCGCTCACTTCTACCAAGAAACAGAAAAAGGCAAACAGCAAATATAGGAAAAATTTTCATGGGCACCTGGTTAATTTCTCCCATATTTTGCCATAACATTATACTTACTCTTTGCATTCTTCTTTATATACATGTACCACTAAAATTCTTGGATTTCTATACAGATCTTACCCTTAAAGAATGAGTGCCGCAGCAGAGACCATAAATGTAGAAGAAAAATTCTCTGGATCTTCATTGAATGGTAGCCAAGCTGGATCGCCAGACGGTGCAGACAACCTGTTTGCTCCAGACAGTGAGAGCGAGTTTTACCTAGAGGAAAATGGCACTTCAACTGGCTTAGAACACAATATTGACCCAAGGGTAAGAAGGCATACAATTTAGTATACTTTGCAAAAGTCTAAGACATTGATACAGGGTTTTTGAAATAGCTAAACCAGTTTTTTGTGTGCTGATTTTCTTTCCACTGTTGTAATGGTAATGGTAATGGTAATGCATTTATATACCGCATTTTCTATTCATATATATATTCAAATGCGGTTTACATCAGCATATGTCCATTAGTGACCTCATCCTACCCACCCAACCCATGAAATCATGAAACTGCACAAAGACCAGACCAGCACACCGGGAACTCCATGCCCTACTCTTTGCGATTAGTGTCTGGGTTCTTTAACGTCCCACAGGGTTATGAACATTGAAGTGTTGTGAGACGGGGCCTACGTTTATCGTCCTTATCCGAGAAGACTAGAAAGTCTACAAAGGCAGCACTTTCTCCTCAGTTTTTTAAAGACCCTGAGTGTTGGTGCGGCCGGGGTTTGAACCCATGGCCTCCTGCACGGTAGTCCGATGCTCAATCAACTGAGCTAATCGGTCAGCCATCATTTGAGTAATACAACGAGTTACAGTAAGTTAAAGTTGGGACTTACAGTCACAATGGTAGATCTCACTTATTGATTCTTTCATTCACAGTTCAAATATTTGAATTTCACATATTCATTTCCATTTGTACGTGAGATGAATGCCATAAGATTAAGTTAATATTAATATGGTGTTTATAAAGTGAAGGGCTGGAGGGCATAACCATCCATTTCGGATTGTTTTTTGTTCTAGCTCAGATTCATGAGAGGTTTCCATAAGGCCTTGAATTCCTTTTGGAAACGCTGCTCCAATGTTTTATCCATGGCTTTGCACTTTGTTTGCAATAAAAAGCTGATTATGAGCAAGATGTTCATGTTCATCACAAAATGGAGTCCTAAGCAGTGGATAAAACATTGGAGCAACATTTCCTGAAGGAATTCAAGGCCACATGCAAAACCTCCAGTGACTGAGCTAAACTAACAAAAGCAATCTGAAAAGCACTATAGGTTGATTATGCCTCCAGCCCTTTAATAATTACAAAAAGCATACAACCAATGTCTTTGCTAACACTACTGGACTCATTTTTTTGTTTTGTTTTGATTTAGGTTGCCCTGATCAGTCCCACTGATGATCAGTTTGATATTTTACTTCATAAATTAAAGGAGAGATTAGATGAAGGCCACGGAGAGACTATCTATGAAGTTGGAGTAGGAGGTGAAGATAATTTGATCTTCATATCAGTGCTATTTAAGGACAGTGCCTACTTTTAGTACTGTGCATACGTTCTGCGCAGCTCGAGATACTCGGGTTTCCTATATTGGTGGTGCCTACTTATACAGGGATAGTTTTGCGCGGTTAAAAACTATGTGGAGAAAGCAGCACTTAGCAAGAGCTTTCAGTATCCAAAAAGAAAATTGGGGGGAACCATGCATTTTTCAGAGATACATGTTATAAAGCTTCAATTTGGAAAAAAAGTGCAATACATTGCTTTGTATTTTACTGCTTTTTTGAATAATCGTTGCTTACTTATTTCTAAAAGATGAATGGTTACCCCCAATTTTCTTTCTGGATTTCAAAAGCCCTTGCCAAGATCTGCTTTTCCCGCATAGTCATAAACCGCGCAAAAATACTTCAGTATCAGTAAGCACTGTCCTTAACCCCTTTAAGCCCTAACAGTGATCAGTATCAAATTTCTCCTTGTAACATCAACATTGTTATTCAACCCTTGAGGTCAGGAGAATAAAGGATATGATCACCCAAGCAGGGTTGGAAACTTAAATTTCTCAGCACTCGCCAACGTTCAGATTGTACTCACCCAGATACATTTTCACTTGCCAAACACTCCCACCACCCCCTTGGTGTTTTAGTTTATCTCATCCTTGTCACTGCAAAAACAGGCATTTTTGACCACATTCCTATTTTATTTAATATTTCGAAAACTATTTACAGGAGAGTAGAAAGTTATACATCATTTTAATCAGCAATGATAAGGCTTTACAGGGAAAAAAAGTTTGCCTCCAAAGAAGCTCACAATGTTTCAAAAAAAATATATAATTATCATAAATCAGCATCATTTATGCGAACAATTTTCACAAAATACATAAAATATGACCAAGAGGTCTGGTTGCAAAGAAAAGTTAAAAAAGAAAATGTTCCTTGATGTATTGGCTACAATTCCTCCAAATCTGGTGGAGAAAGAACAAAAGCAAAATAAATTACAAATTTTTATTGATAGCCATCTAATCGAATAAAAATCTACGTTTCCATAGCAACGGAATGCATTTTTAGACTTTAGCGTCACACACACGCTACATCGTATCTTATTACCCTGATGCCCAAAACGAAAATTCTAACCAAAATTACCGAGCTATTGACTCCCAAATGTTAACTCAGTGTAAAACTAAGATCTTCTGATGAAGAAAGCAAGAATTCAAGCGTAGCGAGCGGCTACAAATCATATTTTCCCGCAATTCAAGAACATATGTTCTATTGCGTGTGAACTGCATGGCGTCGTATGTAAAAGTTTTGTGCTCGCTTACCTTTCATTTTTCGCCTTCATTGGTGAGAAGGCGATCTAATTCGCTTTCCTTACCACTTGACATGCCTTCTTGGACCTCCTTCGTAGTCAAAATCTGTGTCTTCTGCTGGGCTGATTTCGTCAACATACGCTCACTTCGAAGACGACGCCATCACACTTGCAGTTAATTATGCAAATAAAAATTCGGTACGCAAAATTTATTCAACCAATCGCAATGAAACCCAGCCAGTGATTGGATAATTTCATAGACTTCCTATTTGCCAAATATGGCATCAACCGGATGAAACGCAAATTTTCTACGAATTTTCGCGCTATTGGTCGTAGACGGCCAATAGATTACAGGGCGTGACAAGGATGAGAAAATTATTGCAAGCACTGTTTTAGCTTACTATTAGGTTACAGGTAATTTAGTTTTTCCAGAATCATTTCTTCGGCATCTCAGCGTCTGTTTCATAGTCTGACACCGCCCTGATCGTCATTTCTTTTCATTGAAGACAACTTCCTCCTTTTCCTCCTCTTCTTCTCGATCTCGTCTTCTCGTAATCTCTAGCATCTGCCTTTTGAGGAGTTTCTTTCACATTACCTTTTCGTTATGAGTTTTAGATACTCCGGGAAATATATCCACGTTTTCAAATCGAAAACATGCGAGGGAAAACACTAGACCAGGAGAGTCGCCCTGCACTAAACAGTCGCCAATTCATAATTCAGTCCATTTCTATCGCCATCAGATTTTGTTCTCAGCAGCGTGGTTTGTTTATGACCAGCGGTATCAAGACTACTAGTGGGGTACTTCATGTAATATTACTTGAAAAGAAGCCATTTCTTTATTTACAAAGCAGAAAGTTTGCGTGTATGTGCCAGGTTTCTAAAGCTTTCAGAATGTGAAAAAGTACTTACATTTAGATTAGATTTTGTCAAAAACTTTCAGTTACAGTTTTATTTTCCTGAAGATGAAAATTCTACTCGCCAAACCGGGCGAGTAACCTGCGATTTCCACTCGCCTGACGGGCTTGACACTCACATTGGCGAGTGGGCGAGGGCTAATTTCCAACCCTGCCCAAGGTCAATTTTCTTGATATTTTAATAACTTCTACCCTGTACTTTTGTAAGACAAGATGGCCATAATGGCATTTTCGCGGGATGCTTAATGTGGCCTCATTTATTCCCATTGTATGCTTCAAAGATTTATAAAACTATCCTAGCTAACGGAATAGTTGAGTCACAAAGATAGCGTGATGTTAGCATTGTTTCCGTGTTCCCTTGTGTTACAAGGGAATCATTACATTTCAAGGGTTGTAGTAATTCAGGCGATTTTGAATATCAATGTCTTGTTTTATCATATCTTTAGTACAATTCATACACTGTACATTGCCTATCCCAACATTCTGCACGCTGTTTTTGATAGATGGTACTGCAAGCGGTCTCAGTGCTGATGATCTTAAAGCCTCTGTAGATTCTTTAAAGCTGTTAGCTGAGTCCTGTGATGCTGACATTGTTCTACTGAGAGAGAAACCCGCAGAGGAAGGCAATGTTGCAGAGTATCTAGTGCGTAACCGTGCAGATGATAATGATTTTATGGAAGTGAGGTGAGATTCTTTAAGGGCGATTTAGACGGTACGATTTTGTCTACGATTTGTCGCATGCGATTTCTAGAGCGCGCGCTGTTTGCGTCATGTCAAAATCGTACACAACTCTCGCCACTCAACATTGCCGTTACCTACGAGTGTCGTAGGATTTTAAAACATGTTTTAAAATCCTACGACATTTTTTGTGTTGTGTGCGTCTGTTGTAAGGATGTTGTAGGTTGATTTACACAACGCGATTCGTGTTGTAGGCATGGCGTAAGCGTGTCGCATGCGACAAATCGTGGGCAAAATCGTACCGTCTAAATCGCCCTTAAGGCACCCATATGGTTATTAAGTCATCTTGCATCTCAAAAGTAGTCATAGTTACCTTGTCACAGAAGGTTAAGGTATCTACTGCACAACTGAATGCCACGGAAAACACTTCAGAGAGGAAGAGTAGCACAATCAGGGGTTTTTATAAAATTTGAAGTAAACAGATGGTTGTTGTAGAGTAGCCGGCTGTGACAATTGGGGTCATAAGGGCTCTTCTTCTAGTGGGGTGCAGAAAATTTTGAGATCTAGAAGCACGGAAATGCTATTTCCAGCATTCTGGGAACCAAATTGAGTACAATGGTTAAGACAGATTTCTTACAAATCACTTGTTCATGATCTCCATTTAACGTGTCGGACAGCAAATAATGATAAGTGTTGATCTCGTTGTTCTTAACATTGTTTAAATGCTTGGCATGTTATGTGCAATCTTCCAATAGATAAAAATGAGACAAACTGTTTATTGGCAATTGACTTCGCTTGCCATTTCAGGAAAAAACAGGTCGGAATTGGGAGATAGAATGGCAATAGTAGGCGGCGCTGATATAGAAAGTAGACGGCGGAATTCGCCAGTTGCCGGCTTCTAATGAAACCCCTGCACAATCTGAACGTAACTGAAATTTTAGCACAGACAGGAAGTACAATATAATATGTTTTTATAATAAATGATTTATTATTTAATTAACTAAATTTAAAATAATAATGTTGACTGACGTTTCAATGGCTCCATGTCACCATTTTCAAAGCCGTGTGGGTCCGATTATTTGAGCACTTATAAAAGTGGATTTACACAACTTTGAAAATGATGACATGGAGTCATTGAAATGTCAGTCGACTTTATTATGGCTGGTTTTTTTCGAAAACCTCCGTGATTAGAACTAAGTGCTACATTTTAACACTCTACCGGCACATGAATATAGCAAAACCTGTAATTTAAAGTTGGGCAGCGTTGCATTCACAACTCAGATACAATTCATAAGATGTACACTTTTGTATCAAAAATTTCAAAGGAAAGCAGATGGGAAGTACCAAAAACTTAAATACTGGGTTATTTGCCTCTTCCTTAATCAGGGTTGCAGTAGTTGGTAATGTGGATGCTGGTAAGAGTACATTACTTGGAGTGCTGACCCACGGAGAACTGGACAATGGGAGGGGAATGGCCAGACAGAGACTGTTCCGTCACAAACATGAGATGGAATCTGGCAGAACCAGCAGTGTGGGAAATGATATTCTTGGGTTTGACAGCAGGGGAGATGTTGTGAACAAGCCTGACACTCACGGTAAAACAATTTGTTGAACATTTTTTAGAGAGACCTCTGCTCTTCAAAAAGTTTGGTTCAGTTTGTTTGATCAAGGCACAAAATACAGTTCAGTTTGTTTCATAGAGGCAAAAAGATATATATATATATATAACTGTACAGAATCAAATCATACTGCCCTACAGATACTATAGAGTTTGCATTTTTAATTTGTTTGTTTTAATGAAGCTCATTGTGTATCTGTTTGTATGTTGAAGGATTTATAAAAGGGAGAGTATGTGGGATTTCTCAACAAAATATAGAAACATTCTTCCAACTTGCCTAAGTTTGCAGATTTTTTGTGCCAAGTGCTGGTTCATTTTCATCTTTTCTACCAAAGATAATTTACCAAGAATTTTGCCTTTTTTGTTGCCACCAGTTAAATCCTTAGAAATTCAGCCAAAAATTTATAGGGAGCCACATTTAGCACCCAAAGTCTGTTGTGCATGCTTAAAATGAGCAACTTTGGAGCACTTTTCCAATTTTTGGCCATAATCCTGTTATGTGCTCTTTTCACAGCAGATAATTCAGTTACTTTGAAGTCATTCCAGCGACCTGTATTGATATGTTGAGAATTGCATGCCAGTTCCATTTTGTTCAAGGAATAATGTAGGTCATGGCTGCAGTGTACAAACAAGAAAATAATCAGTTGTTTTCATCTGAAGTCTGTGGTGATTTAAAGCCATTTAGCAGGCTGTATTTTACAAGAATAATTAGAGTCATTTCACAGTTTTTTTTTATTAATGACAGCATATTAAAATGCCCCAGTGCACCAATGGTTTTACCGAGATATGACTTGATGCATAACATTATTTTTTGTGTTGGCAATTTTACATAAGTATACAATGTTTGTTATCTTGCAATTTTATTTTATTTGTGTAGGTGGTGGGCTGGACTGGTCACGGATATGCCAAAAGTCTTCAAAGGTACATGGCAGTTTCTACCAGAAACTCAAAGGGGAGTTGAAACTTGTAACACATGTTCACAGCATGCGAGTATTCATTTTTCTAAGTTCTGCATAATTTTGGAAACTCTACCATTTTAAACAGATCAGAGTATGGACTTAAGTGCAGAAACTGCATCACAACGATAAAGCATTTTGACTCTTTATATAAGTTAGTTTGTTATTCATTTTCCAAAATGGTACAAGTGAGATTAAATATTTGTACACTTTTGCAAAATAAAAGATATGGGAGTTACATGTTTCAACCCTTACAAGTTTCTGTTTCTACTTGAAGCTTTAAAAGACAGGAACAATTATGTAAAAAAAATATAGTTTGAATTAGTGAGGTTTAAGTTACTTTACAAAAATGGATGTACGTGATCAAAGTATGTCACTAAATGTGAAATTGGTAGCTGCATCTTAACTTTCCCCTAGAACACAACTACTACTGGCAAGAGTTCAGACTGCCAGCCTTGCTTCCTCTGGTGTTCTCTAGGAATACTCTCAAAGAGTTTACACTGTCATTAGCTCTCTTCAAATCTCAACCGAGTTTGGGTGTCTTTATTGCTTATCCTTTTATGTTATAGTAACTGTAAGCTGTTACTGTAGGCCTACTCATACTCTTGGTCACTTAAAGCAAGTGCTTTCACCATCTTCACCTAAGACAATAATTATTTAACTTTTGTCTCCCAAGATGGTGTAAGTTTTTTTTAATATATAAATGCTTTATTCGGACAAAAAAACTCTTTACAATACAATATTTTACTTACAACTTATACAACTCTCGATATAACACTACTGAACAAAACTTAACAATGCTTCTATAAAGATGGTATTCGTTATCAAGGTTCAAATTTGATCCAAAATCCCTTGCAAGTAGTTGCCAACTTCATCGTCATTGGACCCATTTCCTCTCATGGAGAATCCATTTCCTCCAATTTTCTCTCTCTCACTATCTCTGTATTGATGGATTTTTTAATTTACAGTTTTATGTTTGTCTATTTACCTGTTTGTTTATATATCTATTAATTTATTTGTTTATTTTCTTTTCCATTGCAGGTTATCACATTCATTGATCTGGCTGGACACGAGAAATACCTAAAAACAACTATTTTTGGTATGACAGGGCATGTTCCAGACTTTGCCATGCTGATGGTGAGTGGAAATGTGGAAATCATACATTTTTAACTGAAGTGACTACTGTTTTGAGCAGTGTTTAAGCTGGATGATGATGATGATGATGATGATGATGTTCTTTTGTTTTGTACTCTAGATTGGATCAAATGCTGGAATTATAGGCATGACAAAGGGTAAGATCTGATTAACCTGAGTGTTGTTTAATGTCTTGAATAATGCTACTGAATGGTTTATGCTGTGGTAAGTTTATTGTGTTGTACAAGGTGGTCCTTAGACGTTTGAACCTCAATTGTCACCATTTAAATCAAAGCTACTGATGTAAGCAGTACTGTCCTGTGGTACTGTTTATTGTACTGTGAAAGGTGGTTCTAACATTCGACTCTGTAAACAAAATTCAGTGAAAGTGTGACTATTCAATCGTTATATAAAGTAGGTAAAATCTTCAAGTGTCAGTTTCAAATCAGGTGTTTGTTGCTGTTAAGTTTCTTACAAAATGGACTCTCTTTTCTTTTCTTTCTTATTATGCATTTTAAACTCTTTTGTTCCTTCAGAACACCTTGGGCTGGCTCTTGCCCTCAATGTTCCAGTGTTTGTGGTGGTTACCAAGATTGATATGTGTCCACCCAATGTTCTCCAAGACACCATGAAACTTTTGAGCAGGATTCTAAAATCTCCTGGTTGCCGTAAAATCCCTGTTATCGTACAAAACCCAGATGATGTGGTGGTATCAGCAACAAACTTTGTTTCTGAAAGGTGAGTTCTTCGATCTGCGTAAAAGTAGGCTTTAACCTGGTCAATGCTGTGCGACAATTGGCAAAATGTTGATCGAGGTTCCATAGCTCTGTCTGCTCTGTCTCTGTCTGTTATTTCATACCACCCAACCAGGGTCGTTTCATTACAAATTTTACACACTACAAAATCATTTTTCGACAATTTGAAGTTAAATCTAGCCTGCGAACGCAGATGCCTTGTCCGTCTTTTGTTTCACTCGCCGGAAAAGACGTCTGTTCTCGCAGGCTAACTTCATTCTAACACTGGCCAAACCTTAACCTTAATTACGTACCTCTAAACTCCGATTACATTGCGAATTTCAGCCTGGACTGAAATTGCTGCTCAGTCATGGGTCTGAAATCGAGATTTTGTTGTGATTTCATGACGAATTTCAGCCGAGGTACAATTGAAATTACATGGGGGAAACACATTCAAGGTGAATTGCTTTCATTGAAATCAGAATGATATCGCATACCTAAGTTCACTTTGCCCCTGAAATTTGATTACATTAACATAACATGAGATGTTTCAACCCGTTTAACAGGGCAGTTCCATCCCAGGTTGGAATTTTCACCTCGAGCTGAATTTCGGCCTAAACTCTAACCGTCAACAATTAAAGGATTTTCAGCACTCACAAATGCTCTGTTTTGCTTTCAAATCGAAATTCCTGCAGATAAGCTCTATTTTGGTCTAATAGTCTTACCTAAAACCCTTCAACTGTAGTGAAACAAGGAGTAATTCCCTCCCTCCACTATATAAAGGCCTTCAACTAGTCATTAACCCACGATGGAAATTCAAGCTACATCTAAGATACCACACCCATTTCCAAGATGACTGCGAAGGCTTGTGACATTGACCACAAAATATGGAAATGAGTTGCCGCAAATTTTTATTACCTGAACTTGGTTTCCTCCACTCTCTCGGCTCCGGTATTCTTTCCTACGAAAGAGACCATTCGCGAGATAGCACGGGCTCATTTTCTCAAACACTGGCTGGTAATCGTGTTTATCGACCACGAGGACTACCAGTATACTGTCAAGGAGGAGATGAAAACAGATTGATAGCCAAGGAAAGAGCCTTCTAAGAGCTTGAAATGGCATGGCATCTGCTTTCGTATCCTACAGGGCAGAAAGACACTTCTTCAGTTACTTGTTTTCCCATTGACAGAACTCCTTGACGAGCATGTCTTTCATAAATCTGACTTCAGAATCACGCATGCATGGAGTTGCCTTCGGAGACAACAGGCCGATATTTTTTTGTAGATAAGGGGGCTTCCATTCCCCCGCGCGCGTGCAAACAACCCTGGCTGTCTGGAACATAGGAGCAGGGATGGCGATGGCGCAGTGATGAGAGCACTCTCTTCTCACCAATGTGGCCCAGGTTCGATTTCCGGACTCGGCGTCATATGTGGGTTGCGTTTGTTGTTGGTCCTCGTCCCTGCTCCGAGCGGTTTTTCTCCGGGTACTACGGTTTTCTCCTCCTCAAAAACGAACATTTCCAATTTCCAATTCGATCTGGAGAATTTCCCCAATTAGTGCTCTGTGCTAAATATATTGACACTTAAATAAAGTGATTCACAGTCACTACAACGCATCCATCATACACTTATGAGCGTTTTTCTACCTTTTTTCGTAGGGTGTGTCCAATATTCCAGATCTCCAATGTGACGGGTGAAAACCTAGACCTGCTGAAGATGTTTCTTAATCTGCTTTCAATTCGTGCTCATTTCAAGAAGGATGAACCATCCGAGTTTCAGATCGATGACACCTATTCAGTTCCGGTGAATATTCTTCTCCCCTGCTCTTCCAAACTGGTTTAACCTGCTACCAGACACAGTAAGATTAAACATGGGCCTGGTCGCTAGCCTCCCTCGCTCTTTTGGCTTGTAACGCGAAGAGGAAAGATTGCGTGACGAGCCAAAAGAGCGTCTGCGGTACCTGGTCGCAGGTTAAACTGGTTCAACTATGGCAACTTACCTTTTTGTAGCAAGTTAACGCGAACTCAAAAACTTGGTGTTAATTTGAGTCACGTTACTTTCTTTGAGCGTTAATTTTTTTAAAGTAGAGCATTATATTCCGCACCGTCCACTGTCATTGTTTATTCCAAAAACTTTATTCCTCTCAAAGATCGTAGTTTCACTCTTGTTGTCAGAATTGTCTTTCTAAGCATTCGTTTCAGTGTGTTTGGGACGAAATTGCTTTGGATTCATCTGCTTGATTGAATACGAGCCCTTCCCGGTCTCGATAATTTCCTTGTTTTGTAAATTTAGCCTTCTTGTTTGCGTTAATGTCCTTTATTTCAGACCAATTTTTCTCTCAGTTTGTTTTCATTTAAGTTGCGTTTATGGCACCAATTGCCTAAGATAAGGTAATCTTTCAGGTAGATTTGGCCAGATAGTAGGACCACCTCTGCTTCTTAAGTTGGGTTCCTAGAGTGTACTGTTAAGCATTCTTATTATCAAACTATTAACAGCACACTGCACAGGAGAGTATGTAAGAAGAGTTCAAAGAACGCACGTGTTGAAAAACCTCGACTTTAACGCAGAATCCCCCGAAACAACTGAAAACAAGAATGACATTTTTTCTGTCTCCTAGACTGTACAAGTGTGATAAGTATTACTTTAGAAATAGTTTTAGTTGTTACACCATCCCACAAGCTATTCTTTAAACCCCACCGTGTCTAAATAATAGTTAAGGTATGGTATGTTATGTTACCATTCACAGGGTGTCGGTACAGTGGTATCGGGCACGTGTCTCCGGGGAACCATACGACTCAATGACACCTTGCTACTCGGCCCAGATCCTCTCGGACAATTTCAGCCAATCACAGTCAAGACAATCCATCGAAAGAGAATGCCAGTGAAAGAGCTTCGAGCGGGGCAGACAGCTTCATTTGCTTTGAAAAAGGTTTGTTTAGAACTTACGTTAAACTTGCATCCTGTACGCTTCCGTACCAAGCAAAACTGTTAAATGTCCTCCCCTCACCTCTTCACGAACATTTCTCTAAGGTAGATGTGTTGTAGTTCAAAATGAATTTCAGGTTAAAATGATTTGAACCTAGTTTGATTTTTATTCTCCTTTGTCTCCTAATCATTATCATATTTTGGAAACAAAGAAGGTAAAATTCAAACTAGGTTGAAGTCATTTTAACCCGAAATTCATTTTAAACTACCCTGCGCAAATTCATTTCTTAGCTATATTTCGCGCTTACCCACGAGTTGTTTCATCTACAATGTCTTCGCCTGCTACTCAAGTCAGTTCGCCCGCGAAATTCTATTCACGTATTTTATTTACATGCAAAATAATAGAAATGTCATCTATCTAGTGTGTGATTTCCACACTATTTCTCAGATCATCGAATGAGTCCTCTTTATTTCTGCAGAAGAAGAAGAGAGAATTTTCCTCTTCCAGTTCCTTATATTCGCGTGAGGGAAATAAGAAATGGCTTTAAAAATAAAACATCCACTCAGCTTACCAAAGTAGAAGGTTCTTAGACCATGGCATTCATTTAAGTGTCGAAGTATTATATTAGTTAACGTTTGCTAAAAATCCCAACTGATGGGAGACAGACCACTTGGCTGTTTACATGGCATGGCCTTGGATTTGAAAATGCGGCTAACCTACCGTGAAACAAATCCAAGTGGTCAAAGAAAAGCTTGAACCGGTGAACCCGGGTTACAAGTCCGGCGCGCTAACCACTTGGCCATCATACAAACCCATATAGCAGAGATACACTAGTATCGACACTTTTTGTTTCAGATCAAACGATCACAGATCCGAAAGGGAATGGTAATGGTGGACAAACAAGTCAAGCCGCAAGCATGCTGGGAATTCGATGCAGAAGTGTTAGTGCTTCACCACCCGACAACAATCAGCACTAAATACCAGGCTATGGGTCAGTGTGTGTAATACTCGTACTTTATCCTCAAAAATGTTCGCACCTTTTCTTTCGGCCAGTAAACTTTTGGATGTTTTTCCAGCGCATTTCACGGGATTTCAGCGGACAATTTTCTTGATGATGAGCAAGTTAGTCATTGTTACACTAGTAAATTAAAGTCGATTATGGTAGTCGTAGCAATAGTGGATTTTACATACACTAATTGCAATACGCGATTGCTGAGTCCTTCTTTATCAAGTAACAAAGCTTCCAGCCTTTGTTCGTAAGTACTTTTTTGATGATAAATGTGATAATGTACAATTAATTAAATTCAATTCAAACTTCACGTTAACCCAGGATTCGCTTAATTGAACAACTGGGCCCTGATTTGGATTTAATTACTAATCAATAAAAATTATTCGAAAGATTTTTGTTCCTCAGTTTTGATCTTTTTCATTAGCTTAAAGTTAGGTTTCAAATTGAAATGAAATGAAAACCTCGGTTAATTTCTAATCGTGGATTAGTCGGAGATTGGCGTTAATGGGCCTTTGTACAGCTGGATCCTGATCAACAGGTTTTTCCTACCGACTGATGACGTATGTGTTTGCTTTCAGTGCATTGTGGGAGTATGCGACAAACAGCGACAATAATCCACATGGATAAAGACCATTTAAGAACAGGAGACAAAGCTATGGTGCGCTTCCGCTTTATAAAACAACCTGAGTTCGTCAAACCGGAAACGCGGATGATCTTCAGAGAAGGCAGAACCAAAGCTGTGGGAACAATACAGCAGATAGACCCCACGGCGCATCCTCCGCCACTTGTTGGCGGGAAAATCAAGCATCGCGGGCCCGGCAGAGGCGCCGCACTATCACGTGACAAGGGCAAGGATACAACAAGTGCGCAAGCGTCAATTAGCACAGAAAGAACAGGGAAAAAATGAATTGAAAATGCGCCCGTTTATTGATAGTCAGTGTGTGGTTTTCTGTGGCTTATGTTTAACATTTTTATCCTTTTATTTTAATTCGTTCTTTCGTAAATATTTTAAAGAATTTTATCTTGACTAAAGTTTTCGATTCACATTTTTAAATATTTCTGAGTCATTGGAGAGATTAAGGTTGCGTTCGATTGACCGTATTCCGGAATAAGAATAAGAGGAATAGCTGTTATATTTCTCTTTTTACGTAAATTTGGGAAGACATTTCTGCAAACGTTCGCTGAAAGAGCGATTTTGTATTCCAGTAACCCCAAAAACCTCTTATGAGGGATTTCTTGTCATGACTGTATATATTCCTATTTCGGAATGGGGTCAATCGAACGCATCCTAAGAATCGCATTTACGGCAAACTTGAGATTCACGTTTGTGCTTTCTTGAAAAGATGAGTTCATAGAAGAGAATGGTTGAAAATAATTCTGGGCCCAGTTGTTCAAAGCCCGACTAAGCTCATCCTGGATTCTTCAAAAAGATTTTTGTCCCTCAGTTTTGACTCAGACATTTCTTTAGCATTAGCTTAAAATTAGCTTTTAAAAACATCTTTTAACGAGTGAGATGAAATCCTCGGTTAACTTTTAATCGTGGATAAGTGTTAATCGGCTTTCGAACAACCAGGGCCTGGGGCCCGTTTCTCGAAAGTCCCGGTAACTTACCGGGCCCGATAAGTGTCTTTGGTGATAAATGTTTCGTAACAGAAGTCAATTTTTGTTAGCTTTGAATACTAAATTTTAAAATCTTATAATTCTACGAAAACATTGGCCAAGTACCATATCTGTAATCGCTATGTAATCGACGGAAAGACATTTAAAAATATACTTATCGGGCCCGGTAAGTTACCGGGATTTTCGAGAAACGGGCCCCTGGTCTTTGATGCTAACGCAAACTACTCAATTTTACTGAGAAACTGAAAACAGCGAGCGGCAAACTACTGAATATATAGGATAAACATGGTCACGTGGTCATTTCTGCGATTTGCTGTAAACTTGATTCTAAATCTCTCCAATATAAAGAATTCATTCCCTGAAGTGAGATAACTTGCAAGAAGTTACAATGCATTAAAAGTTCAGTTTAATTTAACAAAGTCTTAAGTTTGAATTGACACAGAAAAAAATAAAAGATCCATGCAATCTCTGTGTCACTGTGCTCGGAGCTATATTGTTTTGTTTTTTTTTTTTATGCGCCTTTCTTCCCGTGCTCACCAATGATGATTTTTTTACTTTGCGATCATTTTTGCCAAGGGTATTTTATGAGCCGTGAACTGCCGTTGCTTGCCTGAAATGTGAAGGGACTCTTTTCCCCTTATTGAAAATATTTTAAAATGGCCATATCCGACATGAGCCTCAACCCTAGCGTGTAAACAAGCTCTGGACGGGATATGCAGTGAAAAGAGACCCCATTGACTGTCCACTCACCCTGTCACTGTCCTGGAGCCTCCCTCACAAGTTACTGCGAACCTCGATTCCTAAACGAAGAATTCAGTTTTGAATCTTACAGCCGCTGGATGACGATCCACGCGTTTAAAGATTCCTTCTTTCAGTTATTATCGTCATTAATGTAAAGGAGCTCGGTGATCTGTTTTCTTTGAAACGAAGACGATGACAAAGCCCTAGCCAGGGCCGAGTTCGCCTAGCTGATGGACAATTTTTTTTAACCGATGAGATGCACCACTCAGATGCAACACGATCATTTCACTAATCTCCTTGTTAACGCAACCTTCTCCACTTACCCAAAAGAGTTGGATGCCTAAAATCAAGTGATTCCTGTTGGGGGTAGCCTCCCACGCAGACGTCCTTCAGGGGTTCGTTACGCGTCTCCCCGACGAACCCCTAAGGACGTCTGCGTGGGAGGCTAATTAGGGGTTGCAGGAACAAGGAATATCTGGAAAAATAATTCTGTGGTCAGGGTAATGGGGTAACTATCATAGAAATGTAGGAAAACGGGATAATCCCAAATTCTGGAGATACAAATCGAAAATGATTTTCATGCCTAATGAGTTGTCATTATTTTAATAATTTTCAAACTTCATTAACAGCATGGCGGGTTAAATCTTTCAGTGGGTTTATTACACAGGACCATCCCAAACTTAATCCACTCCTGGCCCCTCTGCACCGTAGGTTGCGTGATAGAGAGAGGAGGGCCCAGAACTGGACTAAACTAACCTATGACCAGGTCTTGAACCAAAATGAGAAGATAGTGGAGTAAAACATCAAACATCTTGCCATGGTGTACTGCCAATTACAACTTCTATAAAACAAACGTGAACAGAAACTCCAATACCTTAACGAAACCAAAATCTGAGCCCTGCTCTGAATGACAACAGCTAAAATGAGACCAAGATGCTTTCAATAAAACAATCCCTTGATTATTCCTGTGAATCACAACAGAAAATCAACTCAACGGCCCTAGCTACGGTTATAGAAAGAGAAAACAGTAGATTTCGCAAAAAAAGCTAACCCACCCAAAGCATTCTTTACCACTCACAATCGCTAAGTCGTGACAAGAATGCAAGGTCTTCAAGAATCTTTGGCTCTGATCTCTTAACTAATAGACGGATTAATTCTACAATCGTCTTGGAGCAACTCGTTTCTTTCTGTTCGCCACTCAACCATTCAGACAACAGCCTTTCTAAGTTTCTTTCAATCTGTTGAGCCTCATAGTACTCATCTATATCACGCTGTACAGAGGCACGCGTAGGTTTAGTGTTTCTGGCAGCGTCCTTAAACCTCAGTCTATGTTCTTCAAGCAAGTTGACACACCACTCGTTTGGAAGGAGGGCGTCTGGAAAGAAACCGCAAAGCCAGACGAAGAAATAGTCTGTTATTGGGGGAATGGTCTCTCCAACCTCCTTTTGTAGGAGTGTTGTCATTTCTTTTGTTGTTTCTGGCAAAGTTCTAACACTGAGATCCAAAAACATGTGCCCTTCATCGTCTGGGAAGCAGTAAAAAGGATCAGGTTTGTTCACGACCACACTCCCGCAAGTTGCATGGAAAGTTAGAGTTGAATCGATTTCAACCATCACATTATTATAGTATGAAGACTCGATCACCATGCTTTTGCCGGAGTGTGGTAAATTTATCGTTACAGTCCGCTCGAATGTGTAACAGGGATCCGCTGGTGGTGGTAGCGGCTCCTCGTCACGCACAAAGGATTCGTGGTTCCTTACCCAAGTGAAGAGTTTAGCCGCCACGGGACCGTTTCTTTGCCAAACATCTAGGACTTTGTCATAATTGAGGAATCTTTTTGCGGCTGCAAGATGCTTACAGCTTCGTATGAGATCCTTTAGTCTGCACTTGTAATTGTTGAAATCTGCGTCAGAATTAGCGATATCGGCAACCTTGTCTATGTAACACTCAGTGAAACACTCGGCTTTTTTCCGCAAAACGTTTGTATGAAGCTCACTCTTCGTGGCTTTGCTCACTTGAGAAAATCTTTGGCAAGTTAGAGAAATGTTGTAAAAAGATCTGGGGTCATCTACCCAAGAAAAAATTCTGAGGAGACAATCGTCTGGTAACGACAAAATCGACGCCATGTTTCCTTTATACCGTGACACCGCAGGCCCAGCATGCAGTGCATATAGAGTCTCCCTCGCAGCCGCTCGGGCCGGAGTCACGCAACGCTCCCCGTCCCCAGCGTTGGGTGACTCTGGCCCGAGCGGCTGCGAAGGAGACTAGTATTTTGTAAGATTGTACATTTGCAAGCAATACATATATGCTTACATGCTAGCCTTGCCTGGCATTTATTTAAATATTCAATTAGCAGGTTTTTATTTTTATATTTGTACGCTAACCATCACCTAGTAATGACCAGTTATTTTGTTCCTTAATTTTTTTAGTCCTTTTTTTTTTCTGACAAAAAAATTCCCTGGAGATGCTCATCATTTTCCAATAGAATTTGCGGGAAGTTTCTAAACCAGAAAATGTTGTTATCCAAGGAAGAAGCCTGTTCGTAGACCTTCGTTGGCTTGCCAAGGAAGGAGACTGGGGACTAAGAAACGCGCAATATTTCCCACAATCCCCAAAGGGAGAAGCGTTGGTAAGTTCAAAAGACCACAAAACGTGAGGAAAACTAGTGTCAAAAAATGCCGGGGAAAGTTGCCCTGAATCCCCTTCCCCCGGGCACAAAACAGCCTGGTTTGGCCCAGTCACTGTTATACAGTGGCAGTAGATTCCAGGGACACCAAAAAAGTAAAGGGAATCGTTACGATGTCGAAGTTGTTTTAAAGGTAGGTTCGCGTGAGTTGAGTCAACACTCGATGAAAATTCCCGCCGGTTTGTATTTTGGCGGTTGTCTTTTCTTGTTAATTTTAAGTAGCTTATTGCGATGCCCTTTCGTATATATGGCTTAATTTTAGCATGTAGAAGAAGAGAAGGGGTTCCTCTGTGGATATCTGAAAATCAAAGGCCTAACAGATGTAAGTTGGATTTTATTGTGTTTAATTGTAAGCTGTATTGGAACATTTTTTTTATGACAGGTCGGAAGAAGAAGGAAGCTTACTATACTACGTTGGATTTTATACACGTCTCAACTCGTTTGCAGCGTTCGCAAAATGGTTTTATTTTTTAGACTCTCGATAGACTAAGTCACGTATGTTTAGATGTGTGTACAAACGGTCCATTGTTCTTTCAGGTGATTCATGATTTTCCCAGACGTCTGTTGTAATGAACTTCTGATTTTATTGTGCCATATATACTCATTATTTTCCTTAGCTCGAGTCCCCTTCGCGTTGCAGCGAATACACTTACTAAAACTCTATTCTTAATCACTTTTAATGGGTTATTTCATACTTTGTTGTATTTAAAACAATGCACATGGCCTGGAAGTCTGACTGCATCAGTGTGAAAGTTTCAAAATCAGTGAAGGCTGTTTTGAATGTGACATTTTCTTGTAGAAAGAAAGTGAGAAAAACATTTTCAACAGAAATGACTTGAAGACATCTCGTTCTATAAAAAATGCGTAAACCACTATTAAAGGTTGCGATGGTAAATCTGAGATTCAATCAAAGGGCTGAGACCTCTGGTTAAAAATCACTGCCTGAGCCTTTACTTTTCCTATCCAATTCAAATCAAAGTCCTTGAATGAATGTAATCGCTGGACTCATGTTTGTTCAAATGACTTACTGGAGGGAATTTTACATTCTAAAGTTAGTTCAGATTGACAATATTAATATTAAGAGCTTGACATGCTGACACTGTACTATCAGCTTAAAACCTGGAGTGGCCAGGTTCAGGGAGGAACATTTTTTTTTTCAAGGTTAGGGAATTTTTTCATCAATATAGGGAACGTCTAAATCCAAACCCAAAGTCTGTGAAAAGTCAGGGAGTTTGATTTTGGCTAACCACTGGGTTTGCAAACAAGTTTCCTTGTTGGCAAAGGTAAGGTCGTTCCAAAAATTATCTGTAAAGGAGATGATTTCTGTGACTTCGTCGCTGGCTGGCTTTATTGCCTTAGGATTTGTCTTTGGTAGTCAATGAAAATTGGTTTGTGGTCAGTGAATAGTCAAGCAAAAGTCAGGATTTTTTTTTATTCTGGTGAGTGTCGACCCTGAAACAACTGACCCTAACAGTCCGTGGGCTTATATTCAGGAGAGCTCATTATCAGGGGGATTTTAGGGTCAGAGATTTCGAAGTCTAAAATTTTACTGAATTTTACTGTATGCTTTGTTTGAAACATGTACCAAATAAGGGGCCTTACGAAAGCGTTATGGCAATGCCAATAAAAACATCAGTTAGACAAATATTCATGTTATCTGATCTATTTGTAATTATTCCAACTTATTCAACTTGTCTAAAGTGAACAAGTTATCCAGGAATAGCACTGACGGCCTGAAAGAGAAAAAATTCACCACTGGGTGCACGCCTTAAAACTTGGAATTTGTTCATGTCATTGTCTTTTTTTTTTTTTTTTTTTTTTTTTTTTAATGCGTTATAGAAATTCAATATTACGCAGCAGTCTGAAAGACGTATGCTTACAAATTAATACAGCTACATGATGTCTATAGGGCGACATGCGTAACCTATATGCCTTGATAATTATTATAAGTATATACCACACAAGTGAATAGTACTTTTTCTACAATAAGATTATTATTATTATTATTATTATTATTATTATTATTATTATTATTATTATTATTATTATTATTATTATTATTGTTATTATTATTAGTGTTATTACTATATAGTGCTACCCTCTTTAAATAAAGGACTTACTTATTCACTGTACACTTTTGTTTTTCATTTTCAGGAATATCCTAACTTAACCACTTTCTTCGACGGAGAGATTATTGGAGAAAAACATCCCTTTTTAACAAGGAAATGGGTAAGGCCGAAATAGAATATTATTATCATAATGGTCTGGATAGTAGCAGATATATGGTTATCCTAAGGAACCACACGACAATTTTTAAATTTAAAAACATGTTTCGACAGAAACTTCTGTCATCTTCAGTTTAAATTATAAAGCACAGAGTAGAAGAAGCCATTCACGTTCAATGGGAAAAACCTACACTCAATCATCAACTTTATCATGTTAACTTAAAACTTTCTCTGTAATATTCAGTACATTGTCATTTTTCCTTTGTGCTTATAGTTAATTAGCATTTTGGTTTGCACTATATATTCAACTCTGTGCTTTGTAATTTAAACTGAAGATGACAGAAGTTTCTGTCGAAACATGTTTTTTAATTTAAAAAGTGTCGTGTGGTTCCTTAGGATAATGATTATCACAATGCTTTTAATATTAAAGAAATAAAAAACGCGCCGAGTGCATTGTTGAGTTTTATAAGCACGCGGAAATTTTTAAGAACACGAGAGAAGTGCAGAGAGGCACTCGCCGCTCTCTGCACTTCTCAAGTGTTCTTAAAAATTCCCAAGTGCTTATATAACTCAACAATGCATGAGGAACAAGTTTTTTATTTCTTTTATAAAATATAAACAATCGCAACTACTCAGACATGTGCGAATTTTAATGAATCAACATCAAGTTTATCCTTACACGAGATAAAGTGTAATTTAATAGCGCACGCTCTTGCCGATCACGACAGGGCACGCGACAGGGCAATCAAGTAAAAAGTCAAACTGTTTAGTTTTCCGTCACGTCGTAAGCAAGTTCAAGAAGTTAACTCCAAGTCAAGTTTAAGTTTTAAGGTGTTGAGAGACAAGTTGAAGTTAATTAAAAGTCTAGGAACATCAGTACAAGAGACTGTTCTTTGCGAATCGCTGGAGTGACAGTGCATTCCGTCTCTGAATTTCTCAGATTTTTCACAGGCAAAAAATCTGACGTGTGCTCTATGCATATGTACAATTGTTGTACATATGCGTAGAGCACACGTATACATATTGCATTGTGGAGTTATACAGAACTCAGTTTGACCGATCACAGTGCTTGCTTGACCCTGGCTATGTTATAAAAGGACATACATGTAGTGGTAGAATGTCATTGTAATG
The DNA here is from genome assembly GCF_977016875.1 of Pavona decussata. Classification (NCBI taxonomy): domain Eukaryota; kingdom Metazoa; phylum Cnidaria; class Anthozoa; order Scleractinia; family Agariciidae; genus Pavona; species Pavona decussata. Next base: position 1,311,717 of record NW_028145435.1, on the reverse strand, counting down.
AAGGTCTTTCAAGGCTACTCTTCCTACATGTATGCTGAAGCCTGATTGTATTACTAACAGTTATTCTATGTTTTTATCTAAGATAGAGTTATAGTGACTTTAAATAATTTAAAGTCATTATTACATTGTTACATTTCTTTGAAAGATGATTTTGTGTTTCCAGTTTTTGACCTTGGTGATTCTCATCTAAGGGCCTCAAAGTAATATTGAAAATAAACTTAATCTTCCCAGAAGTTTTAAAATGTACTTTTTCTTTCTGTTGTTAGGATGCTGATGAAGAAGTTGATAGAAAACACTGGGTAATATGCTATTTCTGTTTTTAACAGTACTACTTCAGTAGCCATGAACCCTTTTCTACTGATTGCATCTAATCTAAGGGGGTTGACATTTACATGCAGTTTGTAAATACATGCAATGCTAAATTTGCTTGAAATAGACTGAAGAAAGTGCGTAAAAACTAATCCCAAAAGGGCTAATTTTCACCTTCAGCATTTTTGCCACCAAATATCGTGCCTAAAATTTGTGTCCACCTGTTGAGCATTCTTTTAAGCCTTGCTTGTTGTAAAATTCTTACGGGTACTGTTTAGCTAAATTATACCTGAGCTTAATTAAAAGTGTTTGGACTGTTGTTTTTTTGGGGTAGAAAAATTTGGCGGGTGTTTTTTCCATGCATGAGTTTATTTGTCAAAACAGTTTTGTGATTAATTAAAGTATGTTATATCAGCCATGTCTCACAAGTGTACCATTTCTGAGGTTATGAATTTTTGGTTAATCAATACTGAAATATGGCCATGGTAAAGAGACTCCAGCTGATGTTTTGAGTGTTAGTCCTTTGTCAGAACAAATAAAGGAATTGTGGGTTGTATATATGGGGTGTTGTTTATATGCAGTGAAGTTTATTTATTTACCTTAGTTTACATGAAGTAGTTACAAGAATTAAATGATCATAATTTAATCAAGTAAAATTCCACCCAGATTAACTATTAATAGTAAGAGCTAATTTAGCTGGGTAACTTATCTGACAAATTGAAGCAATGGAGTTACACTACAGTATTGGTGGGAGCATGGTAACATGGAAAACAAGAAAAAAAATAGTGGAATGAAAAGCTTCTGTTGATTCTTTGGGGATTGAGAGTGTCAGTAGGCCATTTTCATAATGGCGTCATTTGACTACAACTACCAGAATTCATTTCCTTTTCCTTTTCAAATTCAAATTTTGTAATCCCAGTGGAGAGCAAAGAACAATGGCTCTAATTAGCATGAGAAAACAAAAAACTGAAGGATTCTGGTAGTTGTTGTCAAATGACGCCATAGTGAAAATGTCCTATTTGGAAGATGAATTTTTGTTTTTTACTTTTGCTGCATTTTGAGGAGTTTCTCTGAATAATTGAGTAGTTGTAAGATTTATTGTAATCTAGCTCCTGCTTGATGTCTTAAGTTTGAATATTTTGTTCTGTATTTGTATTCTTTTATCTTATTCTCTTGTCTGCTCTATTAGCAAGCATGGCAAGTCATGTTTATTAATATGTACTTTTTTCTTTGTGCAATAGGGCAAATTCCTGGCATTTTACCAGTTTGCAAAAACGTTTAACTCAGATACTTTTGACTACAGCCAACTCGACAATTTAGACTTTGTTTTCATGAGATGGAAGGTAATTCTTTTTGTTTGTTTGTTTGTTTGTTTATTTATTAGAATCACTCATTAAAAATGAAATGAAATGAAATTTTGATGTATTGTTTATTGTTATTATTATCATTATTATTTATTTATTAATTTTTGCTGGTGATTTTTTTTAGCTGTTTAGCTGTGTTTAGCTATTTCTTGTTATGTCTTGCTTCTTGTTGACCGTGATGATTTTTAGAATTGGTGTAAACAGTATTTAGCTCTGGCGATGAGCACTTTTTTTTGCTCATAGAGTAAACTTCGAAACAAAATATTGAATAAAAAAGAAAATGAAAGGCTGAGTGCATAACCTTCTTATAATGTCAATATTTTAGGCCATTTTTTTGTTTCGGTTCCAAAGTGTCTGAAGTCTTCCATGTGGTCTTCACTTTTGTCAGACAACATCGCTGTTACTTTTGTTGTTGTTATTTGTTTATTTATTGTTTTTGCTGGATTACACTGAGCTTTCAGGGAAAATAAGGCCAAGATAGTGAGTCAGGGAAATTTTAAATAAGACAATTGTGCACTCAGAGTTTCATTTTTTTTTATTTGTGGCAAAAGGCTAGCTTGAAGCTGCCTAAGATGTCCAAATTGTGCCAAAAAATATCTGCATTTTTTTTGTCCATTGCTTTATGTTGGAAAGAAAAAGGTCCTCCAATAAGTCCAGAATACTGGTATCACTGATAGCAGACTTGAGCTTGTTAATGCTAGCTGAGTCATTTTCTTTTGAACTTGGATGGTAAATCGTTCCAGTCAGTTTCTTGGCCTGAATCTGTACTTGAATTCATTGCAGAATGCCTTTTTGAACAGTCCTCAGCGGCTGGAAAATACTATTATATCAAAAGGCTCTGCAGAGAAGGTCCAAGTCCTCATCTCCACAATTTTTTTGCTTTTTTTTATTCACAGGAGCACTTCTTAGTCCCAGATCACACCATCACAGACATAACTGGGGCATCATTTGCAGGATTTTATTATGTTTGTCTTCAGAAATCTGCTGCCACCATTGAAGGATACTATTATCACCGAAGTTCAGAATGGTATGTTGTAATTTTGGTTGTTATGTCCATTGTTGCGATTCTTATGTGACTATTTAGTTCCGCAGTCATACATGTACAGTGTAGTCAATTTATGTGGAAAGCTTTGACCATAAATTGAATTTGAAGGAAGTTAAATAAGTGAACACTGACTACTCGAATACCACTGTCTTCTTTCTTTTAATGTTTGCAACAGTTGAATCAAGGTTATTGCGAACCATCAAAGAAGATAAATCTCGATTATTAAGAGTTGATTCTTAGATGGTGATGATGATGGTGCAACTAGAAATTAAATATAATACAGCAGTGAGTGAAATGAAAATGACCGAAAGTTAAGAACTAAGGGCGAACTTACAGATGTTATCCTCGGATCAATAAATTAAAATGAGCTCGTTTGTTTGTTAGTTTGTTTGTTTATTCGAAAAAATGTACCAACCTTACTTGAATAGAACTGATTTACAATATTAAAAGCAAGTTTGATTACACAAAAAACACAAAATGCATATTTGAATCTAACAGTAAGTTTTTGTTGATGGGGTGTAACATTCTAAAATTTATAAAAAATTATTATTTTCTCTCTTGTTACTTTCTTTGATTTGACAAAAGAAGGACAGTAAAATTAATTTCCAGTGGCTACAATGTACCTGTACAGGTCTGTGGTTGGAACAATTGTTGTAAATGTGTTTGTTATGGCTTCCAGGGATATAGCTAAGAAAAACCCCAACAAGCTCATTAAGAAACCCATCCGCCACCTCTTTTGGACTGTGCTCCTTTAAAATTAACCTCAAGTGTGTTGTGTTGAAATTTCAGCCATTGATAAGGTCTCTTTTAGATGGTGAAATTCGCCGGTAGCTGGCTCTTAGCAGCATGCCTGGGTTTTATTAATGGGCAGCTACTGGTGGCACATAAGCATCTACTTGTACTCAGTTTGTGGAGGAAGAAAAACCTGAGTACCCAGATAAAAACCCTCAGAGTAGGGACAAGAAACCAACAACAAACGCAAGCCACATATGACGCAGAGTCTGGGAATCGAACCTGGGCCACATTGGCAGGAGGCGAGTGCTCTCACCACCATGCCATCCCTTCTCCCCCCCCCCCCCCCCCCCTTCTAGCTACCATGTCCCCTTCCACTCCAATAATACAAGACAAACAACAAAAAGACATGTTTTCTACCATTGTATTTGTTGTGGCTTTCTGTAAAGGTGCGGTGCACTGTTGCAGTGATATGCAATTAAAAACGATACTGTATTTTATATACACATGTAAACTTTACCAAACGTTAGTGAGATATCTTGTTCCTTTGTTTCCTAGGTTTCAGTCATTAAATCTCGTCCACGTTCCTGATCACAGTCAACCCATCTATGAATTCAGATGATAGTGATCAAGATCTCGCTGGCATACATTTTTACACTTACTCTTCAACTGAGCTTTGCAATTAGTTCGACTGCATGTTTACCGTGCAGACTCAATGGAGGTTAACCAAAAGATAAGTTATTCTTGAGATTTTACTTTTTGATTGTTAGGCTCAGAGTAACAAGTGTTACTTTGAAAAGAAAGATTCAGAATGATTTTTTTGTGACTCAAATTCCTTTAATTTATGTTTCATATAGAAATTAAGAGATTGTTTTATACAGTGAATCAAATGAGAGATGACGTTATTGATTTGAACTGCCTTCAAAATGGATTCTCTTTTTATGGTTTTATTGCAATACCAAGAGAGTTCAAAATTAAGACAACAAAAGTATAAGACATCCTTTGTCACAAAACACCCAAAAAAATAAGCAATGGATATTTCACAATATACTGTGTAAGATGACTTTTGACACACACACACACACACCACAAGGAAGTACTGTTTCATACCTGTAGTTTTAATGGTCATACTTAAGGATTTTATTGTCACACTCAAAAAATAGAACCACCTTTTACAGCATAGGAAATAGGACCACAAGAAAGTACTGCTCAACTGCTTTCATTAAAATGGTCACATTTAAAGATTTGATCCACAAACTCAAAAGTTTGAACCATCTTGTAGAAGAAAATAAACTGTCCTACAGGAAATTACTGTTCAGCAGCTTTAAGTTAAATGGTTGCACATGTACTTTGGATTCATTTGTCGCCTGCAGACTAAAGCATTAGAACCACAGCGTTAATGTCAAGAAAGGGAGTGACACAGTTGAATAGGTCAAACTTTTTAAAGTCCAACAGTTATCAGCATCTAAATTCTCCTTGCCACATCACTACTTGATGAAACATGCATGTTATGAGAATAAAGACAATGTTTAAAAATATATGAAGAACGGTGAGGAGAACGTAGATGTTGATACCAAGGCTTATTAGCGGCAAGTTACAGATCAAGGCCCAGTTGTTCAAAGCATGGTTAAGCTAACCCTGCGGTGATTTGAGCTTTGAAAGTGTTTTGAAAAGGTTTTTACCCTTCAGTTTTGACATGGACTTAACCCTTTAAGCCCTAACAGTGATCAGCATCAAATTTCTCCTTGTAATATCAATGCTTATTCAACCCTGAGGTCATGAGAATTAAGGATATTTACCCAAGGCGAATTTTCTTGATATTTTAATAACTTCTCCCCAGTACTTTTATGAGAAAAGTATGGAGGCAAGACAGGAGAATTTGGTCTTTGATATTAGGGGTTAAAGGGTTAAAAGCAGCTTTCAAAAAAACATTTTCGGTAAGCGCAATAAAAACATCGGTTAAAGTTTAAACCCTGTGGCAATGTGAACTTTGAAAGTGTTGCCAAAAAGGTTTTTACCCTTCACTTTTGACACAAACTTTAGCTTAAAATCAGCTTTCAAAAAATATTTTCAGTAAGCAAGATGAAAGCATTGTTTAAAGTTTAAATAGGATTAGAGTTAATTATCTTTTGAACAACTTGGCCCTGGCTTATGCGCCAAATGCAAGCATTCGGTTTAAAGACTTAAGAGTTTTTCCGTCAAAATAATTATTAATCTCATACAAATTGGGGTCTTGCCTGTAGGTGGGCACTAAAGGTATCTCAGTCAATATAGATGCATCTAGATACAGAACCATGTTAGTCTTTGAATCTTCTGTTTTTTACACTTGAGTTTTTGCTATCAAAGTATAAATTTTTGAAATAATGTTATTGTATTGAAAGGGAATTTGTTATATTGTCCAGGATTGTATGAATTGAATTCAACAACAAAATTGAGTATGCAACTGGTAAAAAAAACTGTAGTTATTAAAACTGAATGAGCATAGTAGTTCCCACTGGTGAATTCATTATGAGAACCTTGCTAGGTTGTTGGTCCCATCAATGTAGGGCCCTTTAAGGCAACCTTTCACTGAAAATAGGTCAGAATTTTATCACACAAACAGTTCTAACCAAAAGTTGCATAACAAAATGATGCTTAATAGCTTTAAAAAAGTATTGCTCATTAATGACTACTTGATGATTTCATTCACAGACTCAAAAGAACCACCTCCCACAGCACAATAGTCCCCACCACAAAAAAGTATTGTTCTATAGCTTTCATTTGAATGGTTGAATACAAAACAGTATCAACCAATAGCTTTATAACAAAGTGTTGCTTCGTAGCATTCATTAATTGAACTGAAATTAAATTTCAATTGTCGTACTTGATGATTTCATTCACAGACTCAAAAGCTAGAACCACCCGGTATACTATAACAACAATACCACTGACAAATAATTAAGGCGAAATCGTGCAGAGTGTCACCTGATGTTTGCATAACTCTTAAGTTAAAGCCAGAAATGAAATCAATAATTTTGTTAAAAGTGTGATTAATTACACTGTCGGGTATTTTTAAGATTATCGCTAGGTTCTCATTAGAAGCAGTCTTACCTATGGGGGTGGGGAAGTATTAGATGGGGTAGCAAAAAACTGAAGAGAAATTCCAACACAAAGATTATAGCCATTATCAGTGTTATGTGCTTTGCAGAGAACAGTGACTATCTTTCGACATGCTAGACAAACAGCTGAAAGACCATTTTTTTAATCATCAAGTCGGAAAATTTTCTTATTATTGGCAAAAGAAATGACAAACCAACTACAACTACTGACCTAAAATGGCTGATATATGTCTTAGCCAGTTTAGCTATTTAACCACTTTCAATCAGCTCTGTTCTGTAACTTCCGGTAGAATTTGGTCGTTTTATTTGTAAGGTATTAAATTTTCAAAACCGTTGATTTATCAATCTCAAATTCACTTCTTGATATTCCCCCAACATGAGCCTGAAGGTAAATAAACCCAGATTCATTGCCCAAAGTAGAGTTAACCATAAATAAATTGGTTGTGCTTACACTTAAGACTTAGGCCTGGTTGAATTGCATGTCGAAAGATGCATGTAATATTGAAAATGGCAAAGTAAGGGGTACAATATTGTGAAAGGGGTGTTGTTTTAGTAATATTTGGTATGAATAAAGGTAGGGGGTTGCGCCTTTGGGCAGAGACTCCTCGTATGAAACTTTATTTGGTACCCAATTTTAACGGTAGATTACTTACCGGTATTTGTAAAACTTAACTTATTCTGAAAGTATATACGTAATTTAACTAACTTGTGGTAGTGATTTATAACCTGATGACAATGAACAGGGTAATACGGTTCTGAACATACATAAGAAATTAAGTCTATTAGCATCCAATGTTGTGGACTTGTGGTCAAGTTTTGGTACGCTGTAATCAGTAACAAAATCAGTATCTGCGTCGCCATTACCATCCCTTTAGAAATGAATAAATTACATGGTAGTCGTATTTTGTGGTACTCAGTGGATGGTGATTCTCTTGACCTGTCAATAATTATGTGAACATACATGAGAAATTAAGTCTGTTAGCATCCAATGTTGTGGTCAAGTTTTAGTATGCTGTAATCAGTTACAAAATCAGTATCTGTGTCGCCACTACCATTCCTTTAAAAATGAATAAATTACATGGTAGTTGCATTTTTGTGGTACTCAGTGAATGATGATTCTCTCTGTCAGTTATATTGATTGATGAGTCTGTGATGCCCATGTCAGAGTCAAATAATTTGTTTTCTGGCATATTTACTTAATCAACTCCTTCAAGTGGCTGGTATATCGGATGATTACGTTCAACAAGACTGAAAGGTCATCCAAACAATAGTTGGCCAAGATGGAAAGCATCAAGGGCAACTGTGAAATTTTTAGGACAATCTTCAAGCTGAGGGCATTATCATCTGGTATTCCAGCAAGCTGAAAAGGGTTCATTTTATTTTATAAGCATGCTTGCTTCACTGGAGAAAAGACTGAACAGCCAGTGATGACCACAGCTTGATTGCAGTCAAAAAAGCTTCCTACATAATTTCTTCAACTGTGATTGGATTACAACAACTAAGACCTAAAACAGCAATGTTTCTTCTTTTTTTTCTTGTTGATAAAAATCAGGCGATGGTTATCGTCTGATAACCATTCATATTCTGTACCATGTGATGTGTTTTGTCCAATAAGAACAGAGATTAATTGGTGGTTATAATAATTTATTATATTCTGACAATTACAGGGTTTGGTTGTTGACACAAGAAGCAAGGGGCTTATAAGGTCCAGGCCTCCTCTAGCTTACAGTAAAATATGGCAACAAATAAATCAACTTTGTTTTAACCAGTGTGTATGACTGTTCAATTTGGAATTTTGGAAATGTTGGTTTTTGAGGACAGGAGAAAACCCTCTCAGAGCAAGGACCAGAACCAACAACAAACTCAACCCATGTATGATGCAAAGTCTGGGAATTGATCCCACCACTGCACCATCTCCTGCTCCAAAGTAACATGAGTGTTCTACCAAAAATTAGTAATTATTTGCAACCACCCTCTGCCAAGGAGGTGTGCTCTGGTTTCTTTTAGTGACAGGAAGGTGCAAAGATCCTTCTTGGGTTTGAAATTAGTGACCACGAATTTTGTTTGTTTGTTCAGTTTGTTGTTATTTTTGTTTTGTTTTTTTAGGTTTGAAATTTTTTGGTGAGCTTTTTATGGGGGAAAAAAGAGGGACTGGAATCTATGTTGTACCAAGAGGTCCATATTTATCACTTTTTTTGTCCAGGTTTCCATGCACTGCAGATATTTTACGTTCATCATTGAGGCATGTTGCCTTTTTGGTTGAATGCTACATTCTAACGATTTTGCGTAGGACCACAACATCTGCAGTGTATGCAAAACTAGATAAGTTTGGAGCATTTTTACAATGTTTTGGCCTAAGACATTACACATCCCCTTTCCACAAGTAGCCCTACGATGTTGTTTGCAACAAAATGTGTGCATTCAAACTGGGAAACGTGACTGAATGAAATGAATGAATGAATAACTCCTGACTGACTAGGGACAGTTAAGCCCTTAGCTAAAAATAATAGGTAATTTGCTGAGGCAAAAACAAAAACTTAAGTAACAACTTACATACAATAACCAATCAATAAAATGTATGCTATCTCAAATCAGAAAAACCTAATTTTCCTTATTGAGTTGCAAGCTGTGTAGGACACTGACCAGAAGCTGTTCGTTGTAGTGTCAACCCTGGGAATAGAAGTCAATTTATTCCTTTTAAATTCATTGTGTTAACCCTAAGAGTGAATTAAATTACCAAAATATTCAGGTGCATAATTATTCAAATGTTTGAAAACAATAACAAGAATATCCTGAATTCTCCAATCTGTTAAGTCATAAATAACATGATCCACTAGGGTGTTACAGTTAGACTTTCAGTCATTATATACTGAAAGAGCCCTTTCATGAAGCCTGTCCAATTTCCTACTATCAGACTTATGACAGTAGTGATAAATCAATGAGCAATAATTAATAATTAATTATTAAAATAGAACATCAAAACTGAATTATTATTAGAATTATTATGTATGAAGTCTCTTGGATTTAAAATAGAACAGAACTCAATACAGTCATATCATAGTTTGAATGTATAACTTTATTGCATCAATTTATCACATTAATCTTCACAGCAACCTGAAAAATATTAATATTTTACAGATTACCTCCTTCATAGGCATAATAAATTACTGGAAGTTACATAGTATTTTAAGTGTATGTCATGATGCGGAAGTATTATATATCTATAATATATATTATATATCAAAATTCAGTTTGAAAACGAGGCCAAGGGGGTACAAACAAGGAAATTAAATAATCATGTTTATTCATTTCGGTAGTTTGTGTTCTCTGGACTTTGATATCAAGTTGAATTTTAATATTTAAAAAGCAGCCTATTAGGATCTATGTACCACTTCAATCACAGATTGAATCTAATTTCTTTTGCATTTTATGGTGCTACACAACTCACACATTGAAAAAATAATATTGCAACACTGTTAAATATGCTGTCTGGTATAATTTACATTAATTCTATTGACTGCTCCTTTCAGCTACTTTACAACAACTACCAAGTTCATGAGTGCAAGCTGATGACTCTAACTTGACATTTTAAATGCTAGATTTTAACAAACAACTGTAAAAAAAATTCTACCTTATAATTAAATTACTGGTACCAGAGAAACTTCTCATGGTTGCTGACTTGCAATAAATATCATATGTTAATTTTGTAAAATCAAGGTTGTTTTCGAAGAGTATTACGTTTTTATGAGCCCAAAGTTCAGAAATTGGGAACCCTGGCATTTCATGTGGGTCTCGCAGATCAGGTCCGATAACACCCTGGCTATATCAAAGCAAAAATCAAGAAGATAACTTCAAACAAAAGATCAAGCACTTTAACTACAGTAGGATCATGCATGCCAACTCAAACTACATGGGAAAGTAAAAAAACCACTTAAGCAAACAAAAGTTTCTGTTATTGCAGCAAATAAATTATTTAAATTAAGGCATGGAAAATAATATATTTAGGCTTTCAGTTCTAGTTAGTGGGGTCATGATCTGTAGCAAATTAAAAACTTTACCAGCTGGGTTTCATTTTGTGATAAAAAAAAAAAAACATATCTTGCCCATAATCATGGGTTTTTACTGCAAAAAAAAAATTCAAGCAGCAGATAAAACATTGGGGCAATGTTTCCTGAAGGAACTGAACGTCCATTAACATCCAAAAAATCCAGTGAACTGTGAGCTAAGACAATAAAAAGTATCTGAAAAGCACTTGTAGATCAATCATGCCCTGAGCCCTTTACTGATTCTATAATAGTCAACACTGCTATTCATTACCTGAGGCATTACACTTAAAGCAAAGAACAAGCTGAATAGTACATCAAAAGCACAATTAAGGGAGGTCTGTTAGGTCTGGTATGTTGAGATAACTTGCATGCCTTAAACAAATGTGTATCTGTCCACATGTAATGACTCATGGACTTGGGCGGGGTACTACCCTATGTAAGCTTAAATATAGATCTGTATGTCACCTAAGGGTTCGGGTTTTCAACCCTTTTGGTCTGAAAACAGGTTTATATTTGAACCATTTTTAAGTCTGAAAATGAGAATGGATTTTACAGAAACATTTATGGATTCTACAGACCAGGTCTGAAAGTGAGTTTAAATTTTAGCAGCCACTGGTCTGAAAAGGGGTACCACGCAAGAATTACATGTTTTGGTCTGAAATATGTTCATGGTTTGGAGAACCGAGCTGCACCCCCCCACCCAAAGATAGAGAGGAGTACCTACCCCCCACCGCTCCCACCTCCTGAACTACTGTAATTTTACAAAAATGAACTGATAGTTCATCTCCTTACTCCTTAAGTTATATAATTATACATGTTTCTCATGAAATCTCAAGTGTCGAGTCTCAATGACCTTGAAATACACCAAACTATCTGTCTTCTAACATAATAGCACCACTGAGATGTAGCACCACTTATATAATTACCTATTCATAAATTACTTTTTTAATTAAGTATGTTAAATTATTTATTACTAAACTAATAGTATATTATACCTGGTTCATAACTGAGCCAATCTCTTGTTCATTCATAATAACATGTTATGAATAAACATCGGGCTTTTACTAAACAAAAGTATTTTTTGTGGTATGGTCAGCATAAGAAATAATGCCTCAGGGTTTTCGGTACACTCTACACGTCTAATCATATTCCGCTCCAATTGTGATGCTGAGGTTTCCTGGTAAAATTTTGGTTGAGTGATACCACTGGTTCGTGTCCACAACTACTGTAAGATAATAACAATAATAATTATTGAAAGAAGACATTTATAAACTTGAATTGACATTTCATAGCAACATGGTATCTTTGGCAAGAATGGTATCCTTGGCAAGAAAAATCAGTTTTCCAGGCCAAAATTGGCTTTAATATCAAAATTTCAACAAAGATGGTGTAAAAATATTTATTAAGTTGTCATTAAGTTGTGGATCTTTTTCTGTGCTTTAGCCCCTGGAACGGGGACTTCCACATAAAAGTGATGGGGGTGATCTTTGGGAAATTTTGAAAAGAACCCCTAAAAGGTACCAGAATTCTGTTTGTGGTCATGGTCTGAACAATTTTTTACCCCTAGGAGGTAGCAATGCACAACTCTAAAACAATACACTAATCACTGACAGTTGACTGACATTTACTTCCCCTCATATGTTTTGGCTTAATGTCCTAAAAGTACCACCATACCTCTTAAGGAGATCATTTTAGATAATTTATACAGTTCAAGAGAATATCAATACTCCCCCCATGGAAGGTTTTTTTGTTTTGCTCTCCCCATCCCCCAGGAAATTCCAGTTGAGCTTCATACTTTGCTTAGAAGATTTTGACTTTTAAGACCCACCTCCCCCTAGGAAGTGCACATTTTAGCACCCTAAGGGGTACCAAACCACAAATTTTAACCCCTAAAAGGTACAACGATCACCTCCATCACTTTTATATAAGAGTTCCTCCCCCACCCCCACCCCCAACAGCTTCTCTTTAGCTTCTCTTTCACCCCTTCACTTGGTAATTATTTGTTTTAATAAATTTATCATAAGATTACAATACAATGTACAACTTATATTTACATTGAAAACTCTTTAAATTTGCAGACATAAGTGTGTGCACCCCATCAACCCCAGTGGGGATACTCAATGACATTAGTGTTGTCCAGACTGTAAGCTGCAAATGCAGCCAACTTGTCAAACCCAAAGTTTTCCTTTGACTCTGCAGTCCTGTCAATTAAGCATCATATTTAAAACTTGATCAACACTTACTGACTTCTCCTTTGTTTATTGTGGTTGTGATGGAATGACAGACATGCTCACACTCTGGAGGCGGGATCAAGGTCCACGTCTTTTGACCTGACAGCTGTGCCTGCCATGACGGACGGTCTACATTATCAATCTATAGAAAGACAATGCACTATTGAATAACTGCACCTGAAACCACTGACCTTCCTTGGCAATAATATAACGAATAATACCTTAGTTTTAATTACCTACCCCTCTATAGTGATCTTATTCATAACATGCTTTATAGTGACGCGGTAAGATTGTCAGCACATGTTTGCCAGTCAAGATAACAGTATCTTGAAAGGATCAGTTCACAGGTTCTTGAAGAAACAATTGACTGAGATGGTGGTGTGATCTGAGCAAAATATCTCTATCCAACATTGAAATCCATGCAGGTCGCCAACAAGAACCATAACATTGATGTCAACCCTGAGTGACACGCCGGTGCTTCCTGAGGGTGAGACACCATAATTATGGACCACCTGCATATTCACTCAAAGGAGAAATTATCTCCCAACATGACAGAATCTTATAGACTATTAAATTCTATAGACCTTCCAGAGAGTAGAGATATGATAATTAATATGGAGAATTAAGCACCTAACTATTAAGAACCTCTCCAAAAACCAGGGTTCACACTTCAAGTCACTGTATTTCAGGTCAACAATTGAGTGCAGTAACATCATTTTGACACATGCAGGTCAGAACAGTTTGATGTGAGCCACACATCAAACTGCCATCTGGCCGTTTAGACATCATCTGATCATTTAGCATACAAACGACTTAACAGTCATGATACTTGATAAATATAATATATATTATTCTTGTCAACAGAAGTAGGATAAAATTGGAGGGGGGACTCCCATATCAAAGTGATGGGGGTGATTTTCATACCTTTTAGGAGTTAAAATTCATGGTTTGGTAGTCCAGCTCTTAGGGTGCTAAAATCTAAAAATGACTTCCGCCAGAGGTATGGTGATACTTTTAGGGTATTGAGCCAAAAAAATATAAGGGGAAGTAAATGTCTGTCAACTGATTTGGTGCTTCTTAACGGCAAAAAATTGTTCGGACCACACCCACAAAACAGAATTCTGGTACCTTTTAGGGGTTAATCTTTTCAAAATTTCAGACAATCACCCTGGCGTCACTTTTATATGGGAGTCCCCCCCCCCCCAGGATAAAGTACTCATTATTCTTACAATAATCTTGGTAAGGTCAGGCTGGATTGGAACATAGTCAGCTTACACCATGGTGTGCCCTTGCATCTAGTTATTAGTCCCGGGGGGGGGGGGGTACTCCCTTATATGGGCTATATAGGTATGTGCGGGTATGGGTATGGTTTTTCAGCCGCTTTGGTCATAAATAGGGTATCGATTTAGCCATTTTGCCGCCATTTTGGTAATAAATAGGATATCAATTTTTGCACTCTAGTCTTGAATTCATTTTTTTTTGAAGAAGAAGAAGAAGAAGCTACTAGCTCATCATGATATTTACAGCAACTGTGTACGTGTCGCAACGGCTTGTCATGCGCTGCGGTCACGCGCTGGACTCCAGGGGTTTTTGAACTGGTCATAAATGGGGTATCAAATTATTGGTCAGGTCATAAATAGGGTAGGGAAAATCGCAGATTTTGGTCATGAATAGGGTAAGGGTTTTGGGAAGTGAGCCGCACACCCCTATCCATTTCTTTTGGGAGTACCCCCCCCCCCCCGGGTTATTAGTTCTCATGCAGCGCAGTATGCAAAATTCCCAGCTACTGACAGGTTTTGATTAGACTGGCTGTTTATCGCAACTTACATGTATATGAGCACCAGGTCCCGGCCCACCCATAAAAATCCAGTCTTGCTCACTTGTCTCTGACTGCTTTGGCAAAAAATATGGTACTTGGTAATGAGTGCGCAGTTCTTGTCTAATCATAGGATCACAGTTACTCCTGAAAAGAATGTGAGTGGAAACAGGTTACATACAATATATGATAGTCAGTTCTGAGTAAATTGATTAGAAGCTTACAAAATGGACAAAACTGAACCCAAGTGTTTACACTGCTGGAAATTTAAAGGGACAAGATCATCATCCTACAAAAGCCAAAATACAATTTATTCAACGCATTGATGGAAACACTTCAGTTCTTGCGTGCTACTAGAGCACAGAAACATTCTGTTATCAATTATTTTAAGCTGCAAATGGCTAAAAGCTTAAGGATGGAAACGAATTTGCATCTTGAAAAAATTGACCAATCTTTTTAAGTTAATTCTTTCCATGTACCATGTATTGACTGGAGACATCACAAAACAAACTGATTATAGCTTCCTTCTGTTGCTCTAAGAGCAATTTTAAACAAGAAAAAGGTTCTTTGTCAAATATTTGAGCAGTTTTTACCAAAATACAACAAAATCTCCATGGCAGTGGCCCTTTAAAATAGCATGTGCAGGCTGGAATGAGTCCCGACCATGCCACTGTATTTCTGTTTTTGGGCCACTGGGTGCTCTGCTGCCCTCGTATTACTTAAATAACAGAGTTCTGAACTGGACAGCACATGTTTTTATATGTCTCTGCAAAATAATCATGAGTCAATTGACAATACAATGTTTGAGCTTTTTCTGACTTAATTGAAATTTTTGTAGATTGATTTTCAAGGACACATCACTAGCTGTTTAATATTGCTCCAACAAATTTTAACACCATACAAACTCTTATGTTATGCTTCTGTGACCTGTGCTCAAACAACAGATGTGTATTCCCTTTGTGAAAAGAAAGTTGGTTTGATCTTTTTTGCAAATAATAATTAACAATTATCCTGCAAAATCCCACAGAATATCATCTGATAGGGGGAGATCAGGGGATGTTCCACTAGATTGATTGTTTTATTATTCAACAAATTGATAACAAAGCACAGTTTTATGGAAGAAAACCTGGAGACCATCTTTATTTTGCCATTTTTCTCAGCAACACAAAATTACGATATTTGTTGTCAAGGGTTTTTGTTGACATAACGGACAACCAGTGTATCAGTGGACCATGACTATTTTTTGGAAGTGTTACATAATGTGTGTTGAATAATAAGATGTGATGAAGTTTTGACTCATAGTTGCAATCAACCATTAATCTTTTGGCACAATTGCAAATGGTTTTAAATAAATAATAAAAGACTTTCTTGCAGAAAACGTCGCAGGGCAGCGTGGACTAGATAAGCTGGGTAATTTTACTTAAAATTTTGAATGACTTAAAAAAGATAGTAGTGAAATATAGGGGGGAATGAACAAAACGAAAAATATGTATTAAAATATCTAACGGTTAAAAACAAAGTCTTAGCTAGGTTACAGATATTAATAACTTGAAATGTCTTGATTTATTCTTTTCACTAAATTTAAATGGAGAAGAAATCGCGAACAATCAATGCAACGAAAGGTTTATTTATTTCAATTCCTTTCATCACGTTCATTTCAAACTTAACACCAGCTGTGTTCTTGGACAGCTGTACATTTATTTTCGATAGGAAATCAAACAAGGTTGAAATTTGACTTTTAAATTTCGGTTCCATTCGTAATTGATGGCAACTAACTTCGAATAAATACAAGAAAACACATTGACTCAACAGCAAGGAAATGAACTGAACAATTAAGATTTCATCTTACGCCATACATGTGTTCAGCTGGTTAATTTTTGTTGTCCTTTTTCCACGTTTTTGTTTTCAAATATAAAAGCTGAAGGAGTTGAACTTACCAGCCAAAATACCACGGCTCCTCTTTCCATTCTGATCTTCCTTTGGACATATTCATTGCTTGCTCAAAGGAAGTAAACTCCGTATTATAGGGGAAGAATTGGCACTCGTCTTCATTCACGCGATACGCGTCTTTGTTCTTCTCGAAGAGCTCCTTGAAAAAAGTGAAATTAAACCTCTCAGTAGCCGACCAGTTCTTTGCCGCGTCAATAACTACAACTGGTCTACCAGAGTAGGCATATTTTGAAACAAAATCCTCCTGCGATAAGTCGGATACCCGTGGAATCTCCTTTAATCCCTCACACACAAGAGAACAATTGGTTGGCTTTCGCGTCACTTCGATGAATATCTCGTTCACATTCATAAGACAGGGCTCTTCTCTGATTTTCAACTGTTCAATGACGTCAAAGTAGTAGCAAGCCACGGCCAAAACAACAGGTAAGATAAGGAATATCCAGAGCCGTTTTGATCTCGTTTTGTAAGGAGCCGAAGAGTCCCTAACTTCACGGAGGAACTCCGAACGAATGCTCTCGAGAGCTTCACCGCGTTTCAGTGATTTTTCTCGAAGGTCAGAAAACAGCATTGCAAGTTCATCGACGCTCTTTGAAGAAGCCATCATTAACGACTGAAACCAGCGAGTACCTTCCAGCAGTGTTTAGGCTACAATGATACTTGTAAGCAATGTTATAAAAACACGTCCAGTGAAACTTCATAAATATTTACGACAGCTTCCTTGTTTCCAGGGCCCTGTCACAGCAAGAGACCATTGCAGGGGGCGGGGAAGCCGGGAGAAGTGGGTGGGACGGGGGAGGGGGGGAATGGGTCGATCGATAGGTCGAGTTTATATCACGAACTTTTCTCTCCCCCAAAAGCAAAAAAAAAAAGGGAAACTTAACTATCATTTGTCAAAAATTTAAGACCCGGTAATTCTTCTTCAAACATACCCTGAAGCAGAAAGGCCGTGGCAAAGGCCGTGGCTTTCGAAATATTGGGAAAATATATTCACCGACTGCGCGTGCAGCCTTGCTGTTATTTAGATTATTTGTTCTGCTATTCACGGTTGCTGATTAGATCCTTTACTACAGGATCCTGTACTTTTATTTTGCCGCAGTGGTTCGTTCCAAACACAGTTACCGTTTTTTACTGGATTTTAAAGGAACAAAGCTGTTTCTCTAAAGCTTCTTAATTATTCATGAAAAGATAGCAAAGAACATCACCACTATATTGTAAAGGAAGTTTTCCATCTGTGATCTTTACGAAGTTAAATGTGGTGAGATTTTGCTTTAAATTTTGCCCAGATTGAATAACAATTGGAATATCGGGAAGCTTCATTCAACACTGACTCGAGAAGGACCTTGAAGTACACTGTTTGTTTTTTGTTTGTTAAGTTTTGTTTTCTTGTAAGAAATAAATACTCTCGCTCGTGTTGGATAACATTAATTTGTTCTCGCAGAAAAATGCATGAAATTAATACCTTTTCGCAGACCTCAACCACAAAGAAAACAGATACGCTCACTTTATTCTCTGTATTTCTTTTCAGTACAAGTAAGCAGTAGTCATTTACCGGTTGTTTGCGAGGGAACAAATGGATTCTGCTGTCGCGTGACGAAACATAACTGGCTTTGCTATGAACTTTTCTACGCCGGAAGCGGCCCACACGTCAGGTTGTCCAAAAAAAAAGCACAAAAGCGTTCGCGACAATGCGGAAAGGAAATACCCAATAAATTGCAATAAAAGCTCAGAATCCATATTGCCATCTCAAGTCTTTGCTGTACGGTCGAGCTTTTATTTATTATTATTTTGTTTTTCTGATGCAAGTAAATTTTATGCAACAATGGAAACCACCTTTTAAAGCTTTTAGCGATGACAATAGACACTACAGGTAGATGCGTTATTAGGTCTAATATATTGAAGCTGTACTTCTGTTATCTGTAAAGGAAACAGGACTGCCTTAGGGTTCACAACTAGACACCAGTGTGAAAGATATTGAGAACTGACATTTAGTATGGAAAATATTAGAAAAAACACGTTGTTGTTGTACTTCACTTCCACGCCGCTAATTTACAATGGTTATAAACTGATCAGGGACTGATAACTCAAGTCTAATGATTCAAAAGATAAGGCGCGCATTGGTTTGCTTTTGACGATAAGGATAAGACGAGGCCTTTTAATTTAATGCTAGGCAAAGCCGGCGGCCTCTGGTTAAGCTGAATCCGTTTTCAGAGTAACCTGATGATATCAGGCTTTCGCCCAACCTCGTTCCCAGGGCTTTTCCCTTTGAAATTGGGAGGGGCGGGGCGGGGCGCCCCTCCCAATTTCCAATGACAATGCAGTCTGCGACGACAGCCCAGCTGAAACCACGACTTCAGATCTATCTCAGTAAACTACAGTTTTACAGCGAGATATAGAAGGTAAATCACACTTATTTTCGCAATGTCCACCAGTCTGGTTCCCATTATTATGCTCTGAGATTTAGTCGATATTCCTTAATATGGAAAAAAAAAAAAAAAAAAAAGGGAACACAGAGTAACAATTCGGAGAAGGACTGGGGAGGGTTAATCTAAAGCAGCACCTTCTGGAAATCCGCAGGCATTAAAAACCATCAAAATAGAAGTTTTCGAGACACAAAGAGGGAAAATACATTTTGTTTCTCTTGGTCTCTTATCGTCATTTCCTGATGCAATGTCATTATCCTATGAAAAGCCAATGTGTACTTTCTTAACAATTTTGCATTATTTCAGTATAAAATTGTAGAGACTTCGCAAGCCCCAGTACCTGAAAATACTGATGACAATCTAACGTTGCATCACTTAGAACCAATGATACAACAAAAAATAAATGACATCGGAAAGTTTTCGACGACCTCTGAGAAATTTGGCTCTTCCGCAAATAAGCTACCAGTTGGTCAGAAGTATCACTTGATTAAAAGTCATTTTGTGCCATCGATTAACTACAAGTTTCCAACGCGATTTCTTCATTAGCGCCGAAGAGGGTTTCAGTCACGATACCTCAGTGAGTCCTCGTGGATGGTCTACAGCCCTTCAGTAGATGGAGTATTCTGTAAATTTACATTGTGCTTTGATGACACCTATGCATTGCAGGAAAGACAAGGGCACTTTCATAAAATGGCATAAGATTTAGGAAAATTAGGCAAAGAGACATCAGCAAATGAAGTACCATCACGACGCAATGATCGCTGCCGAATCCTTCCTTAATTCGGTTGAAAACCCGGAGCAAAACGTGAAAAACCGAATAGATGACGAAAATCAAGGGTTACAACAACAAATTACACAAATGGGTAAGTGAAAAATAACAGTACGTATTGTTTCTTATTTCTTTCAGATACTCCTCAAAACCGAAGGAAGAAAGGTCAAATACAGCAGCCAAAGCTCTTTAGGAGTGCGATGATGATCTCTTTCAAATATATATGCGCTCCTCAAGATATGTGCCACAATCCCTGCAACGACCTGTGAATGCGAAAGAAGTACGAGTTGTTTAAGGCGGATGCATACATATAACAGGGAATGCATGGGCCATGAAAGGCTGTCGTCCCTCGCACTAATGCACATTCATTATCAAGTTAAAATTGTTTTTGATGAGGTGGTAAATTTGTTTGCCACCAAACACCCACGGAAGCTGGAACTCGGGATAATTCTGAGGGATTAGTTCCGCAGTATTTTGATGTATCATTTTACATCGTAAAATTAGTCCTTTATAACTTAATTCAAACAATTGTATTTGAGAAATGTAATATTCAGTTCCTACCGTGTACTTTGCCGTTACAATTTCTCATGTATTGCTACTTTCCTAAATAAACGGATCAGACAATAAAAAATACATTTCGGTATTTTGGTCCACTTTGGCCTCGTTAGCCCCCCCCCCCCCCCCCCCCCCCCCACATAAAATCCTGGTTACGGGCCTGTGTTACATTTTAAAAAAGCTACATGACGCATCGGGAATAAAAGGAGCACTTATATTAGTTCAGTTTGTTAAACATTACACTGTCAGCTGGTTTTCGAAACTTCGTAAATGAGTGTTTCTAACTTCGGATAGCCACGGTGAAAATGGAGTGCAACTTCAAAAAAAGTTGGGCTAACATTTCTAAGTTGCTTCTCTTCTATGTTAGACAAATCATTTAAGACTCCCAAGTTTAAATAAATATCTTCCTTTTCGTGTTTTTGAACATTCTCTGCAGGTTACAGGGATTGTACTAAATTTATCTTTAGCAACTTTTCACCATCAAAATCCCCATGGTATGAATACTACTTTAACATCTTTTTTATAATTGGTCCACGAGATGGTCTCATTGGAGCTTAAGAAGATACTTTCTAAGATAATACATCATTCTCATTCATTCACCAGGCTTGAAATATACCATCACATTTATTTCATATACCACACGTTTGACATTCAAATCCTAGCAGTATGCAGGATACTTGTCCCATGAACCTAGTTTAATGGCCTGTCTTCTGTAGCTCAGTGGTAGAGCATCCGAACTAGTAATCGGAAGGTCTTAGGTTCGACTCCTGATAGGTGCACACGGATTTCTTTTTTCCGAGTATGCCTGTGTCACTGTGTCTGTGTCGCATCATTTTCATTCATTTACCAGGCTTGAAATATACCATCACAATTATTTCAGATATATAATAGTAGCTAAATAACTTCCCCATGTCAAGCATTAACAACCTCGTTCCCAGGGTCTCTCCTCCTCCCGTCCCAAGGAGCGGAGAGGGGGCGGGAAGAGGAGAGACGCTGGGAACAAGTTTACAGAGCCGATCCTCTGGAAGGTAGCTAGCGACCTAACAGTGGCGACGAGAAAACATGAATTCACAGTTCCGGGAAGTTTTACTATGGTGTAGTTATTCAGTAGCAGGTTCGGCTGTCGTTGAGTTGGGGTCTTTAATTTCGGTTTGTTAAATTGACACGTTCGTTGTTTCACCGCCATACCGAGTACGTATAGTTCATTTCACCTTGCAAAGAGCCTCTCTTTTGCGTTCTTCTTTGTGGATTCCTGAGAGTGGTTCTGTTTGGAGTTTTCGCCCATCTACACTTACAAATTTTAAATTTCATTTAACGTTCCAGCTATTTTTATCTTTTTTTTTTAATCTATCATAATAACACAATAAAAAAATCATAAATGTATACCTCCAGTAGAAAGAGTCTAAGTAACTCGCTAATGTTTTGAAGTTATGATCGAATAACTACGAATTAAGTAACTATTACACGAAGAGAACTCTGCGTAACTATATTCCTAATGTTACATGTCCCAACTTGGACACCTTGGAAACCAGGTGCCACGCTAGTAAGTGCATGTGCAAAGTGTCACGTTAGCATCGGTTCATACAGCGACGTGTCACGTTAATAAAAGTACATAAGCGAGTATTATATTAGCAAAGGTACAGTAAGCGGTGTCACGTTAGCAGAAGTACATTAGGGAAGTGTCACGCTAGTTTATAAAGGGTACATAAGTGAGGTGTCGCGTTGACGATAGTCAACAAAAATGACACAAAAGACAGTGCAACTGCTTCGAAGAGAATCAGTCATATTCGGCTCCAATCGTGATGCTAAGTTCTCCAGTAGGGACAATCTTTGTGGAGTGGAACCATTGGTTGGTGTCGAGCACAACTGAAAAAGTAAATAAATAAACAAGCATTAACTATCTTACGTAACTTTCACAACATGCTTCGTCGGGAAATCTCAAAAGGATAACTTAGGTCATTCTTTTCATTCTCATAAATTGCCCGAAAGCTAACATGCTCTCTTCCCCTGCCCCTCCTTCTAACCCCCTTCTTAGGGATGATGTCTCTTTTATTTAGTAATACTGGTAACCCTCTGACAGAACAGATCGCCTAGGAGGCGAAACGAGTCTTCATCTGTCTACCTGAAGGTTCTGGGTGCCCTCTCCCCTTCAATGTTTCTCTCATCCTTCTCTTCCCACTCTAAAATCCACAAAACTGACAATTCTTACTTCCTTATACTGTATGTCATTTTGTCCAATCTTACTTGTAGTGTCTAACCGACAAAAGTCCATATCTTCCTATCTGGCAGCTGCGTCACCTTCTCCTCTCCCCCTTCTTTACTTTCGATACCGCCAGTAATTATGACTTACTGAATTTTTCCTAGTAGTACGCCGTTACATGTAGTACCTGGCAGACGTGTTCACACCTAGGAGGCGAAATAAGAGCCCATATCTGACCTAACACCTACGCTATCCCTCCCACTCTCTCCCCTCTTTCCCCTCTCCCCCCTCCCCCGCGCCAACAGACGCACACACCCCTCCCCCTGCTGCTCCCCCAAGAATTCTCTCTTGGCTCCTCTTATTCCCTTCCACAAGATCACTGACTTACTGATATCTCCCTTGGTGACTGTTACTTGAAGTTCCTGGCAGACATGTTCACACTCAGGAGGCGGAACGAGAGTCCATATCTTCTGACCTGATATCTGCGCCTGCCATGATGGACGCTGTACCAAGTCAAGCTGTAAACGTATAGACAGAACGTCGCTTAGTCGTAGTGAGGTGAGCACATGCGCAGTGAGATTGTGTTGACTCAACCGAAGGTGACATCAGTTGAACTCAGTTCTGCTCTTGTTATAACCTGAGTATCAAGCCTTCCTAAAGTTAGAGGGAGGAGGCAGAAAGGGAAGGCTTCCTTTCACTCGCCACCCCCCTCCCCCCCACCTCACCCCATCCGAAAAACCTGACACTCAGGCTACTGTGTCATTGTTGTTATTATCATTAATATATTCGTTGGTTCTTTTGTGTTCTACTGGAGGATAGCCGTTTTCAGTTAGCTTGCGTGAACACTTCTTTTTTTTTTTTTTTGGCGACAAACTTCTGAAATCAGAGATATAGTGGGACATACTGTTCTATAAACGTCAGCAAGAGTCTATCACGTGATGTGCTCCTATCATCAGTTGTGTCGTGATAAAAACAAAGAAATACGACTGTATGTTTAGTTTTGGTTATTTGTACACGTCAAGAAACCTAAATTATCTGAAAATAAGATCAGCCTGGAAAGACAAAGAAAGAGGCCCTTAACACAAGTTATTTAATCCCGTGATGACGTTCATTTTTATTTTAATGTCAGTCATTCTTCATTCTTAGCTTCAGCACTAGGAGGATGTTTTCTCCCCGGAATAAAAACAGCTATTACAACACGTGGTAAAACTCACGTGTATTGGCGCGCCAGGCCCAGGCCCTCCCATAAATATCCAGTCCTGGTCTCCAGTCTCTGCTTCATCTGGTATAAAGGCAGGTCTGGTGTAGTATTTACGCAGCTTTTGGCGAATAATAGGATCGCAGTTGCTCCTGGAAAAAAGAGAAAAGCAAGAAAGAACACTGTTAGCACCCTAAAGAGGCAAGTTTATATTACTAGGCAGATTGACTGTCTTGTAAGTGTTCACCCGCCCCCCATTAAAACATTAAAGGACGATGTCTGCAACGTAATTGATCAGCGATGATTGTCAAAACTGTCTTCTACGCAGTTATTAACTACGTTTTAGTATGTGCAGTAAGTAATTCCATTGAGCCAACCTATGAATACTTTTTTAACTAGTCTGCCGGTTTCAGGACAAGAATAGGATTCAGGATTTTAATTTATATTATATAACTAGTATTGTATCTTCTAGTGTTTCAATACGGGACGCGACTAGGTTTAGGATTTGGATTTAGGATTATGATCAATAATTAGGATTTATGGCCCTGTCATTTTAAAATAGTGTAAGATGCTATAATAATTATTTTATATTATTATATAATTAGTTTAGCATTTTATATTATTTTAATATGATTTTAGGATTCAGATCTCCATACTAATAGATAAGTGTCCCCAATTAGCCGGTATTGCAGCAAGCTAGAATGACTGACACATTAATAAAGTTGTTATTATTGTAATTAAAACAATTACAAACTTACTGAGAGGTGCTACACTACCACCCTTAAAAAGGAAAATGACCTAGTAACTTTTAAGGAGCAGTCAAAGACGACCGCTTTTGGGTGATTGTCAACGCAGTGGTCGACTGAGAACTGGTTCGACCCAAGCGAAGGCATATATAGTTTATTTAACGTGTCTGGGTACGGTTTAGCTGTGGTGTCAGTGCGTCTTACGGGTAACGTCAACAGAAAAGCGACAGCTAAGTTGACAAGTACAACCACGTAATAAATATGGAAAGCAAAGTAGTTACAGCGAGCGATATCAACAAAAAGAAGTGTAAATACTCTACTGATAATCTAGTAAACAAATACATTCAATTATACTATTCCTACTGGCCTTAAAAAATGTGAAGATTGATATAAAATCCATTTATAAATTTACAAACTGTAATAAGAAGTTTTATGGAAACGGACAACGCTTTTTATTTAGGAAGACATGTTTCAGTGGTTACTGCTGCTAAAAACTGTTGTGAGTTTACTTAAAATTTTAGCTTGTATGCTATCAAGATCTTTTGAAAATAGGAGGCTGCTGAAATTGCTAAAATAATTTCACCTATGAGGCGGCTTATGTCGTCATTTACACAGGGCTTTTCTATACAATTTATAGATTTCGCTAAGACGACCCTGATTGAAGATGGATGGTCACGTCTGAGGGATTCTAAGCACAGAAACGGGCACAAATGAGACTCCTTGAGACGTACTGCTGACATGGTTGCTTTTACAAGAGTGGTCGGATAACTAGGTTAATTTAACGGGGAAGAGCCACCCAGTGGATCTGTTTATAAACCATTATTATTATTATTATTATTATTATTATTATTATTATTATTATTATTATTATTATTATTATTATTATTATTATTATTATTATTATTAAACTGCAGTATTATCTATTATGATAACGCTCATAGAGCGGTTTTTAATTGAGTATCGAAAGTAATTTCGCATTTGCGTTGGTTTTGCATTATTACGCTCTGTGATTGGTTAACAAAACTCGCGCCACTTTCTCAACCAATGAGAATCCAAACCTAAACCAATCGTGTTTTCGCCCCACGAGTTTTCCCGCGCTTGGCGCCAGTTACATGTATTTGCTTCGAATTCTGATTGGCTCGTTGTGTTGTTTACATCTGTTGCGGTTGGCCAGAGTAATTACTTTGGTTTTGGTTTTACGACACTCAATTGAAAACCACTCTATTATAACCATTTCGAATTTATCACTTTTTTACACCAATAATTAGTTGCTAGAAGCAAGCAAGTCATGGGTCTCGGTTTAACCACTATGTAAAGCAAGGGAGACAGTGAACCAAAGGGAAGCGGGAGCCAAAACCAATTCCGAAATGGATCGTGCGTGTTTGCTTCAATTTATAGACTTTGCCAATAAATCAATAAAAAAACATGCTCAAAAACACATTCCTACAGTGTTGCTGTGTCATGTATGGTCTCACCGGGCCTGAAAACCAACACGGCATAAAATTTTCCGAAAGGAGAGCAAGTTATGGTATTACCCTGGGTGTTACATGGTTGTCATTTATGTCCCACCATATTGATCTCCGGAAGGAGAATCAACAGAAAGACCTGTAAATTTCTGGGTTTTGTTTTATTAGGTAAATTTAAGACTAAATGTCTGGAAACTTCTCCTCATACCGATGCAACAGTATTCGAGAAACACTGATTTTGCATTCAGGTACCTCTAAAACTTCTCACGAAGGTTGATTTTGCTAATAATTGTATTATATGTATTCATGATTATGGTTAAACACTGATACTCTCATTTGCAACTCTTCGTATATAACATGAATTAAAAGAAAATCACAACACTTTGAACAAGGACGCAAATTCTCTCACAGCATGTCTTGGAACTTTTAAAGTGTCTTGCTATTTTTTTTTTTTTATTATTATTTTTAGGTTTGAAATGCTGTACCGGCTTTCCCAGTATCCAGCTGGGAATATTGATTCTAATTACATGTGACAAAATGTCCAGTGATATCTCATATATGATGCTATATTCCACAACAGTATATGTATTGCTTTGAAAAAGTCATCTTAGTGGCAACATTAATTATATTAAAAGAAGTGTTTTTTTTTTCTTTTTTAATAAGCTGGTTGGTTTCGATTAATTAGTGTTGTACATGCGGTGATAAACTCTTGTATGAACCAGCTCTGCAAGCTGCGTCTCGTCATGTACCGTTCATTCTTGCATTAATAAATAAAAGCTATTGTTGTTGAGGCGCAGAGTCCCCCCACCCAAAGAAAAAAAGGAAACATTACATGTATGCCTGTTCAGTTGGCTTCAGCAATTTCGATATATCAAATTCGTACTCGACTGCAAGGCTTAGTGGAATAAGACAACAGCGATTACATTGGGTCTCAGATATGAATAATTAATTAATTATTATTTTTTTATTATTTCCCGAAGCCTCGTAGCCAAACAAGAATTTTGATGCATCGAAATTGATCTCCCCTTTCTATGACACTGGTCAGCTTGAATATATTACAATTTGATAATTAACTTGGGTGAATGAAATCTCATGGCCATTGAAACGAAAGCTTCTGAACAGTTACAATACACTGGCAAAGTGATTTTCCTGTATCTTGACTGTGCAGAATATCCGGTGAGGGCCCTTGTGTAGTATTTTTAGGTGCCACTTTTCGTTTCTACATACCGATTATTTTAAGGGGCTATTTCATCTATTTTGAGTCTTATTTTTAAAAAGCAAAAAACGATATTGTAATCCAAAAGGAACCCTGAAATAGCTCAGTGTTGTTTAAAATCATTCTACTGTTTTTTTTTTCTTTTTGTTGTTGTTTTTTTTTTTTTTTGCTAGGATTGTCAGGATTGAAAGGTTTACTGAAAAACTTCAGTATAATAATTAAAATTAATAGTGTCCGACGTTTCAGTGATACTATCATCATTATCAAGGCAAATTACTTTTTCTTCCGGGTTTTAATATAAATGAACGTGCAAACTGACTCCACCGCGCTTTGTTATTTGCATAACCACAAAAGAAACTAAATCTATACTATATTGTTTTTACTCATTTGTATTCAAACCACGAAGAAACAGTCAGTTTGCCTTGATAATGACGGTAGTATCATCGAAACATCGGTCAGCATGAGTTTTAAAAAAGTAGCCAATTTTTTTTTTCAAGCCTCCCTCTTTTGTCTTTGGAAAAAATGATAAAAGCATATTAGGGTTTGATAACCTTATGAGAAAATCCCTTCACAATTCTGTTTTGATGTTTCAGGAGGATCTCGGGAACAGGAAAAGAGCTTAGTTTTGAATGAAAGCTGGGACTTAAAATCCCCATGCATGAAACAGCCCTTGTAACTTCACCTGTTTTTCCCTAGGGTGAGAGAGTGTACGGATAATACAGCAATACAGTCAACTCTCGCCTAGCGGACACGTCGATAATACGGACAGCAGCTAATTCCCCGGGAAAAATAGAGTACGGACGTTTGCCTGAAATAAATACCACTCATTACGGACTCTCGCTATTAAGGGAGTTGACTGTGGAGTTAACAATTCAAGACTTCCTTACCAGCCAATATACCATGGTTTTCCTCTCCACTCGGCCCTTTTTTTCGACATCTCTAATGCTTCAGCCAGGGAATCAAAACCAGACTTGTAAGAAAAAAACACGCAGCCTTCATCAAGGTTCTCCTCGGCGGCTTCCATATTGCTGGCATAAAGACGCTTGAAAAACTTGAAACTGAACTTGCCAATCGCAGACCAGTTCTTTGCAGCGTCCGTAATAACCACGGGACGAGCGCTGTACGCGTATGTGGCAATGAAGTCTTCTTTCGACAGATTTGAAACCCGGGGTACCTCGTTCACGCCTTCGCACATTTGGGAACAGTTGCTGGGTTTACGTATTATATCGTTTAGAAGCACTAATTCGGGATCAATAAGGCACCTCGTAGAGCTGTCCGTGTCCTTAAATGAGAGACCCAAGAGAATGACGATTGTGGGCAAAGCTATGAACCAAATGACCTTGTTCCAGCTAAAGCTGAATGTGGTTGTTTTTGCTCGAGGTGCGATGTAGACCTCTCGTAAGAACTCCCATCGGACATTCTCTACGTTTTCGCCAGCCTTAATAGACTTTTCTCGAAGATTTGAGAAAAGGGAGGTCAATTCATCGACTTTGTTCGAGGTCTTGAACTTCATGGCCGGTTCAGTCGCGCTTTCGTGGGACTAACCTCGCTTCTCTCTTACTGCTTAGAAGAAATACGGACGTAAATGAAATATTGGTAATCGAGTAATTACTAAAACGCAGGTGATATTGAGTTCTCTACCTAAAATATTTAAGTCCCTATCAGTGACGTAATTTCTCTTTTAATTGTTTTTTTCTGTGTGAATGTCATGGACAATTTAGAGGTTATTACCAGGCTGCATTAATAAGCTTTCTAAAGGAATAATTTGGATGATTAATAAATCAATATATCTTCACATGTAAGGTTTGTGATATTTGTTTTTCTTTGATTTTTATTACCAGTACAAAGAAATATACCGTCGCGGGTTTTGTTAATATGATTTCTTAACAACAAAAGATTAAACCGGTAAACTAAATTGTGAGCCAATATAATGTGAAAAATAAAAAAAAGACTTAAGGATCAACAGGTGAATTACTTCGACAAAAGTTGCCGACAAATCATGATAATAAATTATATAGCATGTCAAGATAAAATAGTTCTTTTCCCGGAGAAAGCATACAATTCTTGAGCCCTAAAATAACTTGAGAAATTTTTAGCTCTGATATTACTACCTAATATCATATTTACTAACCCAGCAAGACATGGTGTAACAATACTAATTCTATTTATAAACTACAGGAAACATGGGTAGGCTTACGTGCGAGTAGGATGCAGTCAGACTGATATCTGTGTTTGTTTGCGCAGTACATTACGAAAACGCGAATAGTTTAATAAATATCTGATACCTTTTTTTCTTTTTTCTTTTTTTACAACCGCCACCGTGGCAAGTACTTGTAACGCAATAATGGGTGTCAGCATTTGGAATCAAAGGCATCCATTCTTCTTGGACGATATACAGGAATGGCTCAGTTTTTACTGAAATACTTAGATGATAAAGTACACCTTTTCCTGAAATATTTGATGAAAAATGGAAGAAAATGCAAGGAACCATAACATAGTATTGGATAGTCATCCCTTTGTTTCTACTTTAGTACTTACTTAATACCCTCTTTGTCTTTTGCTAATGACCTTATCATAACAAGAACTGCATTCTTGTTTTGCATGCACGCAGCAATCTTTAAAATTTGTCAAGGATTTCACTTGTATTCAAAGACTAACATCCAGTTGCCGGAATTGATATGATAACCTACGAACGTCGTTTACATATAAATAGCAAATTTGTCAAGGATGTCCCTTGAATACGAAGACTCAACAACTTCCTGCTTAAAGATGACGTATCACGGGCATTTTGACCTTTTGTGGTGAAAATGGTGGGACCACACCTTCACTTAGTTACAAAATAATACACTAAGAAAAGGAAACCAACTGAATTATTGTCAAGAAGGGAACAGCTCATGACCTTCTCTAGTGCATTTTTCAGATTTTGGAAACGCAAACGCGAGAACTTGCAAGAAGTTAGCTTAACCGTTTTTTTTTCTCAAGTTGCAGTCCATCAGTCTAAAACAGTTCATGCATGGCCAGAGACACTCATCGATAGTCTTAGTGCACTAGGGTGACAACCTACAACAAATTTGAGCAATACTTGTAGGTTTTTGTTGGTTAAAAATAAATTTGTCGAGTTTTTAATATAACGCCAGATTCCCGTGATACTTCCTGGCTCAAAAAATATTCTTATCGCTTTCAAGTTTGCAGTACTGCAACTATATCTGGGTCGACGACTTTGACTAAACTGAATTCTGTAAAGATACAGCCTTCAAGGTCCAACTCAATTCTAGCTAGAAATTCTGATGTTCAAAACAATATTGCACAACACTATTCCGACCAGATTACCTGAACTCACACGAAAAACAAATTAACAGACAGACAGACCCAAGCCATCCTCTTAATTTTTTTTAGTATATAAAGTCTATATATTTTTTTGTTTCGTTTTGTTTTAAGATACTCGAACTTACAACATTTGAAAGTTGGTTTATTGGAGTTTGCACCGAAAGGATTACATTTCTTTTGACCCAAAATGGATAGACGATGTGTATAGAATTTTTACAATTTTAAATGGCCCTACCCCAGTCACTTGGAAGCGCGGAAATTGGGACGAGACGAGAACAAAAAAACCTTCTCATACCGGCCAATTTCCGCGCGTCAAAACACGAGAAACGTACAAACGCCGCGGAAATGCTTGCTGTGCAGGGTAGTAAGAAAACGAGATTGCAAGTTGACGAAAGTTCAAATGGAGACCAACACAACCAGAGGAGAAAGTCAGCGCCCATCAGTCCTGATCCAACGTAGTTAAGCCTCCCACCGCGCAGTCGCGTCTCTTTACACTCGTGCCCTGAAGAGATGTTTTTCCAAAGGCAGAAGGCAGAGGTCAAATTAGGATGTGAATATTTTATGATTGATTGTGATATTGTTTTGATCTATTGTAAACATTATCGTGGGTTTATTATTATTATTTATGATTTTAACTTGCAAAGATCCAGATGAGGCCAGGGCTTCTTTTTTACTGACTTTTACAAATAAAGTGTGTATATGTGTACACAGGAGCTTAAGCTCCTGGTGTACAAGAATATCTCGACTAGGCCAAGACATCGGTAACATAAAAGGAATATTCGTCCTTGACTGGCGTCTACAAGGGCCTATCACGAGAAGAGAAGGAAAAGGAAAAAAAAGAACGAAAGCGAAAGCAAAACATACAATTTAAAACAAAACCAAAAGCAAACAACAAGGGAAAAGAAGAAAGAAAGAAAGAAAGAAAGAAAGAAAGAAAGAAAGAAAGAAAGAAAGAAAGAAAGAAAGAAAGAAAGAAAGAAAACCCGCCAAGACAGTGTCGAAAATTTGGATCCCCTAAAAGATGGGAAGAAGGAGCTGGTTCCGTCAATCCCCACCCCCACCCCCACCCCGAATAGCCTGATACTCGGGCATTCCTCTTCTCTTCGACCAATCTGAGTGATTTCCAAATCGGTCATCCCACCCCACTGATAAGGATTCAGGATTGGATAATTTGATCTCAGATTCCATTTACTTTGCTACCACCGTTACTGCTTAAAAATGAGAGAAGCACAATTCTCATTTCCTTTGAGAATAATCCATCTTTTTGCCCAAAATTAAAATAAAGAAATTATTTTGCAGAGGTATCTGCCCAGCCCCACCCTCGCTGAAATAGTCGGTTTACCAAATAAGGTAATGCATTTCTGCTGTAGCTCGGTGCTCGGCGAAGGAACCTGTCAAGTGCGATTTAGCTGAAGAAATTGATCATGGCGGAGTCCGAAAACCACCACTTGGTAAGCCATTCAATACAGTTTCTCACTGAGATATTCTTTCCATAGATCAGCTCTCCAAGTTTCAGACACTAGATAGGTGTATTAATATTTCACTAGTTTGTTTGGTTTGGAGAGGAAGTGAGCAGCACACGAAGCTTCAATTCGCGCCTCATGCAAGACATACAAGCGCTAAACTAACTTTTTACACGTTTTTGACATTTTGAGGGATATTTCGTTCAAATGAATGCTGTTTCAAACGATAGGTAACTATCTCGCTCAGTTCAATTTAATTCATCAATCACGCATAACCAGAGCTTTGTTATCGTTCTGTGGAACAAGGCCTCCAACCGCCATTTTGATTTTGAGCCCAGCCTAAACATAAAGTTTGTGACGTGTGGTTTTCGTGAATGGCGGAGTTGAGATTGTCAAAACTGGTCAAATTTTTAGAGACACCTAACAAAGTATTGAATTTTTCAATTTAGTGTTTTTTCCTCCAGTGCTTGGCGCTGTTTGGTTGAATTTTACCCTCGTCAATTCCACCACGAGTCGAACGCTTTTGTCGATTTCATGGATGTCACGATTTATTTTCGGATGAATATTAAGCCTATATAGCATTAGATATTTGTTCTCTGTTCAGGCCAGTACACACTATATCATTCCATCATAGAAATAATCAAAACAATTCGTGTATCGAAAGGACATTCGTTTTCGTTTACCGTTTTCGTGCGGCATTGAAAAACGGAATTCGATCTTCCATTTTCGTTTTTTATCTCCTACGACGTTGGAAAACGGAATTCCATTGCTATTTTGATACGCAGTGGCTATTCGTACGGCACCCGTACGGCGACTTGTATTTGCTATTCGTACGGGAGTCCGAAGATTTCATAGGATTTCTCTGTAATTCCTGATTCTCGCTTATCCAAATTATTATATTTACCTTTAGAAGGAATAAGCAAATCCAGTGAGTGCCCTTTCTTTGAGCGAGATAAGTTTGCGTACTCTCTGTTCACTATTAAAGCGAACGAGCCACTCGCGACACTTCAAAGTTTTTCCGAGCTACTAACATAAACTCGCACATGTCACGCAACCTCTTCTTCACAGATCAACTGGCTACAATCCCGGGGGGGGTACTCCCCTATATGAGCTATACGGGGACGTGCCGCTTGATAGGGTATGGTTTTTGGCGTCTCTGTCCTGAACAGGGTATATAATTTCAAGCCAGTCTGTCCTGGACCCGTCCTAGACAGGGTATGGTTGCAAGACTGTCGTCTTGTATTTGGCAATCCGAAATCAGAGACGTTAGACAGTGTATTTATTTTAGTGAACAATGCTTCACGTCAATTGAGTTTCCACTTAAGGTTCACCGCTGTTAATGCGAAATTTTGGGATTTTTCGCCATCACTTCTAGGAAGTGTATTATTTTATCTGTTGTGATTGGTATTCGCGTTTCAATGCGTGGAACATCACGTCCGGTAAGTGACAGTGGGCCTTTAAATGTTATTACTATTGCCAATAAACACTTGTGTAAGACAAGAGATAGATGTTGTCCTTTGTCCTAAATAGGGTCTGAAAATAGAGGGCGCTGTCCTACACAGGGTAGGTATTTAAGGTTATTTTCGTCCTAAACAGGGTCAGGGTTTCAAACCCCCAGCGGCACCCCTATACCTAAACATGGGCCAAGTGCCCCCCCCGGGGCTACAATTAGTACGCTGTAGCTTAAAAATGTGCGAAAAGAATTTCTTATACCTTATAAATAGTTATAATACACTGGCTTGGATCGGGGGGTAAGTGACAACTTGGTAATTCAATGAATTTGAACTCACGTTGGTAATCCCGTACGAATTATTCGCATTTTTGCTATTCATACGGGAATTCTTCTTCCTTCTCTAGTAGGTGCAGTTTCAGTCATTGCAGTGAAAATTTATACCTGTGTCAGAAGGAGAGGTGTGTTCTGTTATCTTCAACATAATTTCTGTACGGAAATGCGAGTGTCCAATAGGTAAATTCTTTCCATTAAGTGAAACTCCCATTTCGCGGCTTTCTGGCCGTACGAATAGCATCACGCAGGTTGGGACGGAACTGCTTAATCAGTATACCACCGGTCAGGATCAGTTGTCTGAATTTCTCAACCAGGTTAGCGATTCTTAAATTTAATGATAATTTTTACTGATACTCATAGGAATCCCAAATGAATAGCAAATACCAGTCGCTGTACGGTCTCTTCTAATCGCGTGACGTGTGCGTGAATATAGCGCAAAACAATTCCAAGTGTCGCGAGTGGCTCGTTCGCTTAGTGAGCAGAGAGTACGCAAACTTATCTCGCTCAAAGAAAGGGCACTCACTGGATTCGCTTATTCCTTCTAAAGGTAAATATAATAATTTGGATAAGCGAGAATCAGGAATTACAGAGAAATCCTATAAAATCTTCGGACTCCCGTACAAATAGCAAATACAAGTCGCCGTACGGGTGCCGTACGAATAGCCACTGCGATTTTGATAAGCCTGTGCGACTTCCCATCTGTGTTTTATCCTTTTATAATTCAGCTCGCATGAGTATCAGTGTCTTTGAGAGCAAATATGGTTTTTCTTTAGGCCTGTGCTCTCTCTCTTACGGGTTATAAATTGTTCAGACCACTCCCACAAAACAAAATTATGGGGGTTCTTTTCAAAATTTCCGATGATCACCCCTGTCACTTCACCTCTGTGCTGTCCCTCTGTATTTTGTAGCGGGTTTGGAGGATTTCTCTATGATGAGTTCTGTTTCTCCTCTTTTTAGATCTCTCCATTTTGAAGGAGCTCAAAATGGAAAGCAAAAACACTGAAGAATAATCAGCCACTGAAAAAGAGGACATGGAGGTTTTACAGTGCAACGACTTCAACCAGGGCAAGCCAAGGTTTTTTTAACCAATCAGAAGCTGTTTTGTTAACAAAGAATTTCAACTGTGTGGTTTTGAAAGCCGATCAGATTCATTCCTAAATTTAACTTGGTGTTGGGAACAGACGCGACAGATCCTACAAAAATACATGTATCCTGAAGCGACTATGACCAAACTTCGGGATTTACTCACCGCTCGAAATTTATAAACAATTTGAAAACAAGAAATGGCCTTTATTCCAACCAACAAACCTCATAAAAATACGCAAGCCGAAAAAATGTGGATCTAAAGGGAAATCCGCAACAAATATATCCGACTTCACATCTGTTTGTAGAGCTTCGCTACTATGCGGTAAACATGGCTGATAAAATTCTCGGTCAACTTTTCCCAGCGACCGAACATTCTCCCATTTCAAGTTAAACAGACGTTTGAACGCAACAACTTGAATTGTGTATTCACATGTAAACTGCAAACTCAACATTTCAACTTAACATAATGCAGTATAAATGATGTGGTCTTGTATTTACGCTAGTGAAAGAATGTCAACATTAGCTCGCTTGTAACACGCGATAATATAGGGCAATTCCCAGTCTGCATCTTCCTTCAATGGAATTTTGTTGGCTTATGCTTTTTCAAGGTTGAGTAAGTCCTTATAAAGTGCACTCCTGTCTACATAGATGTAGTTCTGTTTCTTCAGTCGAGGCCGCATCACTATGAAGAAGCTATTTGCAGCTCTTTCTCTAGCTGCTTTATAACTGTACACACAGTCGGAAAATCAAATTACGCGGCCGCTTCAAAATCATTATCGATGAAATTTTGAATCTGCCGTGTATGTTCCCACAGTCAAAAAATACAAGTTAATTTTAGGATTGAATTTGATTGGCTTTAAAAACCACAAAGACGAAATTCTTTGTGAACGAATTGGCTTCTGATTGGTTAAAAAACCTGGTTGAAGTTGTTGCACTGTAAAAGTGGTTTCCTTTCCTTTAATCTTTCTTTCTCAGCACAATTGAGCTAATTGAATTAGTCTTATTCCCTAACCTGGTAACAGGTTTGCCCATCCCCCCACCCCCTAGTCTCGCCAGAAATCCAAATGTTATTGTCTGGTCAGAGGTAGCCCAAGCTCAGTGACTGGCAACAAGAACCTGATGTTCATTCAGATAAACTTTGTATGGAAAATTCACTTTGGAGCTACAGCCATAAATCTGAAAATGAACTTTGCACTGTTGTTGATCTTCCCATGCATTTGGTTTTTTTTTTGGCTGATGCCGCCAAGTACCCTTTTTAGCTTCACTGTAATTTCCGGAGGACTTCTGAAATACAGTCCATAAATATCTCCAATAGTAAGAGTTTTACTGA
Source organism: Pavona decussata (assembly GCF_977016875.1). Lineage (NCBI taxonomy): Eukaryota > Metazoa > Cnidaria > Anthozoa > Scleractinia > Agariciidae > Pavona > Pavona decussata. Next base: position 1,275,564 of record NW_028145435.1, on the reverse strand, counting down.
AATCCACAGTGAAAACTCTTTTGCCTAGCTTTTGCATGTCAGTTGAATTTGCCATAATTTTAAAATTATTTTAATTTTTTTGCAATTGTGTGGAGCCTTTAGAGTGCTATCTTCTTGAAAAGGAAAAAAAGTTTTTCTCAGCCCTGACCAGGATTCAAACTCTCAACCACCAGATTGCCACTTTTGACTGAGTAACGCCTTGAGGTCTGGGGTGGGTGACCGACACAAAGAAAAAAATAAGAAGAAGAAATGGGTGTTACTAGAAGCGGTGCAACCCCTTTCATGACCTCACTTAAAAATTGAGTATTACTAGGAGTATTGTTGTATTCCTAAATGACAATGTCATGTTTATCTGTAATACAGGGGTCTTCAGAGGTTCTGCCAGACTCTAGGCAATGATATTGGTGATGTCTACAGGTGTGAAAGTCAGTCAATGTAATCCAAGTAAGCCTTGGAGCTTTATGCGGTGTTTAACAAAATGGTAAGTCTTTTCACTGGGCCAGAGTGGTGTTAAGTTATGAAATTTATTTGGAGTTAGTAAGGTAAATCCTCTCTACGTTCTTAAGTTGGCCAAATGGCCGGCGTCTATGAATTTACTCAGTTAGGTCAAGATACTGGTTCAGAGCAATTGGTTGTCCTGGGAGTAAGCAAAAGCATGATGGAAGAAATCAGCTAACTATTTCAGGGCCATAGCATGAGGCAAGACAAGACACTTTTCTTGAATGCACAAGTTTTTGGAGGGGCTTTTGAAATTTTGCATTTATTATGTTGAATAGACACTCCATGCTAAAGAGCGTTTTCATTCACGTGACTACCGGCCATATTGGTTTATGGAAAAAAAAGAGTTCAATTCCCATGGGTTTAGTTTGGGACACCAACATGGCCGCCGTGACGTCATGTGAAAACATTCTATTGGTTGTTTTATGTGGTATTCAGTAGAATTATTTGCTTAACCCAGTCGTGTGAGCATGGTATATCAAAGGTGCCAATGACTATCACAATGGTTGAAATGGCTTGTCTAAGTACAATAAATATGTCATGGTAACAAGGTCCTAATTAGGGGATAAGTCACAAGTTTGACTTCTTTCTGGAAGTTGTCTGCAATGATGATATTTGACTAAGTGAAACCAGGAGTTCAGGGGTAGATGACTGACCTGAAAAATACAAAAAATGGAAACAAAACACAAGAAAAAAAGAAATAAAAAGAAAAAGAGGTACATGTATCACCAGAAGCAGTGCATCTTGTAATTCACATACACTTCAAATAATAATAATTTATTTTCTTTAAATACAGGCACAATGAGTGGCTCTCTGTTGTACTAAGTTTTGGGCAGCAACAGTGATTAGTTAGAGGCTGGAAAATCTCAGCATTTTTGGCCTTCGTTATCGTCATTCCTATGGTAAGATTTTTAATGATTTGCATTGTTGTTGTTATGCATGATACAATGTCGTAATCGTCCAAGTTAAATTTTTTAGTTAGTGGCCATTTGACAACCAACTCTTTTGTTTTAGTTGCCAAAGGAAATTTTTAGTCGCCAGAATATATTGATAATAATAATTATTAACTATGCAGTTCTTTCTCATACTGTATAGCGAGTTTTTAGCAAAATTTGACCACATTCTTGGCATTCCTCTGTTCTGCAAGTTCTGCAACGAATGAATGAATGGTATGTGAGCCCGGAAGGCCCTGGTGTTGAGTTCAAGGTTCATACTCGCGTGAATAGAAGATGAATTAAATTTTGCAAAGCACATGAAACAACAGGTAGCTCACCGTTTTTCGCGGTGCTGACAGTGCGAAATTAAAGGAAGAGGATAGAGGTGCTTAAAGCTTACATACAGTTGCACATCGAATCTACGATGCTGTATTTATCAAGTAGAATTTGAAAAACTTGGAAAACCCAGTCGAAAACTGCTGCATGCTCAAGAATCTATTTTTAACGGAACGAAATGTACAACGCGCGTGCAGCGTTGTCATTTTTGTTGAATTTAAGGACGGTGCCTACTATTGTTACTGCGCATACGTTCTGCGCATCGCAAGATTCAATTTTTCAGAAAGTCCGGGGTCGTAAACTCAATAAGTGAAAAAAAAAAAACGTGAAAATTTTTTTCACGACGTGTCAGAATTCTCTCATTCATTCTGTAGAGAATAATTTGACAATCATTTTAGGGTAAGAATGGAGATTTTTCGTTGAATCTGAGCAAAGTTATAGGTTTTTTTCGTTTTTTCTACAAAGTGCGGTTTCTTTTAAGAATTAAAAATAATTTAATTTATAAAAAATTTAATTAAAAATAATTTAATTTGTCAGTTCTCACGCGAAAGCGGAACGTGCCATGTCACGCATCATTGACGTCGTAAACAACATTATGCAAATTTCTGGTGAAACGAACACTTTAAGATCTTGTCAGCTTTCATAGAGGTTTCAAAGGGGAAAATGTTTCATTTTCGAAATTTACAACTGGAAATTTATGAGAAAGCAAAAGGACGCGGTCGATAAATAATTCTTATTTAGCAAGAGCTTGTCATAAGTCATTATTTTTACTTGAGGATTGCGTGGACTGAACTCCAAAGGAAAAATTTCACGCATTTATGTCGGGCATGAAATGTAATGCGATACTTTGTTGAACAGATTTCCCTTTATGAGATCGGCTTGCCCTACAGTAATTTTGTAATTTTAATTCCCCGAAAAACTTCACTCGCCCATCAAGCAAGTGATGGTTAGAATCCACTAGCCCAATCGCAAAATCCAGTAGCCCCGGACTATCGGACACGAATTTGCATGACGTAGCTGCACATGGCGTGCTTCTATGAACTTTGAATAAAAAAACACGTGATTTTTTTAATCGGCGCATCAGAATAATCTTATTCAATCTGTAGAGAATAATTTGACAATCATTTTTATAGTACAAGAATGGTTATTTTTCGTTACATAATCGGGCAAAGATATAATTTCTTTTAGCTTTCAAGGAAGTTTCCGTAGCCATCTAAATTTCAATTACTATGTGTCATCTGCATTCACGAGTTGGCTCTCAGGAGCCTTTGATTGACAATGGTTTTGATTCAATGCTCGGCAAATTCGAAACGTGGTAAAATAAAAAAAATTCTCAAAGCTTTTAAAAAACGCATCCGAATTTGTTCGCTCGTGTAATGATTTCGAAATGGTTTTCAATGGATTTTAGGATTCGTTGAAATGTGTTATCTATGTTTCAAAATGCATTCCAAACGTTCTGCAATGATTTTGAAATGGTTTTCAGTGAATAATTTGTTTCGTTGAAATGCATTGTCAACGTTCCAAAACGCGTTGACAACGTTTTCAAAATGCATTCTCAATGTTTGAATGGAAAATGGTTCAATGGTCGTTTCCATTAAGGGTCGTTTTCGCAAATAGGGTCACACATTTGGAATTTACACTAGTCTGTCTGGGTAGTTTAAACATAAGCAGATTGAAGGATTTCCAGTGATAAAAGAGTCTTTTTGTTGATAATGCTTGTTCTCTTAATACAGGTTTCTCGGAATGACCACTTCACCAAACTTTCTGTCATGCCCAGTTCTTGGTGGAAACATATTAATCCAAAGAGATCTTGTTAGTCTTGGGTGATCCATTCCAAAGTGTACTTCCAAATGGTAAGTTTTGTGGATTTACATACGTGCCTTCTCCTAATGCTGCAGCACTGTATTTTAATGTGTAAAACAGATCTTTTAAAAACTAGTACTGAGAAAGGAATCCGTTCAATGTGTTGACTGCGAATTACAAGCACCCTCCATTTGAAGAAATGAAACCCAATTTAAGTCTCCATTTTGTGTTTTTTTTTTTATATTATCACTGTTGGTAAACTTTGCCTTGGTGGCATAGAAAATGTGTCTTAACATTAACATGGTCCTGAAACAACACTTGGGACCCATTAATCAATATTTCGCTGGTTCAAATTTTCTTTTCATCAAAGTTCCGTTAACCTTTGCAAATTTTTTTCAAAACGTTTTTGGAAAAAAAGATCATGAAATATCGTTCAAAATTTTATTGAAAATTTGTGAGAACAAGGGACAAATTTTGACATTTTTCACTTTCATTACTTTTGCATAGTACTGTATGTGATTGAAATTCAATGTGATATGTGGAGCGTGTTTATTGTGAGGTAAATAGTTTTGCTTTAATAGAGTCAGATTGAGTGTTCAGTTTGGGTTTCTTGTCCTTGGTGAAGAGCATTTATTAGATTAGACAATCCAGACTTCTGTGGCTTTTTTTTAGAGTGGTAAACTGTTCATGCTGATCATTAATCATCTGATTGTGTATGTCTCATAAGTGTCAGCGTGTATAGCATACATAATCTGCATCACACAGATCACATTTAAACTTGAAGATAATACATTGTTGATTAATGAGAGGTAGTATGGAACTTTGAAATTACTTAGCTTTAGCTCTAAGCAAACGAACTGCGTCATCTAGTCAAGGAGATGTTCATGAATCTTAGTGCCTATGCGGTAACTCGCAGTGTTTTCCAATAATTTTGTTTTGCTGATAGTGTTTCCCACTCATGATGATAATAATTATAATAAATAATAAAAGCTTTTTTTCTGTGTCAATATAAAGCGGTTTCCCACTAAGTAAGGACACCTACCTAAGAATATAAAAATAAAGATATGCATTACAAAACCTATATCATAAAAAAAACCTAACAAAATATAAACATGCTCAATCACAAAAGAAAATCTAAGTTTGCACAGTACACAATTTTTGCAGTCATTTGTATAAGTAAGTGCAGCTAGATTTTGTTTCCTAATCAACTTCTTAAAACAAAAGTATCTACAGAGTGCTGTTCCCTCACTTTCGGTCCCAAATATCTTAATGAGTGTTTCCCAAAACCTGTGGTGTTAACTATAGGAATTACAAATTCCTTTGCTCTTAAATTGTAATTAGTGTTGTTATAAGAAAACAATCCATTATATAATCCGGGCATAGGCCCTTTTTTTACTTTAAACATCAGTATTGCATGCTGGCTTGCAATCTTCTATTCTGCAAAGTTGGTAATTTAGCCCTTCCCAAGAGTGTCTCATAAGATGAATCACTATCATGATAAATAGCCCTGAGACCTCTCTCCTGTACCGGCTTGAGCTTTCTAGAATCACTAGCTTGTGCTCTTTAGGGTAGATCTTTTCTTCTTTTAGAGAGTTGTGCCCTTCTCTGATATCTTTGTTACACTTTACGTTTGGCTTTTCTGGGCACTGTTTCTCCTCCAGCAACCAGTCAGGCCCTGGTTGCCACCCCTCTGTCTTCATTGTGGTTTTTCCAGCTTGTGTACTCAGGGTTCCCGATAGATTTTTAAGTAGGAAGTGATCACTGATAAAGTAGGGGGCTCTTCAGCAAAGCCAGAGGTGTCAAAGCAAACCAGCTAAGGTCCCAGAACATGCCTAGAATGTATGCCTATACCTGTATAAAGCGTTATCTGAAATTGAGAAGCACAATAAAGTTACTAGCCTTATCTTTTTTGATGTTTGCATGTTCTATTTATCTCAGGGTCAGGATAAAAGTCAGAATCACATTCACTATCTTCCTTTATTATTTAGGATTTATTATTTTTACTACAAAATTTATGGCATACAAAAACAGAAGCCATGAGATGAAATGCAAGAGTCTAAGACCCCATATTAAAGCAGATCGCCAATGGTACTAAGATGAAAATAATGATGCAAATTAAAATGTGGTAGCAATAAATATCAAATATTATAATAATAAAAACACTAAGAGAATGAACTAATCCATAAAAAACAAATGAATTTACACTTATTGCCTCACAAATGGAAAGGGGAAGGGAGTTCCATGTTCCCACAATTCTATGAAAATAAGTGTATTTAAGAACATCTGTTCTTTGCATATCTCTTCTTTAGAGGTAACTTATCATTGTGTCTAAATGAATAGGTCCTACATCAATATCAATTATATTCTGTGAAGAGCCATGTATAAAAAAGTAACATCTGCTAACAATCGCCTTTTTCCATTGATAAGATAGACCTGAGATAGACCCAATGCCAATATACAGTAACATCACTTTCATCAGGCATGGATTATTCCACAGTAACAGGGTGTTGGTCAAAAAAAGAATGCTCTAGAGTACTCTCTGTCTGACAAGCTGTTGCAAGAGGAACTTTAGGAGTGAGTTTCCTTCTGGTTTTCTTCTCATTCCACAGACGAACAGCTGATTTAATCATCCATTATATTAAGGAGAATAAAGGTCAGGGCCATTGATTGAGATTAGCATCAAACTATTCAGCATGTCAACCTTTATTCTGAGCCTTGTCTTCAACCTTTTTAAACAGAACAGCCCTCTCTCTCGGCAGACATTTGACATAGGCAAAGAACTTGCTATCTGCTATCTGTGGTAGTAATTTAAACTGAAGTCCTTGTTTCAAGATAATCAACCTTTGCATACACCACTCTATTGACGGTACAAGATGTTGATTGTCCATGAGCTGTCTTCATCTTGGGCTTGCGTTCCTCTGGAACTTTCTTCTTCCAGTTTGCAAGATCATATTTGAATTTTCTCCACTCGTCTTTCAATTGGGTTGCCTTCACAGTAGATTCTGAATAAAAGTGGTCTGCCATTGTTTTCACATCAATCTCACCATAGTCAGAAAAACTGACACCTCCAACATCTGGAACTAGCAATGGATCAAAGACTTGAAATGCACTGACAATAGGCAAGGATTCCTGAAATCTGTCATTCATGTTAGATACTAAGCATGTGATGTACTTGGATAACAGGTCAGACAGCTGCTTCTCTGTTCCCTGGTTTATCCCAAGTGGTCTAAGCTTTGACAACTTCTGTATCACTGATGGCTTAGGTGAATCTTCACAACGTGAAGCATTTGGTTGGTTGCTTGTGTTCTGTTGCACGGCAAAGATGAGTTGAAGTCTTCCATTAACAGGGTCCAAATCAGCTTTAACATTCGTGAGTGGAGTCATCTCCTTCTTAATTTTATTCAACCTGTCAATTGAATAGTCAACAAATAATTTTCAACACAATCCAGTTTGTCAATGTTTGGGCAACCAGCCGAGCATGTTCATCAAGGAACCAAGTTTTGTTGTGGCCACAATTTCTTTTGCAAGTCAATAGGCTGTTTTCTGTGCTGTGGTGATAGCTTCTTCATGATGTGTAAGCACTCTTGCCATGGCTCGTTTGAGATCTGTCTGCATGGCCAATAACGCATTTCTGTGGTCACTGCTCTCAGCGTGTCTTGTTAGCAACGAATTTCTGAAGTTCGTGCATCCAGTAGTAAAAGGGAAGTGTTTCCCAGAGCAGATACACAGTTCACATAACAACCCCTTCTCACTGTTGTGTTTCAACCAACTGTAATCGTTCAACCGGTGTTGACAGTGACAGTGTTATGGAATCCAAATGTACATAGATGGTAGACAACTTAATGACCTTACATGTATCTTAGGTCCTTATCATAATGACCTTGTCTTAGGTGCTTAAACAGTAACAGGTTTTGTGTGAGTGAATTGTGTGTTCTTTCTTGTAATTGACTTTGTATTGTAGTTATTGTTTCTATTTTATTTACTAGTTTTATGTCTCTTTTCCCTTCGTAGTTGTTAAATTTGTATTCTTGAATATTTAATAATCAATAAAAATAAATAAAAAAGTGCAGGTACCGCAGAATTTGTAGGAATCTAGTTCCGGACATCACAGAAGCAAAGGAAAGAGAACTTACAATACAATATTTATTTTGCCATATACAGGTGGAAAAAAATGAAGAAAATTGATGTAAGAAAATAAATGGTGAGAAAACCTGAAAGAAACCACGAGGCTTATGGCAAGTCAGGCTTCCTCACTTAAAATAACTAATCTTATGTTAGAATGATCCGTACTCCAGTAAGCCATAATGCTTGGTTTAGTAACCAATCCCATATCTAGATAACTAAGCGAGGCTTTCATTTCATTTACCATGAATGGATACCATACAGGACATTATGCTCAGGCTAAGTTGCAGTGAGGGGAGTGTACTGTCGTGGCCTCCCACTTGCCTCCCTCCTTTGAGATTGCCTCTTTCCGGTAGATTGTTTTTTCCTGGCGCCTTTTGAGAAAGTGTCCAAAGCGCAGGTCTTATATCGGGCCACTCATTTGGTGACAATGCTGCAGAAGAAATCTTGACGCTTGGAAAACGAGGCCAAGAGGCGACGGGAGCGAAAACGTGCCCTCTTCCCTCGATACCTACAAGCGTGCTTGCAAATGATTGAAAACCAAAATAATAAAAAACAATTGTTTCTAAATTTTTTTAACATTTTTATTTGTTGTCCTGTCCAGGAAAAAAAGGGGGGATTCCCTCTTCCTCACTTCTTGCTGCTCCTCAGTTGTGGTGGCATTGACTGCAATCACACACCTCCACCTGCTGTTCGCAGCGATGGGACCTAGCATGGATGTTTCGTCAACCGACATTTCTCTTGCTCCCCTCTTTCCACTCTCAGAGCTATCGCGAGACCGCTCCTGATGCACATCTCTGCCCACCTTGGCAATAGCATCAGGTCCTTCGTTGGCTAGGGCAGTTGGTCGTCCCACAGGCCCTTGGCAATGATCGGGTAGAATTGCAGGTAGTCCCCATCCGATCTGACCATCACTACCAAGGCGTAACCCTGCCTGCATGTCACGTCAGCAGTGCGGGTCTGGCAATGGTGAAAACGATCTCGCCAGAGGGCTTGGTATGCAAAGGGTTAATATCGTCTGGACTGTTCACATAGAAGGACCAGTCACTGAGGCTGTATTTATTATCCTCCCCTTGCAATACTGCTCACATCTTGGAAACAGCTCTTTGATGTGTTGGCTTGACTAAGTCTCCAGCTGTGTTGTCAAGTAACGATGCATTGCATCTTTGTAAGCCTTTTCCATTTTCTCAAAGACTAATTATCTGACAAACACGCCTTAAACTCGATGAAGGTTGCAGTTAAAAGGCCATCAAGTGGACAACCCCTTACCATACCTGCCTTGACTCTTGACTCCTTGACCCTAGATTTTGCTAGTGGTGGAATCATTACACACACTGTATGCTGTACCTATACTTAAGATGTACGAGAGACCAAAAATGCTGTAGACTGGAAAGAAACTGTATAGCCGAAGACTTATACATTTTCCTCAAAAAACCTTGCATACTATTTTAGCCCAAATTTTGAACCTGGTTCGAACCATCTTTTTAAAAGTAAATTGTTCCACCCTCCCAGTTCACTGGAAGTTTTAGTTATACGAAAGTAAGGCCACCAAAATGTAACACGAGCATTAGTAGGGACCTTAAGCAGCGACGACGAAGCGGACGACGACGACGACGGATTGTACCGCGTAGAGACTGGGACAGAGTAGCTCGTTCACGGCAAGGAAAAGGCGGGAAAATAAAAACTTAAGCTTTGCTCGACGTACAAAGTGAACGTAAACAAAAGCTCTGCAGTTTTTTGGTAAAATGGTTAATTTTCATGAGCTTCAAGAGCTTTTTCTCCTAAGTCACGCTCATGGCATTTTGGATGACGAAGAGCTGCTGATTTTGTATGAGGAGTATTGGCCAAAAAATCCCGACTTTTGCTATGAGAATTACAAAAGGTTTTCTCTTGATGATATGAACGATGCAGAGTGATTGGCCGAGTTCAGGTTCAGAAAACACGATCTTTCACTTCTTGCCGAGGTCCTTCAAATACCAGACAGTTTTACTTGTTACCAAAGAACTGTAGCAAGTGGAATGGAAGGACTTTGTGTTCTTCTTAGGAGGTTGTCTTATCCCTGCAGATTCAGTGATATTATTCCACGATTCGGCAGACCAGTACCAGTCCTCAGTATGGTCAGCAATCAAGTACTTGATTATATATATGACACTCACGGCCACAGAATCACTCAGTGGAATCACCAAATTCTCTCTCAGCCCTTGCTGCAACTGTATAGCGACACTATTGCTGCCCATGGTTCTGCCCTAGACAACTGTTTTGGCTTTGTTGATGGGACTGTTCGTTCAATTTGCAAACCTGGAGAACATCAAAGAGTGGTCTATAACGGGCACAAAAGAGTACATGCTCTGAAATTTCAGTGTGTTGCCCTTCCCAATGGTCTGATAGGTCATTTATATGGACCAGAAGGTATGAAAATTGTTACCTTGGATTTCTTCTGCTTTGATGATTAGTTTTAATTTTTTTTTTAATTTTCAGAAGGAAAAAGACACAATGCAGGCATGCTGGCAGATTCAAGACTCCTTAATGACCTCCAAGCATTTGCAAACTCCCCTTTTGGAAATCCATACTGCATTTATGGTGATCTGGCATACCCTTTAAGGATACACCTTCAAGCCCCTTTTAGGAATAGAGTCTTAACCCCTCAAATGATGGATTTCAATCGTTCGATGAGTAGTGTCAGAGAATCAGTAGAATGGCTATTTAATGATGTCACAAACTACTTTAAGTTTCTGGACTTAAAAAAATTTGAAAATTGGTCTCAGTAGTGTGGGTAAAATGTATGTAGTCAGTGCTCTCCTAAGAAATGCCCTTACATGCCTCTATGGAAATCAGACCTCCATTTTTTTTCAACTGGATCCTCCTTCACTTGAATACTACTTTTCCTAATTACTCCACATCTTTTGATATTACTTTTAAAATTGGGTCATGGCAGCCGGAAGCTGCATATGCTCTCCAGTACCTAGAGACATCACCTGGGATTTGTGTAAGTTGAAAAACTAAGAGGATAATGTGATAAAACAGCCTAAGTATGAAGGAAGCTAAACTGACATTTTCAAAAGTGGAGAGCACAGGGCAAAGACCTGTGAATCAGAAAACCACCCATGGTAAGGGGGAGGGGTGTGAATGATTTTTCCCCTTACTAAAATTATAGCTAGTTGCACTAGCAACAAAAGATCAGAATAGAAACACAACAACGTGGATGCAGAACAAATATTAATCTGTTCTGTTGTTATGTCACTGAGATGCTAGTTCTACTTAGACTTGAGGCTGAAAACATAAGCAGAAAAAAAATATCCAGATGTAAACAAGTGAAGCACAATTTAATATACCACATAAAGTAGCAAGTTTCCTGCAGCACAAAAAATATGCAGAGAAAAGTAGTTTAAAACTTTTGAAAACTTGAAATTCTATATTTGCCCACACACTTAAGTAAAAAAGTTTAACAAAATATGGGTTTCGCAAAGGGGAGGGGCCAGTGTCTTTTTAATCAGTCTAAAACTAAGACACATGAACATGTAAGTTATTTCTCTTACTATGAGTTAGTACAACACATTAATTAAACACAACGTTTTCAAAATGTTGACATTTGTGTCAGTCACTTTGTGCAAATAGACTTTTCTCCAACTAAAAGTTTATACAACATATTAATTAAACACAACGTTTCCAGATGCTGACATTTGTGTCAATCACTTTGTGCAAGGAGACTTTTCCAATAAAGCCACCAGTGACTGATTCTGTTGTTGTAACATCTTCTTCATTTCTAACTGCTGCTTGTGCATTTGACTCTGTTGGTCCACCAACATCTGCTGCTCAGTTTTCTTGAAATCCATTTCTTCCCTCCTGAGCTGACTTTCCAACTCGAATTTCTCTTTGAGATATTCAACAGCATCTCAGCTTCTTCTCTTTCCTTTTTTACTGGGTTTTCCTTCCTCTGAATCTGCATTTCTTTTTTGAGTTTTACCAAGGCGTTCCATGGCTTGGCGCCTAATCTTTTCAGCACTCACCTTCTCTCTTTGTTCCTTTAAGGTTTGGGTACCACTTTGCTCATTTCTATCCCTGCCAGCTGCCTTTTCCTTCTCAAGAATCTCTTCAATTGCTGCATCTAGTGGAGTCTCTTCACAATCTATGCCAGATGCTTTTTCTTCTTCCCTAATTTTTCCCTTGTACTTGGTCTGCAATAAAGTAAGTCTGTCTCTGACTGATCTCTTTGACACTTTGAATGATGGATTTTCCAGACTGTCGAGGTTGACTGCTATATTTGACCAAACCTCTCCCCTCTCTTTACAATTTTTTGGATGCTTGAAGGGCTCCTGTAATAGGACTTCTCCACAAAGTGTCAAGTCATGTTCCACAGTCCATTTCATGGAGTTGTTCCTAAAGAAGAGAGTTGTGACTTTAGAAGAGAAAAACCTTAATACCCTTGGGCAACAACAATACGCATCCATCACGATGAAACGACCCAGATTAGGGCTAATTAGGCTTCAAACAACTCTGCTTGAAAATATTTTTATTACTCCTCAATCATTCTGACACTCCATGAGACTATAACCATCTATGAATAACAATGTTTCTTTCTAAAATTTTAAAATTAGAATAAATACTAGCAATCATTATTTTAATTTAAGATTATGGATTTTTTAGAGCAGGTCAGCAATCCACGGGTCTGTTACTAAACCTCTTGGAATTAATTTTAAAAGTAAACAATAATATCTGCTAGTTGTCTCTGGCATTAATCCTAGTTTTAAGCAACCTCGGGCACATTATTCTCACAAATTGAGCAATGAATAAAGTTGAATTTCAGAAATCGGTTAATAAATCTATCAATCTGCAAATGTTTTTGGAGCCGTTGAGATAGGGTTTTGCAGATCAGAGTTCTCGCTCACGCACATGAAGGTTAGATAATCAAGGAATATTTGGTCAATGAAAGACTGAAAATAGCGATAAACCGATGGGTAAAATCCACTTTAAATTCAATTTACAGAACCTAATGTACAGGCTAACAAAAGATTATAAACCTTACCCTGCGGCGGGAGTTTGAGACACCATCACACCTTCCTAAATGAACGAGAAAACATAGGATGTTTACTTCAATTTAGAACCCATAAACGACATAAACGTTCGCACAAGGAATTTAAATCCATAATTACATGGTTTTTACAAGATAAAACATGTAAAAGAAGAAGAAATATTTAAAAGAATACTTATGTACGACACAGAATGTCACAGCAAGCTTTTCCACGTTCTCGACGTTGGGTAGATGACGAGTGACGTCAGCGAGGGCAAAATCGGACATGCGTAGAAACATGTTTTCGTTTAAAATGACTTCCGGTTCGTCCTCGTCCTCGTCTTTCATCGTCGTTGCTTAAGGTCCCTAGTCCCCTAAATCTAAAAGCAACAAGGGTATTTATTTTTTGCTGGAAATTATGTGGTAGCTGGCCCTTGAGATAGTTACAGTCTGCTGTAACACAGTTCATGACAGGGAATGTCCTACGTGTGGAGATACAGTTAACCCTTTCACTCCCACACGAGATCATCAGAGAACTGCTCTAATTACCAAAGGGGTCTGAGGTATCATGTTTACTTTTGAGAGGGAAATCATGGCTCACAAAAACTGAAAATTACTCAAAAACCAAGACAAAGTTTATTCTATAAAGACAGATCTTTCTATTCATAGTAAATTCAATGGAATAGGAGTATAAATAAACGTACAAATTGAACCACAACTTCAGCCTCTTGCTGGGTTGATCTTTGTCAATACTCTTCTCCTGATGAAAGCTAATGAGAAAATGTTCTCTTTCTTAATCGTTTTAAACTACATGTATCAACATTTAGAAACATATTCACAAAAGGTGTTCAAAAGAAAGTAAACGTGTAAAAAATTGTTCAAGCATTGTATTATGTGCTGATTTATTGCAATGCGGCCCATTTGAACTTGAAGTGCGCACCGCTCATAATAGGTTGGCCAAGGGGTGATTCTTGAAGCAGGCTAAACATAGCCTCAGTCCACACAATTCGCATCCCATGCGACAGGAAGTTCTCTTATCGTTTTTCAAACATCACTTCCACCGTGCTTTGGTCATAGGCACTGGCCAGTGATTTAAATGAACCGCTCCATCCTTCACATTGTGTTTCCGCGATGAAAAATCACCAATTAGTGTTTTGATCAGCTCAAGGCCAAACTGCAGCTGAGTAAAGTTAGGGAAGTTGTTCACTTCCAGAATTAACATATGCGCATTCACAGCACACACATCCACACAAAACCACAGAAGGTATCGCCACCACTTCTTTGCTCACCTGGAACACTCATAATACTGACGTATTTGGTCGCTATGATCAACTCCCCCCATGTACTTGTTGTGAAGTTGAACAACGGGAACAGTGGGCACTTGAATAATATTCCCATCCTTCTGCTTTCGAGACATGGTGTCATTTCCTCGCACTTCACATTGTGTCCTCAAGATAGATACTAGTTTTTTGTCCTTCCAGACAGTTGCAACAACACCTCCTTTGCGACAAAAAAGTGACCCTCCTCGGCGAAGGGCTTTTACCTTGGCCTTGTTTGGCTTGAGATTGGCCGCAAAGTGAGTTCGATTCGAACGAGTTGTACCACAGAGATACAAATTATTTCTCAGCAGATCTTCGGCTAGCTGAACTGAAGTGAAAAAGTTGTCACAGAAAATATGATGATTTTTTCCATGTAGATCACGAACAAGGTCACAAACAACATGATGACCAAGGCCATGTTCAGGTTGGTGTCCTTCTTTGCCAGTGTAAATTTACATCACGTAAGTGAAACGGTTTGTTGTATCCGTCCGAACCCAGACTTTAACTCATCTTTTCAAAAGCTTCATTGGCATGTATTGTTTTAATCCTAATCTCCCCTTGTACTTTAGCATACCTTCGTTGATTGAAACAAATTTTGAAGGCTTGTATTCATCGCGAAATGTGTGAGAGATAACCTCTAACAATGGCCGCACTTTGAACAATTTGTCATACTCGTGGTGTCCTCGTGGCAATTCATTCTCACAATTGTTCAGATGAAGATATTGCTGAATCTTCTCCAATCGATTTCTTGGCATGACTTTCTGTACTGATGGAACACCGAGAGATGAATCTTGCGACTAATAAAGCCGTGTTTCAGGCAAGGATTTGGTTCCAAAGAGCATGTTGATAGCAACAAATGGATGCATTTGTTCGCATGTTGTTGCATACCAGCTTGAATCTTGCTTTGTTTGGATCAACTGCTCGGCGTTTCGGTTCATCTCTGTGACTAGAATTTTGAACAAGTTCTCCAGAAACCTGAGCAGAAAGAAGTCTAGGGCTGTTCCATCTTCGGGAATGTGTGAAGTTGCACCAGTTCGTTAAGTCAATTCCTGCACTTGCACGGGTGAGTCATCCGTAGACCAAACTTCTTTGACAATTTCTTCACTGTGGCTGCTACTGCTTTCCTCACTGTCAGTCAAATCGACTGAAATATCCGACTCATCACTGGATTGTCTAGTTCGTTGCTCTCTTCCTCTCCTCACCTCTTCAGTTTCAAAGCCTATAAGTTCTTCTTCTTCGCTGTCGAATGCCATAATTCATTATTTTCCAAAGCTTGAGGTTGCTTATTTCTATCGCAGATTGTGAGAAATGTTTGTATGGAGACCAACCTCGCGTTTGCTATCACAAGAAAGCTAAGAATGTCTCCAATAGGTTGAAAAACAATGGAGGGTGTTGTTGTCTTTTCTTTCACAAGTTCTGATTGGTTTAAATAGCAGTGGTTGCAGAGTGCGATATGACACTCTTGGGAAAATTAGCCAGTCACACAAGAGTGCCATATGGCACTCTTTGAGTGAAAGGGTTAAACATTATAATGTTGAATAAGGTTCCATGACTTGTAAAATTCAAGATTCAGTCTGCTGTAACCCTGTTTATAACCGACACTTTTATGTTACTTGCCTCTCATGCACAAATGTGTTGTCAACATTAGCCATCTGATGGTCTAGCACTGGATGATTTTTGAATTCTTTCACCATCCTTTCAATGGCAATTGCTTGAGGATGTTGTAGAAGAGAGGAACTTCCAGGTGTGGAAATACGGTTGAAAAGCATACAGTACTCTTATCCAATGGTTGCATGACTTGTTTAATTGTGGATACAGCCTCTTGAAGCACAGTCCAAGACAAAAATACCACTTGTCTCTCATGTACAAATGTGAGGCTCAGTAGCATTCTGATAGACAAGTATTCAAGTATTGAATGATGATTGAATGCTACCTAAACCTTCTCAACTGCCGCTGCCATGGGATCTTGAAGAAAATGTGGTTAACCATTAAAATCCATGTTCAATAAAGTTCTAACAACACTCATCTAATGGCTGCATGATCTGTAACAGTTCATGAGAGACATTTTCATGTTTCTTGGTCTCATTTACATGTGTGGTTCAGAGTAGCAGTCTTTTGGACTAGCAGTGGATGCTTTTTGAATTCTTTTGCCTTCTATCCCCATCGCAATTGCTTGGGGATGGTGAAAAAGAGATGAAATTGCAACTGTGACAGTAAAATTAAACATTAAAAATTTATAGTGTTTGTTTCTTCAACACTCTTATCCATGGCTTCATGATGTATAAAACTCGCGATGCAGTCTGCTGTAACACAGCTCATGACAATTACATTTCTATGCACCTTGCTTGCCCTCACATTCAAATGTTTTCCTCAGAGTAGCCGTCTGATGGAGTAGCGCTGTGTGCTTTCCTTCCCTCTGAACCCTTAGGATTCTAAGGGGTCACTTATTTTTTTTCGTAAAATATTGATGCAAACAATTTAAATGGCTTTCACTGTATGAATATAGTCCCTAGCATGTACAAAATATATATTGTTAGAAATGTCATGAAAAACTTTCTTTTGATAACGATCTCTGTTACTTATGACATCATATGTGATGACGTCATTTGACCAAATATGGAAAAAGTATCCGAAAAAAGGTAAAACACTTAAAAGTACACATTTTATCTCCTGTTTTCTTTTCTATTTATGAATAAAATGTATCTCACCAAAGGATATGTTCCATTTGGAGCCTAAACAATAAAAGAATTATCAATTACACGCATGAAAAAAAGTATTGATTTTGGTTTTTTAAAGCAAAACTGAAAGGATCATTATTATAAAAAATATGAATTTAAATTATAAAATTTATCACTAATTCTGTTCTTAAGAACAACACTATGTTCTGGAAGGGTAATAAATGTTCCAAGTGTTAAATTTTGTGAGTTGCGACGCAGTTCTTCTGGCCTTCCTGACCTAGTCCTGGGTCTTCCACGAGGTTCTGTCAGTCTTCTTGGTCCTTGCCTGCTTTCGTCGTTGAAGTAGTAGTCCTCCATTGTGTGATACCTCATGAAACATGGATGGGGACACATGCGGACACCAGACTGCAGAACTATACTGGGTATCAACCCGTTGGATGTGCACTTTGGAGGCCAATCTATTGCTGTGTGTACTCGGATAGTGGAAGTAGTCCCGGTTGAAGCGGAAATGAGGGATAGGAGCTGCTGGTTCTGGGTCTCGTTCCGTCAACCGAAACGTCCTCCCATTCACTAGCTGTTCTGCAACAGCCTTTCTGAACGTAAGCATTTTGGGAGCATTTCTAAAGGACTTAGCCATTAGAATTTGTGCATTTGAAATGCTAAGCTCCAAACGGTAAAAAAAAGATATTTTATACTACCACACAGATCCTTTCATCAGTTGGCATATGTCGCTACCCTCTGATCTCACAGGTCAACACCCCCCATGTTCTGATTATAATCAGAAATGACTGATGGCTGAGAGACAGCTGTCTTCTGCCATTTGTTTCTCACTTTCACAGATCTTTCCACCTCTATGTTGCTTGTTGGACTAACTGGAGTGGTTACCAGCATGTAGACCATTTTGCTATTTTTCCAGCCCACACATGTAATTGTGTTTTTCTGTCGATGAACACTTTCTCCTCTCTTCAATGCATTGACTTGTTCATTGTGAACATTTGTTATGTCCTTTGGAAGCCCTTTTCTGTTTGACCGCACTGTTCCACAGGCAAGTGTGCCTCACCCCTCAAGGTCCTCGAAAAATGGTACTGATGCATAATAATTGTCCATGTAGAGTTTATAGCCTTTGTCAAGAAATATTGATAATGATAATGATAATGGTTTATTAACAGATCCACTGGGTGGTTCTTTCCTGTTAAATTACATTAATTACAATTATTACAAAATTAATTTAAATTAAGTTATTTACAAACTATACAGTAGAAACAGGATTAAGAGAAACCAATGATGCCATTAGGCCCATAAATGCTTTTCTTCCAAGATCTGTTTGCACCACTCCATTTTCTTTGTCAGTATACACTTTGCTGACAAGTCCATAGCTGGAACTTGCCTCTGCAAGAGTGAAAGACTTGATTTCAAAGCGGCCTGGCTTGATGGGAATGAACTGGCGAAAGTAAATCTTACCCTTAAATTTTAAGAGAGTTTCATCAATGGATAAATTTCTCTGTGGGCTGTAAACCTCTACAAATCTTGGCAGTAGGAGATCTAGTAATTTTCTTACCTTGAAAAGCTTATCATAGCCACATGCATTTTTGTCTTTCATCTCTTCACGTTTGTCGACAAAGTGAAGGTATCTCATTATTTGGAAATACCTCTCTCTTGCCATCACAGCTGAAAAAAAAACACAGAGTTTTCAAAACAGCTTCCATACTCCAGTAAAGGCGCAGTGATGGTTTCTTCACAATACTCATAATCAGTGTCAGACCAATCCAATCCTTGAACTGATCCACTGTCAGTGCATACCAGATGGATCGTTCCTCAGGCCCTCTCTTCTGTGCGGCATATAAATTGGTCTGGTCAACGATATGATTCCACACCACATCGGTAAAATATAACTGAAAAAATCCACTGCTTTCATGTCTTCCTCAAACTCAATTCCTGGACCTGTAGGTCGATGGAAAGCCAAGTCGGGGTGAAGATTTTTGTTTCTACTCCACTCGCTGTCGTTTGGCTCACCACGGTGCAGAGGAATTGTCCCATTTGCTTCTTCTTCTTCCGCAACCAACTCAAACTCGTCTGCTAAATCTTCATCAGACTCTCTGTGTTCCATAACATTCGCAAGAGGTAAATCATCTTCGTCCATAAACTCAATTTCCACTGAATTCTGAACAAAAACATCATTTTGATTGAAAGCGGCCGCCATATTTAAAGACCTAACACGTGTCACACGCGTCTCGAAAAAAATTATTATTTTATTGCGAAATTGACCGAAAAACTGCTATTTTTTACATTACTTTCAAAGATTTACATTCTGTCCGCCATTTTGAAAAATATCTAGGCCCAGTTTCCTTTAGATCCACAGTTACAAGCAGAGCTTGGGGGCTACTAATTTTCCACGCACATATGCGCCGCTAGGGCTCTAAGGGTTAATGGCAATTGCCTCTGGATATTGAAGAACAGAGGAAATAGTAGGTGTGGACATACTGTTAACAGTTATAATCTATGTTGAATAAGGTTCTTGCAATATAGCAATACTCTAATCGAATGGTTGCTGGCTTCCAAAATTTGAGATATGTAGCTTGTGCTGTGACACAGCTCATGACATTTTTATATTCACTTGGTCTCTGTCATTTATAGATGTGTGGCTGAGAATAGCCCTCTGATTTACTCGCACTGGATAATTTTTGAATTTCTTCACCTTCCTTTTCAACAGCTGCTGCTTGTGGATAGGAAAATATCTAGGAAAATATCTAAACAAAGAAACAATACAATGATTGCTTCACTCAGTTGCAGGAGTGCTCGATGCAAAAACATGCAGAGCGAAATATAAATTTAAGATAGAAAATGTAACACAGTTACTCGAGTTTCACGCACTGAGCGATCATCAGACTGTGCCGTTGGAGTTTGTAGAGTTATAATTTAAGGAGGGCGGTTGGAGCGATCTTGCTTCTGATTGGCTGCGTAGAATTTGTTTTCATGCCTGCATTTTGTAATTAACTCAAATCGTTTATTGAGGAGGGTAGATTTGTCAGCAGATAGGATGCAGAGCTTCTCAGATAAGCACAAATTGCAGCGCGAGGGATGTCCGTGATATGGATTTGCTCGTTTGACAATGGACGATTTGATTGTGTAACCGGTGCCATTATCCTTCTGGTCCCAGATGTATTTGGAGAGAACAGTGTCATGTAAATGTTTGCGGTGGTTGAAGGAAAGCTTGTGGTTGTTATATCGTGTTTTGAAAGTATGCTCCGTCATTCCTATATAAATCTTATTATCGCCGGATGAGGTCTACCGTTTTTTAGTTTTATATACATTTTTGACCTTATCGATGCAACGATCCTTGCCATTTTCATTATAGATCCTTGTAAGATCCGGCGTCTCGTGAAAAATGGCCACTGTCGTTCGGACTCCAGGATATCTAAGTTCTTGGAGGAAACGGTCACTGACGATCTTGGTGTCTCTGGCGTCCCAAGCAAGACGGAGGGTGTTGGGTTCCCTGTTGGAACTCTCCTCATCAACAAACGCGAAGAGATCTTCTTCGCATTTCTTCGTGGTTTCCGTGGTCTCCGTGGGTTGTACAGGGACCGCTTTCGCCTGCAGCGTGCGAACACGGTCCGCCACCTTCTTTTCCATTCCCTTTATACCAGTTAGAGGTTTCAGCTTAGGATCGATGTTTAGACTATTGCGGATTTTCGCTAAGGTTACCATTTCAGTGGAATCAATTAAAGGTTTGAAAACCTTCTTGATTCTCTCCTTCTCCTTCCAGGTGAGTGCTCTCACCTGGGGCATTTTAGGCTCACGGTCACTGCCACTGTCGCTGTCGTTGTATTCACCAACACTTTCACCTTGATCCACGTCGGGATCTTTCTCCAAGGCGTCGCGTTGTTGTGCGCAGGCCCCGGAGGATGTAGGAGGCGAAGGTTGGCAGACATCTGCGAACAGCTCGGGTGATGTTGGCTGTTGGATGGAGGACGTAGAAGGACTGCTGAGATTAGCGGCTGGTTGGCTAACATCTGATGTTGGAGGATGGACTGAGGATGTATCAGGTGATGTACTGCTGGGGTTAGCGGCTGGTTGGCCAACACCGTCATCTTGATCCGTGGAGGGATCCTTCTCACAGGGTTCGCGATGGTGGGCGCCGGCCCCGGAGGATTTAGGAGATGAGGGTTGGCCAGCATCTGCCCACGGCGCAATGATGTCAGCTACTTTTGCCCCAATGTGCGTCAGGTCATCACGTAAGTAACTAACCTCCGCTGCTTGAGAGGAAAATATCTAAAAATTTACAGAGGAAAGCCGCCATCATCTGCTTCTTGGGCAAGGGAGTTCCGTGGCACAAAGGCCACATCGCCACCATACTGATAGCACCTGGCACGACAGTTTAGTATGCCACAGAACAAACTCCTTGGAAGCGGGAATTGCAGCACGGATTCCCCCAGGATGTACAAGTCTCTCCAATTGCTCCAAACGACAACCAGCCTGCATCGTCCCCAGATACAGGGATCGTTGCGGTTGTCCAGTTCCGATGTGTCGATGTGCAACCATCCCCACCTTTTTGGGTCCTCCTGCTCTTTTTTCTTCTTCTCCCGCTGCATCGAAATAACTGGCATTGGAAAATCCAGCGACCAGTGGCGGTAGCGATAGCAGTGGAGTGCCCGGCCGAAAATGTGGCAATGCATAGAAGGACCAGTCACTGAGGCTGTATTTATTATCCTCCCCTTGCAATACTGCCCACGTCTTAGAGACAGCTCTTTGATGTGTTGGCTTGACTAAGTCTCCAACTGTGTTGTCGAGGAACAATGCATTGCATCTTTGTAAGCCTTTTCCATTTTCTCAAAGACTAATTCAGTGGTAAACACGCCTTAAACTCGATGAAGGTTGCAGTTAAAAGTCCATCAAGTGGACAACCCCTTACCATACCTGCCTTGACTCAGATTTTGCTAGTGGTTGAATCATTACACATGCTGTATGCTGTACCTATACTTAAGAAGTGCAAGAGACCAAAAATGCTGTAGACTGGAAAGAAACTGTATAGCCAAAGACTTTTACAATTTCCTCAAAAAACCTTGCATTCTATTTTAGCCCAAATTTTGAATCTGGTTTGAGCCATCTTTTTTAAGTAAATTGTTCCACCCTCCCAGTTCCCTGCAAGTTTAAGTCATACGAAAGTAAGGCCACTAAAATGTTACAAGAGCATTAGTCCCCTAAATCTAAAACCAACAAGGGTGGTTTTTTTTGCTGGAAACTATGTGGTAGCTGGCCTTTGAGATAGTTACAGTCTGCTGTAACACAGTTCATGACAGAGAATGTCCTACTTGTGGAGATACCGTTAACACTTTCACTCCCACCAGAGGTCATCAGAGAACTGCTCTAATTGCCCAAGGGGTCTGAGGTATCATGTTTACTTTTAAGAGGGAAATCATCATGGCTCACAACAACTGAAAATTACTCAGAAACCAAGCAATTTCAGGTTTAACAATATGGACAAAGTTTATTCTACAAAGACAGATCTTTCTATTAATAGGAAATTCAATGTAATAGTAGTATATATAAACGTACAAATTGAACCACAACTTCAGTCTCTTGCTGATTTGATCTTTGTCAATACTCTTCTCCTGATGAAAGCTAATGAGAGAATGTTCTCTTTCTTAATCATTTTAAACTACATGTATCAACATTTAGAAACATATTCACAAAAGGTGTTCAATAGTAAGTAAACGCATAAAAAATTGTTCAAGCATTGTATTATGTGCTGATTTATTGCAATGCGGCCCATTTCAACTTGAAATGCGAATTTCA
The DNA here is from genome assembly GCF_977016875.1 of Pavona decussata. Classification (NCBI taxonomy): domain Eukaryota; kingdom Metazoa; phylum Cnidaria; class Anthozoa; order Scleractinia; family Agariciidae; genus Pavona; species Pavona decussata. Next base: position 1,253,072 of record NW_028145435.1, on the reverse strand, counting down.
AATTTGTGCCATGCTCATGATAGGTTGGCCAAGGGGTCATTCTTGAAGCAGGCTAAACATAGTCTCAGTCCACACAATTCGCATCCCATGTGACAGAAAGTTCTCTTATTGTTTTTCAAACATCGTTTTCACCGTGCTTTGGTCATAGGCACTGGCCAGTGATTCAAATGAACTGCTCCATCCTGCACATTGTGTTTCTGCGATGAGAAATCACCAATGATTGTTTTGATCTGCTTAAGGCGAAACTGCAGCTGAGTAAAGTAAGGGAAGTTGTTCGCTTCCAGAATTAATATATGCGCATTCACAGCACACACATCCACACAAAACCACAGAAGGTATCGCCACCACTTCTTTGCTCGCCTGGAACACTCATAATACTGACGCATTTGGTCGCTACCATCAACTTCCCCCATGTACTTGTTGTAGAGTTGAACAGCGGGAACTGTGGGCACTTGAATAATATTCCCGTCCTTCTGCTTTCGAGACACAGTGTCATTTCCTCGCACTTCACATTGTGTCCTCAAGAAAGATACTAGTTTTTGTCCTTCCAGACAGTTGCAACAACATCTCCTTTGCGGCGAGAAAGTGACTCTCCTCGGCGAAGGGCTTTACCTTGGCCTTGTTTGGCTTGAGATTGGCCACAAAGTGAGTTCGATTCGAACGAGTTGTACCACAGAGATACAAATTATTTCTCAGCAGATTTTCGGCTAGCTGAACTGAAGTGAAAAAGTTATCGCAGCAAATGTGATGATTTTTTCATGTAGAACACGAACAAGGTCACAAATAACACGATGACCAAGGCCGTGTTCAGGTCGGTGTCCTTCTTTGTCCTTGTAAATTTGCATCGCACAAATGAAACCCTTTGTTGCATCCGCTCGGGCCCAGACTTTAACTCCCCTTTTCACAGGCTTCATTGGCATGTATTGTTTAAATCCTAATCCCCCCTTGTACTTTACCATACCTTTCATTGATTAAAACAAATTTTAAAGGCTTGTATTCGTCGCGAAATGTGTGAGAGATAACCTCTAACATTGGCCGCACTTTTAACAATTTGTCATACTCGCAGTGACCTCTTGGCAATTCAGTCTCACGATTGTTCAGATGAAGACATTGCCGAATTTTCTTGAATCAATTTCTTGGATGGAACACCAAGAAATGAATCTTGCGACCAATAAAGCCGTGTTTCAGGCAAGGTTTTGATTCCAAAGAGCATGTTGATAGCAACAAATGCATGCATTTGTTGGCACGTTGTTGCATACGAGCTTGGGTCTGGCTTCGTTTGGATCGACTGCTTGGCATTTCGGTTCATCTCTGTGACTAGAATTTCGAACAAGTTCTCCGGAAACATGAGCAGAAAGAAGTCTAGGGCTGTTCCTTCTTGGGGAATCTGTGAAGTTGCACCAGATTATTAAAGAATGCCTGAACTTGCACGGGTGAGTCATCAGTAGACCAAACTTCTTCGACAATTTCTTCACTGTCGCTGCTACTGCTTTCCTCACTGTCGGTCAAATCAACTGAAATATCCCACCCATCACTGGATTGTCCGGTTTGTTGCTCTTTTCCTCTCCTCACCTCCTCATTTTCAAAACCTATAAATTCTTCTTCGCTGTCGGACGCCATAATTCATTATTTTCCAAAGCTTGAGGTTGTTTCAGAACTTCTCGCTTGCGATAGAGAGAACTTCTGTACGTTGCCGGTTCGACAATCTTGGACTGTATACTTTTGTTTTAAAATGACTTTATTCTTTACACTTCGACGTTACACATTCTGCGATCTAACAATTCTGACTAAGTTAAGATTACAATTCTGTGTTTAATACTTACGGATATCCACACCCAGACACGTGAATTTGGTGTTGTGGTTACAAAGTTTGATATCATAGTAAAGTTTGGTACATCACGTTCCACAAAGTTCGCGGTTACTAACTTCCTATTTCGTGGGCACATTTGACAATCTCAGAGACAATCCTTACATTAGTTTTACATGCGGTTTTACCTCCAATTACACTATTAAATAATCAAAGTTCGGCTTTCTTAGTTGCGGGACCGCAACGTTTCCTGACATTAAACGAACTTCCTTAAAACTAGCGAAATAATAGATTACTTGACCAACTGTTGAAGGTCACTAAAATATAACTCAAATAAACGTATCAAGGTAATTACTATACAAACGCTTCTTTCCCAACACTCTCCCCCCTTTGACTTGTCTACGAGTCAAGCATTAAATTAGCTTTCCAACGCGCATCTAACGCTGCGGCGCGTGTGGGGTTTCGCCTTTGGACTACCGTACTTTCCCTTTGACAATGACCCGAATGTTTGCACCCCTAACTACCTCATCTTTACCCTTGATTAAACTCTCTATCACTGCCATCTTCCAGTCTCCGCGCTTCTTATTCTCCTCGTAAACTGTCACTACATCACCTACTCGCACAGCTTTCGAACTCTCACTTACCTTGTTTCGATGGAACTCACGCAAATCTGTCAAATACTCAAGCCTCCATCGATTCCAAAAGTGCGTCAATCGCACACTCAAATAATGAAATCTTGGAGTGTATTTGCTTTCACCTTCTTCCTCGTCTTAAACGACCATGTCTGGCATTGTCTTCATTCTTCTTGCGAACAGTAAGTGGGACGGAGTTAAAACCTCTTCACTTGTTTCATCATACTCATACGTGAGTGGTCGAGAATTTAAAGTCCCTTGCACTTCGACTAACACAGTAAACAATTCATCAAAGGTCAACCTTGCATTACCTAACACCTTCCGTAAACATCGTTTTACACATCCGACCATTCTTTCGAAAAACCCTCCCCACCAAGGGGCTCTCTCTAGATTAAACTGCCATTCTATCATCTTGTTGGACAACTCACTGACAATCTCTGGACGGTTGTAAAGCTTCTTTAGCGCTTTACTGGTGGCCTTGAAGGTCTTCGCATTGTCAGAGACAATCAGTGCTGGTGTTCCTCGACCGGCAGCAAATCGCCTCAAAGCTCGAGTGAATGCTTCTGCTGACAGATCTTCTTCAAGTTCTAAATTCAATGCTCTCGTCACGCAACATGAAAATAGCGCAATGTAGGCCTTCGTCATATTCCCAGTCTGTGTCTTAACGTAAAATGGCCCCGCGAAATCAACACCTACCTTTGAAAACAGGGCTGCCTCTGTAACGCGAAATTTTGGCAACGCTGCGCTACACGGTGCGCCATACGCCTTCCCTTCTAGTTTTTTGCAGACAACAAATTTATTGAGGACCTTCTTCACGCGTTACCGACCTTTAGGAACCCAAAACTTTGACCTCAACTCCGCGAGGGTCTCTCTCACTCCGCCGTGAAGCACTCTTTCGTGACATTCTTCTATCGTCTCATTCGTGTAAATGTGGTCTTTTGGGAGGATAATTGGTCTCTGTGCATCCGGCTCCAAATCCGAATTTCCTAACCTTCCCACACATCTTAATACTCCACCAATTTCTTCCAAACCTAAGACCTTTTTCAAACTCAAAAAATCCTTCTGGCGCTTCAAATCTAATTGCACCGCCTTGATCCATTTGTTTTCGGCGACGATCAATTCTTCTTTAGACAACTCACCTTCTGTTTTCGTGCTTCCTGGCTTTGAATTTTGAATGAAACGCAACACCCAGGCAGTCACTCGTAATAACTTTCTCAACCTACCTTGCTGATCGATGTCCACTACTTTTGCAATGGAGGGTGGACTTTGTGTGTCTACAATCATCACGGTTGCTGTCTTTTTTAACTCTTCTTGGCTTTCTGGTGTACAAGTGACGACTTGGTTTGTGGGCCAACAGCTCTCTTCTTTGCACAGCCATGGAGGTCCTTTCCAGCGCAGCTCATCATCTTTCAGCTTTGAACTGAACGATCGTCTTGATCCAATGTCAGCTGGGTTTTCTTCTCCTGGGCAATGTCTCCACTCTTCGTTTGAAAGCCTAAGAATCTCATTCACTCGGTGTCTAACAAACTGTTTCCACTCCCCCCTGTTGTGAATCCAGCATATTGCCGTCTTGCTGTCTAACCAATATCTAGTGCCGGTCAGACTCACCTGTGCTTCTAAGGCTTTCTTTACCGTGCTCATTAATTGGGCCAAAATTCTTGCTGACATAAGTTCCAGACGGGGAATAGTCACTGCCTTCAACGGTGCCACTCTGGACCTTGATGTCAACAATCTCGTGTAAACCCCATCATGTGCGCGACAGACAAAGTATACAACAGCACAGTACGCTCTATTACTCGCATCTCCGAAACCATGCAAGTAACACTCAAGCACCTCCTGTTTGGGGCCATCATATATGCACCTACTGACTGAGATCCCCCTGACCTTAGACAAATCCGCAATCCATTTGCACCATTTCTTTTCGCTTTTGCTTTCGAGTTTGTCATCCCAGCCTGGATTATCGCGGCACAGCTCTTGAAACAACATCTTTATGCAGACAATGACTGGACCAATAATCCCAAGGGGGTCAAACATGCTGGCTTTAATGCTGAGCAAACTTCCCTTAGTCGGTTGAATCTCTTGCACTTTCTCTACGATCTTCTCAAAACTAAAACAGATGAGATCACTTTCACAATCCCATGGGATCGCAGATTGTTAGAAACGTTTTTATGGAGACCAACCTTGTGTTTGGTATCACAAGGAAGCTAAGAATGTCTCCTATAGGGTGAAAAACAATGGAGGATGTTATTGACTTTTCTTTCACAAGTTTTGATTGGTTAAAGTAGTGGTGGTTGCAGAGTGCCATATGGCACTCCTCTGAGTGAAAGGGTTAAACATTATAATGTTGAATAAGGTTCCATGACTTGTAAAATTCGAGATTCAGTCTGCTGTAACCCTGTTTATGACCGACACTTTTATGTTACTTGCCTCTCTCATGCACAAATGTGTTGTTAACATTAGCCATCTGATGGTCTAGCACTGGATGATTTTTGAATTCTTTCACCATCCTTTCAATGGGAATTGCTTGAGGATGTTGTAGAAGAGAGGAAATTCCAGGTGTGGAAATACGGTTGAACACCATACAGTACTCTTATCCAATGGTTGCATGACTTGTTTAATTGTGGATACAGTCTCTTGAAGCACAGTCCAAGACAAAAATACTACTTGGTCTCTCATGTACAAATGTGAGGCTCAGTAGCATTCTGATAGACAAGTATTGAATGATGATTGAATGCTACCTAAACCTTCTCAACTGCCGCTGCCATGGGATCTTGACGAAAATGTGGTTAACCATTAAAATCCATGTTCAATAAAGTTCTAACAACACTCATCTAATGGCTGCATGATCTGTAACAGTTCATGAGAGACATTTTCATGTTTCTTGGTCTCATTTACATGTGTGGTTCAGAGTAGCAGTCTTTTGGACTAGCAGTGGATGCTTTTTGAATTCTTTTGCCTTCTATCTCCTTCGCAATTGTTTGCGGATGTTAAAAAAGTGACGAAATTGCAACTGTGACAGTAAAATTAAACATGAAAAATATATAGAGTACGTTTCTTCAACACTCTTATCCATGGTTTCATGATGTATAAAATTCGAGATTTCTATGTTACTTGCTCGCTCCCACATTCAAATGTATGCCTCAGAGTAGCTGTCTGATGGAGTAGCGCTGTGTGCTTTCCTTCTCTCTTAATGGCAATTGACTCTGGATATTGAAGAACAGAGGAAATAGTAGGTGTGGATGTACTGTTAACCGTTATAATCTATGTTGAATGAGATTCTTGCAATATAGCAATAGTGTAATTGAATGGTCGCTTCCAAAATTTGAGATAGGTAGCGGTGCTGTGACACAGCTCATGACATTTTTATATTCACTTTGTCTCTGTCATTTACAGATATGTGGCTGAGAATAGCCACCTGATTCACTAGCACTGGATAATTTTTGAATTTCTTCACCTTCCTTTTCAATAGCTGCTGCTTGTGGATGGGAAAATATCTCTGTCATGAAGTGTTACGGCAACCTCACTTTCAAAAATTTACAGAGGAATGCCACCATCATCTGCTCCTTGGGTGAGAGAGTTCTGTGGCACAAAGGCTGCTTCACCACCATGTTGATGGCGCCTTGCAAGACGGTGTGATATGCCTAGAAACAAACTCCTTGGAAGCGGGAATTGCAGCGCAGATTCCCCCAGGATGCGCAAGTCCCTGCAATCACTCCAAACAAAAAGCAAACTTTATTATCCCAGAAACGGGGATCGTTGCCATTGTCCAGTTCCCATGTGTCTATGGAACCAACGGGAGGGCGACAACCATTGTGGCCTTGAGTCAGGTGGTATCCACGGTGTGGTGGAATACATCTTTCAATGGCCCGTTACCGCGGTGATGCTACAGCTTGACCGGACTGGGCATGCCTCGCCTCAACGTCACAGCGACAGTGGTGCGAATGTGGTGCGCATTGCAATTGCTTTTGGTCGATGACATGAGAGCCGCGAGGGAAGGGTACAAGGATTTTCTCTTACTGGTTTGGACAGCCAGCGGTGCTCCAAGATACTCCATCACCTGTGCTGTATCTTTTACCGCATCCTCGCCACCATGAACAAAGAAGGGGAACGCTCCACCTATCTTTTTCACACCATCGTCCAACGAAAGGAAGGTGTTGATGCAAGGCCACACTGTGGGACTTAATGAAGTGGACTGCAATGCGCTCAAGGAGTCCGGCGACATGGCAGCGAGGCCGATAAAAGCAATTCGCTGCAAAGCAATTCAGCTAACACCCGAGGATATCTAAGCCATTCATCGTCTGCAAGGCTCAATGGCTCAATAGGCCGCTCCCATCGTCAGTGGCGGTGCAGGGAATGGGAGTTGCATCGCCCCGAATGTGAAATGGGCATGTTTATTGGTCTCATGAAAAATTGTGCTTCAGAGTAGCAGTCTTATGGACGAGGAATTTATGATTCTTTAATTCTGTTGACTTCCCTTTCAATGGGAATTTCTTGGAGATGTTGAAGGAGAGGAGTAATTGCGTGCGTATCAACTATACACAGCTCATGACAGACATGTTTTTGTCAGTCTGTTTCTCTCATTTACATATATATGGTTAAGAATAGTCATCTGATAGACCAGCACTGGATGATTTTGTAATGCCTTTGCCTCCCATTTCAGTGGTTGTTACTTGGGGAGGTATTCAAATGTGGTGAAACATTATTTACATTGAATAAGGTTGTTAAAATACTCGCATTCAATAGTTTCAGAACTTGTAAGTACAATATAGAGTCTGCTCTAACTCAGTTTATGTGAAATACGTTGTGCGTAGCATCTCTTGCACGCTTATAGATGACGATTGAGACTTGCCTTCTGGGTGAAATGCTTATTGCAGGAAGAGCTCTTGTGCAGTTTGTCATTTAGTGTAAATGCATTGATGAGTCCTAAGGTTGTACAGACCGGGTAAGGTCTTGCCACAAATGTCACAGTGGTTGTTTTGGTGAGGTTTTTTGTGGGATGTTTTTCTTGTCCATTTGCAAAGTGAAATGAATCGTGTTAGCATCTGAAAACGCTAGAAAACAGCGTATCATTTCAAGACTTGCTGTTTCTGCCCATTGTTTTTTTCTCTGAACATCTACCATAGACTCTTGTAATTCCTGTAAACAATAAATTGAGCTTGGTGAGAATGATGGCATAAGAATTAAAAAACATTGCTAAGGTCCTGTTCTCAGCAAAGACAAAACCCCTGACAAAGGACGTGCTAAGTTGTTATGCAAAATTCAGTTCAGTTTAGGAGAAGAATTAACGTGATAAACTGGGTAACGTTAACTGTGCTTGAGACAGAAACTTGAATGTTTTATTGTGACAATATTCTTGAAGAAACTATGTTTGAGAAAGAAATTCTGTAGTCTACCTGCATCTGGTGAGCAAAACACACTAGTAGCTTCAGCATTTGACATCTAAAGAGTGGTAAATTCTCTGAATACCAAACTGTAACTGTGTCAGATGCAGAGTGCCAGTCCTAGCATGGAAATGGAAATTCTTTGACCTTAGCGGGAATCAAACCCATGACTCATGGTCACTAGTTGCTTTACTGACTAAGGCTAATACTAAGTGGGAAATTCATGGGTTTACTGTAGAGTTTTTCTCTGACCTTTCATTTAGTTGGTCTCTCGTACTCAAATCTAGCGATTAGATCAGGAGTCTTATTGACTAACACTTGATGATTATTGGTTCCTTACCTCTGCGTTCTGTTTCCAAGGCAACTGCATGAGGAAATTGCATAGCAGGCTGATCAACTAGCCCAAATAGGTTATTGAATTTCGTCCCCTTGTCTTCTGTTTTAACATCAGTTGCTTCTGGATATTGAAGAGAGGAAATTGAAAGTGACAGTGTGATAATTGTTTTTTTTAAAAAGAAAGCAAATACTTATTGAGTTGCAGATTATCATCTACTTCTACGTTAATGACATTGTCTACGTCTTGCAAAGCAGAAAAATCGCCTTTGAAATTGCACGTGATTCATCGATTCCACTTTCTTTTCTATCTCACTCTTTTTTTTAAATTTCTTCCAGGTTCCTTCTTGATTCATCCAGTTTTCTTTTTTTTCTTCCCCTTTTCTTCTATTTTCTGTCTTATTTTACCTTTTTTTTATAAAATCGTTTTCAAATCTTTGATGTTTTTTTCTAAACTTTTTTCACCATGTCCTCTTCAATTACACTCTGATCTTCCTTGGTGTCCTGTCTTTGAATGGCATTGTCCTCTAATATATAATAAATGCACTCTTCCTTGTAAGGAGTGCAAACAATTTGCTTTGATGTCTGCATTTTCCTTTTGGTAAGTAATTTATGGTAAATGATCACTTGGTTCTGTCAAATGCTAGAAATTTGGAAAAGAATTGGACAAATTCTCTTTGAACATTTTTAACAAAACGTCATTTAAAAACGAACTTGATCAAAGATTTCTGGACTTTAATTTTTAATCCATTTTAAGAATCATTTCATTATGAATTCACATACTGAAGTAAAAAAGGAACTTAATTTTAGGCTTATTCATATACAGTTGGGAGTTTGGTTACATTTTATCTTGTTTTTCAGATACACTAGAAAATCCATTTACTATTTTTGTTTCATCTTCACATCTAGTCCAGTTACTTATGGCAGTTTAAGTGGTCATTGCAAAATTGCCCATTTCAAGCCACGTTCTCTATAACTAATTTCGCTGTCTTGCTTATACCTCTTTTCAGAGACGTCACAGTTTACCATTTTCTTTCTTTAGTTAAGTCGATTTTGCATACCAAAATTTTCACTGGCAAATCGTAAATGCAAAAGCTATGAAATTCGTATTTGTGTTTAATAGGTATAGGATCCTAATGCAATATGTTTACCACATAAAACGTGCTCAAAACGGTAGGAAAACGAAGGTTTAGGAGGTCTGGCACATGTTATACCACAGATCTGAGGTATGGATGTTATACCTCAGACCTGAGGTATGGATGTTATACCGTAGATCTAAGGAATGGATGTTATACCTCAGACCTGAGGTATGATGTTATACCACAGATCTGAGGTATAGATGTTATACCTCAGACCTGAGGTATGGATGATATACCACAGATCTAAGGTATGGATGTTACACCACAGATCTAAGGTATGGATGTTATACCACAGATCTGAGGTATGGATGTTATACCACAGATCTGAGGTATGGATGTGATACCTCGGATCTAAGGTATGGATGTTATACCACAGATCTAAGGTATGGATGTTATACCACAGATCTACAGAGGTATGGATGTTATACCACAGATCTACAGAGGTATGGATGTTACACCACAAATCTGCAGAGGTATTGATGTTATACCACAGATCTGAGGTATGGATGTTATACGCTCTTATACCTCAGATCAAAGGTATGCATGAAGGCTAACTAGACTTCGTAAGACAAAAACACTAAAAAGAACACTATTGAGCAACATGTGTAGTCTTGTATTCCTGGGCCGTGATACAAATGGTATAATCATAAGATAATAAAACTACATTTTACCACAATTGAAGCTAATCTCGCAAGTAGCGTTTGTAAACACATCACTGGTGTTCTAAATGCATGTCATGCACTTGCCACACCACTGTTCAAGTGCCCTTAGCGTAATTATAATTAGAAAACTATCAACATACAAGTATTGAATGAAAAGTATAACTTACTTAAAACATGCTAAAAAGTTATTATTCTATTGGGATTAACATCAATTAATACCAGAAATTTCGTGATACACAAACTAAAAAACTAATGATGATATTCACTGAATCAGTTTAAAATCGATTGAAACTCAACAAATAAGAACCATACAAAAGAATTTTCACCTCTGTTCAATTAGCAACTTCTGAACTTGTAAAAAAATAAAATTATCAACTCAAGAGGTCAAGATCAACAGCCTAATTAGAAATAATAATACCGTATATGAGTTCAAATTTCTGGCATATTAATGAAGGCATTTTCAATATTACGTGACGCCCTCTTCAATCTCTTTCGTCTTCCAAGTTGCCCTCATTTTCCTTGTCAACTTGCACTTTGTATGGCTTGATATTTCGCAGTACTCTTTCTCTCAACAGCTGCTCCGCTTCTAAAAAGATGCAGCGTCTTCCAAGTTTTACTGCGGCTTTTATCGCAGAGCCTTTAAAAATACGTTATCCAGATTGTCAGTATTTAACATGTATGAATATCAAAATATATACAAAATGTAATGAAAGGCAGTTGATCATGACGTGCGCACATCGTCTGTTTTTAACAGTCGTGAGTCACTGAATTGAAGGTCTGGGAGCATAACCGACTTATGTCGAATTTGAGCGCGGCTTTTGATTTCGCACGGATTTGTCCGAATTTTGGCTCTCCCTGGTTTGGAAAACATTTCGCGGTTTTACAATCGTGGACAAAACTCCTTGAGAAAACCAAACACGAACAGAACAAAAACCACTTGCTTACTTCTCCCTCCCACCCCCTCCCCCTATGCAATGAGAACCGAACACAGACAGCCAAAAAACCACCCCCTTACTGTTTCTCCCTTCATAATTCTACCACAGTTACTTCTCCCTCCCCCCCTCCCCCTTATGCAATGTTGATGTGGGAAGTGATGCTTGCCAGGAAACTGTTTGTGACCCAAAAGACAACATTGAGTCAGGGGGAGGGGGAGGGGGATTTGGTAGTATGCTTGTCTACAAGTGAACGCGCTTGGAAGGCCAATTTTTTTATAGGTTTTGTCCACGTCAGACTCATTTTCCAAATTATCGGTAGGCTAAAAGTTTCCACTGTCCACGAGCTGTGTTTAGTCGCACCAGTTGTTGTTTCTATAAGTAACGTTTGAGATGATATCATGGTTTGCTTTTGCGGGTTGTAACAAGCCCAAAACAGATCAAGGCAGTCGGGATAAACAGCTTGCGTATCGTACTGGCTAGTTGGTTTCCCTTTTGTTTGGTGAAGTTTGTAAACGCACGACATCTATGGATCTTTTGAAAAGTTATGAAATTGACGAATGCAGTTCACAGGAACTGGTGGAAATGTTGTCCAAAGAATCCCTCCTTGGTAGTGATGACTGTGCCGTGGCGAATTTTTCAATTCGATTATCAAATCCCGCGGGAGCATCAGAGACAAATCCCGCCATGTGCAAGGTGTTTTGCAAGCCTTAGTTGTGGTTTGCCAGGCTTGAAATTCGGTATGTAACGATTAACTTGACAATTTCAAGGCAATGATTCAATAAAAGTATGATTAACATAGATTTTCAATGGTTAACACCGACTGCTTGTGAAAAGAATAGATAGTCTTTACCTTTTAATAGAACTGCCGTTAATCGTTGTTAATCGTTGAAATGGCTACATGTCTTCCTGTTAATCGTGTAGAATGCTAGTATTTTGCGTTATCAAGAGTGATATGTCGACAAACGGGACAAAGCTGGATTTTACGCCAGGAAATGGACACAGTTTCTCTTGGAGAATGTAACTGTTTACATTTCGGACATTCCTGTCACGTACGTAGTAGTTTGTAACAGAATCAAATAAAAGCGTGACAGCATTCTTGTCGTTGCTCCCGCGAAAAACACCGCTTTCGTGTGCCGTGTTTCAAAGACAACGAGTGTATATTGAATACAAGTATTTAATCCTCAGTGCATTGTCCTTTTGGTCATCCAGTGTCTATAATGTTACCGTTATATCTTTACAAGATGGTAACATTTCTCAATGGCATTAATACGAAACACAAAGCGACGTGAAAAAATACTGGACAATGGTTTTCAATCGAATTGCAGTTCACATGCAAAAGTTTGGACAAATCCGAGCTACAATAAAAAAACGGGCTGAAATTCGACATAAGTCGGTTATGCTCCCAGCCCTTCAATTAAACAATGTCACCCCCGGCATCTGACACAGAACTGAAAGGGTAAATTGCTTAATCTTTCTTCATGGTTTGTGTATTATCAATGAGCAGGGACGCCTGACTTTAAAATAGTCATGATTTAAGTAAACTATTGGAGTAAAACCTTAAAGTTTTGTCATAAACGTTAGCGGTGATACTGTTAGCACGTTTCCATTCGTTTTAGTTGTTGTTTCGCCCAGCCTAAATGACTGTTTGAGAGTAACCTGCGCTCAGGCCCTCCTCTAACCTTGTGTATTCACTCGAAAAGAAAGAAATGGTAAAGAACGCCTAATCGCAACTTAGATTGAGGCTATTAAGATCTCACCTGTCCAATTCCGCGCAACAATCACAAAGTCAAATGGTTGACTGTAGTGACGCACAATATACTCGAACAGATGCACTGGTCTTCCTTCCGGAAAAGACCATAGGTTATGTTGGCATTCGTTCGGCTCCCAGCAACCACGAGGACCGCTTGATGGCTTTTCTCTAAGCCAATGACCAAGTACCACCGGTGTGACAGTTTCTGTTAGCGCGTTTGGATCTACAAGGAAGAATATTGATAAATTAAACGTAGAACTGGGTTAGGAACATGATTATGTTTAACGTGATCATTGAATTAATGTGAATTGTATCTCCTATTTAACGGTCACTGGAAAGCTCACTCGTTAAACGTTGCGTGTTAATATTTACGTTTGCACCTGGGTATTGTTAAGTCAAAATCAGTAGAGACCGAAAATACATAGCTTATTTTGTTTTATATGAAACTATCCGCTGGTTCTGGTTTCTCGTTAAAGGACACAGCCTTTTTTATAGGGGGGGGGGGGGGGTGGTGCATGGTTAACAGCAGGCGCATCCCTCCTTATGTGTGACCGGGTAATCAGGTAAATACAGCCGATTGAGATTACATATACCTCTGTCCTTTTTATCTTGCTCATAGTAAAAGGCACTTTCTATGAAGGGGCAGATCATCTTAATATCATGCTGTACTCGCTCTTGTTGAGCGAAGGAGCACAAAACAACCACACTGTATCCACGCAGTTTGTTTCGACAGTTGATAGTATTCAAAAAGGCTCCAAGTGTTGCTATTTGCTGTTCAAGCAATTCCTGTGTTTGAATAAAAGATAAACAACCTATTATACGATGTACATTTGGAGAAACGATCATCGTAGAAAACCCGGCACTGCACGATAAAATGAGCCTAACGCTTTATTGAGATCGATAGCTATAGCAGTTTATTTTCACGTGCCACACCACAGTTAAAGTTCCCTCAATAGTACCAGTGAGAAATAACTATTGCTTACGCTGTATTACCTATTAGCACGGTGTCAATTAAGTATCGAAATGTCGCTTTTCGCTGTGATTGGTTGATTGGTCAAAAAAAGAAAAAAAAAACTGCCACGTCTTTCTGAATCAGGTAAACGTTAAGGCAATTAACCAAGCAGGACTGGTTCGCACGTGTATTTACGCATGTTATCCTTTAATACTTGTATTTAGTTTGAGTTCCAATTTGTTTTATCGTGTAGTTTGTGTTCCGATTGTCTAGAGTAACTATTGGTTTTGTTTTGGTTTTGGTTTCAGTTTGAAACTGCTTTTAATGTCTTGTGTATTTCTTAAAACAGAGATGTACTGATCGGTGTGATAAATAAATATGTATACCTCTGACGTTTCTATTATGATCAATGAGGCACCAGGAAAGTCCTTGAGATGATCTTCCTTTCTAATCTCGTTGGCAGACAGTTCCAATCCTAGACTAAAGAAAGTGACAGTGACGGCTGTTGTGGTACCAATATCAAATGGGATTACAGTTGTCTTGTCGCTTGCACGTATAGTATAGTTTCCACACGGTATCAAGGCAGAACACAAAAAGCATTTAATCTCTCCTGAAAGTCATCAGACAAAAATCCTTTAAAACGGCGATTTTTTTTTCATAAAATTGAATATGATATAATTAAAACCACGCTAGAAAATGACTGAAAAGTGGATGTTACTAAAACCAGGAACGGGGAACGGGAGTCTGGGAACAAGTGTTGGTAAGTTTAGTCTAAAATTTAAAACTAATTTACTGTTCGACCGAGGGGTGAGAATATTCACAAAAGCTTCAAATCTTTCCTGAGGTGAGATTCTTAATTCCTGTTATGAAACTTAAGAGCAAATGTTACCATCGGTCAGACATTTGGTGGCAACAGCTCAAAAATCAATTCGGCCCATATTCTCAAGTAAGGTAGACCTTAATGTGAAACAAATCACTGCATAATTTGTTTAGCTAAATGTCAATTCATTTTCGAGAAAATCGATAATAATCGAATTCTGTGAAAATGCCGCTTCTTGAGCTTGTATTTTGGGGCGATTTAGGAAGTTTCGCGTAACGAAATAAAACACTTTAGAGAAATAAAATCCATCAAATTTTGTACAGTGATACCAAAATGTGAGTTATAAGCAATTTCAGCAATTCTTGACGATTAACTTTCACAATGTGAATAAATTTGTCCGACCTACTTTTATCAAGACAAAAAATGGGCCAAAAGTAACCTATTATTTCAGCATGTGGTACTGAATAGAATGCCTCAAAAATTTGGATTTTGAAAGCCGAAGAGTTGATCTTTTAGATCCCGGAAGGACTTTATGGGGAAATGATTCAGTGCGATGAAATCAAATTTTGAATTTGGATAAATTGCACTATTTCAACTGATCCCGTGAAGTCACCTGAACGCATGCAACTATTAATGTTTTGATGATTACGTTTAACCTTAAGCTAATTTGACATAATAAGTTACCTTTATGTTGTAAAAATCAAAGATGAAAGCTGTAGTAGTGCTGTCTCATCGTTCGATACCAAATTAAATACACTGCCAGATAATTTGTCAAGACAATACAAATGCAAAGTGTCATGTTTGTTTTTAAATACCGACGTGCTGCTTAGATGGGAAAAAGTTCGGATGTTGTTTTCGAGAAACGGGTAGCTTTTAAAAGTGATTTTCTTAAGATTTTCCGTTAAACCCAGTTTTAAAGTGAACAGCAAACCAAAGGCGAACAACGAGCCATTTATCTCAAACATCCGTTTCCGCTCTCTTGGAGTTTATTTGAAGGGCAAATAACCCGTCTCAATTTCGGCAAGCCGAAGCAATTTCCAACTTTGGACCATGAAATCAAACGGTCTGTTGAATTCCTTGATCGTGAATTATAATAAAAGGCTTTCACTTTTTAATAATATATACATCCACTCACATTTTCCTCGTGGACGGACCTGGGCTTTCTCAGCAAGTTGGATTCATCAGAAAGCGAAGGAAATACGGTCAATCGTTGCGTGACAAATTCCTACTTCCGGGATTTCGGGCCGGAAGTTCCTAGGCTGAGGGAAGCCACTTTTAAGCCTCACTCCCTCACTCATTGGTGATCTAACTATGGCCAAGACACTAAGGAAATAATGAGATGCCGTGACTTCTAGCTAGGTTTTATTTAGGTCGAAGGGTTTATAGCGGGAAACAGGAAGAAAGAAAACGTGATTTAACACTTTATTTGCTTATATTTTTAGACTTCACTTTGAAGTAAAAGAGTTCAAGCAGTTTTATGCGTATGGTCACCAGAACGACATATTGCCCATAAACTAATTATAAATCACCAGTGCACGCTGGGGTGGGGGACTTCCTGTTAGAAATTATAAACGTCACAGGGTGCGACTCAATTCTCCTTTTGTGGGCGTGGCTCTTATTACTTTTTTCGCCAATTTTTTTCCCGTCACATATTTGTTTTTCCTAGCTTACACCCTAAAAGGTATCAGGATAATTTTCACGTCTACTATATAATATTATAGTTTAACAGTGTTAATTGCAAAATTCAATCTCGTCACTTCCGGATTCAGACGATTTAAATGGCAACAGACGCAGCGATCAAAATTGTGCTGGTGTCGAAAATGTTGTTGACCACAGTCAGGCACTTTCGAAATTTACTGAACGTTTTGTTGGCTACTGCTCTGTTCTAGACATTTTGGTCAACCGTTCAAGTTTTACATGTGCAACCACACCTGGCAACTACGCCTTCGATAATTTCTACATAAGGCTGCTTACGTTTGCCAGTCATAGAAGCAACATCTAATTCTAGGGCGGCACAGATCTTTTGCAGAGTTGGTATTGAAAACTTTGACAGCTTAGACTGACACACGATTTCACAGATGTTGTACTTTTCATACATGATGGGATGCTGAAGAGCAAACGTTTTCGTTACTTCGCTTGTCATTTCTTCAATTGCCTTCTCTGTTTCCAGCTCATGCCTTTCTAGCTCTTCTTCGTCACCGGGCTGGTCCCTGCTGTATGTTTTCTTTGCCGATAAGCGAGAGAAAAATCCTGCTATTTGTGGTGGTGTTAGATAGTCGCATTTGGCAAAGATACTGGATCCATCACTGTGCTTTGCCCTTCGCATTGCCTTCGAAACGCTCGTGGGATCTGCCTTTTGCCCAGTACGTTCCCCAGCTTGAAAAACGTCAGTAAGATAATTCTTCTGAGCGACTGTGAGGTTCTTTCTTGTTATGCCTGCTGACTTAAGTGCCCATCCCAATGGCAGCGCAGAGCCATCATCCTCTGCTAATATATGTGCACCTTCGTCAACGATTTCTGGAAGGACACCAGCACCATGCTCCAGTTTTGTGGCGTACATGGTCATTGCCTTGTCGTACAGTGTTTCATGTTCCAGGGCATACTTGTGTTTGCCACAGTCCAAATGTTTTTCCAAGGATGAGTATTGTTGAAAGGATTTAATGCATCCCTCCTCTGGACAGAAAAACAGATCGCTTTCTTTGTCACAACTTTCATCGTCGCTGTTATCTCCGTTCGGTGAAGCCTTCTCTAAAACCGGTTTTTCCTTTGGTTGTCTCCTGGCTTTAACAGCTTGGAAAGAAACTTCAGATTTAGAACTCTTTTCACATTTGTTTAGCTGAGGAAGGAGACCCATGGTTTGTTGACGGAAATTGCTCCAGGGTAGAAATTTACCAGAACCAATTCCATAAGCTCTCCATACATGCAGACCTTCGTTGGTGTACGAAATGTTGTTAATGAAACTAACGCCCTCCCATTTCACTGGCGTGGACTTTGCAGCAGGTTGTGGGCCGTTCACCGTCACGCTCACTCCAGCCATTCCATCAGATGACTCAATGGCCGTCATCATTTGCGAGGCCGTTTCTATGTCATGGCCAGAATTGAGATGGATGCGCATGTGGCTTTTAATTGTGGCGGCCTTACGATCACAAGATCCTTTCCCGCCCTGGGGGTCGGAAAAGTCAAAACGCTTTAATTCGATTGCATGCTTAGTCGCAACTTGATAGACTGAAAGTAACGTGAATGCACAATGATAGCATCCGGCGTTGTCACTCCTAAGGTAAACAGAGTTAACCTCTGGCATAATTTCCTTTAGTTGACCAAAAACGTCATCAACAATCGCGAGGACAGTGGAGCTATCCTGGTTACAGCTTTCGAAAGCATGGACGAAAGTCAGCATTTCAGTGTCATTATTGATATTCTTTCTCATTGCTACACTTACATGCCAAGGGATGCCACGCTTTCCGAACCAGTCACTTTGACTTTCACGAAATTTTCTTGGCAAGAACTTCATTGCCCAGTCCATTACTATGAACACTGTCTGCACATCAAGATTTTCCAGAATTTCGTGCCTTGCTGCATCCTGGTTTATAGCGCGGAGCAGGTGTGCCTTCCAAGCTTGAATACTCTGCATTGATTGTGAGATTTCATACTCCATCTCGTCTCGTTCTTCAGTACTGCAATCAACACTGCCAACGGCTGTCTTGATTTCACTGAATACAGTAGGGAGAAGTTCGCATCTATCGCATTTCGAATCATGTTCATGATCACAGACAGCAATATAATCATCATCTTCAGGATAGCTCAGCGCATATGCGCGACAGTGATCCGGGACCTTTGAATCTTTCGATACGTGGACCTTTAAAAAACAGCAAGAGGTATATTTAGTCCGTATAAAGATTCAGCTACTGATACGACATACCGCGGGAAAAATAAATGTAGGCTGGGCGTGTCCAGGTGAACAAAAGGTAACCTTGTATCCATGTTAATTGCTGATATTATGCTTAAAATTATTATTTCTCCGCCCTCAGTATACCATTCCTTGCCATGACACGCAAACAAAGTAATTCCATCCCCCTTTAAACATAATTTTCGTAACTTCAATGAAAAGTTTGTAAAACAAGGAATAATGACACCTAATAGTTGAATGTATGGCTTAAAAAATTTCTTGTTTTCCGTATATGTATTGCACATCACAACAACAACGCAAAACACCTAAGAACACTGCAAAAAGTTTCCTTGTGGAAAGACACTGAATATGAATAAACGAATGTTGTAAACTAGTATCCTTGTCCCATTTTCTCAGAATTCTGTTGTTTCCAGTTGGCTATGGTTTATTACCCCCTGTGGGACCTTTTTCAAGTGGGTGTGCAAATTGTGATTGGTGCGCCCTAGAGTTAATTTTATGATCACTAGAATGCTACTGTCGTCAGCCAAAAGATCGTGACAAAAACAATCTTACCTTGTAGTCACCTTTTAGGTAGCGTTTCGCAAATTGAAGTTTCTCCTTCTGTACCTTGGCCCATGTGAAACCCTTTTCATAGTCGTCACCAAGATTGTCAATCACTTTTTCCAACTCGTCAAAAGCTTTAGCTCCAGTTGCTGAAACATAGTCCAACCCTTGTAGGGATTTCCTTGTGGATGCGGAACACCCACTGAGAACTTTTAAAAGCGTGCTGCGACTCATTGGCGTGAATCCAACATCACTGCAGTAGCCTAGGTACTGAAGCACAATTTGCTCTGGAATCAGACTTCTCACAACATTGGGGACCTTTATTTCAGCATTTGAAGACAGTTTCAGAGTTTTTTCGCCAAAAGGCAAGTCTTGCACTATGTGTGTGCTTGTAATAAATGACAAGAAATGATCGAGCTTCTCTGGCGAAATATACATTCTTGTAGCTTTAATGGATGGTACTTTTGAGCCTCTGCCGTGGAGCAATAGATGATGTTTAGCTATGTTAAAACGATACCTGGGCAAGTTAGGTATCCATTTTAACAAATCTTTGAAATTCACATTGTCTGCCATGATGGACAAAATCTGCCTTCTGCTGCTCCAGTGGTCCGCATTGTTATAACATTTGGCAAGACATTCCATCAGGGAGGAATCGAGAGTATTTTCCTCAAGCTTTGATTTACCCAGTGATGAGAGTAACCTCTCAGCTTCCCCAGGAGCAATCTCATCCAAGCATGCATTAACGGTTTGTCGCGCTTTTCTAGTATAAACCCTTTTTGTCCTCTCGGAAGCTTCTTCCCATGGTGTTTCCAGAGAATGACGGATGGGACTAATATCCCTTGAAATCAGGAACTCGTTTAACTTTTTCCTTGGTGTTGAGCTTTTTTCTTCAACAAAAGATGGTTCATAAAGGCTGCTTTCTAACATGGGACTTGACACTGGTGTAAAAGAGACTTCATGGTCTTCTTGCTCCTCCTCCTCTTCCCCCTCCTCTTCAAATTCTTCCCTCTGAACCACAAAAAAAGAAAGAAAGAAAGAAAGAAAGAAAGACAGAAGAGAAAAGGGCGAGAAAAAAGGAGGGAAGGAAGGAAAGAGAAGGAGAGAAAGAAATAATTTTAAATATCTATAACAATATAATGAAGAGGGGTCAACTAACAATCGGAAGCATTTAACCCAGTATCCTAGCAGGCAACTTTTCGCCGGTGTGAGTTTTCCATGCCAAACAAGTAAGGAATTTTTGTTAAATAGGCCAAAATCACGCAACTGTCCTTTATGTTGCTAATGCCGGAATACGTAACGCAGCCACCACAACGAAACTGGCCCCAACGACAATCTGCGGGGACAAGTCATTTCAATGTGCTACACATTTTGCAAAAAAAGTAGCAGCGTTGTGTTTAGTCACCAGTCCCCTAGTTAGACTCTTACACGGATCATAAAGATTGCAGCGTGTGCCATGGTGTGGGGAGAGTGTTACCTATTTCTTTATTGTTTATTCTTTTTTCATCTCCACATCTCCACATCATACTAACTGACGACTGACGGCAAGCTGATAATAAGTAATGTGATTAAAGCTTACCAAGTTTAATTTATTCATTTGTCTCAGTAAACTTGCTTCAGCAGGTCGAGCCTGTGAAGTTACAGTGGCCTCTGCTACAAGCGCCCTGAGGGTTTTCCGACATGTTGCGCATATACCTGTAGGAAATAAAGTACTCCGTTCTAAGACAATACTTTCAAGGAAACGTAGAGAGTTCGAGAAAAAAATGAAAAGGATGCAAAAAGTCAACTTACCTGAGCCTACTTGAAGAAATACTCCAGTTTTCTTTAATATTATTTGCGCATCAGTTTTCCCGATTCCTCGGTCGCATTTTGGCCACTTTTTCCCCCTTTTGTCATGATTGGACAATACCTCTGGCATTCTGCACCTCGCATTTGATCCCCTTCTCCAGCCCAAACTAAGCTTCTTACGATGCAAGGGACAAATGGTCATAGCATTTATGTTTCCAGGATGAGTAAATATCCCTACTCGGCTGAGAATAAGGTCAACTTCGTCCTTTGGACCCGAAAAACCAAGACTCGCTGTGTGATTGGAAATGTCTCTTGAACAGGCCAGCAAAGGGATGATTTCTGTTTCTCTTTTCCTGTCTCTCGTGTCAAATCCACAAATTCCTCCTACGAGAGACTTAAAAGAGCAACACACCTCCATATTCGCACAATAACACGCGCAGTTCTTGGTGTTTACAAAGGTTGCACTAAACCAGTTACTTTAGATTAATCAATTAGAAGCAAACAAAACTGACGGATGTCTTAAAATGCAGACCACACTCTCGAATTTGACTTAAAATTTGATTTATTTCAAAAACGTTAAAAAGGATGCTTAAAACTCCCAAACACCAATAAAAGTGATTTTGTCGTTTTTCCCGGTTTCACGGTAGCAGTGCCGCGAAGTAGTGATTTTTCTACAGTGATCCTATGTAATGATTTATTGCCTTTTTCGCTTCTTTTGATTACTTGTACGTTTTTGTCTTTTTTTTTTTATCGTTAATATTTTAAATACAAAAGCTCGACCTGTGGTCCGCCTACTATTTATTTCATGTTCCAATTTTTAAATTTTCCGATGCTTGTAAATTTCAGTTGATCTCGCTCTGAATTAATTAGTTGTATTTCACAATTCATTTCTCAACACGGAAACACATGTGTTTTAATTTAAGGACTTTTCGTCCTTTTTTTGTTCGCTGTTCAATTCATCACTGATGTTTCAGCAAAGACGATTTACGAAAGACGCTTGAAGGCCATTTTTGAGAAATCTGAAAACAGAGAATGCTCGCATCAAAAACGTCAGCAAGTAAACAACAATGGTACAGTGCCGCCATATCGTGATCCTTCAGGTTGGTTCGATTTCATCACGAAGGAAATGGACATTGTAGGACTGCAGTCTTTATCTTTGATTTGTAAACATGGAGGAGCTGAGTTTGTATGCTAGATTAGATTTCGATTGAGCGTAAACTGCGAAGGAATTTTAAAAGTTGCTACTGCATGTGTACAGTTGAGGTAATTCACCGGATCAGTTGAAACAGCGGTATTTACATAACTTTAAAATTCGATTTCATCGCATTGAATCATTTCCCCAAAAAATCCTTTGGGGACGTAAAAGACCATCTCTTTCTCTAAAAAACCCCAGATTTTCAGTTAATTATATTCGGTACCACATGCTTAAATAATAGGTTAATTTTGGCCGTCTTTTCGTCTTGAAAAAAGTAGGTCGGACAAATGTAATTAGATTTTAAAAGTAAATGACCAAAAATTCCTCAAATTGCTTGTAACACACATTTCGACATCTTTCCACAAGATATGATAGATTTTATTTCTCTGGAGTGTTTTATTTTGTAACACGAAGCTTCGTAAATCGCCCTACATTTTATACTCAAAAAGCAGCATTTTCAAAGAATTCGGTTATTATCGATTTTCTCGAAAATGAATCGATATTTAACTAAATAAACTATGCAGTGATTTGTTTCACATTAAGGTCTACCTTGCTTGAGAAAATGGGCCGAATTGATTTTTGAGCTGCTGCCAAGATATTTGAAAAATGTTTGATTTTTGGCAACATTTGCTCTTAACCGTGAATATCTGCCAAAAAATCTAAGATAAACCTTAAAGGCGCTCTTTAAGTTGCATTAAAAAGCCTATCTTGAATTCTTATAGGGATTACCGCTGTACACTCATTCCCAGACTCCCGTTCCTCGTTCCCTGTTCCCGGTTCCCTTTTCCTGCTTTTAGTAACATCCCTGAAAAGCGCCGATATTTCAGTTTTACGGTTTCTCTCTATACTTCCGCCATATAAATATTTTGATAGTAATAATAAAAATATTGTTATTAAAGCTACAAATTACATGAAGGCTTTCTTAGGGCAGTCAGAAAGCCATGACATGTTAGTTTGTTACACCGAAAACAATTGTCTTTTTGTGACCTACTTAAGGGAGCAATTTCAATGAACAATACAATGGTAATCGTTAAGTTATTTCGCACCAACATCTTAATCGCTTACTTTCAATTCGAGTGGAAGAGTGCCTAAGTTAAACCCCAAATACTTCTCGAGTTTACCATCGTCTAGGATGTCTGGATATTGATCCAAGGCCAGTGCAAAGGTTTCCAAATGAAGGTAATTTTTTATAAGACTTCTTAGTTGTCGTAGTTTTTTTATTTTGTTGGCTTCGCAACACATGCTTTGCAAAGGCAACCTCTTGTTTGCCACCTTCGTTAGTAGTTCTAATCGAACTGGGTTAGAAAGACTGCCCTGCAGTCTTGCAACGGTGTGAAAAAGAAAACAGGCAAATTATGGATAAAAAGTAATTTGAAGTAAAAGTAAAATAATAAAAAAGCACTGCCTTTAAAAGAAGCATTCCTAACAAATCAGGTCCGAACTTTAGAAAAGAAAAGGCCAAGTAATCAAAGGATAAATTCATACATTGACGCCTTGATGAATAATCAATTAAACAATCGTCAATTATTATATTCGTCGAAATGGATACATAGCGGATAGATGGACAGACGAAAGGGTGATGGATTGTATACTTACATAACCTCCAATACCTTCTTTACAAGGCAAGTATTCAGGCATAGATGTGGCAGACCTTTTTGACTTTTGTCCAATGAGTTCCCCTCTGCTGAATTTGTCGCTGACATCTTCAAGTTTACTAAAAACGTGTTTTGGGAGCTTTGTGCAAAACTGCAAAGTTCCAAGGCGGTTAAAAGTCTATGAAACAAAAACGTATTAGTAACTAGGCGCCAGTAAAGTCTGATTTTCACTAGCAACGCAAGCACAAGCGCAAACAACAAACGTAGACACAGTAACGCGCAGAAACGCCTTTTGTTTAGGACAAATCAACAGTACACGTTACTGGGTCTCTCCGCGCGTATGTTACTTGGGCTTATGTTTGTGCTTAAGTAGCCTGTCCAGTAAAAACCACACTAAACAGAGGGCTAACAAATGTTGAATTGGAACTAATATTAATATTAATTGGAACAAGTTGTGACGAGGATTTTAAATGTACTGGATCGAAACTCTTTCGCAGTTAAAAAAAAGTGATAGAAGTGTAAAATATCGACTTTCTTTTATTTAACACTTTGTAAACGCATGGTTTGGCTTATTCCTAGAAATTCTAAAACTTCAATATTCAGTTAAAAAAGTACGATAATATTTAGCTTTATTTTACTCTATTATTTTCACTTGTCACTGAAGCCTAAATATTTATTCACTTTCTCAGAAGAAACTCTTCAGAAACAACATTTGAAGAAAACATTGCTCTATTCAAACAGAGATTACACTACAGAGGTTATCCCGATAACCTTATAGATAAAACTCTCTCAGAAGTCAATTTCAGCGAAAGAATGTCGGCCCTACAAAACAAACAAAGAATGCGCCAAAACATTTTGCCGTTTGTTACGGAATATCGCCCTCCTGTGCCTAATCTAAAACCCATTTAGATGAGTAAACGGCACTTGATAGAAAACCAGCCTCTGCTAAGAGAGATCTACAAAGACCCTCCTCTACTTTGGTACAGAAAAGGGAGATCTTTGAAAGACGTACTCGTATTAAAGAGCAAGGCTTTGAAGGTCAAATTCTTCCTATCTCGACCAATAGGAGCCGTGTTTGGCCTGTCATCATTATTTTTACCGTTTAGAAATATATTGAATTAACAGCCTCCTCAGCACTATTATAGTTGTGAGTGTTACCTGCAGATGAGACAGTTTATTTAATATCCTGACTTTTTTACTCCCAATCTCCTTTCATTTCTGGAAAATAGTTGGGAGGGGGAATGGGGGGGGGGGGGGGGGGGAAGGTCGTTGCAGGAATTTTTTTTTTGTGGGTTGGTTGCTGCGCATGAATTTTTTTTCTTGATTTGTTCCCTTGCACAAATTTTTTTTTTGTATTTGGCCCACCCCCCCATAACTTTTCTAATTGTCGGTCCCTTAGAAGGTGTTTTAGCTGTGAAATTGGAAAATGATATAGCCTATCTTTAATAAACGTTTGTTTTTTGACTGTAATTATGACCATTTCGGACCTTGTCGCTGCTTCGGTTTTCACCTTTGGTGAAAAACCAAAAGACCCTGAGCTTGACTTGTGGGCAAGTCAAGCTAGTTAGACTCGCGTGTTACAGTACAAAGTGTGATGTAAAGAAAAAAAAAACTTAGAATAGCCTTAACCGATTATTTGTTACTGAAAGGCTTATAGGCCATAATTAATTCTCTTTTTGGTGAAAGTTTTGTTTTCTTGCCTGGTAATTCATTGGTGATATGGAAAGTAAGAAATACTGAACGAATAAACAAACCAACAGTGTTACACGCACCAAACAATTTTACCAACAGGAAACTACCGTGTAGCATGAAAATTTGCAGATTGACCTCGATCCGCAAAAATTATTTCCCGCAGAAAAAAACACCCGCAAAATAAAACGCCGCAAAAAATTAATTCCCTTCAGTCAAAGTTAAAACTCCTCTTTAGTAGACTTATGCCACTGGAGCGATATACATTGGACTTAAACAAGAACATTAACATGATTTTCCATTGGATAAAGCAACTAGAGCTGTCAAGAGTAAAGCAATTCAGTACATTAGATTGGCACGAATGGGTCATCTATATCTGAAGGAACGCACAGACTTGAATCGTGCAGCAGACCAACCATGTTCTATTGGCGCTTCTACGACGGCCTGCACAGAAGTGCAGAAGTTCAACTGAACAAGAGTGTTATTATTATTGACTGAGTCTGTATCATTGCGTGAATAGGGCATAGTTTTGCATTTTAGCAGGCCGCTCCCAGTTAGGTCTCAAAGTACATCTTTCACTCGAAAGCCCCTCTGTATGCATAGAAAGGTTTCAGCTAAGCTTTCAGCGCTAATTCAAACATTCATTCTGCTTTCTTATAAAATAATATACGGCAATAGCGTTCAAAGGAAACCAATTGACCGTACAATAAAAGTTGAAAATATTCAGGTGTCTTCCACCTAAATGTTCTGCTGCTTGAACCAGAGCATCGCAAAAATTAGTTCCCAGCAGAAATTTCAGTCATCTCGAACCGCAAAAATTTGTTCCTACAAAGCACAAAAAATCGTCAATCTGCAAAATAAAACTCCCGCAAAATTTTCGTGCTGCACGGTATCTGATTTAGTTATCTGTCTGTGCAAAGCATAAAAATAGCCTCAGTATTCTCAGAAAACTACAAGTACTATTGCGGATATTTCATGATGCATGAATCATTCAACTTACCAACTTTGCACTCCTTGAATCTCCGCTGAAGAGGTGAAAGGACTGGATGATGTCGGCAGGATCCTGAGCAGGCCACTTTCTTTTGCGAATAGATGTTCGTTTCTTCGAAGCACATGGAGTATCAGCTGGTGCTGTGATGTCTCCAGCAACGTTGCCAATAGTCGGCATTTCTGGCGTTGTATCAGTAACGCTTGAACCTGCACTGCTTGGAATACCACTCCGCGGTTTGATCCTTGGACATCTCGCAACGGCGGCATTCTGGAGACGACTCTTTACTGCCGACAAACCTGTCCAGTTGTGTCTTGAAGCTTGCCAGAGTTGTACACCTGGCAAACACCCCTATAGATTTTTCCGTTGCAAATTTGGAAATTTTAACTGCTTTCCCGCCTGTTTTACATTGCACGTTTATAATTTCTTTACTTCGGTGCGACCTGAAATCTGTAAAAGGCCCTTGTGTGAGGTCCAATTCACCTTTATGGGCGTGGTAAACTTGCCTTTCTTCTGCTTCTTTTTGACCTAAAAACCAAGCCATTTCTTACTTTATTACCTGACTCACGATGTATATGGCAATAAATGGATGACATGCAGTTTATTCAGTGTAGCTTATCATTGTTTTGCACCCATAATGGGGGCGGTTGTGGGTAAAATGAGTGACAAACTGGTCGGAACTTTTCGGCCCACATTGTGTCACTTCCGATACCAAAAGCTGTCTTTTGTTTCTGTTTGCCTTTTCTCGTGAGAAAAATTACACAAGAATAATATACTGATAGCTTTATTTACATTGATAGAATAATGGAGCTCCGGAATTGAAGTGAATCGTATTTAGTGACACTTTGAAACACTCATTTTAGCGCTGGTTACATATTTTTCGGAACTGAACCCAGTGCTGTTGACAGTTTGGTAGTCATTGAACTGACAACAGTTTCTAATTATAATAACAGCAATAACCTAACAAAGGCTTCTTTAAAAGTGTGAGGCGCGGTGAAAAGCGTGAGAAATGTTTTTGCGGTGTTTGAAACCGTTTGTGTATCAAACAGTTTGCCGCCCCTTGCTTTTAAGAAAAGCGTGGGAGATATTCGTCGGACATCGACAGAATCTTCTCAGTGGCTCTTCTCATGGGTAGTACGCAAACTGAGGTGATGGACAGTGAGTATTCACTGTTAACAAGCGAAAAGAAGAGTAGTTGTTGCGGGAACGTTGGAAATCCGTCATGTTCTAATACTAATAATGGTGATGAAGACCAATCGTTTGAAGGCCTTTCCTTAATATCCGACGATGATGACTTTTCAGCGTTATCTAGCGACGACGTCCAGGAGCTAAGCTCAAGTGAGATCGGGCTTGAAAAAGAAAAAAATGAAGAGGAAATATGTAGTAATGACAGTAATGATAGCCCCTGCTATTCTCTTGTGTCAGACGAAAGTAATTTTGAGGAATCGCTCAGTGATCATGAAGTCCATGAGGTCCAGAAAGTGCATGAAGATCAACGGTCTCAAACAAGTCTCGCAACAAACCAAAGAAAGCGTCAACATGAGGCAAGTCCACAGGCCACAAAAGCACATGAAGGTTTATCAGTGCAAAGCAGTGACAGTGACAGTGATGTTCAGAATTTCAAAAGGGCAAATTTAGTCCTTATTTAAGAAATCCGTTTGCTAACCTTTACTGAAACAACTGAATAGAAAATGTGCAGATTAAAATATCGAGCAAAATCAAAGTTAATTACACGCCTTCCATTTACTTCAGTACATGAAAAATAATATATTGAATAGTCGATTTAAAAGTTCTTACAACATAGCCAGTCTTA
Organism: Pavona decussata; assembly: GCF_977016875.1. Lineage (NCBI taxonomy): Eukaryota > Metazoa > Cnidaria > Anthozoa > Scleractinia > Agariciidae > Pavona > Pavona decussata. The sequence continues at coordinate 1,225,146 of NW_028145435.1, read as the reverse complement.
TATTAATGTCTTATTAATGCTGACAGTTTCGATGACTGTCAGCCATCTTTATCAAAACTTGAAAAGCATGAAAAGTGTCAGAAGCCTTAAATAGGCTTTTGAAGGTGTTGATTATTGCGATAAATGCGCAAAGTCACTCTGTAGATGCCCGCTCCCCCCTGGTTTGGGGGTGGAGATCACTTGTGTCCGTATGGGAGAAAGCTGATAGGCTCCCTCGTCCCTGTTCATAGTAGGAGTGTTCGATCTAATACATATGCTTTCCTTAATCCATCACTTAATCTTGTCGCCGTCCTGCTCAACTATTTCACTTGCTTCCCAATTCATAATATGATTGTTCTGACAGACATGGTCTGTTATGGCTGATTTATGGTGTTCATTGGTAGAAGCTCTGCGGGTGGTTCTTGTGAAATTTCTGTTAGAGATCTTTTCTGCTTCCTTTCTGTGTTCTGTGATCCTGGTTCCCAGCTGTCTCCCTGTTTCACCGATATATACCTTTTCGCATTGGCTGCATGGAATTTTTGTACACCACTCCAGCCTTTTTGTGCTTCTCCACTTTGTCCTTCGGGTGAACTAAAACCTGTCTGAGGGTGGTTTGAGGTTTAATCACTGTGGCTACCCTGTGTTTGGTGAATATGCGTTGTATTTTCTCTGTGAATGAACGGACATATGGGACAGTCACCACTGCTCTTGATTTTTCTTGAGCTTTGTCTTTCTTGGATTTATCTTTTCTAATAGCTTTCTTGCTGTTCATTTGCGCTTTGACCTTCTTTATCGCCCAATCTGGGTAACCACATGTATGGAGGGCTGTTCTTATGTGTTCCTCCTCTTGTTTACGGTCTTCTTCCTCCGTGACAATGCCGTCACTTCTTTCCAATAACGTCCGTATGACAGCAAGTTTGTGCTGAAGTGGATGATGCGATTGAAACGAGAGGTACTGGTCTGTGTGTGTGGCTTTCCTGTAAACCAGTAGTTTGATGGATCCGCCCTCCCTCCTGGTAATAAGGGTGTCCAGAAATGGGATCTGGGCATTTTTCTCTGGTTCGTGCGTGAATGACTGAGTGACTTTGCGCATTTATCGCAATAATCAACACCTTCAAAAGCCTATTTAAGGCTTCTGACACTTTTCATGCTTTTCAAGTTTTGATAAAGATGGCTGACAGTCATCGAAACTGTCAGCATTAATAAGACATTAATATAAGACTGGCTATGTTGTAAGAACTTTTAAATCGACTGTTCGCTTATCTAGCCTAATGAATTTTTTCAGGAATATATTGAATACCTTTGTCTTTCTTTGTCTTTCTTGATCCCTTGGTTTTCTTGCCAGTTTTCTTTGCATTTTCAGACGGGAAATCAGTGTCGGGGTTTCCATTACTATCGTTGGTTTGCGACAGAATGTTTTTGAACAGGCCATGATTTTGTTTGTAAAAAATGACTGTAAGAATGTAATTCTCTTTTATACTTACCCCTGTCGTTTACTTCGTCATCAATTTGATGAAGATAAGGTGACATCTTGGTTATCAGTATTGGGATTTAATGGTTTAACATTACATGTAATCCAATAATTATTATTGTCGTCAGTGATTATACATTTTTTGGATATATGCACGATGTGGTGAAAACATCCTTCCCAAACTTCACAATATAATAATATCAACTTATGAACATTCACGTGTTTTGGTAAATTGGCGATAGAGGGATATTGTTTTATAACACAATATTCAAACGCAAATATGGTTAGGGAATTGCCAAGGTCTCTCACTGTTTGGTAAAATTGCCATCATAAAATCTATTCTGCTTTCTAAAATGTTATGTCTTCTCGGTCCTTACAACTCCAAGAGAATTCATAAAACAATTAATCACTTTTATTTATCATTTTTTGTGGAAAGGGCGAGATAAGATAGCTCGACTAGCAGCTATAAATGGCCTAAAACATGAAGGTTTTAACTCAGTAGATCTTGAAAGGTATATTAAATCGTCAAGATTAGCTTGGCTTGGTAGAATTTCTTCAGAAGGTTTGTCCCCATGGAAAGCTTTTATTAGTAATTTGATTGAAGATTTTGGTGGGTTTTTTCGATTTAGTTGTAACTGTGATGTCGAAGACTGTGAAATTAATTCTACTTTTTACAAAGAACTTCTCCAAAGGTGGGTTGAGTTTAAAACTGCTTATTCAACTAAGCCGCATGTATCTCATAAGATAATTGGGAATAACAGAGATATTAAAATAGATAATAAAACAATATATTACCCAAATTATGTTAAAACAGGAATCCTGCTTATTAACCATTTACAATTAAATAAAAATAATATAGAATCTTGCAATAGTGCTAAAGGTAAAGGTTTGAAGCATACAAATGTTTTAGTCTGGTCAGGGGTTTTTACTGTTATTCCTGCCCTCCTGAATAATTTGGATGTGACCAAGGAAATGCGAAATGTTTATTAGAAGTTTCCAATTTAAAATTTTAAATAATATCACTGACACCAATTCTCGTCTAGCCAAAATAGGTTATGTTCCAGATGATGCTTGTACATTTGGTAGAGTAAGCTCGGAAACTGTTCATCACCTGAAAGCAACAGAGGTGGTGAGCTAAATTTATCCTCTCTGTCCCTCTCAATAGATTAATTTTAAAATGTTCCAATATCCCACTGTTTAACCTCCTGAGGACTGAGGGGGGTACGGGATTTTTCCCATAATGGTAGACATGCCGCCAGTTTTTGAGTTGTAATATTTTTCGTATACATAAAAAGTGATGTTGAAAATAATTCTTGCAATGTGTTTGGTCCTGATAAATTCAGAGGATCATCTTTGTTTCCTTTGCAAGGGAGCACGCTCATAAACGCACGGTCAAAGTTATCGCTTGAAGACTATGTTTTGCTTTTGTGGGGAGGGATAGACACAAGAACCATGGCGTGTACGAATGAGCTGATGGAAATAAAAGATACTGCGAAAGACAAGCAAAATAAAAGGACAGCAAGTGGTTCCAAAAAGTTGCCCGAGTCTTTGAATTTTGAAATAGACTTGACTGCTTTAACTGGGAACAAAACACCTTCAACTGAAGGTTCAGCTTTTCAAATGGGAACAGTTCCTTCCCCAAGAACAGGGCATAGTTTTACTAAAATTTCAAATGAGAGAGCCATTCTGTTTGGTGGAGTTACCTTAGAAAACCGCCTTGAGAGTGTGGACAATATCTGAAGACAATCATGTAAGGATAGAGGGCACTCTGCCTTCAACATTATGGAGAATTCTTGGACATGCTTGTCTCAGGAAATCCTTACCAGAGCTTATCATGCTGCAGTGTTTCGGTCAACAACAGGCACTCTTTACATTGTCAGGGGTATTCAACTGGCGGATGACCATGCAGTTCAGTATTGCAGCATTCATGAAGTCGTAGCAGTAGAATTTAACTTGGCAAAAAATACAATTTTGTCTTTTCTGTCCAATTTGCCATGGTTGCACCACAATATTTGTCCTCGCAAGCTGCCACAATTTGTGATAATATCATCCATATTTTTGGTGGCTATCAAGCACATGCTAGAACAATTTCTACTAAACCGAATCAAAGTTCAAGTTTGTTTGTACTTGATGTTGAAAAGCAGGTCTACCTCAGCAAGACTGCAAAGCCTGAACATGCCACTGCCGGTGACAGTATGTTTTTGTTAGTCAGTTCAACTCTCTTACTTTGTGGGGGGACTAAAAAGGAAATTCTATTGTTTACAAAAACTGTACCTCAAGCTGATTGCTGTGACCTTGGTGAAGAGTGAACAATTAACCAAGCTGACCTTATTATTCCAGTGCCATGGCTCAAATGTGAGGGTGCCTGCAAAATGTGGATTCATCAGTTTTGTGCTGGTTTAACAGTAATACTTAGGGAAAATTTGTTTGCAACAAATGTAAAAAAAGTCACTAAAAAGTAATTCAAAAATTTTGTAAATATCAATGACTATTTTGGAGCAGATGGGCAAGTGTTGCAGTTATGGCCATTCTGCTTACATATACTGCATTTGTATTTTCTTGCAACTTCACGGAGTGTTTTTGATCTTGGACGTACCAAGATCACGTTTTGCTGAATCTTGCGTCGCATAGCACAAGTTACAGATAAACCTGGATCCAGCCCCCTGCAGTCCACCATCAGCATGTGCCCGTTTTTCATCTTCCATAGAATTCATAAATTGGAATTCATAGAAAAAATCCCTTCACATAGTCCCAGTTTGCACACTAATTAAATTATTTGCAATTTGCTCACGCTCCCTTTCTACTGGTGCAACATATGCAACCATGGCAGCTGTCTGGTTTTCATCACACACTGCCTCACAGAGCCCGGGCTATCCTCTTCCCAAATAACTACTCTTTCATTTTCTCTGTCTTCTATTATTTTAAAAACGTAAAATGAATAACGGTAGGCCTTGTCTTCTAAATATCTGTCTCCTTTCTCTTTGTACATAGAAACATCACCAAGTCCATCACCACCATTTTTTTATAAGAACATAAAGATTTGGATTGCCTGTCATGCCCCATTTTTCCAGACCTTATCAATTTCACCACCTAACTCTTTAGAGATTTGGCAATGGCATTTTGATAGCTCCATCGAACGCCAACAACATTAGGTAGAGGGAACTGTGGGAGTGCCTCTCTTAAGCAGGCATCAAATTGATGGGTTCAGATTTACATGCGCTATAATGTAAAATGATATTTTCCATGTTGTCTTTAATTTTGTAATTTATGCACTAGGGAAGGTTGGTGTCTTCAGCTTTGTCCAGTGAGTAAAGGGCCTTGAAAAAGAATTGTCCTTTGTTATTAAAAAAGTCCTACTGTTACTTGTATTGACTCTTTTTCTGTAGCATGTTGATTCGATTTGCAAGGCACTCATCAACTGTTAAATCATTATCAGTCTGTTCTGTCCACAAATATTCAACCTTTTTTGCCAATTCTCTTTTGCCTTTGTCATTTAGTGTTGTGGTCAACATTGAAAACAAAACATCTTCAGCATCCTCATTGTGGGATTCACAAAACTCAGATAGGTTGTTAAACATGTCCTTGAGTCAACCAGGCTTTGACTATTGTCGTCAAATTTCATATAGTTTTGTCTTATTGTAGGGCCCTCTCTTTAGTTTCCTTTTTGAAAATCTATTCCATTAACTGTACGCTTTTCCTCACAGCCATTTTCAGAATACTTGCAATGTAATGTAAGCATATTAAACATGGTCAACATCTGCTGACGCAGAGGTAGAACATCGTCGTGCTCTACAAGTTCCCAACACGATGGGCAAACACCATTGCACCTTAGCCAATGCTGAATACAATGTTCACAATATACATGATGACAGTTACTAAGAATTTCAGCTTCAGTAGGAATATCCATCCAGATATTGCATTGAAATATTTCAGCAAATTGCCTTTCAACATACCTGTTAAGAGGAAGCCCAGTGAGTTCAAAAGTATCACCTTCAAATGGACCAGCTGCAGTGGATGGTTCCTGTTTGGTAAAAATTTTCGTTGCAGGGGTCTCACTAGTGCTGCTGCTGCTTGCCATTGTAGCTGAACATTCAGATGAACTGGTAAAGACCTTTCTAATAAAAGGAGGCTTCTTTTTACCCCCAGCTGCAGCTCCCTCTGAATTCTCACTGTCACTTCCCCTTGCAGATGGGCTGTGGTCAGATTCATGGGGCCTTTTTTTTCTTGGGCTTTGTCTCAAATTATAACTGCAAATTGGGCAGCTTCCCTCTTTCATATAGGAATCATGAGTCAAAAACACAACATTAACCTTTGCCATGTGGAAACTTTAATTGACGATTGTTTCTGTTTCTCGATTTCTTGAAACGTTCAAGCTTTGAAACACAGCATTGACACAGGGAAGGTGGATGCTTTTCCTCGCAGTCATTGCTAATATCTAAACCAACAACTGCTTGGAGCTCGTTACAAAAGTTACACCAAGTTTCAGTTTGTCTACCAGTTGCTGGATTTGTATCAAAAACATTCCCGCACCGCCGATAAAATGAAGCCAACTTTTCCTTGTGATTCTTGATGTCCATCTTGGATGCAACACTCTTAAACCACCAACCTTTGTGGTGAAATTAAACTATGTTCACGCGTGTGCAGAAAGTAAAGAAACCACTTACTCTCTAGAGAACTCCAAAAGCAATGCAAATGTTCAAAACCGAACCAACATGGACCGGTGACGTCGTTAAAACATGGATAATTCCACAGTGTACAATCTTTCTATCTAACTTCAGCTGAAAATTTGACTGAACCGTAAAAAATCGAAATGAAACGGCAAACGACACTGTACAAGCCCTCGAAGGAACTTTTTACAAAAGCAGCCACGCTGAATCGATTGGAAACAACTGCAGCCGCGTACGGGGCCGCATTTCGCTTCCAGTCTCTTCGCGCATGAATGACTCGCAAGCCATGTAGCTAATATGAAATTCGGCAGCGTGTCAAATGACAACAATGGAAGACTGAGAGGAGCTAATTTGCATAATTGAATCTTTTTAAGGACTTTTCATAGTGCTTCGGTGACCTTGACCTCCTGTTACGCCACAAAATGTAATAACTGACACAAAATGTAATAGTAACGCAAAATGTAATACCTTTTGACGCAAAATGTAATAGTAACGCAAAATGTAATGACTTTTGACCCAAAATGTAATAACTTTGTTAACGCAAAATGTAATAACTTTTGAGGCAAAATGTAATACCAGAAAGTAACGCAAAATGTAACAGTATTTTCAGTCGGTCTTTACAGTATGTTGGGAGGGGAGGAACACAGCATCTGCGATGCTGCATTTTACCCGGAGGTTGACTTTGATTATTTTTCTGCAGATATTTGATTTCTGCTGATTCAAATTGCATCAACAAAGAAGTACGCGATGATTGACCATTTTAAAAGTCATTTCCCACGCTAAATAAAGCCGCGGTATATTTTACGGTTGTAACATGCGGTTACACATGAATTGTTTATTATGGTAAATTAGTCGCGGTATTAAAATAATTAAAGGGCGTCCATACCACCCACAATCACAGGGAAAAATCGAACGGTCCCACAGATCGTTTAAGAAGAAGGTGATGTATGACTTATTGTCTCTGAGCAAGACTGGGGTTAACTGGGTAAAATGCTTACCGGATTATGCAAGAACTTTGAATTGTGAACCAAAGGAGGAGTTATCTTGGAAGTCCCCCTTTGAAGTGTATTACGGACGGAAACCCTTCAGAAAAAATTATATATCAGGGGCTTCTACAGCACAAGAATGGAAAGTTGACGAAGAAGAGTACGAACGATTGACGTCGTCGGTTCCTAAAGATTACAAGTCCCATGAACTACAAATAACGAGAATTCGCAAGGCCGCCGCATTGGTCAGTAAGAGATGCGAGAGTCGGATGATTAAAAAAGGACTGAAGAACAATCCTCCATCAGTTTATGACATTGGAGAAAAGGTTCTTATTCGTTACCCGACAGCGAAAAAGTTATGTAGTAAGAGATGTGTCTTACCAGGTAGAGTACTTAAAAGGAATTTGCGCACTTGCAACTACAAAGTAAGATTTACATATCCGTCCAAGTCTTCAAATACCTTAAGAAAATGGATTTCCGTCAGTGATATAACAAGCACGACAATGAATAAAGAACATGAAAAGAAAAAACTTGCCCGCCAAAGCAGCAAGAAGAAACACAGAAAAAAATACTTTATTCCTTTCTCAAATGAAAGAAAGAAATTCACCGACATGCAGTCTAAGATTCATTTCTTAATTAGCTTTGACCCACCCAAAGACGGCAACTGTCAGTTTTCTGCAGTATTCCATGAACTTATGAAAATGGGCATATTCCGGTCAGCAGAAACATTAAGAAAGGAGATAGTGTTATTTCTAGAATCAAATCCAAACTCTGCAGATGGTACTCCATTAGAATTTTTCTCTGGGGTACCATGGACGCAGTATCTACAATAAATGGCACGTAATGGAACTTATGGCGACCATATAACCCTGCAAGCCATACCTAATCTATTTAACGTACAGCTTGTAATCTACTCCACACTCGGTACTTTAGCTACCCAGACAATTACCCCTGTGAATGGATGTCCAATTGCCACCTTTTATTTAGGCCATTTTGCAGAAGGAGCTGGGGAGCATTACGTGTGTTTGGTGGACGATAGACAAGAGACAAGTGCTGCAAACGAGCTAAATGTTTCCAATTCTCTCAAGGACGAAGCAGAGGTCCCGCATGGCAATAGAGAAACTGAGAAAGAAGACGATGATGATGAAGACGCCAGTAATAAAAATTGCGAAATGCAAGCGCACGAAAAGGTAGACGAAGCTGAAAGTGTTTCTTACTTTAATCCGGATGTTTTAGAAAAAGTTATTAAAGCAACATTGACGACATCTCCACAAATGCGTCAGACTCTAAGGGCTGTTTCAAGATTTTTTCAGCGAATGGTGGACAGTGTTCCCCTTCCCCAGATTTACATTCCAGGGTTAGAAGACTATTCCGATATACGCCACGTCAGCTTGCGGAAGATTATAAAAATGAAAGGAGAGAACAGTGGTGCAGTAATTGCATTAAGGCAACTTATTAACTCTAGTAACTGGGCAAACGCCTGGATAAGCCTTGTTGCTTGCGGCTTAGGATGGTTTGCAGTATAAAAAATTGACTGGAAAAAAAATTTATCTGTCTTCCTTACCGGTTCAGCCAGTTGCACTGGTAGTTAAAATTTAGGTTTAAGAGGCTAAAGGTTCAGTTATAGTTAAGTTATGTGTATGACTGAGGGTTTTCAGATTGAGGACGATTGGATCAAAGACAGCGGTTCATCGTTAGATTATGTACTGACAAATTTCTATAACTAAAGAGTTGAAGTTTCTGTTAAAAGCATTTTAATTGTTGTTTGACATGTAAAGAAATTTTTTATTACTGTTTGTTGCTCCGTTGGTTTGAAAACAACGTCTGGTGATTCGCAATAAAACTACCTTCGTTTAGTTCAGTTTCAAAACAGATTTGTCACTGGGATAATCCTTTGATCCTCAGTGAAGCTCGGCAGAAATCAAATATCTGCAGAAAAATAATCAAAGTCAACCTCCAGGTAAAATGCAACATCGCAGATGCTGTGTTCCTCCCCTCCCAACATACTGTAAAGACCGACTGAAAATACTATTACATTTTGCGTTATTACATTATGCGTTACTTCCTGGTATTACATTTTACGTCAAAAGTTATTACATTTTGCGTTAACAAAGTTATTACATTTTGCGTCAAAAGGTATTACATGTTGCGTTACTATTACATTTTGCGTCAAAAGGTATTACATTTTGCGTTACTATTACATTTTGTGTCAGTTATTACATTTTGTGGCGTAACACCTCCTCTTCAATCACATATTTCTCAAATGTTTGAGATAAAATAGTCGCCAAAGACTCGGTCGTCTGTGAAAACCCTTTCTCCATGGTTTGTTGCAAAGCTCTGAGCTGAGCGCTCGCCATGTCGTCATGACGGGAGTCAATTATGACTTCAGTCCCGTCTTTGTCAGTGCTGTGTTTTGGGCGCTTATGAGATTTCTCACCCGGTACTGGGTGCACCTCCACAAAAACTTCATTAGAAGTACCAGAAGGTGATTTAACCGACATTGTACAAACAAAGAAGACCCAGTTTTTTCAGGAAAATAATTCAAACAAACGTTCACGACCAAGGCAACAACGCACTGAGTTCACGCAGGCGCAATTCTATCTCACGTGGTCCCTCCGTGGGTGAAAGGTGGAATGCAAATCATACTTCAACTTACAGGTAAGTCTTGTTTGATTTTATAATTCTACCTTGTCACTGCAGTGAAAGATCACGCGAGACTTAAAAGAAATTGCATGAATAAAATTCTCAAGTGGACACATCTATAAATCCAACATATACGCATTGTGATATACATAACAACAACAACAATTTATTATGAAAACAGACAAATTACAATATTACATACCCACAATTAGCAAAGGCTATTCGAGGTGGGTAGCATTTACAGTTGTTTGCACGCTCAACAGAAAATTAACAGCACAAAAATAGAAATGATTCATTAAACAAAGAGAAAGAAAATTAAATAAGAAAATAAATGAATAAATAAAACACATAAATGACTAATTATCATTTAGAAAGTTAAATGTAAGCTAACTAAGTAGTGACTAAGATTGATACGAGTTACAGCGTTTATATCAACATACACCTCCTCAGTCTCCAGAACCTTTAAAAGCAATTCATGCAGTTTACGCTTGAAAAGTGTTTTACGTAACTTTCGTAGTTGAGGAGGAATTTTATTCCAAATTCTCGTTCCAAGGACAGCAGCTGTTGGTTGAGTCTTGAACATTAGACATGAAAATTACCCGACTAGTGTAGTGAGAATGGATCTGGTCAGAATGAGTGAACAGTTCAGGGATTTTTGGAGGAGCACAATGAAAAATATCATGCATTAGAGTAGCAATATGTTTAAAATAGAGCATGTTTAGAGGCAAAAGACCAGAACTGACAAACAGAGGGATGGCATGAGTTCTACTATCAGAAAAGTACATCAGACGAAGGGCTCGTTTTTGCAGCAGAAGAATTTTGTTTAGATGAGAAGCGGCAGCTTGTCCCTAGGCAGCTAATCCATAGGAGATGTAAGGTTCAATTAAGGAACGATAGACTCTTAAAAGGATACTTTTAGGCAGAAAATGCCTAAGCCTCGAGATAATCCCAACACCTTGACTTAGTGGAGGCGCGGTGGTGTAGTGGTTAGCGCGTCGGACTTTCGATCGGACGGTCGGAGGATCTGAGGGTCGTTGGTTCGAGGCCAGGTTTGGTCTCTTCATTGCTGTGTTGTTTCCTTAGACAAGAAACTTTGCTCCACATTGTCTCTCTTCACCCAGGTGTATAAATGGGTACCGGCGACATACTGCTGGGGGTAACCCTGCGATGGACTAGCATCCCATCCAGGGGGGAGTAGCAATACTCCTAGTTGCTTCATGCTACAGAAACCGGGCTAAGCTCCGGCCGTATGGGCCACTTAGGCTCTTGTGCGACTTTACCCTTGACTTATTTTTGATGAAATATAGTCTATGTGGTATCGTCAGGAGACGTTACTGTCAACCAGAATACCTAAATATTTCACATCAGTCAAAGTCACCACAAACAGTCCTTCTCAGGACTACACTCACCCGGATTATCCGACTGGTAACGCGAAGAAGCTGGCATTTTCAAATTGTTTTCTGTGAATTTGAAGAGGTCTTCCACACTCTGGATAATCACTTTCCTTTTTATAATTTCCATATCTGCTTTATGTTTCAAGTTTGCACCAGCACCATCTTGAGGACCTTTGGAATGTGAAGTAGTTGCGAATTGTTCTGTAACCAAAGTCCGAGTTTGAGAATGAAACATCTCCCATGCAGTGCTGACTCTTATACTGGGCAGAGCACCCATCAGTCCACTCGTGCATGACTTCAACATCATACTTAATTCCCTTCAGATAATCAGCTACCACTTCCCTTACTTGATGGACAGAGTGGAGGTCATGTCTATTTTCTAGCGAGATGACAAGTATGTGCTCGGTGATTATCACTGGACCTTCTATTGTGCTCTCAACAGTATCCGCGTCTTTTAGGACGTGCCTGTGTAAAATGGTGACATGTATGGAAGCTTGAGACTGGGAAAAGTATTGACTCTGCAACTGGTCTTGACTTGTGCAGCTATAATTCCTGGAGTAATTGTGAAAACAGCAGATGTCGTCTAGGGGGAGATGATCTATCGTGTCTTTCATCTGCTTGCTTTGCCAGCTTGCACAAAACTGGTGGGATGAGAACTCCAAAGCAGCATTTTAAAGGTGTCAAACATACCACCAGGAGGAGTTCCTTTTCTGACCAGTTGAAGCTTTGTTTTCTCTTTCCCTTCTTGCGTTTGTCCTACAGTTACATACTCGAATTTTTGCCAGCTTACTGTGGGAGCTTACAATACAATACAATACCCTTTATTTTACGTGGTAAGTGTTCTTAGCTAATCAGCTACTTTACAGACATACCACGAAAAAAAAATAAACTAAAAATGATAATAAAAAGAGAATGGCTTTAAAATGTATGTACAGTTAAAAAATTATTAAAACTAAGAGTGGATCACAAGATCATTACATAATGATATAACAACTGATTAATATGTATTTACATGAATTTGTGCAATTAGAATATAAAGTTTTAGAAATCCATCTTGAACATTAAGTTCTCAAATGTTCCAATATTGTTAGCGGCACGGAACTGATCCGGAAGAGCGTTCCAAATCTTAGATGGTGTGTATCTCCAGGATTTAAGTCCATAGGTGGCTGTATTCACTTTAGTAGCTCGAGGATGTGTTTCCCTCTAAGATTATAATTAGCTGATCATTCATGCAATAGCTCACCTACAGTATTGTGCAAAAGTAATGCAAACGAACTTCGACGATAATTAGCGAAATTTCGTTTGGAGCGATTTTTAAGACGATATTTCGCGAGTCCTATTGTTTGAGCGACAACGATATTTTGCGGCACTTTGCGATAGTACGAGCGAAATTTCGCGGCGCTCCACGATAGTTCGATCGAAATTTTGCCGCACTCTGGGATAGTTCAAGCGATTTTTTGACGATATTTCGTGAGACCTATTGTTTAAGCGACAACGATATTTCGTGGAACTTAGCGATATTTCGAGTGAATTTTCGTTTCTATCCAGTGACCTGTTTCGGCGCGTTTCTTCCTCCCGCGTATTTTTTTTTTTTAAAACACATCCGTTCATCGCTGTGAAATAAAAACATGCGTAAATTTTTCATATACTACACCAATTCTTTTTAATCAAACTTCAAACTCAATAAAACGAGCTAAACTGTGCAAGATTGCAGCTTTTTATTTTGCGGAATGTAACACAACCGCTTCTGAAATATCTTCGCTGCGCAAGTACACGTAAGTTTACGGCGCGCAAGATTATACTTGATTGAAGTTGAACCTTTCGAATGAAAATTTCCAAAAAAAGAATATCTACTTATTTAAAACGCACAACATTTACGGTAGAATCCGGGGAAACTTCAACTTGACCGTTCGCTTCCCTTTGAGCAGACTTTGAAAGCCAATGTTTACATTTTTGGCGCAGTGTTACAAATTTGCATAAATATTATCGAGCTCCAAAGGCAATGTCACGTTTTCTTCATTTTCTGTAAACTGTTTTCGTATTGTAACCATGTCTTTCTCTGACAGATGACTGGATTACTTGTTCATTAAAGCTAGTTTTAACAGTGAAGGAAGCAAAACTTAAAAAGGCGACTTTTTCGGCCGCTGTTTTACAAGCTGAGAATGGAAACACGCGCGATCGCTTTTAACTTCGCTAAACCAGAACGCTGCACATACTTAATGTTATCTTTCAAATCAAAACTTCGAAAAACAGCCTTTCCTTGATTAGAAACGCACAATACTTTCGGTTGTTATTTGATTTGTTATTTCGAGTTTTGTGGATCCAGGAGAGAGTCGCGAAGTTCGTTTATTATTTCTTTAGATTGTTTATTTGGCACGTGCCAATGAGCATCAATTTTTGGTGTCACTTACCTTGGCGTTACTTACATTTGGACGGCTTCGTTTTCACTGCACCAATATCACAGAGGTAGTGGGTTCGAATCCCGTCAAGCCTGAATTGTCAATTCTTTTTTTTCACTCTTTATTTTCACTACCGCTTAAGTAGTGTTCATAACCGTGATAGTCACTCACGTTACATCAGTCGAGGTTTAGCGTGCAAGTAATATGAACCCGTGAGACCGAACGTGCTGTCCTTTAAAAAAGCTTTATGCAAAAAGTTGTTTCCGAAAGTTTTGGACAATTGACGTTAACAATCTCAGCCATTGCAACCTTCTCAGGGAAGTCCTTTCATTTCATTAGCATTACACACTGCATATTATAAACACAAGTAGAAAAGAGTGTGGTCATGGAATTTACATTTGAAATTAAGGCACTACTTTCCGTCCACTGAATCGAATTGTCGACTCGTTGGTGAAACAACCACAATTGGCAGTTCGTTTTGTTCCAGTTTGCAGCGCATTCTGCTTTATCCTAATCATTATATTTCTAATACTTCTAGAAACTGAACATGGACTTATCTCAATCAGAGGTTATATTTTCATTTCGTTGGCATCATGTTTTAATAGAGGGGCAACGGTCAAGGAACATTGCAACTTAAAGCCACGATCGACTAAAGTGTTTTGTTTACATTTTGCGCGATTTTTAAATAAGCTTACGTACGCAAGCAAACGTGTCGGGCTTACATGTTTGTTTGACTTCAAGCAGGTAGGTGATCTTTCCGTTGTTGTTTTATTAAGTTTGTCATTCATTTGTTAGTAAACGTGTACAAGTCAAATTACGATAAGTTTGGTTTAGGCTTTGGGACTAACCTCTCAGCAGTGTGATCGGAAGCGATGTGAATACTACCTCGCTATCGCTCAGGTTCTTATTTACTGTAGTTGTTGCGCGAATTTTCGCAACAGCGATTTTTCGTTTGACCTTCCAAAATATCGTGCGATATTTCCACGAAATGTCACTCAAAATATCGTTTCAAGGTGAAACTTTTCGCTTGAAATTGCGCGAAATTTCGCTGGAAAGTTCGGGAGAACAAAGAACGAAATTCGTCGAATTTCGTTTGCATTACTTTTGCACAATACTGTATTCCTCTAGGGACTTCATACCCATAGATAGCTTTGTAAACACCAGTGGCCATTTTAACAATTCTTTGATTAAGTGGAGACAGCAGGTTTAGTTGTTTTAGCTACGTTTTGTACGTGGATTGACTTGTCGCAGGTCACAAAGCGGAGAGCTCGTTCATTGATTTTTTCAATTTTGGCACAACCTCTTTTGCCACAGTGGTGCCACGACTCTGAGCAGTAATTGAAATGCCGTGCAATGAAAGCTCAATATATATCTAGCCTCAATTCAAAAGGCAATATTTTCTTTAAACGATTGAGAACAGCAACCTGTTGACTAACTTTACGACAGATTTTACGAATGTCCCTCAAACTTAAGCTTATTATCAATAGTGACGCCAATGAGTTCCATTTCGTCTTGAATAGGGATAACGGTTTCTTCACAGGTCAGCGCAGGATTTCTCTTGACCTTTCCAAAAGTTATCACTTGATATTTTGAGTGATTTCTTTTCATTTGATTGAGTTCATACCACTCATGACTTTTTTCAGATCGGCATTTATGGCATGTTCGACCTTGTCGATATCATCCGCAGACTTAAACAATTGAGTGTCATCAGCATACATAAGTAGTGTGCATTAATCTATAGTATAAAAAGAGGTCATTCATGAAGATGTTAAAGAGGATGGGATCCAAAATTGATCCCTGTGGAACACCTTTCATTATAGTTTTCATAGAAGAGTGTTGTCCACTCAATCTAACACGTTGCTGTCTGTTGGTTAAATAATTTGTAATGAGATTGACAACTTTTGAATCTCCTCCGTAATCTTCAAGCTTTTTGACAATAAGATCATGGGGAAGGGTATCAAATGCTTTTGACAAGTCCATAGACACTAAACTAATAACTTTGTGACTATCTAATTCTTTCTTGAATTGTTCAGTTAGCCTGAGGATAGCTGTGTCGCACCCATGACGACCTCTATATGCAAAGACATTGTTATGATAAATATCTTCAAAGTGTGAAGCAAGTCTTGAGTGAATGAGTTTTTCAAAAAACTTGGATAAGGCCGGCAGGATTGTTATAGGGCTTGAGGGCTGACATCTTCTTCCTCCTTCAAAAGCTCGCGTTTGTCCTCGCCACAACTCTCACACTCTCTGTTTAAACACTCCCTTGAATTATAACTTTTTTCTTCTCTCTTAGTACACGGTGTTGTGCTGACAATGTCATCCAGGTGTTCTAAAACAGGAAATCTCTCCCTCTGGCCGATTTTAGTTAAGGCGTTTCTTCTAAATTACATGCAAGAGTGAAACAACATTCGCGTTTCAACATGCAGTCGACAGCAGCAGGTAATTTTGTCGTGACTCCTCGGATCAATGACAAAAAATGTGACCTGGAAAGCTAAAACGGACACTAACGCTTTACCGTTTAACGGAAAAATCCGTTTATAGCCGTTTAACGTCCATTTAAACGGATCGCACAAGCGTTTAAACGCTTTTCTTATCCGTTTACTAAACTCTCGCATCCGTTTAATGATTTTGGTAAAACGTTTTAATGCCTTTCTAGACCGTTTAAAAAAAAGGGCATCCGTTTAACGTTTTGGACAAACCGTTTGTTATCCGTTTAACGTTTTGGACAAACCGTTTGTTATCCGTTTAACGTTTTGGATAAAACGTTTGTTATCCGTTTAACGTTTTGGACAAAACGTTTCCTATCCTTTTAAAAGAATCTAGTATCCGTTCAACGTTTTAAGCAAACCGTTTGTTAAACGGTTAGTGTTTCCGCTTAAGGTAAATTGCACGCTCACAACTCTCAACCAATCGTTCAAATAACCAAGCTCGACTCGTCAGAGTAAACAAGGTAAACAAGCAGCCATATCGTAGCTGCAAACACAACTTATTAATGACCAATTTATGCTGGCAATAATTATTGTTGCATCTGCATTTTCGTGCTCAAGGCGCGGAAAGAAGTTTCAAGATTCTCTAATAGGGAATTTTACGGAAATGATAAAGATTTCCACGATATACCGGGAACTTCTCGGTTATATAAATTATTGTGAGCATCAGTCACTTTTGTTAATAGTAAACAATTTAAATTTTATTCACACGGCGTCTGCGGCAAGTTTACAGAAAGTCGTACGTCCGATTCTACAAGGCGAATAAAGATGGTTTAACCAGCAAAAAAGTATTCTGTTGAAGCCCGTGTGTTGAAGGCACAATTTGTGGAAACGATTTCCACGATGTGTCGGTTGCAGTTACTGCGAGTGTATTTGTCAGCTTTTTGGTATAAGACTTTCACAGGCTGGCGCGTGCTTTATTTACATGTCGCTCTTAACACGTTTGTAAAAACGTCATCTCCACACATAAAGATGACTGAACAAGCAAAATTCCCTTCTTTTGAGCGCACAGATTGTGAAAAAGCATCAAGGCATTTCTTGGCTGTAATTCTTTTTGCACGCGAGGTCTAGCGAGGGTTCGAGTTATCACCGAGTCGACTGTAGTCGACCTCTTTTTTTAGTCGTCTGAAGTGCTTAGAAGCATCTTCCAAAATTGACGAGGCCAGTTGAACTTCTTCTTGGTTTTCGGAACTGTTTACATAGCCAAGTCGTTGAAGTGACTGCCTTGTGTAGGGGCTAGTGATGAGAGAAGCAACGACAGCAACCTTTTTCCTTAGACTGCGTGGAAGACTTTTTTTGTGGCATCGATAGCTCGTTTACGTGCTGTTCGGCTCTCAAATGCTTCTCAAACATTAGGTGAAACAGGAATGCTTGTGGACAATGTCTTTTTTTTTCTCGTTTTCATGCTCTCTGATGTGCCTTATAAAGCCACCAATTCGGTTTTGGAACTTCGCTTCCGCCGCTTTGTTCATCATCGATACGTGGCCGCTTTCTCCTTCGTTGTTCTTTTCTCTCCTAAAATCTTATCCTTGTTCTTCAAGTAGAATCGTGCATTTCTCTCTTTTTTCTTTTGTTTTTTTCCTCTCAAGCAATTCACTCAGTCGTTCAGCTCCAGTTTTTCCCATGTTGAATATTCCAAGGCAAGGTAACAAATACACATGTATGCGAACTCGAGGTATAATATTTATTTTTCTCAGCTAAGAACCCACGCTTATGTATTGTTGCACCTCTACTAGTTCACTGGTGCACCGTTCAGTGCACTGGTGCACTTCAATTGGCATGTGGTGCACTTTCAAGATGGCTGTGTTGAATATTTCAAATTCTTTATTTCTTGTGTCGTAAAGGGAAGACCATGAAAAGCTTTTAAGAGGAAGGGAAACTCCGTTTAACATGCAATACGGAAATATATTTTCCCTTGGCTTTTCAACTAAACTGTGTGCTACGAGAAATGAATAGTGATTATGCGTCCGCCATATTGGGCAAAGGTAAGTCATCATGTACACATTAATAACTTTACAGAAACTCTTGCTGAAGCTGAACAGAGATGGAAAGAAAAGTTTTTCTCATGTGCAAGTCGAAATGAGAAAACAACTGATGAAATATTTGCTGAAAGATGTTTGGGGCAACAACTTTTCGAACTGGACAGTGTAAATGTTACGTTCAAGAGTTCGAAGGACATAATTTCGCAACTTTATTTCTTACTATTGCCATTTAGTGTTCCACAAATGTTGCTGATATGTCAAAAACAGTATAATAATTGTACTTTCCTCGCACTGTTATTCAAACTGTTGTGCACATTGTTATATTAAAGGTGAAAAGTATGTCTTAATTCAAACGACTCTTGTACTGTAACTGAACACCATACGCATAGCCAGTAAGCATCCTTCAGATTGACAGAAGCCTTAGTAGTTAGGGTGGTGAATATAGCCCTGGGCCAATCAGAGAGCAGTATTTGGGGTTGAACAGAGTCCTCGACCAACCAGATGGTTTTAGCAGTGGGTTTTAAAGATGGCGGACCCCCGTTGGGTGTGGTCGTTGTTTTTTTTGGGAGACACACCCCGTGACACATGAAACGGAGCCATTTTTGGTAATGCAATCACGCTTTTATTGAAAAAATAGGAAAAAAGGTTACATTTTTAATTCTTCAATTTCTTTGTAGTAAACATAAGGAAAAAAAGGTTACATTGCTGTTTGTTGCGAATGGTCGTGCACTAAACACCCTTGACCACCTTCGAAAATGTGACAGACACAGGTGGGACTTGGAGGTTCGTAGTTTTCTATAATGTTTTCAAAGTCCACCCCCGAGGAATAGCCGTAAGGGTATGAAATAAATGTGGCTGGATTTACAACACGTTTGTCGAAAACTAACCCATATTTTCTCGTGCGTGGGATCACACGTAGTTCCTTTGTTGTGGGGTGACGGGTGAAGAAGTAGGGGTTGATTACGTCAACTCTGTGCCCCTCTTCTTGAGGGTTGGTGATTTCTTGGATTACGTTTTCTTTTAGAATCGGATAATTTAGCTGAGCCGATCCTCTCATGGTGCTCAATGTGAAACCACGCACTTTGCATTCCTGTTTGCCACTCGCCGTCTCATAACCATAATTCTTCGGTCCTCCAGAGGAGAAATCGATTATGTAATCGTCTGCTTCTAGCTGGTTGGTCAGGTCTCCTAGGTAATCTCCGATGGCCAATTTGGGTTCTGAGGGGTGTTGACGGTAGATTACGTAGTCGGTGTCGAAGTACATGACTTGTGAACCGAGGGATTTTAAGTACGAGTAGAGTTTTAACCTCGCGTGACATGTGGTGAAGGATGCGACAAAGATGTTGGTTTTGCCGTTTTCCAATGATTCATCTTCGGACGATTTGAAGACTACTTCAGTCGATCTTCATTGCAAATACGCACCGAGGTGATGTTTACGAGGGGGTTGAGGATGAGACTGTAGAGCTCTTCAGGAGATGTCACGACCTGAGTTGACGCTTTGTTTAGGTTTTCAGCAAATTTACCTCAGAAGGAATTCAACATCAGTTTGGCTGTGGCTTTGCGGCCAGGGTTTTTAGTGATGAGGTCGGGATCGAGGTCAATGCCTTCGCGAACGGTGTAGTTGGCCACGTAAAGTCGTTTTTGTTGATCGGTTGTTGCCCAGGCTGGATAGCCGCTCGATTCTGTTTTTATTTTGAGCCACGTGTTGACATAGTCTTTGAAAAGACCAGCTCTTTGTTGACTGTCTGGAAAATGCCATATCTCGTGGATTTTGCGCACGATGTAGCCTTGAGATATGGCTTCCATCAGTTCGGGGGTGCACCATGTTCCCGTCAGTTGTCGTTCTTCTACACTGTGTTTACACACGAATGATCTTTTCAGAAGAGTCTTCCCCATTTCTGTCTCGACACAAGTACGGCATAGGGGGAAGGTGAGTTTACCCCCCTGTCGTAGCGGCAGGACGGGGTGGAAGAGTTCGTAGGGCGGGAGGATGGTGACTTTGGCGATGCCGAAATAGTCGCTGATGTTTGCGTTTTCGAGTCCTGCAGTGAGGATGGGTGGGTGGTCAGTGAGATAAACTTGGTACTTGTTTACCCACGGGTATAACGAAGTGACATCTTGGTAGTGAATTTTTTCACCTTCTTCGACATGGTGGTGTTGTTGTACTGCATTGGTTCTCCCCCCGAAGAAAGCATCTCTTGGGTTCAATGGGGTGGTGAATTGCTTGTTTTTTAGGAATGCTTGAATGGCTGGAACGTTTTGGGTTAGCTTTTTCCACCCACACTCCCACATGGTGACGAGATGGTAGCCAGCAACTTGAATCTTTTCTTCTTTCTTTTTGGTTGCCACGTAGGCATCATGAAAGGAGAGCTCAGGACGTTTTTTGCTGCACGAGTGACGGTTGTCGGGGAAACAGAAACGACAACCATGGAAGAAACACCCATTGAATTCATAGACCGTGTTGGTGGTGATGTCAAACCCGTCAACGAGATAGCCAGCGATACGGTATTCACCTCCATTGTATGCATGGCGTATTCGATCTGCGTTGGCTCCGACGGAGTGGGCACCTAATTCTTCATTTTTCCACGCCAACCATTGACAAGCTTGAAAGGACTGGAGAGTTTGACAACCTTTCCACCCACGGGGCGGTTCAATAGCGATGGTGTTGGGTTGTAGCCATTTCTTGCGCCAGTAGCGGTTGCAGGCCGAGGCGATGGTGATGCATTTTTCTATGGGGTCAAAGTCGGCTTGCTGTTTGAATTCGGCAATGAATGTGCGACATCCTGCTTTGAGAAGTTTCACATCTGAGGCACAGTAGGCTTTCATTTCTTCGACCAGATTGAAATGATAATTGTTGGCTACTTTGTTGGCATGCCAGCGTAAGAAGTCGTCACGTTTTTTGGGTGACATCCCTTTCGGATCGTAAAATGAAACGTCAGGCATGACACCTTCATAGGCTTGATTTTCTATCTTGTTGAAAAGATGGGGAAAGTAGCCCTTGTGGAGTTCGGTCATTCCAAAGGTGGTGGGAAAGGCTGACAGCGGGAATGGAAGAAAACAGAGGGAGTCTTTGAAGGTCAATCTGTCAGATTGGAACGAGAAGATTTTGACCCCAAGGACGACCTGTCTCTCGACTTCACGATGATTGTCATATCAATGTTTTAGCAAAAACATGCCATCGTAACCTTTGAGGTTGTGGAAAAAAATGATCACATTTCTGTCAACCCCTTCTGAGTCGACAGCTAAATCTTCCATTGCTCTGAAAAAGTCGGCAGTACAATCAGGCCCATACAGGAGGTGACATTCGTCTGATTCGTTCGTTTCATAGCCTAGTAGAATGGGGGTCTGGACACCATCACGGTCGGTGACCGACTCGTAATCTGCAAAAACCAACAGGGGAGGTTCGCGCTCAATTACTACATAGCCATCGTCGTTTTCTTCTTCCATTACCACGTGATGTTCTTCCACCTCGCTTGCTGGTATCTTTTTTGTCTTGGGAAAATCATCTTTGGGAACGATTTGGATGTGACACACATGTTCCTCAATATTGACATGTTTTTCACAGATACTGCATTCAGCCCACCCACATTTGTGTTTGCGTCCTTTGGGTCGACCGTTGGGTTTGTAGATGATGGTGTAGGTTTTGCAACACGATGGACAGACAGTTGATTTGCTTTTTCTTTACGTGGTTGGCGAGACGATGATCTCCGAAGAATTTGCGCTGACAGATGTCACAGCGAATGGTTGGCACAGGGAAGGAACCGTTGGGGGAGATTTCTTTTGCATATAGAAAATCTTCACACCCATCAGAGCTGTAACAACTTCGACATAGTTGCTTGTCACACGGGTGGTGTGGATAATCTTCCGTGTTGTAACCTTTATTGCAATGGTGGCAAAAGTAGTTACGATTGAGAAAAGCACCATAAGAAGTGCACCCATCGAAATGATCTCCATCTTGAATTAATAGAATGCGTTTTCTACACTCGACCGGACCGGCATTAATAACCATGTGAGGACGTCCCACTTTCAACACTTTGATTTGGTAATCGACCAAAAAATCTTGAAATTTGACGATGTCTTCCAATGAACACGGCCCTTCAGCCACACCCGCATCAGCGTGGAGTTGTTTGGCTAGGGTTTTCTGGATGGGTCGCCCTTCTCTCAACTGGCGGTAACTGACTTCGGGAAAGATTCCATCCTGCTCATCCACCCACGTTTTCATGGTTACGATGGCACGTGCACAACACAAATCATCTTTGTTTTTTACGGTGATACGGCTGCGTTTGGTGATTTCACGAACGGCTGCTTTTATTGGATCGTATTTGCATTTACCTCTACCGGCAGGTGGCATACGAATGGTGGTGACATCCATACTGAAATCCCCATCAGGGTCAAACGATTGGTTGGAATTGAGCTGCCTTGCCAACTGTTGCAGATAGGTGTTGAATCGGTCACTACTTTCCTCTGCTTCTTGAACAGTGAACTGGGCTGATTGAAAACAATGATTATTGGCAGCTGAAAAAGCATCAGATTGTAATGTAAAATGGATGCGATCGATGGGTGAGAGTGATTCATTGGCGATGGCATGGCGCAAGGCCCGGTGAATGGCGTCAGTTAATTCTCTACCAAGATCATCTCCTCTAACGGGATCACGCAATTGACGCGAAATAGCACGAAAATGATGTCGTTCGACAATGTTACGCCACCCTCTAGGCTGTTGAACTTGTAAATTGAAATGGAAGAGACCCTGTGCAGCTCCACCTTGCTGAATCGGTTGACCACCCGTTATATCGACGTCATGACACCATTCATCATCCTCACCCGACCACACACAGTCATCGTCACAAGCGGTCAAGAGATCATCGTCATCATCATCGTCGGACCAAACATATCCACCATCTTGCTGGGTCATGGTTGAGATGAGACTTTTTTGGTTTGACGGTCTGAATATATAGTATTTTTTCCCGCGCTTTTTAAAAAAATTAGAGGGGAGGGAATACCCCCCATCCCCCCACAAGTCAGACCCAGGCTTACTCAACCGTTTGTTCCTATATAAAGAGGGAAGGAATTCTGGTAACGACCAACTATAACATGGCTTCCACCAAGAAGAGAGTTGCAGAAGAAGTGAGTGAGGACGTGAAAAAAGTCAAACCGGAGTTTGCCTGGGACTTGCTACCCGAGAAAGTTCGACAAAATATTCTTGGTATTGACCGATCTACTAAAAAACGACCCAACGTGTTTAAGGATCCTGTCGATTTGACAATGTATGACGACAAGATTAATGCACTTCGAAATGGTGTGGATTCGTATTGGTTTTGGTTGCCAGATGAAATGCAAGAACGGATTTTGGATTGTAGGGCACGTGTGAAACATAAGGAACTTTTTTCAGTTGTACTTAGGGATTTGATGTCCTTTGGAGCCTGTTCGTGTTCAAATAACATCAATTGTAAGGAACACCATGCCAGAAGTGTGTTGATTAATTGGCGTTACAAGGTGAGCTTTGGAAATTTTAATAACATTTATTAAATTTTTTGGTTCTGAAATAAATTAATTTTCAAAAATTGTAGGTTCCTTTTGCTGATGAAAGACTATTACCTCGGACCCCATTGTGGAGAAAGCGTGGAACATTAACCATGAGTTTGCGGTGGTCGGAATTTGTTTCGAAAGAGAGATCGAGGGAGAGTGTGAGGGAGATGATGAAGTGTTGGTGGTCAGAAACATATTATCAGGGATGGAATGGTAAAACATGGGATTTGTGGACACCTTGCGGTAGACCAAATAGATTTCATACAGATTTTGTTTTAAATCATCTGGTAGCCGTTGCCAATGATCGTTATAACATTTTTTTTTAGGTACCTCCTCCCCAGATAGTCCGGATATTGAACAACTTTTGTCGGTGTTTTTTAGATTGAGAGAATGTTCAGAAACCAGAGGGACGTTCGTATTGCTATAAAGAAAATTGGTGGATTTGATAGACAATCTTATTCACAAAAGTGGTGGGAGGAAACTCTTGCGTTATCTGAGAGTAACAGCCACGAAGAAAGAGAGAAAATCATCTACCTCTTTAATCTGAGGAAAAAAATGGAAGAGCAATTTGGATTGACAGTGAATCGATGCTTGTGCTGTAAAAAGAAAAGACAAAAACTTTTTAGACCGCCAAAGAAATGTTGTAAGCCTAAATTTAATCTCACTTGTACTCCTTTAGCTGCAAGAGGTTGGTACGATCGAGAGGAGGATAGTTTTTTAGATGAAGGTTTAAAACGTGTATATTTAGATGGAAGTTAAAAATAAAATTTTTTGAAATTTTTGTTGTAGATTGATATTCAATGGTATCAGGAAGCTAAAGATAGTCGCATATCGTCAAGAGCGTTTGCAGGGACAGAATGTGTGGAGAGAAATAACGATAGATATGATGATTATGATTATTATTTTGATAGCGACTACGACAGCGATGATGATGAATTAGATCATATCTGGGTTGAATTATCAAATATTTGGACTGATATAACCAAATGTCTGTGTTGCGGAAATGTGGATTTTTAGACTTTTTTTTTTTTTTTTAGGTGAGGGAAATACTTTTGTATTTTTTACCAAATGGTGCTGATCGTCGTTTTTATGGAGGTCTTATTAGTGCTTTAAGACGAGGAAATCGTTTGAGAACAAAACAGATTGTGTGGTGTGGTCAAAGGAGAAGATCTCGTTTATTGTCTTGTTGGGATAGGGAATGTAGTTTTGATGGGGTGGTGTCTACTTCAGAATGGACGGTCGTATGTCCTTGTTGTTTAAGAGAGTCATTTATATGTTTTAACAATTTTTTATAGATCAGTGGTTTATATGCAGATGGAATTGATTTGGATCAGAAATTGAATTTTGCGAGAGTTTTTGCTGGAAAAGTGCGTGGATTTAATTTGATGCTTCGTTGGTTTTCAACAGCTGATTGGGCAACCGAGTGGTTTTAGTTAGAGGAGAGAGATAGGGTGGTTGAAATAGATGACATTTTAGAGTGTATGTTTGTCAATCCGAGATGTAGTTGCTGTAATTTATATTCATCTGGACGGTGTTTTTTATAAGGTTGAAGTCAGAGAGGATTATTGACTGTCCCTTGGTAGAATCACTAGCGGACGTGAAATGGCAGACGAATTACTTACGGAAGCGTATTATTGGAAGATTGTGGATGAAATCTGCGAACCAACTTATCAAACACGCATGCAAAGACGTTTTGACGACATTTTAGATTCGGATGCATATTTGATTGAAAACAGAAATAGTTTGTGGAGTTGTGGTAACGCATCGATTTTCTTTTAGACGTATTATCTGCAGAAGATAGGAATTAAAAAATCATCACCGGTGGATGAGGGACGGATGAGAGGAGCGAGAAAAGCATCTCACCAGTTTTACATGAAACTACCCAAAGGAGAAAAAACACAAAAATGGATTGATCTTGAAAAGGAATTTAAAGATATTTATCAGAAAAAACATCTAGACCTAATTACCAACGAATTAGTGGAGTAACGTAGTTTTTTTTTTTTAGACCCACTACCTCCAACATATAGGAACTTTAGAGCAAACCCAGGTGGATGAGGGGCGTGTGAGAGGAGGGGCAAAAGCATTTGACCATTTTTTAAAGACATTGCCAAGAGGATATAAAAAACGAAAATGGTTAGATCTTGAAAAGGAATTTATAGATATTAAGTATCAAAGCCACCTCGAGCAACTTGGCCAACAATTTTTGACGTTGGCGCCTATTTAAAATAGTGATTTTTTTATTTTGAAAGGTTTGGGAGATGAAACGATACTACGAGTTTGTCAGTTCTTCATCACTAGCTTATCCTATCATCCCCAAAACTCTTAGTTTGAGGGTGATGGGAGGTCATGAGTCATTT
Organism: Pavona decussata; assembly: GCF_977016875.1. Lineage (NCBI taxonomy): Eukaryota > Metazoa > Cnidaria > Anthozoa > Scleractinia > Agariciidae > Pavona > Pavona decussata. Next base: position 1,199,256 of record NW_028145435.1, on the reverse strand, counting down.
TGGAAAAGTTACGAGGCAATGTGGCATCAAGGTCAAGAATATGAAAATTTTCTGGAATTGCAGGCCGAATTAGGAGAAATGTACTTAAAAATAATGGAAAGTGTGCCGTGTTTTTGTCGAAGGTATCGTTATTATGTTCATTCTCAATTTGTAAAAAATTGAGGTTGTTTTGGACTTGTATTGTAGGTAGAGCATCACAAAGGATTTGGACTGTTGGACAATTCACGGAGAGTGGGCTGTAGACGTCAAATTGAAAAAATGTTCAATTATATTGTGGCGGAGACGACCGACTGTCGATCATATCATCGATATTTTATGTTAAGATGTGAATCAGGGAGAAGGCAAACTTTCAATCGGTCGTATTAAAGGGTTTTGTAAAGCTGCGAGTAAAGTGTATTTTTATATCAGAGACACATATGAACCTTATACACGATATGTAGCATTGTGTGAAGAGATGTCTAACATCAATCGTTTAATCGAACCTCTTTGTTGATTTTTAGGTGAAGGTCATCATTCTCTACGATAAAAAAAAAAGGACGACGAAAAAAACACCGATCGATCGCAAGATTGCTCGCGGCGGGGCTGATGCAATCGATAGACAAATTAGATTGATGAGTTTAGAACGGGGGAGTGAACGTTACCTGAAAATCCGCGATGAGGTGTTTGCTATATACAAAGATGTAATGGTAGAATGTGATTTTTGTAAATCTTTATTATCACGTTAAAAATAAAAAGCTGTTTTACAAATTGAGTTTTTGTTTGGCTGACATGATATGTTTTACAAGTTTCTCAGTCAATGTCTTTTTTCCTGGGAATGCCTTAATACTATCCACCATCTTTTTGTCTGCTACATGTTTATCCTTCAATGATTTGGCCTGACTGTAATTGATGTCGTGTTGTTTTGCCACTCGATCCAACCTGTTGATGCCGGGATCCCCACGTGCTAACCTTTTTTCGAGGTGGGTGCCTGGTCCAGCATATTGGTAGCCGGGTATGTGAAATTCAACCCCCGTCTTTGAAATCATCTTCTGAATGTCAAATCCTCCTCCATGTTGTTTATTGACGGCTCGTCGGCTTTTTGCCTTTGCTTTTCCTTTTTGAACGCCTCGGCCTGTCCGTTTCTTCCCATTCTTCTTGGATGTGGTGGCGCTGTTTCTTTTTCCCCTCGTACCAATCGGTCCACCCGCTTTCGGTTTTCGTTTTCGGCTCATCGTCGCCCGAAGAATCAAAGGTGGGAGATCCTTGGTGTTTACCACCCGTAAGGTAACTGGCTGCCCCTTTCAAGGCACCCTTTTTTAAGGCTTGTTTGAACCCTCCTTTCTTTTTGGGTGGTGTGGGAGGTGCCGGTCCGCCCGGTGGTGCCGACGCTGGTCTCTTGGGTCTTTTGATAGCTGGGACGGGGATTTTAGATGGAACCGTCGGTGTGGGGGGTAATTTACGTTTTGGAGGGCTGTTCGCATTCTTTTCCACCATCTTTAAAATTTTTTTCAAAGTGTTCTCAATGGGTGAATTCAACATAGCATCTTGATCGTCGTCCATCTGTTGAACATTACTCGAAGGAGCTGACGAACCAGTATGAATGCGACGGGTAAGCTTTCGTAGCTGCTTTGCACGTGGTTTCGTCATTGTTAAAGCCATTGAATCGGGAATAGACGCATCCTGAAGGATCAGTTGACGCTCGGCTGCTACTCTCCCCGCCTTGTTGAGGAGAGCACTTTCGGTGATCTTTCCTTTGAATTGCCCCACCAATTTGTCGTATTCTTTGGTGGGCACCATCATGATTTCTTTAGCCATAATGCTTTTCCAAAAGTGTTTCGTAACAGCGTTGCCAGTAGTTCACTTTTTGTTCTAAATCCTCGACTCGTTTGTGCCAACTCGTGTGTACTCGACGACACTTTTCACACCTGTCTTCGACCGCCCCTTTCTGGGCCAGTAGGTGAAGAGATTGACATTCTACACAGAGTTGACCATATTTTAAAGCTTGATATTCCTTGAGTAACTCCTGGTATGACTTTTGCCAAAAATGACTTCTGCGTTTGTCTGCATCACATGCTAGGTTTTGTCTTTGAAGTTGATCGACGAGTCTGCGCTGTCCAAGTTTGCGGAGCGCATTTTTATGACGTTTGAGTTTCACCCTAGTCTTTTCCTTGATGGGAATGTGTCTCTTCAATAGGTTCAACGACATTTCACTCAACGCGTTGATTTGATCAGCGTTGGTATGTTGGATCAGAGCTTCTCGTTTGTGGCGTGTGGCCGAGTTTAGCACCTTCTGCAGGAAAGGCCGTTGTCGTTTCAAGGTCTTCATGATGTTAAAAATGTTTCTTTTTCAATCCTCTATCTGTTTTATACGTTTGAAGGGTGATCCCACACCTTTCGCCGTCTCAAATAACGAAAACACAGTATCTCTTGACTGGGGGATGTTGCGAAGCAAGCTTAACAGGGTGGTGCGTTTGTTCAGCGATCTGGCCTTGTGTTTAAGAAGATCCACAACGGGTATCTTCCCCCACGGTAACCTCCAGAAAAGACTTCTCAGGGTTGCCTTGTTGTTGAGGATGGCTTTCATAGGAGGATGACGCTTTCTTTTCTTGGATGCTTTTTTTTTCTTGGAAGTCTTTTTTCTCGGACGTCTTTTTAACTCCGCCGTAGCGTGGCCTGTTAAATTCTTTTTCTAATTGTTGGGCAGTCCCCATAAAATGTTTTTGTCCCGCAGTAAGACCTTGCGAACCATCATCCTGAAGAGGTGGATCGTTTTGTGGGGGTGTTGTCAACGTGGCAAAACTGACTCGTCTGGACATCGTGCGTCAAATGAAGAGAAAGTGTATTTACCTTCTCCTTTTGTCCATTTTTTTCAAGGCTTTTGAAACCCCATAACTTGCTCCTGCACTAGCTGCTCCCATTGCACCAGCTTTCAAAAGCGCCAATCCTGCCGGAATGGCTGCGGCGAGTAAAGGGATGGCACCCCCTTTCTGACCTCTCTTCTTTGTCCTTTTCTGGGTCCTTTTCTTTGTCCTTTTCTGGGTCCTTTTCTGACGCCCCATGATGGTGTAAATGGTCCAAATGATAAATGGCGAGTTCTCTTATACTATGTGGTAGTTGTCGTTGATTCCTTTCAGGCCGCAGTAATAAAGCTAGGAGCCGGACCAGACAAAAACATGGAAGCGCCTGCGGCAATTTTGTCAGTCAATGTGGGTTTGCGTCTATACAGTGCTCCCCCTTTCTGTTTTCTTGGTCTTTTTGCTCGCCTTTTTGTACTTTTTGTCCGCCTTTTCGTCTGTCCGCTCTTTTTTTTCCTTATCGTTACTAGGTGCGCACACTGGTTGATCTGCGACTGACGACTGGTCTACCCCCATCTTTAAAGGTGGTGGTGATGGTGTTGGTAGTTGTTACACTGGCAATATGACGTCCGAGTGCTTCTTGAGAATGACGCGTGGTTTCCATTTCCAACTGACGTTGCAATTCTTGCTGATTCATGCGATGGGACAGGCGGTTGTTTCTACGTGTTCGTCCATTAGGTCATGCTCTCGATGTGGATGCTGCACCAACCACTCTCGGTGTGGATGCTGCACCAACCGTCCGTCTTCGTCGGGTGGTGGTGGTTCGACGGCGGGGTTGTTTGCCTACAGACGTGGTACGAGAGATGGTACGGGAAGAAACGGAAGGTAATCTTTTTCCCGCTGAGACCGCCGGTCGTTTTCCTGCCGCTTCCGCACGACGACGTTCATTGTTTCTTGCGTCCGTTACTGTTCTCGTAACCGTCGGTGTCGTTGCAACACCCACACCTGAGGAGCTTGGTGCTGTAACTGTCTGTTGAGAAGGAGGAGGAGGAGCAGCGGGTGGGTTTCACACACCTACTCCAGAAGGTCCGGGTAGGGGTGAGCGACGACTCGTTCCAGTTGTATTACCAACCCCAACACCCCCCAAATCGATATCTGTCAAACTTGTAAAATCACCAAAATTCACTCCATCAAAGTCATCATCCTGATCCGAGGCCATTCTGTCCAAATCTTTTGTGAAAAATTTTCAAAAAAAACTTTTCACTGTCGCTACTAAGGTGTTTGGCCAGCGTGAGTGCAGACAGATCCACTGAATGAAATTTGTCAGTGAGGACTTCATCTTTAAAAGACTTCACCACATCAGTGACTTCCTCAAACGTACGACACTGGACCACTTGCTCTAACGCTAGACGAAGATACTTGTTGGGGTCTCCCCACTTTTGAATAAATCGACACAACTCCAAAAAAGTGGCAAACTGAGCATCTCCCATCGTCTCCAGACAATTTGTCTTGGCGATATGATCGGCCAACTTCATCACTTTATCAAAATGGTGGCGGTTTCCACCCTTTACCCACATTTCTTCCACTTCTCTGAGGGAGGGAGCGTTGTAGGCAGCATACTCGAGTTCATCATAACGGGGTGCATCCATCATTTGCAACTTTGGACCCCACTGCCAAAGGATGTCCTTGCAAAGAACTTTGAAAATTTCAAAACGTTTACCCAACCTTGTCTGTCTTGGCATGTTCATGGTTGTCATCTTTGTGTAAATGGTACTCCTGACGGTGGAGGTGGTTTTTATATGGGTGATGTGGCGGATGGCGACCAATCACCAAACGTTGAATGACCTTCACCAAAAGCAGACAAAAACAAAACAAAGTTTCCCACAGAGTTCTCTTTTTCGAAAAAAGCAGTAACTGGACCAGTTTCTTCGAAAGCATCTTGAAGGATATTGGTGTCGCCACACGGTTTTCTAGTCAATTTTATACATGCGGGTGTGTCCCTCTTTATCCAATATGTAACTCACCAATGGTTTCTCATCATCAGAGCTGGGGTGGAGGTCCAAAACGAGATAACCATAAGGTCGTTTTGTAGCGATTTTGAATGCATCCATGGCGTTTCTGAAATTATCGGGAAATGCTTGTAACATGATGGCACGCACCCCCGTCTTGTCTCTTGGGTTCTTGAAAATCACCACATAATGAGCGTTGCGGCTAATGGTTTTAGAATACTTTCCACCGGGGAACAAATCTTGACACAGGTAGATGGTTGTGATGTTACGGTGGTGTGAATGTCTGGTGAATATATCCACCACCGCCTTGTCATCCCCTGCTTCAGCCATCATATCATCCATCACCAAAATTCCACCCTTTGGAAACCATTTGTCGAGGTCTGATTCCTTGGAAACTCCTTTATGAAAAACCACCCCTTTCTTTTTCATGGAGTCAAATAAGGGTTGATAAGAACCATAACAATAATGGATAGTGGAAGGTTTTTCGGTGAAAAGGTGTAGGTTGTTGGTGACCAATTCTTGAACCAACCTTGTTTTACCAGACCCAGAAGGTCCAGCCACCATGATGTTGGTTGGTGAATTAAACTTGAACGGTGTATTTGACATGACTGAACTTCACACAATGAGTTAACACCATTTCAAGCAACAATTTTATTGAGTTTGTCTCGATTACCATACATTTCACTACAAGTAAAAGCGGCATCTAAAATTAAAGTATGTAAAAAAATCAGACAAAACTAGACAACTCGATAAAACATCAGTCACTTTATGAGATGTCTAACTCCTCCTTTAGAACGAGACGTCCCTTGAACAATTCGTTGTGGGGTGGGCCCGTCTACAACATCAGTCAGGGTGGCTTGTTTCTGCCAGCGTCGTTCCTTCTTGATGAGGTCTACCACAAACTGTCCCGCTTTCATATCGTTTAAGACATAATTACTCGTGAATCGTTTTTCAAACTGTTCCATGGTCTGATTTTGTGATTTGGCCACCAAAAACATGAGTAATCACCACAACTCTGATCATAGAAGGATTGTACACTCTTTTTATTGCGTGTCAACCTGGTGAATTGATCCAACCATTCGACCAGAGGGTCTGTAGTTTCATACAGTTCCAAGTCGAGGGCAAAACTATCAAAAAGTTCACACGTGTTGCGGTCAATCCACACACCCAACCAATGTCTCCCAGCCATGTCGGACGGGTTGGTGTTGACAATGAATCCGCGAGGATGTTTGACTGTCGAGGGGTTTGGAAGTGCGTCACAAGCATAAGTACCACCAAAGAATGATGCCAGTGTGGGGTGGTGAAATGCCAGTTGGTCCAGTTGGTCTGTATTCAAAATGACTTTTTCCATGTCTTTTTTCTTCAGCGGACAGTGGGAGTGTCATACAGGTTGTACAAAACTGCTCTATTGCTGTCAATCTCCAACAAGCCCTCAAACTCTCCGTACACCACCACTGTTACGTTTGTACCAGGATTTCCTCCAAATCTCAACACGTAGCGAAGCTCTCCGCTCAGCTTGGGGTTCAGCACAGAACTGTGCAAAAATCCGTTGGCCGTGTTATCAAATGCATACAAGGTGCAGCTCTTGCCTTGTCCCCATTCTTCAGGCTGAAGCATGTTGCTCTTTCCTTTCTTCATACAGCCGGTGGCTTCCAGGAAGCGTGAATACCCTAGTATATCTTTTGTTGCATTGTCGCGAACCAATTCCAACGGTTGATATGGATAACCCTCTCCGCGGACCAGCTGGTGGATGGAGGACAAGTTGAACTTTCGGAATGCAAATGGTTGAGCACCATACCCCCCATTGAATCCATCAGAGGCAACCAACCCAATCACTACCATGTGGGGAATTCTACTGTTGAATGGGTTGTTAATCTCCAACGTCCTGTCGTTCTGGCCCAAAACGTAAGTTCTTATCTCACCTCTCACAGTAGGGTAAGACACTGGGGTCCGTCCATTTTGCTTCAGGGCCAATTCTCTTTCTATGGAGGGTTTTAGGGCTACTGTGCACAGCATAAACTTAACTTTGATATCTTCTGAAGTGAGTCTCAGGGCAGTGGCACCAGTATGACGCATCACAAAAAGCTAGGATTGTGGAAAGCGATCCTGAATGTCATGGGAACTTGAGGTACCAACAGTTTGGACATGTTAAAAACGTCATTGTGAGGTTTGAAAATGTAGGTCTTCTTCACCGCTCTGATCGTGCCAAGTTCCTTTCGGTAATCACTTATGTAGTCCTTGTGTTTTTGTGGGAGTGCCGTGTAATTGGTATGAGGACCAGCTGCATCCATCTGATTTGCAGTCAAGGTTAGAGGAATGTCCAGACCGTTGATCCATCCTTCTTGCTTCAGCAATGTTTTTCCATCTTCAGGATCATAATGCATCACTTTCTCAAAAAAAGCCTGGTAAGGGTAAGTGTCTGTTTGGGGGCTGATGAGTGTGTCTCCCAGGCTCACGTTAAATTGTTTGATCATGGTGTGACACATCTGGTTAGTCGGTAGTAGTGTCGACGTGGCATAGGCATCCAAATCGGTCCCGTCAGCTTTTTTCAATTCCAGCTCGATTTCAAAATGACTCCGACTCAAATCACAATATCCCGATTGAGCTTCCACCCGAATGTCCACTGGGTTGATACCGGTGGTAAACGGTTGGATGGGGATCAACTTTCTGTTCAACAGGCTGACATCAGTGGAAGGAATGGAAAACAAATCCAACATGGCATTCCTGACGGGTCTAGACCCTGCAATAGGTGTAGCAACACTCATCTTCTTTTTTGCGTGCGTCTTCGACGGTTTCCTTTACCAACTGATGACTTTCTACCAACACCTCCTCCTTTTTGCTTTTTCGCCAAGCGTTCTCTCAAATATTTCGCCAATTCTGCACCTGGGGGTTCTGGCAAACCATAAAATATCGAACCTCCTCGTTGGGTGTGATTGGGACGCCTCGAATAGACACGCGGCCTACTCGCCAAAAATATCATTGCTTTTCCTTCTGGTCTTGGCATGAAGACTGTCCAAAGATTCGACTGCCTTCCTTTTCACAACCTTTTTCACACCCGAAGCGGCTCCACTCTTTGCTCCCTCTATTGCCCCTGAAATGCTCGGCAAACCCCATCGTCCACCTCTTTTAAACCCTTTCTTGGCTCCAGCCTTGGCACCACTCACAGCCCCCTCTTTAACATCGTCCAAAAAGTCCGTAAAAAGTCAGCTTAATCCTCCAGCACCGGATTGACTCACTGTAACGACAGGAGTGTGATAACGGGTGAGACCGCTTCCAATCATGGCGAGATATGACCCCTTTACTTGGTTGTAACCCCCATTTATTGTATTGGTCTTTCTGTGTGGCAATGTAGCGAACTCTCCAGACAACGTGCCGAGGTCCATCTCTACCACTTCCACTGTATTGGTCCTCATGGGAAACCATTGATAATGTGTCGGCTCCACCAATTGGCGTGAGTCGTGTTTTTCATGCTCTATAAAAATTTCCCGCAACACTTAATGTTTTTGCTCCCCCATGAGACTCGATTGTACCAAACTACTGTAGACAAGTAAGGAGCGGTCCTTGATGGTGGTGGCGCGGGTAAAAGCCTCGTTGATTCCCGTGAAGTGCCAATCATATTTTCTGCTAAACACGACCATTCCACCCGCCACTGTGATCACCTGACTCCCGTTTCCAAATTCGCTCGCCATTGATCGGTGAAAACCCCGAAAGTTATCTCTTTCAAGCACATTGAACAGTGTGCAATTTGGGCCCAATTTGTAATATGAATTGCCTATATCTATCAGAAACCCCATCTTCAGACACAGCTGTAGATTCAGCTGTTCACAGATGTAGCTGTTCACACCACTTCCGCTTCGTGAATAAAAATGTAACTCGGCTTTATTATTTTGCATTTCGACATCCAGCCTTGGTGAAAAATCCTCATACGCTCTTATTTCACCTGTCACACCCGGTAACAGGGCAATCAAGTTGATTTCATAGTCAATCAATGCTTGAACTTGACCTGACAGTCTCTGGAAAAATCCCATTCCAGTTTCAATGGGACCTCCCGCAAAAAAATCACCAGCAGTCACGGATTTCGTCTTATAGGTGATACTATCTTTCTGTGGCATCTGGCAAACTCCGAATTTAATGTTGAAAATTTCGTCATCGGCTGTCAAACCAAAACTCTCCACTCCAAAATGTTGGTTTGGTGTTGAAGCAGAAATCAAGGCAACTTCAAAGCGTTGAGTAGGGGGTAGTTGGATGGGTTCCTTTAGACATACTTTAAATTTGCTGTTGGTGTTATGTGGAAAGTCGTTGGTCGGATCACTTATCAGCGTCATCTGCATGTTGTTGGCTTCATTCATTTTTTCTTCTTTTCGCTAACCAAAGATACGATGTCTTTCTTGTCCACCCAACTGTCGTACTTTTGCGGCCAACCCTTCCAACGGATAAACGCTTTGTTTCCTCGCCGTCTCAGAATTTTCTCCACGCGAAACAAGTTGTCGTCCCGGACATAAACTTTCTGAAGATCTTCTTCGTAAAACGTTCCTTTAATAGGTGTGCCATCCCATTCCACAACCTTGTAAGTGTTCACCGGACCAGGCTCCACACATTCCACCAAAAACACCTCTTCTGTCCAACCTGGCAAATAACTTTTTTTGAACTGGCGAAACTTTTGGTTAAGTCGAACACGATCGCCTTTTCTGAATTTGGCCTTGTTCCGTTTGCCGTTGACGTACGCACCGTAAAGTCGATTCCACACTTCGGCGGTGTTACTCCCATCAACTTTCTTCGGTGAAGTCCCTATGCTGCGGTGATACGTTTTATTGTAACCATTCATGAGAGCAGGGACGGCCTTGACAAAGGACAGGGTGTTGTAAGTCGTAAAATAACGATACAAACGTTGCTTGAAAGTACGGTTGAATCGTTCGACGACACTTGCTTTGGTATCACTGGCCGTGGAAAAGTGGTGGATGTTGTGCTTTTTTAACATCTCTCGAAACATGCCATTGTAAAACTCTTTACCGTCGTCGGTCTGTAACTTTTTGGGTGTCCTGTGACCTTTCAAGATGTTGGGAAATGCCTCGGTGACCGCTTTACCCGTCTTAGATTTCAACGGTGCCACCCAAGCAAACTTCGAAAAGACATCGATGACACACAAGAAATACTTGATACCCCGATTCCATCGTGACAATGTTTGCACTTCCACTAAATCCGCTGCCCACTGTTCATCTGGTTCAAACACTATCACCGGTTTCGTGGGAAAGCATCTTCTTACCGGTTTGTGAAGTATATAGCCCAGATCGTGTTTCAAAACCGCACGGGCCCTTTTAACCGACACTCCCTGAGCTTTCGCAAAGCGTTCAACCCCTCCAAGACTACCAGGTTGAGAAGGGTTGCCATATTTCAATTTCAGTTCAAGACTGCTGATGCGAGCCTTCCTCACCCGTCCTCGTTTTTTATGAGTTGGTTTTCTCATCGAGCTTCAAATACCTCCACATTCAGACACCTAGACTCCAAAAAATGAGTTGTCCTAACAGGTAGTGGTCTAATAAAACACACTCGATTCAGTCATGGCTTTTATTTTTTCATAAAAACATCTAAATACTTTCAACAATAAATTTTTTTTTCAAAAACAATATTAAAAGTGTTAACCATCACAAAGGTGGCTTTTCAGTTCGTTCTCATTATCAAATATTTGTCCGCATTCAAGAGAGAGTCCGGCAGCCATTCTCTTCACCCACTGCTCTCTCTTGCGTTCCTCTCGTCTAAGCTTCCATTTTTCAATACCGCGGTCGATGTCCAACACCACTTTCTCTGTATCCTTTTTTTTCTCCATCGCGGTGGTAAATCGTTCGGACTCCAAAAACTCATCCAACGTTTCAATCTTGGTCTTCCAATACTTCACTGCATCAACTCTCCAAGTACTTGTTATTATACACACGTTTGCGCAACCATCCAAACCCCCACACAAACAGCCACGGGTTGGAGTTGGCTCCCCTGTTCTCAGGAGGTGGTGGAATCTCTTTGGGAGGTGGAGGGGGAGGATTTTTAAGCACCTCTTCATCATCTTGCAGCACCTTGGTGACATATTTATCATATGAGGTCAACACCCAGTTCTTATATTTAAACAAATTCATCAGAGTGTCGTCAAACAGATATTTTAGCTCCATCGTGCCACCCGGTGTCATTAGACGTGATCCGACAACAGCACTCTTTGGCACCAACAAAGGTTTCGAATCCCCCATCGGTACAAATCGAAAAGGGCTGGTGGCTGGGGGGGCGTACTCGACTTCTTCTGGATCCAATCGAAACCACTTTTCTTCCTCCAAATCATAAAAGAATAGTTCTTTCCACTCGTCTGTCTCCCTGTGTTTTCGGTTATGATGAACAGTCATTTGCACCGTCCAACCGGTACCCCCTAAAACGGTACCAACACAGACCCCCCTGTCAAATTTTCCAAAAGCACACACAGTTTCAGCATCCTTAATGATGTCATAATTTCGACAAAGTAGCTTCGCTGTGTGAGTGGGTTCTTCATGGGGGACTTGAGTGATGCATCGCGGTATGTTGCAGTGGAGTGACCTCCCGGCTTCTATCCCGGCTTCACCTTACAGGTAAGTCTCGTTTAATTATTAAATTCTATCTCGTCCCCAGTCCTAGTCACTCCGTAGTCACATGAGACTTCAAAGCCCTGCAGTCGCAAGTAGTGAGCGGAGTATAACCCACACGTGTTATGGTGGTCAAAGTTTAATGTAAACAACAATAGAAGTCCTTATGTACACACAAAGGATACACTATACAACCTGAATCTCGTTTCGGCTATATGATTCTAGGATAACATGTCCATAATTGTCACTCAGAGGTAGCTTGTTATAAAATTTTGCAAAGGTAGAGGCATTGGTCCAGCCAGCGGCTTTGAGTACCTGTGCTAGGCTAAGACCAGCCTTGTTAACAGAGTATGACGTTGAAGCAGCTCGTGTGCTGTGTGTCGCAAAGGAAGTTACAGTTATGCCAGCATTAGCGAGGGTCGATTTGACCCACCTTGCGACAGTGTCTTTGCTGACAGCCCTATGAGGTTTTCGAAAACTGATTAAGAGTTTCGATTCAGCCTTATCTCGAAGTGGTTCTGTTATGGATATATATTGTCTTATTGTCTCAACAACACAAAGGCTTTTGTCCTGATACGCTACAAGTTCAAGGTAATGTCTGCATTAGGCTAAGGTCTAATTTGTGGAGCGTTTGGCATCGCTGTCCTGTGAGAATTGCGAGTAGGGTCGCCAGTTTCAAGGAAAGCTGTTTCAGGTCCAGAGAAGTGACTGGAGCTAGAGTCTTAAGGTGTGACAGCACCTTCTCAACCTCCCAAATGTGAGTGTACTTGGGGAGTGCTGGCTTGAGTTGAAAAACACCTCTGATGAATCGACAGACAAGTGGATGTTCTCCGAAGCTGACGTTGTCGTTAATTTCCATCACTGCTGATAACGCTGATGGCGCTGTGTTGATGGCGCTATACCCGAGGCCTGAGTTGAATAAGGAAGTAAGGAATTCTATGCCATCTTGGATGGTAGCTTCTGAGGGGGAAATTTTGTTTTTCCCACAGAAGAGCTCCCATTTTCCAAGGAAGGTTTTTTGACTGCTTAAGTGTCCCTTGCCGCCAAGATGCCATGATGACGTCCTGTGCTGCCGTGGATACTCCGGTGTTGTTTAACTGTTTCCGGATAAGTGGCACACTAGTAAGCGTAGTCGAGCATAGAGGGGATGCCGCAATCTGGGGTCTCTGGGAAGAGTCAGTAGGTCCTTTCGTGGCGTTAGCTCTATTGGTTTTTGGCGTAGCATGTTCATGGCCTTGGGGTACCATGATTGGGTTGGCCAGTTGGGCAGGACAAATATCCCCTCCCCATTGTCTGCTATTATTTTCTTGAGTACTGCTGGTATGATGCCAAAAGGTGGGAAGGCATAGAATCTTAAATTATGCCAGTTGATAGTGAATGCGTCAATTGCTTCTGCTGTGGGGTCACGCTTGAACGAGCAATAGCGCGGGAATTGGTGGTTGACCCTAGATGCAAACAGGTCAATTTCTGGGAGAAAATGTAAGTGCTCTAAGGCAGTTTGGAGGGATATGGGGTCTAGTTTCCACTCAGCGGGCCCCGCTGTTTTCCGAGATTCATAATCAGCGACAATGTTCTTTTTCCCTGGGATGTGTGCTGCACTGATCCAGATGCCCCGTGGTATGCACCATTCCCAAATTTCTTTTGTGAGTGTGTGACATAAGTCTGAGTGGCTAGTGCCCATGTGATTGATTGCAGAGACAGCTGTTGTGTTATTGACCATGAGCTGTACATGCTCCTCCTTAGAGTTTTTGGCAAATGTCTTTAGGGCAAAAACGGCGGCTAGTAGTTCTAAATAGTTTATATGGTTCTGCGTTTCCCTTGCCGACCAGGTGCCCCCTGTCGAAATATCGCTACAAACTATTCCCCAGCCGATGTGGGAAGCGTCACTGGTTATAATAAGGGTGGGCGGTGGGTGTGAGATTTGATTAAACGATGATAAGATGTTATTCACCCACCAGTTCAGCTCGTCCTTAGCATGCTGAGAAAGGGTCATAGATCTATCAAATCTCCCTTTATTTACACGTAGAGCGATCGTTTTATCTTTCTCTAAGGCCCTGTAGAACAGGGGCCCGTGCATTACCCCAGGGAATGTAGAAACAATTTTCCCAATCACCTGTGCCACCTCTCTGATACTGTATTTTTCCCTTTCTAACAGGGCTTGGCAGTCCTGTTGGACTGATGTGGCTTTTTCAACAGTCAAGCAAATGGTCATAGTGACTGTGTTGATAAAAAACCCGAAAACGATCAATACCTGAGAAGGGATAAACACTGACTTATCAGGATGAATAACAAACCCTAATGGGTCTAGTTGGGAGATGGTATCATTTACATTATGGACACAATTGGTGTAGGTTTTGCCTTGGAGGATAAGGTCATCAATATAATTAGGTGATATGTGACCCAATCTATGAAGAGCCGTCATAGGCGGTTTCATTATCTTTGTAAATTTTCTAGCACAACATGACAACCCATTTGGTAAGCAGGTGAATTGATAAAGGCGACCACGCCACAGGAATCTAAGGTATTTCCGATCATCTCGCGCGACAGGGACGGAGTAATAGGCGTCTTTTAAGTCCAGAGAGGCTAGGAAGCAATCTTTCTCAATGAGATTGAGGACAGTTTTAAGCGTATCCATTTTAAAATGCTGGTATGGAATACACTTGTTAAATTGTTTAAGATTTAGTATAATGCGATAACTGCCGTCTTTTTTTGGCCGAGTAAAGATACTGGATAAAATTTCACCAGTGCAGTAAGTCGCGGGTTCAAGTACCCCCTTTGAGAACATCTTACTTATCTCAGTGTCAATTGCAGCCATGTGTGGAATGTTGTTTTTGAGACCAGGCAAGTGTTGTTCAGGTGCATAAGCACAAGGTATGTGGACACCAGAGATGTCCCCTAAGATTTCCTTATCAGTAGTTAATTGCTTCCAAGCCTCAATGGAATTTCCTAATCCACCGGCTTGATAAACTTCACAGCGCCAGTGATAATATTCTCTTAAGCTCGGAACAAAATCTTCAAATTTGCTTACCGTTTGCTTAATTCGTGCGAGCTCTGCAAACACTTCTTGTTGCTGTCCTTCCAGGGCCAGTGTTGTTGTTTTTTCCGGTGGAATGGGCGTTGGCCCCTCCCTAAAAAAGGGCGGGAATTGTCTCTCATCTTGTGAGTTGAGTCGAGCTAATTAAAGTGGCCATAACGGCCCGCAGTTCTGGGCTGAGGTTTGGTGGTAGAGCTTAGCTTCCTCGCAAGTTTGCTTGCATCCTGAGCGTCACGGGCTCTGTTCTCTGCGCAATAAGGAGAGCTCATTGGCAGCATGACCAAGCAACCCTACGGCATCAATGTTATGTGTAACCAATGCTTTTTTGACAGAATCTGTTAGACCAGAGGTTGTTTTCAAAATTGAGTCACCCGATTGAAGGATGGCAATAGTCGCTCTTTGTAGTGATTGTTGTATGTTTGTTATGTGCAGGTCTGTGCTCCTTTTGTGGGCTTTCATTTGCACCCAGATTTCTGGGTTAACACGGGGAATTATCATTGCCGTGCAGTTTGCAGGAGTCAGGTGTTTCGAGATTAGCTCTTTGAGCTTATCTGGCGCCATCTTGCGGCCCCATCGCTTGTTTGCTATTCTTGGTTTTCACCCACGTGACCTCCGCCTTGACGATGGTTGCTATCCGCCATGTTGGTGCCCAAACAAACGCGCTCAATAGATACATCACAGTGAGAAAGAAAGCGTGGCAATGGTGCTTTGCATTGTTTTTGGTTGTGGAAGTCGAAGTGACCGAGATAAAGGGATTGGATATTATCGAATACCTTCAGTGGCAACCAACAAAGGAGAATTTGAAGAAGAACTGACTACAGAGCGGAGAGAAAAATGGATAAAAGCGATCAGTCGCGGAGACACGGCTTCGAAAAAGGTGCTCACAAGCGAACGGGTATGTGGCAAGCATTTTGTTTCTGGGAAGCCAGCTCTTTCCTGGGATAAGCACAACGTTGATTGGGTGCCCACATTGCAACTGGGCAAGAAAAATTATAGTCCTCAATTAGACCATGAAGCGAACGCAGAGAGAGCTGAAAGGGCAAAGAAACGACAGAAACTTGCGGTCGAACGACAAGAACGCGAAGTGGCAGAGAAACGTCGAAAGCTCCTAGAAAGCAGCCTTCCTTCTATTCCTGTTGCTCAGATCGACTTTAGTCAGCCAAGTACTTCGACAGAAGAAGAGGGAAATCGAAACGAAGGGAATGAGGAGGCTTTTTCTTCTGATCTGGCGGCCATAGCAATTAGCGAAGGTGAAGAAATCGAACCGGAAACTGTTAAAGTCGACGCCGAGTGCCAAACCACCGAGTTTGACTACATGTTTCAAACAACTAAATATCAAGCCCCAAATAAGGATTTCTTTGACACTGACAATAAAATTCGCTTTTACACTGGGTTACCGTCTATGGAAGTACTAATGGTTGTTTTCGAGCACGTCTCCCCACATGTTACACGACAAACACAGTCGCTCAGCAGATTTCAAGAGTTCATCATTGTACTTATGAAACTAAGATTAAATGTACCGTTGCAGGATCTTGCATACCGGTTTGTTGTGTCAGTGTCAACAATTTCCAGAATATTTTCCCACTGGATTCTTTTGATGGACACAAGGTTATTTCCCTTTGTGTACTGGCCAGACAGGGACCAACTGTGGAGAAGAATGCCACAGTGCTTCCAGTATGCATTCGGAAAGAAAACAACTGTTGTGATCGACTGCTTTGAAGTGTTTATTGAGAAACCTTCAAACTTGCTAGCCAGGGCACAGACATTTTCAAGTTACAAACATCATAACACAATCAAAATTCTTGTAGGCATAACACCACAAGGAACTATTTCATTTGTGTCTGAAGCCTGGGGAGGTCGTGTCTCAGACAAATTTTTAACTGAGAACTGTGGCTTCCTGGACAAACTGATTCCTGGAGACATGGTGATGGCGGATCGAGGATTCACCATCACTGAGAGTGTTGGACTGAGAAATGCTAAACTAGTTATACCAGCTTTCACAAAGGGCAAATCTCAGCTCAACCCAGTGGATGTGGAGCAGACAAGAGGCATTGCGAATGTGCGGATTCATGTTGAACGTGTTATTGGACTGCTTCGACGGAAGTTCACTATACTGGAAGGCACCTTGCCAACTGACTTTCTAATATGTAGTCATGAAAACTCTGACAGGCATACTGCATTGGTGGATCATATGATAAGAGTTTGTGCAGCTCTTGTTAATTTTTGTCCTCCAATTGTACCATTTGATTAGATCAACTTCACATTTATATACCTTAACCCTTTCACTCCCAAGAGTGCCAAATATCAAAATGCAAGAAAATTCCACATTCCATTTTGTACAATATTGGAAAACAAATGGTACCGTGCAAAAGTACCGCTGAAGAGGTTTCATTTGAATAGTCACACCGTAGGATTTCGTCCACAGACTAAAAAGTTAGAACTTTAAAATTACAGGTCTCCATAATTGACTCTGGGAGTGAAAGTGCTAAGTCTTGGGTGTTTAATTTATTTCAGGGGATAGATAATATAATTTTAAGTTAATTTGACAACCATGAAAGGGCAATTGCAATAGTTAACAGCTTAGGCCTCTAAGAAAACAGATCTGTAATGCAATGGCCTCTGTGTTTACATCAAAAGGTCAGTTCAACCTCGTGCATATGACATGTGGTGTCATTATAGGCTAATCACAATACAGCAAGCATGCATCGTCAATCAAGACGGTGGGCTTCATTCACATTCTCTGTGTACACTTCATAATTCTCTTAACCTTTCCAAAGATTGGTCCAAACATTGTCTTGTCTGCATATTTGCAACATAGTAATTTATTATAGTACAGAATACAGATTTTATTCAAAGTAATTAATCTACCTTGTGACTTTCTACATAGTGCCATCAATGTCACGAGAAATGATTATTACTTGTGCCATTATTTATTTTGGCCCACTTGTTATGTGATGTTAACCCTGGTAGAGGGTCTTTGTTCCCATTGAGACTTTGTTACAAATATTATAAAATTTGGGAGGGGATGAAGTGCTCCAGCTATCTTGATAGACTCAGACCCCAGGATAGCTCTGTTAATATGGTAACAATGAGTGTATAGTTGGTTGATGATCAGTCTTTTCGAGAGGATAAAGACCTCTCCGGGCCTGGGGATTTAGACCCCATGTGAGGCCAGGGCCTGGGAATTAGGACCCCACAGATGGGAATAAAGCCTCCCAGTGGCCTGGGGATGAGGACCCCATGTGAGGCTTAGCACTCTCGGTTCCAAGCCTGATGACCTGTATGATCCTTAAAGATGGATGTGTATCGAAAACTCGAGTACTTCATCCCCTACCCCTTTTCCCACATATTCGTTGTTATGTTGTTATTTCATGGGTTGGGAACATTAAAGAAAAATTATACGCAAATCTCAAAGTAGCGAAAATTTGTAAGAGATCTTTTTTGAAAGGGGAGGGATGGCTTAATAAATTTCTTTTTCTAAAGAGGGGTGGCTTAATTAGAGGATTGGTATGATTTGTAAAGGAAATATATAAGCTCATTTATATCATGCCTCCGGCTACTGGATATTCTAAGTTTACAACAGTGTTCACTTCCCATGTAAAAAAAATGTAATGACCTCTGCCCTTTTAAATGTCCATTCCCCTTTTACGTTTAGGTATAATATTTTCTTTGAATTCTGCTTTTGCAAACATTGTTACATCTGTAATGGTATGACTTTGTGTTCTTCGGCAAAGGAAATACAGGTGTCCCACACTTACTGACATGCAGTGCATGGGTGGTGGGAATGTGTGGTTCCAGAAAATATTCATTCCCACCCCATGGAAGGTCGTTGGAAATTCCAAGAGGAAGGGGGTCTCAACAACCAAAATTTATAAGGGAAAGTATGAACCTTAATTGGAAATTCCAAAGGGGGGGGGGGGGGAGGTCTCAAAAGAAAAGAATCTTCCATCGGGGAGGTGTGGATATTATCTGGAACCACACAATGGCTGCCTAATATTTTATGTGAAGGCTTTGTCTGAATTGCTTTAAATCAAAGCCACAGAATCAAAAATTGAAATGCCTGAAAATGATAAAATACAAAATTACAGTCTGACAATTTTCCATGTTCCATTTACTGTTGTAAAATAGTCATCTGTTTTTAAAATGAAGGAAACAAGCTGATTCTGCCATTTCTTAGACATGTTGCTAAATGAGGTCTCATACCTTGCACATCAAAGTTTATAAATGTGGGGTCTACTCCAAACACTAAACAGGTGGCAAATGCAACTGCAAAAACCCCACAGTCACTCCCATTGCTTTGTTGCTGCACTGGCTTTGGGTCAAGGGCAATCAAACGTCCCCCTATCAAATCATTTGTTTGTTCCTCAACTTCTTGAATTATGACTGAGTCATGATAGAGGCTATCAAAAAGGTTTACATATCCAGGCACACACCCAATTGAGCTCACACACACCCAATGATCATTCCCAGTGTGCAAAATTTGAACAAATTC
Source organism: Pavona decussata (assembly GCF_977016875.1). Lineage (NCBI taxonomy): Eukaryota > Metazoa > Cnidaria > Anthozoa > Scleractinia > Agariciidae > Pavona > Pavona decussata. Next base: position 1,180,351 of record NW_028145435.1, on the reverse strand, counting down.
ACCACTAACAACATCAAAATTTCTAACAGGGCCAAGCGTTGGTCGCTGAAAACCTGCGATTGCCGGATTCCCAGCCTGTAATAAAACATGAGCTCGTTGGATGATATCACAGTCTAGCCATCCAGTAGGGTTATTAATTAATTCAAAATGGTCGTCTGTTAGATTTGCCAATGCACTGGTCTTATCAGTTTCACCCTGGGTGACTTTTGTTATAACGACATCACTTTCATCCTCACTACTGGAGGAATCTGACAAAGAAGAACAAGTGGTAGAGGTGGTTGTAGCTTGGGCAGGGGCAACCTTTTTGCAGGCAGGGCATTTCCAGGTAGTTCTGTGATTGTTTGGCATTCGCTTCAAATCAAGACAAGCAAGGTGGAAGTACTTTCCATTTTTGCAGCTTTCTCCATGGCACTCAACTAACTTGTCGGTGGGGGTAGGCTTTGCCTTGCAAATACAAATACTATCACATTTCATTGCTGCATGATCTGACACAACAGTAGGTCGTGAGGATTTTCTGGTATTCCTTTTCCTCTTGAACTGAGGAAGTCTGGAACAGTGAGGGCAGTACCAGGTCTTTGGCATTCCGATGGAAGTGAGAGACAGACAAGACGGATGAAACCTTTGATAAGGGCAGTCCTTGTTACAACATAAAATGCTGTCCTCGTCTCTTTCTACGCGACAAAAACAAATAGCATCCTTGCTTGGTAGTGTAGGTGGTACTGTGCACCTTCGGGTATACCACCGTCCCAAAATCTCTGGGAGAATGCATATTCTCCAGAATAATTCTAGTTTAGGCAAAACAAAGTTCCAGTGCTGCACATCTGGATATATACGCTGCACAAATAAATGAATGTTTTTTGCCTTATCAATGGCACACACAACAAAGTCAACATATTGCAGATTTGGGACTGAGAAAAGCTGCTGCTGTACTTGATAGTAGTACCTGTCACTTTTTTTCAGCTGTAAATTCCCATCAACTTTTTCCAGGCAGGAATTTTTATGTTTAGCATAGTCCTCAAAGTTGCCATCAACAATGACTATTGGACATTTAACTTCTCCACCTCCACTTCCACAGCAGTCACAGGACACAAGAATATCAGGGGTGGCATGAAGAAATGAATTCTCTTTGTTGATGAATGAACCACACTTCTTGACCTCTAAATTCACATGACGTGTTCTCATGGATGCTTCATATGCCTTTATGGCATCACTTTCGTGCTTTTGGCCATACCTTGTAGCTTTGGTGTTGACTTTATAGAGGCCTGGGTAACAAATTGTCTTAATCAAAGACTGGGAGGGCTGGGCAAGGTTTGTGTGAAAGGCTGAAAAGCACTGAGATGCACCAATTCTGCCTGCACGATGTCTATAAAAACCAGAACCACTTGCTTGAGCACGTGTGCTGATTTCTACCTTGCTAATGTGTTCTTCAGGAACACCCAGTGATACTCCAACACACATTTTGATTAATTCCGGGTAGTCCAGCTTGAGATTTTCCGTTCCAAACAAGTCAGGAATAATTGGCAGTGTGCGGCTATCATCAATAAATTGGTCGGCATGGGGATCGATTAGGCTAAGTGCTACAGCTTTGATTTTGCAAGCGTTAAGTTTGGCATAGACTTCCTGCATTTCTCCATATGATGGAATGGCGTTGGACGCAAACTGGGTTTGATCGCACCGTTCTTCTGTTTTGCTTCCTTCCCCAGTATTTTGATGTAATGTCTCGATTTTCTGTTCCAGCGCGCTTTTGAGTTTTTTAGCTGATGAAAAGTTTATGTCCCTAACCTTTGCATACGGTACTTCGTTGACATATGTTGGTAAAATCCACGTGCATTTCGTTTGTGTACAGGCGAGCTTTCCATGAATCTGTGTCACAGCTTCGATGTAAAACATCACGCTCGCTACATGAGAACAGGATTCAGCCAGTCCTGCCTTGCAGCCTAAGCAATGCGCGGAGATAATGGTGCCGTCCTTTTCTACAATCATCCAAATGTTCACAAGGGGATCGTTCATTCGCTGTGAATGTCTCACCTTGGCCACAACAACAATCTTGCCCGCGATTTCTTTCCCTTGAACTGACGCAACAAAACCAGAAACCATTTGGTTGTACGCCTCCAAACTTTTGAAGGGCTTAAATTGCTTATTTGTGTAGTAACTCGTCTCCAAAACTAGATAGGATAGCAAGTCCGAGACCTCTATAGGAGGCAAACATTCTGAGCTGAACTGCTCGCTCGGTATGGCCGCTGGATCTACGCCAACCACAGAAATTTTCTTTAAATAGCGTACTCGGACGTCGCTTTCGAGATTTTTTGCATAGGATGAAAGCACTGGTATCTCATCTTGTGGTTTTGGGTCGCTTTCTTGGGAAATATCCATTAGAAAGATGAATTACTCGAAGACTTTGAACGTGAGCGCTTAGAAATGGCATAGATTTGCATACAATTTCACACCGCACATGGGCACCAACATGGCGGAAACCTAATTTGCATAATCTAATGACGTCAGCTGAAAACCGAGAATATCAGCCAGTTTAGGCTGTAGGTTTTCACCGGTGGCTTCACTCGAATCGAGGATACTCTCAATATCTGCGAGAAATTTATCAGTGGCTGAGGCCTCCGCAGAATTAGGAGGAGTGGGTGTTGGGTCAACTAACTCCTCAATATCGTCTTCTAAGTTGTCGCTAGCTGTGAGGCTTACTGAGTCATCCTCATCTGTCGACTCCGTTCTGGCCCTTTTACGTGGTCTTTCGTCTGTAGCCGAGATAGAGCCCGAGTCCCCTATTGGGGCTGTTCTTTTCGTATTTTCACTGCCCGGTGGGCATCTTTCTTGATAAAGTAGCTCCAAAAGGTGAGCCATACTGGTCATGTTGTTATTGAGGCTAGTGAGCGTGGTTTGAAGCTCATTATTTGTCGCGACTGTGGTCGTGCCTGAGGTGCCCGGTGGGCTATTGATACTTGTAGTTGCGTTGTCCGGTGGACCGTCGCTATTGGCGTTTGTTGCGTTTGCCGCCATTAGTTTTGGCGGGAACCTCAGTGAATGCTGAAAGAAAACAGGGAAACACAAAGGGAAATCTTACCACAGAAGGATAGTCCGGTTCCGTTTACTCGCTTCCCTGTCGGCAGCCTACCGCTGATGTCGTTCTTTGGATAGATGTGTATTTTATTCGTGGAGTGAAGAATTGTACGTCCGATCGACTGAAAGATACGTTTGCAACTGACTGACTGATCGCATGCGCATGCTCTCTCATGTGACTACGGAGTGACTAGGACTGGGGACGAGATAGAATTAAAAAGTTCAGCCTCCTTTTTCAGATTGTTCCAGTGAAATAATTTATTCAAAATGGCGACTAAAATGGGAAAAAATGGATCTTTTACATACATTCTTGTTCAAATTTTCACATTTGTATATTGGAAAAGTAAATGGAAATTCTGCGAAGTATTTAGACTGTCAAGTACAAAAACCTAAAAAAACTTTCTCTGGTCTGGTTATATTTGACAAATAGGGAACATAATCAAACAATAAATATGGTGTACAAATTCTCAAGTTTTAACTCTGTCTTCATTCAATTCCTCTGAGTCATTGCACATGTTCTATGTAAAGTGTAAAGTTCTGACAAAGAAAATAGTTCTGTTTGAGAGAAAGAACTCATTTGGGGCTATTCAGTGCCAAACTAGCATGATAAAGATCATGGCACTTGTCACGACACAGCTGCACCCTGCACCTAAGGCATCCAAATACAGTCTCTGTTCTAACTTTTTTGCTTGGACCCATGCACATTGATGGCATCTTCCTCTCTTTAGTGACACATTGACTGATATCATGGCCAGGTGAACGAACAAGAGGCAAAGGGACAGCAAATGGTGGCCCTGTGGGTATTCTGTTTTTGAAGGTGCCACAAAGGGATTTCACCAGACGTGATGAAAACTCCTTTTGATGCAAACGACGAGAAGGATCTTCCTCCATAGGTCCACTGTTCTATTTCTGATAACATTGTTGATACATTATAAAAGAATGACCCTGTAAATGTCCAACAAATGTAAAAAAATGTGCACCCACCATCGCCTAGACTTGCGATCAATGGCATCTTACTTTTTTAATTGGTCATCTTTTTCAATGGCTCCCATATTGTTGTTGTAGTCTTTGATTACTGGTGGTGCAGTTATGGCATGAACGGAGCCATCCTTTTGTCTCCTTCCTACGGTATCCTACGCTCTGGATGAATGAACATCAGAAATAAAGGATACATCTTCTGTATCCTTCTGGATAGTGACAGTAATGCCATCACTGCTTGCTGAATGGTAATCACCTCTCTTAAGATTCTTTAGGAGGGCCTTGGCTTTTAGGGCTGGGGGTATCCTTTCTGTTTGGCCTAAGAGTTCCCACAGAGTAGGTGCCAAAGCCATGAAGCTTCTTGCATAATGCAACACTGCTGAAGAAGTTGTTCATCTAAATGACATGGTTTCAGTTGTCAAGAAGGGGGTGGCACAGATCAAGAACGACTCTGGAACTCAATCCGTCTTAAGTTGCTCCTGCTTTTTTGCCTGCATAAATCTGGAAGGCCCACAAGTATGCATAGTAAGAACAGCCAAGGCACTGGAGTTTAGATTCTCTTTTGATTGGCTTTGCTGGCATATACTGCTTTATGGGGTTGCGTCCTTTCCCCTTTACCATAGCTTCATCCACACTGACATTGTGACTTAAACTGAAATTGTCCTTGAAGGATATTGTGAGAATATCCATAATGGGTCTGACTTTGTACAGTTTATCAACATCTCAGGCACTTCTTTGAGGAGCTCTTTCATTATCTGCTAGGTGTAAATAAGACCACAAGGCCCAGAACCTGTCTTTGGTAAAAAAAAATTAGCAAAGGCTGGGCAAGCAACCACCCAGTCTGAGCTCCAGATGTCATTGATTTCACCAACCTTGTTGATTGAGCTTCCAAAGAGAAAGCCAATGAAACAACGCATTCCTTCCCTAGTAGTATCATTCCAGTTATTTACATTCTTCTGGCTCACGTATCTATTTGTCTCTGTCATCAACAAATCCCACAGCTCATTGGTAAACTATGCATCAAAGAAAGCAACAGGTAAGAAATCCACCTCAAAGTCAAATGTTGGACCATGTTCAGGGCTTCTAAATTCAGGGTACTGAACCACAAACCTTTTGTTAGTTGCACTACACTTGATAGGTGGGTTTTGCTAAGCAGCTCTTTGTTGTTGGTGGCATCTTCCACCCAATACTTGATGTGCTGGAGCTTTCGAGGTGCTTGCTTGTTCATGTTGTTCATAACCATGTGGTGCTGCAGTACTTTCTGACTCTGAATCGCTGCCTGAATCTTCACCCAAATAATCAGACCAACTTGACAAGAAATTGACGCGTTATCCGGTGTTTCAAAGATTATTTGATGTATTTCGGCCTTGTCATCAATACAATCCGCCATTTTTAAAGCTCTTGCGAACAACAACAAAAAAAAACTCAGGAAATTTGGTCTAATATGCCAGATACTCAGTGAAAGTGAAGTGAGTGCGTAAACATCTTAAGTAAAGTAAAGTAAAACCTTTATTAAAGTGTCGATGTATTTAGCCTAGGTAGACTAATTGAGGACACTAATAAAATACTAGTAAAAGTTAGATATTTAGAATGAAGTGATTAAAATTAACGAATATGGGAGATCCTGTATAACTTACGTACATGATAAAATTAAAATTTAAAAAGTAAAATGATTCTATTGACTACAAAGATTACAGCAATTGCTGTTATTAATTAAAATGTCAGCAAGGTTCAGTTTTCTTATTTTGTTTATAAAAACAGGTAAACTGGGAGAATCTCTTTGATTGTCGGTAAGGTTTGACCATAAGAATGGCCCGAGATATCTAACAGAGTGCTTGCCATAATGTGTAGTTTCAAAATGCGGTAATACAAAGTCACTATTCCTTAGTGAGTGTGTAGAGTGGACAAATAGTTGAGAAACACAGTCAGGTACAAGACCATGTTTGACTTTGACTTTGACAAATTAAGTGTCTTTTGACAAAGTATGGGGCCTACATGAGCCTTTATTTACAGGAAAGTGAAGAATATGAACACAGAAACGAGCCAATAAGAGAAAGGCAATTGGGATTCAAAGCAGAAGTCATATCACTCTTATGGTCAATGATCTTTTGAAATACTTAATTCAGGAAATAAGCACTTATCTTTAGGAACTATTTTGTATGCCCCATTCGACATGCCAACATAAATTTTATGCAACATTATTTCTTGAATTGCGGAAATCCTGTGAAGCCACACTCTAGAATAAACCCTGGTTTCTGACACAACAAATTAAATGTAGGCATTCATATCTCATGATCCTAGAACTCAACTCATTTATTGGTATGGCAGTGACATCTCACGATTTACTTGGATATTCTGTTGTTTGCTCACGTTGCAAATTATATAACTAGTATATTATTACAATTATAGTTTAAGTATTATAGGTATTGTAAATATGGTAAGTCCTGTTGCTGTTTATTGTGCCTTATGTGTGTGACGTGGATCTCTCCCTTGTGAGGCACGATTTAAAAGGGGACTGTACAAAACCCTTCCCGCAAACCCACTAAGTAATACAAGACTAAGTAATACAACAAATTTAATTAATTTAGTATACATAAACGCTTAGTAAACACAATAAACGGTAACGTAAAAAAAAAACTTTCTTAACCTAATTAATTATCTTAAACTAAATTACTTATTTCAGTTCAGTTCAGTTCAGTCCTTCCTTGTTCTTGAAGTCGTCTCCAGGCACAAACAAATTGCTACTTCAACCACTCGCATAAACAAACCGCACCAACAACCGTTCACACAAACCTCTGCTTCTTCTCTTCTGGCGCCTTTTCTCTTCTTTGTTCCCGTCTTGTTTGACTCCGCCGCACTCAGTTTTAATTTCTATGCACACGCCTTGAAATCTTGTTCACTCGCCGCCGCTGACAAAAGGGTTTATGTCAAGGAAAACACGGCCGGCTCCTGCCAATGGCTCTTGACAGTGACTTGAAGAATTTTGCCTTCGACCTTGCAATACAAACTTTTTTGCTTCTCCTTACTTCTTCTTACTTCTCTGTCCTTTTTCTCCTTCCAAGATTAACAACCAACTACACAACAACAACCTTGACCTCTATTTAAATACTGTACACAATTACGACATTACAAAGAAGATTCCAGAAAACGCTAACTACAAGGTATACAATAAATGCTGATTACACAATAAGATACAAAATATACGGTAACGGGAATAATAATAGTTAGTTAGATTACATTGAAATTTACAATACTACACACCATTTTCTAAAACAATAACTACTAATATACTAGTGACATTTTTTGACTGATAAAAATACGACGAATTAAGACTACAAATAATTAACAATAAACCTAACGAATTTAGATAATGAAAAAGAAACGACTAAATTTCTACATGCAAACACGAAACATGAAAATGCAAACATGAAATGAAAACAACAAAAACATGAATAATATGAATTTTGGGACAATGTGTGTGTTCAGTCTCTGAATCCAGCGTTTCCTGTCTTTGCCTTTTCTAACGTCTCAGATGTGTTAACGTCATCATCACTTTTCCTATCAGATGAGATATTTTCTGCTGTTTCCTTCAGACTTTGGATATGTTACTCGGTCCTCTTTGTGCACTACGTTGCCTTTCCAAAATTTTCTTCACCAAAACCTGAAACAGTTCCTTTGGCCCTATGCGCATCTTCAATAGGGTGATTTTCTTCATCTCTTTCCCATCTGCAGTCAGTTTGCCAGTTGGCACATAGTCATACCTCTTCCATTTGACTTCATGATTGCCAACACCTTCTTTTTCCCCCGCAGCAAAACCAATTTGTGGACTCCATTGTCCTTACACTCCCTTTTCAGACATCTTAATTTGTGGTACTTTTCGTCTCCAGGTGTCAGGCAAAGAGTTTGTTCAATGGCACTTCCAACAGAGGTATATACTTCCAATTCATCTGTTTTCTCTGAACTCGCATCAGTGACTTTTTTCCTGAACTTCATGCAATCTTTGAAGACTATTTGTAGCTCAACATGCAGGCGACACATGCGAATCTGTCTATCCTGTTCTCTTGCACCCTTAACAGAAAAGGGCTTCAGGTTTTCAAATTTTTGCCGAGATATCTTTATTTCTGGATGTATGGATGTGAACTCTACGCAGGCTTCCGTTTGGTTTTTTTCACGCATGTTTCGGAGGTTCAACCCACGTTTTCACTCCAACGCATTTTCTGACCAAGTCTTTCTTGTTTTCTATCGGTCTACTTGCCTCTAATTTCCAATAATCATAAACAACTTCTTTGGTTTCTTCTGTGACTGCATCTCGCCTGGTTTTTCTTTGGTTGCAAGCTATCTTGGTTCTTCACCTTGCAAGATTCTTTTGCGTTTCTCAATTCCTGAGTTGATGCTTCTTCTATCTAAGGCTTTCAGCTTTGAAAGAGTCTTGGCTTGTACATTTTTAACATTGTGTCAAAAAGAAAGCGATTTTGCTACCTCAAGTGCAGCCCTTCCTTTGTTTGACTTGTCTTTTTTGATGGCTGTAAGGCCCTCAGAGAGATCATTAGCAAGCGCTTTTAGCGCAACAACTTCTTTTTCCTCTTCTGGCATTTTGATGTCTGCATTTTTCGAAAACTTTCCTTGTCCATAGATTTTCTGTTGTAACTTGGATTGCAATGGCGTTACGTTGTGATTTATACTGATAGGAGAATTAGCTTATATAGTAGTAGTAGTAAAATCGTTTATTGAAAAAAAAAACACCTCACAGTCTTAAGACTGAATTACGTGTATAATTAACAAAACAAAATCTATAATTAAATTAATTACAAAGGTCTATGATAATAAAAATCTAATGGAATCACAAATCACTCAGAATGACCTTATGGTAAGAAAATATACATACATATAAGAGTGTCTTCACTCTGAATGCATAATAAGCATTTGTTGAAGGCCAGAACTATTACGCCACCTTTACAGCTCACCTTTGCTCTTCAGAGGTAATTCTTTTTTGAATTCTGCATATTTTGTGCTGAGAATCTCCATAATTTTTATAACAAAGGACTTTTTATGGTCCAAAACACTTTGACGTCACAATGAAATATCCATTTTTTTCGACTTCTTCGACATCCTTTCTGTACTGGAACTTGTCATTGGGACGCAGGTCAAGAAATCTTACAACTAAATTTCCATCATGGGTGAACTTTGTTATTCTTCCAATGTAGAATTTGTTGGAGAAATGTACCCGCAACCCACTGCTCCAGTTCCATTTCACAGTCAGTCCGAGGAAATCCATTGTGTCAATGATATGGACAACAAATGCAAGGAACGTTGGTGTACTCAATTGTTATCTTTCAATAATAATAATAATAATAAAAATAATAATAATAATAATAATAATAATAATAATAATAATAATAATAATAGTTTATTGGAATCCCTCTCGCAGCCTAAAAGGCTGAATTACAAGGATGGTCAGTTACAATAGTACAAGACACTACGGTGTGAAGACATTCAGATAAATAGTTATATAAGTATGATTAAAGCACAAATAACAGAGAAAACATAACAGAGAAAAGGATTACAACTGGTCTTGATACTTAATGGTGCAGAAATCTGCGAACCGCTTTGTCTTGGGGACAAAGCGCACCGGAACACGTTCGCCTGATCGGAGGCAGTACGGCCTGTCAATTGACACGCGAGGAATTAATGGCTTAAGGACAGGAGATGACAGGAAATCACGCTTGATAAAATTTATGCAAGCTTCTTCCCTTCTCTGGAAAAGGGCAGTGATGTCAGATTGAATTAGGGCTTCGTCATAGTGACAATTCGGTAGAATGATGCGTAGGGCCCTTTTTTGTACAGATTCTATAGCGTCATCTAAGTATTTTGGCAGAGCTGCCCACACAGTGCAGGCATATTCTAGTACAGATCGTACAATGCTACAGTACACTTGCACTAGCTGCTTGATAGTGAGGCCACTCTTCTTAACCGCGCGCAGTGTGTACAAACGCTTGTTGTCCTTTTTGACTATATGCTCTATGTGTACGTTCCATGAAAGATCTTCAGAGATATAGACAGCTAAGAGCTTATAGGTCACAACCCTTTCAATGACAGAACCCCCAACGGTAAGGGGGCCAGGGGGGAATGGGCTATACTGCATAAAGTTAATGATCATTTCTTTGCATTTCTTAGAATTAAGTATCATGCCTCTTAAGGAAGCATATGTATAGATATCGGATACTGTAAATGGTAGGTAAGATGGCGAGCACCTAGGGATGATTTCCATGGCAGTAGCATCGTCTACATACTTGACTCTGCTCTTACACTTAGCTGCCATTCCATTTACGAGGATGCAGAAGAGCAGGGGGGCGAGTTTGGTACCCTGAGGTGTCCCACCATTGAGCCCAACAGGGGGAGATAAGGAATTCCCAATCCTAACCCGCTGACTCCTATTTGTTAAGAAAGAAGCAATCCACCTGACAAGATGGGGGTCAACATCTAAGTTATTTAGTTCACTTAACATGATACTATATCATCTTCAGACTAAGGTGACAACAAGTAGCTATGATTTAAATACTGAAAGATGGTAAATTAGCAATTTAAAACATGCACATGAGAGATGGTAAATTTTCTCTTAAAATTATCAGCGGGTAATGGTTTTTTACAAAATTGTATGAGGAAAATAAATTTTGCACTTAATCAAAAATAGCATCTACATGTAATACCACAAAACCTAAGGAAGAAGCTTTTACAACTAGTGCGAGGAAAACAAAGACCATTGGAGCTGAACTACATCTTATGCCACCAACAACGCAACTGAAAAACCGGCACAACTGAATTTGCATGAGGAAAAACAGATAAATAACATTCTATGCAATAACAAAATATAACACTGATACCATGAAAAAAAGCAAGGAAGAGCAAATGATTATAAACAACATCCCATGTAACATGGGAAAAATATTCATGGGGAAAACAAACTAAAAATGAAATTTACATCCCATGGCACTAAAGAACAGACTACAAAAAACCTTTTGCCTTTCGAAGAACAAAAACCTGCATAAATCTGCAAAAACGTATTGCGCAAAGCACAACGCCTGAATAAAGAAAATAAGAACAGAACATAACTTGGAGTAAGACAATAAACAATGGAAAGTGCCAATAGTATGACAAGAGAACCTTGCAAATGGGAAGACAAAGCGAAAAGCTGAACACGTGCATGAACCAAGAAAGGTATGAAGAAATGAAAGAAAGTGTACCTCTTGGACTTGGGAAGGATGTTGGCGAATTTCTTAAACTGGGTCTGGAGGTTCAACAACAGCAGCTAAAGCAGCAGGATCCTGTGGGCGATGTGAAAAAAAAAATGATGAGAAAAACTTTGGACAATCTCGATCAATTCTTCCATTCTATGTACTATTTTGCAAGTTTCATTTGACCACACAGCAATAGACCCTAACAATGGTTCTATTTCTAGGGGAAGTTCAAACTACAGAGGGTGGTTGGACCGCCCAACTTGGGATTAATGGCCGAAATACTCTCTTTAAGCTGGATACTGGTTCTGCAGTCATAGCCATTGGTGCACATACCTCGTGGCTAAAAGATCAGAAGTTAGTCAAACCAAAACAAACCTTGTGAGGCCCTGGAAATATTCAAATCCCAGTCATTGGCATGTTTCAAGCCAACTTCTCTTACCGCCAGAGAAAGGTCACTGAACCGGTGTATGTCATACCAGACCAGTCTTGTCCACTACTAGCCAGAAAAGCCTGTGTTGCACTGGGGCTAATCAACCGTACTGATGAAGAAATTGCTGATACACAGCATGCTGATTTCAAAACCGAATTCTCCTCACTATTCAGTGCCCTGGGAAAGGTGAAGACTGAAGTTCACATATCGCTGCAACCTGAAACAAAGTCCTATTATGTTTACACACCAAGAAAAATCCCTTGTCCGCTATTGCCAAAGGTTAAACAAGAATTGGGCTTCATTCTTCAACAGGGAGTCATCTCACCAGTAACTGTACCAACTGCCTGGTGCTCTGCTCTCGTCCCAGTCCCCAAACCAAATGGCAATGTTAGACTCTGTGTTGATATAATTCAGTTAAACAAGGCAGTCCAGCGATAAATCCATCCGATGCCGTCAGTCGAGGAAAGTTTGCCAAGCTGGGAAAAAGTCGCTTCACCAAACTTGATGCTAAAGGTGGATTTTGGCAGCTCCCCCTTGATGAAGAGTCAAAACTGCTGAGTTCATTTGTAACACCCTTCGGTTGATACTGTTTTAACTGCCTTCCATTTGGCATAAGCTCTGCCTCAGAGATTTTCCAACATACAATGGTCTGAAATCGTTGAAGATGTTGATGGTGTAATATGCCAAATGGATAACATTCTCGTTCATGGAGCTGACCAAGAAGAACACGACAGACATGTTAGAGCTACACTGCATTGTCTGCAAGAGGCTGGTATAACCCTCAACATTGAGAAATGCCAGTTTTTCTAGACCTCTGTGAAATTCCTAGGCTCCATCATTGACAATCAGCTTCAGAAATTGAATCTTGCAAAAGAATGTAAATAGCTTGGACAAATAACGTGTAATGTGTAAAGTAATTATCTGGTAAAAGGCCACAAAGGGTTGGTAGGCTGTAATAAAGCAGAAATGAGCGTAGTTCACTTGCTTTCCAGTACTTCAAATAGTAGGCAATGGAAAGGGGAAGACGCTTATTTTCAGAAGGTGGCAAAATCTGGCTCAGCCTAAAATCAATGGTGTCTACTTAAGAGGATATGCTTAAGTTTTGCTTTGAGAAGTTTGAGCAAAACCACAAGGTTAAAAGTAGTTTCTGTACACCGAGAATGACTCTGTGCATGTAGTCAATTGCCATACACCTAATTAAGTCAAAATGCTGTAGCGAAGAAAGCCTTGATGGTCCTTCATCTCCATTGACAATATAGCATGTAACATTCAAAAATTCTTCGAGCACGGCCGATGAGTGCTTCGTTTTCGCATTGCAGATTACTGTTCAAATGGCACAACATTCAGATGTAAATCTTTAGCCGACAACGAAAATGATACAAAGCATAGAACATACCTTAATCACGTTCAAATAAACGTTAGATAAAGGTATTTGAAGATGGCGGCCATAACAGAAGTGCGTGAAGGAGCTAAGGGAAAAAGAAGCTTTGTTCGTGCCCCACCAACACCGGGGCGCACAAATACAAGCCTGAGCAAGAAACAGGCGAAAACGACAAGGGATAGGATGCAAAATCTCCAACCCGAGATTCTTGAAGCTCTTAGAAGTGTCTTGGATGAGAAGCTTGACAAATTTACCACTAGACTAAGCGCCATGATGGACGAGAAAATAGCGGACCTACAGGAGAAATTTGAGGGTGTACAGGAACAGCTGTTGCAGATGAAAGAAGACTTCAATGAGACCGTGAACGATGTTGAACATGATCTACGAAAAGACATTGATTCAACATGTGAGTATGCTGTCCGCAATGAACAGTATTCTCGTAAGGATAACATCAGACTGCTTGGCCTTGAAGAAGAACCAGACAAAAACCTAAAAGCTAAATTCATTACGTGTATGCAGGACAACCTTGGAGAGGAGGTTAAGCCAGAGGAAGTTAAAATCATACATAGAGTTGGTGTAAGAAGAGTAACTGATTGCAACGACCAAAGGTCAACTCAAACCCCAAAACCTCGAGTTGTCATCGCCAAACTAGTATCAAATAAAACAAAGATGTGTCTTCTTGTGAGGCGACGGCAGCTCAAGGGGAAAAAGCTGGTGTTACTGCAAGATATGGCCCATGACCTTGCTCAACGTTTGAAGAGGCTAAAGGAGAAGCGTTCAGTTGAAACTGCATGGTTTACAAATGGAAAAATTAAATATAAATTGAAGGATGATGCACGAGTGATGGAACTGAAAGGTTGGATTGAATTACATAACATTGAATAAAGAGTGTAAAGTAGATCAGATTTTATTGTAAATTATGAACTATAATACAATTCATTTGTTTTCATTGTAATAGACAAATAAGTGGAGAACAAAATTCTTGTGAAAAATGTGGTATAAACCTCCACGTTAATTGTTCGAATGTCTTAATTGATCAAGATGTAACCCGTGCTGGTTCACAACAATCAATACGGTTTACACAAATAGAAGATATTGAGTTCACTGATCTATTTACACTCGATACTAGACAACAAATATTTCAGAAAGATAATGATAGTTTAAAGAATTTAGTGTTCGATCCTTTTAATCAAAACTCAGGTATGTCAGACTTGAAAATATCATCAGTATCAAGGTATGATTGACAATATTGCGAAATGCGACTATTATCTTGAGGATAAGTTTAAAAGCGAAATTTCGGATAGTCTATCGGATAATTCCTACTTTTCTTTATATCATCAAAATGTACGAAGTTTGATGGGCAAAGTAGATGACTTGCAACAGTACCTCAAGGAATTAGCACATAAATTTTCAGTGATTGGTATTAGTGAAGCGTGGCTTAATAATGACAACGAATCACTTATCCATTTACCAGGTTACTCATTTGTTAATATTAACAGGAAAACAAAGTCTGGTGGAGGAGTAGGGATGTTTATATCTTCAGCTTTGACTTACCGTGTTCGAAATGACTTGAACTTACAAAAAGATGATGTCATAGAGAGTATTTTTATAGAGACATTCCTTAAGGAAAATGATAAAATTATAATAGGAATGATTTATAGACCACCCACCAATAATTTTAATGACTTTGAAACAGAATTGAAAACAATCCTTCACACAATGGATAAAGAAAACAAGACCTGTATATTAATGGGTGATTTTAATATTGATCTCTTAAAATATGGGAGCAATGAACATGCAAACAGATTTCTTAATCAAATGTATAGCTCGCAGTTTTATCCTGTCATTATCAGACCAACAAGAATAACAACTAACTCAGCAACAATAATTGATAACATATTTATTAATAACAGTTACTTAGACTGCTCAAGTGGTATTTTGATTAATGACCTCTCAGATCACTTACCTGTTTTTCAAATATTACCGAATTTAAATATACAAAAACCGAAAAAGAATTCTTTCAAGAGGAGAGAATTAACCAAGGCAAACATAGATAAGTTGCGTAACGAAATACATAATATAAGCTGGGAATATCTTAAGACAATCAATGATGTTGACGATGCTTATTCATATTTTCAGCAAACATTTCTATGCTTGTATAATACATGTATTCCTGAAAAGAATTATTCTAATAAAGAGTCTAAAACCAGCAGCAAACCTTGGATCACAAAAGGATTCATTAAATCTTTTAGAATTAAACACATGCTATACCAAAAACGTTTAAGCAACGTAAGTGAAGAAATGAAGGCAAAGTACAAATATTATTATAACAGGTTGAATAAGCTAAAAATTATTCTGAAAAAGAAATATTTTGAACGACAATTTGATACTACTAAAGGCAACATAAAACAGACGTGGAAACTAGTAAATGATGTACTCAACAGAAAGAAGAAAGAGACAGTTCATGTTACAGAATTTAAGAAAGATAATGAACTAGTTACTAAATAAATAAATAAATAACTTTAATAGTAACATCCTCGTGAGGTTTTTCAGGAACTATTTACAAACTATTTCCAATTTATAAAAGCAAAAATGACAATAAAAACTCGAGATCACAATTTATGCTGGTATTTTACTAAAATTTAAAGCTTATGAAGGAAATGTCTGCCTCAATAGTGTGTCTTTCAGGGTGCGTTTGAAAGATGCCAATGAGGCACTTTGCCTAAGTTCATTATGCAAGTTATTCCATATGTAGGCCCCTCTATAGGAAAATGTGCGCTGGCCTATAGCCGTTCTGTATAGCGGAATCTGCAAAGAGTTCCGTGTACGTGTGTTACGAGTATGTATATTTGAGCGCTTGGTAAACTTGCTCGTTAAGTATTGAGGCACAAGATCGTTCTGACATTTAAAGGTCAAAACGGAGTCTCTATAGAATAATTGTTCTTTAACAGGAAGCCAGTTTAGCTCTCGAAGCAAAGGTGTTACGTCGTCAAACTTCCTAGAGTTTGTTACGATCTTGCTGGCAAAATTCTGAATAGATTGTAATCTGTTTATATTCTGGAGTGTAGTATTAGACCATACAGATGAGCAGTAAAGCATCTTGCTAAAAACTAATGATGTTATTAACAACTCTAGTGTTTCCTTGTCGAAGCTCCTTTTGACTCTATTTATTTGGCAGAGCTTTGCGAAACAAGATGACACTACACATGAAATATGGTGATCGTAGGTCAGATGGGGGTCAAGAAAGACTCCCAAGTCCTTGGCAGAGTCTGTTGGCTTCAGTGTTTTACCTAAGAATACCACTCTAGGGTCTTCTGGTAACCTGCTTAACATCTGTCTGGTACCGAGGAAAAGGAGTTTAGTTTTATCGGGATTGATAAGTAGATGGTTCTCACAGCACCATTGAGCTACACTGTGAAGGTCTTGTTCGAGCTTTTCAATGGCAGCATCAACCTCAACGAGAGGAAATGACATGAATAGCTTTGAGTCATCCACATACGATTCTAGGTTGCAAAACGTCGGTGACGTGGGTAAATCGTTGAGATAAATGCAGAACAACAATGGTGATAGAATTGCGCCTTGAGGAACTCCGTGAGTTATAGGTAGAGTGTCAGAGTAGATGGAGCCAATTCTCACGTATTGCCTGTGACCAGTTAAATAGCTCTTGAACCATTTGACAGTAGAGGGTGAGGCTCCTAACATGGAGAGTTTGTGGAGCAACCTTGCATGGTCTATACTGTCGAAGGCTTTGGATAGATCTAATAGTACTAGTGCTGTTATCTGCTTTTTATCCATTGCTTCGAGTATCTTATCCGTGAGCAGGATGTTTAAGGTCTCTGTAGAATGAGCTTTTTTATTGCCGCTTTGGTGTGAGGTAAGGCGATTGTTTTTCGTGAGGTAGGCGCTAAACTGATTCAAAACAATCCTTTCGAGGACCTTTGAAGCTACGGCTAGCAGAGATAACGGCCTGTTGTTGGCAGCTTTTTCATGGTCACCGTCTTTAAGAATCGGAATCACCTCAGCCTCTTTCCAGTTGTCAGGAAATGAGCTAGTATGGATAGAACAATTGATGATGTCAGTAAGAGGGCCCAGTATGACAGGGAGACAGTCTTTTAGTACACGAGCGCTGATCTTATCCGGTCCCGGAGATTTATTCATTGGGAGAGATGTTACAATTCGGCGAACCTCTTCGAGTGACACTGTCCTTAAATTGAATAATTCCATAGAGGTAGTATCTATGCCAGTTTCGGTTGAAAAATCTCGGACTATGATGTTATGTTCTTCCCTCAGGCGCTGTACTGCGTCAGCGGCATTTAAGCCGAGTTTAGCAAAAACTGATTGAATTCCTAGGTTAAGACTGTCACATCCTTTGTAAAGGCTAGTCTCTGCTTATCTTTGGAGGGGATGGCGCGATTAATAATTTTCCAGAGTGAGCCAGAGTTGTTTTTATTAGCTGTGACCTCTTCAAAGGTGTGATCTCTTTCAGCCTCTTGTAGCTTTTTCTTGACCAAGTCCCGGGAATGTTTGAAATTTATCCACTCGGTGTCTTGGCGAGACTGTATGAATTGCTTCAGGAGGAGATCTTGCGATCTCATGAGATCCTTGATTTCCTGGTTCACAAAGGGCACGGTCTACTCCGAAGTTTAATTTGTTTCACGGGAGCGTGTAAGCTCAGGACAGACTGCAAAGTGTCATTTAAAATATTAAGCTTAGAGTCTACATCGGTTTGATCGAAGATAGTGAGCAGGGAGTCCACTTCATTAGCTAGATCCATGACAAAGAGATCCGCATTATACTTCCTGTAACTTCGAGTGGTTATGTACTGAGGAGTAGTCTTGGGTTTCTTAACCTTGAGCTTGACAAAGACAATTGAATGGTCACTAATTGGTCGATGTATTACACCGCTGTCTCGCACTGAATTGTTGGAGGAGACTAGGATAACGTCGAGCAGGGATTGAGTGGTCGATGTTATCCTGGTTGGTTTTGTAATGAGTTGTTTCAGGTTCATATCCGTATAGAATTTCTCCAGAGCTTTGAATTCAGGGCCTGTTTTCTTGAGGCCATCGCAGTTTAGATCGCCTATGATTGTGATCGGTTTGTCAAACAGCAGGGCTTGAATATAGTTGGGCTTAAGTACTTCTTCGAAGGAACTCAGAGGAGAGTCGTCGGGGCGATATGTAACGCAAATTATAGTTGATTTTAGTTTCTTGCACTGGACATTTATCCAAAGCTGATGGAAATTTCGCTCGGATATCGATGACAACTCCTTCAGTACAGATGATTTGAGATCTTTGCGGACATAGGCACCTACTCCGCCCGCCTCCTTTGTGAAGTCGATCTAACCTGTGTAATTTGTAACCCTCGATTTGTATCTCTGCTGAAGTGATGGTGGTATTGAGCCATGTTTCAGAGATTGTAATGATGCCGCTTTTCCTTTCAGATGCAAGTTGTCGTAGCTCAAGCAAGTGAGCGCGATTTTTTAGCGATCTAATATTCAAATGAAGGATTTCAAGCCCACCGGGCGCTTTGGAAGGTTGTTTGTTTTCTTTAACGCACTTTACTGAGCATAGGTTATGCAAATTAACTCCTCTCTCGCCAGGTTTTGTGTTGTCAGGTTTCCACTGAACATGAGAGATTGCAATATTATGTTTACGGTTTCAGACGGCCTGACCAGAGCGAACTCCTCGTGTTCTCAATATTCCATTGTTTTTCAGCAAATGGAAGGTTTCGTCTGGGATTTTAAATTGCCGTAACCGCAGTTGTAGTAGCTCAGATCTTGAATATTTAATGGCGTTTGAAGCGCGATTAGTCAAATTTCGGGAGCTGTTATCCGATGGCTGCAGATGGTTTATTTGAGAGTTTTCCAGCCTTTCAGGTCCTGGGTTGCATTGAATATCCATGTGGATCGTGAGGTCAATCCAGAATAACCGACCAGGAAGTATGAGCGCTGTGCTTCCATGTTTGCTGAGTTTTGAAATCGAGTAGTTGATTGCATGGACTGAAGACTCGATGCGCTTCAATGACGGCCTGAAAAGTGGGCCAGGAAAAGGAGGAAAATTCCGTGTACCAAGTGCATTGGATTCCCCATTGATACTCAATAGGTAGCAGAAGTTCTTATTGCTTTGCAACTTGGTAATGGGAGACTGAGACCTTGGAATAAGTTGATTAAAGACCCCAATAAGGTAGAGCAAATTCCAAAAGCGTGCTGCCATCTTGGCGCATTACGTTAAATACCAACAGGAAGGTAATCGTTAACATGTTCAATGATTATTTTGTTAACGTTGGAACGAACCTTGCTAAGAAGATAACAACCAATACTAATTTATCATTCAAAGATTACTTGAAGGGAAGTTTTATGGTTTCGATGCTGTTATCACCTGTTTGTGAACAGGAAATTAAGAGAGAATTAGAAAATCTTGACCCATCAAAAAGCTGCAGACATGATAATATCATGCCCCGGGTAGCTAAACTATTAGCATCAGAACTAAGTGTACTGTTATCATTCATTATAAATCTCACTTTTATTACTGGTAAGATACCTGTAGACTTAAAAACTTCGATTATTATTCCAGTATACAAGACAGGAGACAAATGTGAATTCACAAACTACAGACATATATCTTTGTTACCTTGTTTTTCTAAAGTATTAGAGAAAATGATGTACAAACGATTATTGAATTACTTAAACAAAATATGTGTACTCAGTAGTCACCAATATGGATTCAGGCCACTACTGTTTTTAATTTACATTAACGATATCTGTAATAGTTCGAACATATTATCTTTAGTTCTTTTTGCAGATGATACTAATTTGTTAATGTCTCATAAAAATCTGGGTACACTGATAGCCAAAATAAACGAAGAATTAGAAAAAGTAACCATTTGGCTTCAATTAAACAAATTATCACTCAATCTCACAAAAACTAACTTTATGCTATTTAAATCATCAAGGAAGAAAATGAATCATAAATTAAGAATTAAGGTAGAAGACCATTGTATTACTCAAGTACAACATACAAAATTTCTTGGAACAATAATTGATGAACAGTTGAAATGGACTGAACACATCAATTATGTAGCAAACAAAATATCAAGATGTACAGGAATATTCTGAAGGCAAGGCATTATATAACTAAATCTTTGCTGAAATCAATTTATTATGCTTTAATCTATCCCTATATTTATTATGGAAATATTGTTTGGGCTAATGCATACCCATCCCATCTAAACAGGATATATAAACTACAAAAGAAAATTGTACGGATAATGACTTTCAAACAATACAATTATAGCTTAAAACCATTATTTGATGAGTTTCAGATACTGAATGTATATCAAATTAATGATTAGACTATTGCCATATTAACAAGAAAATTCATAAATAATCAATTACCTACTTCTTTGAAGAACATTTTCAGGACTAATGAAGATGTGCATAATTATAATACACGATCAACCAAAAAATTACACAAGCCTTTAATCAAAGCAAATATAAGAAAATTTAGTATAAGCTATAAGGGAGTAGATGTATTCAATAACTTGCCAAGTGATCTTAAAAAAACCAGATGTCAATCAACTTTTAAACGAAAACTAAAAAACTTTATCCTCACAAATCAAGTATAGATACAAACAATTCTTGTATTTTTTACTCTTCGCTAATTAGGATTTTTTCTCTTGATCTCTTTGATGTTATTAGTATATTTTAGTTGTAGCTCGTTCCTTGCCCTATTATAGGAATTTATAATTTAATGTAGATTAAGATGATTTCATATATCGCCAGAGTTATTAGTAACAGTTAGTAAGGGGGGTCTCCTCGATAAGCCTTGAAAGGCTTCTGAGACTTCCTGCTCAATGCTGTTGCTTCAGTGATGAATGAAATATAGTAAAAGATGTTGATTTTGGGCAAACTAAATAAATAAAATAAAATAAAAAAAAACCATCTTGTTGCTGGAGTGTAGCTGCTCCAATTGCATCTTCTCGAACGCCTTGTGAAGTTCTTAGCAGTCCTTTAGGATTGTCATTTTGGTAGAGAAATGCCCTACTGTGTCCGCGAACGCCCCTTCGCACAATTTGTCCAGGCTGTAGAGATTTCCAGCAGCCGTTCTCTCCATTGTATTGCATACTATTACAAAGAAAGCACTGCGCTGGAAGATCACATGAGCAGGAGAGCAAAATTCCTTTGCACTGAAATTTTCCTCTCTCAGGCGATTCCATTTCAACACGCTTTTCAAGAAAAGCAAAGGAATGTGTGTACCGAACTGTGTACACAAAGTTAGCACTCAAACTTTGAGAGGAGATGTTGGATTAGTTGGCCATGTGCTTTTGTGAGCCACCATCTTGTGCATATCATGAATTGTATGCGGGATAAATCCTTGCTATTACAACGATCTGCCACTGTTCATTTTATTCAGGCTAGTAAGCACATTAACTGGAGACACTGTAAGACTTTTGAAGATATGCTGGCTTTTACAAACATTTTGCAGAAACTCTGCTCGACTTGTCAACCACTTTGAAGTATACAAAGTTTTTACCATCCTATAAGCCATTGACACCTGACCAAAATAGTTGCAGTCTAACCGTCTACCAGTTGCCATCATTGAGCAGCCTGTAGACAATCTGCCATCTGTAGTCATCAATTTTATGCTATAGGGTAAGACAAAGTAGATATATTTACTGACTTTATGCAGAATTGCGCAATTGACTTCATTTGCGGAGAGAACTATATTTGCACCCCAGTTAAGAGTTAAGGATCGCCAAGGAACTGGTCCCTTGCAAAATGACCATCAGTCTCAATTTATAGCTGCAGTCGGCTCGTTGGGATAAAATGCCTGGCACAGAAAAATTGATTGAATGTCTTGTTCTGTTATTGCTGACATTGTAGTGATGACATTTAAAAACTAATTAGGTGAAAGAAGTACAGTATTTCAGTTAAGACACACGTGTTGGAAAGCGATTTCCTTTCTTTCTGTAATGCACTCCATGATCTAAGAAAGAAAAGTGACTTTAACTAATGCCTGTCAGAGTCTAACCATATCCATGGTAATTTTTGGTTCAAGTATTAAGAAAACGAATCACAGTCTAAACGATTATCTTCATTACGAACACGTCAGTTCAGTGACGTCCCTTAAGCTCGCTCCTTTTAGTTAGGAAGTCCCTTGCAAGGAAATTGTGAAATTAATACAGAGCATAATGAATGTGAATAGGTCCAGTTTGCCTGTTAGATCTGAGATTGATGCAAACTTATCTTGAGTGCAAGTTACTTTCACAAGTGACAGTATATCTTGTACCGAACTACGTCGAAGAATTCTGGGCTTCTCCTCCCTGCCAGATCCACTTGGGAAATTGTACAGTTTTGCAAGTGTATGACCTAAGAAAGCAAGGAATTAACAAATGTTATCCTGTCTATAACTTTATTTAGTAAAATGTAACGAGATAAATTCCTGAATGACATTTTATTTATGGAAAGAAATGGGGGGGCTTGTAAAGTGCCGAATCGAGTACCGTGCCGAAAACAGTATGACGCATAAATTATGTCGAATTGCGAAATACCGGAATTGATGACCTTCTCGCCATAGGTCACGACAGCTACTATAAGCTTACGGCATTTTCTATTCAGGATGATATTTTAAGAAACTAAATTTAACCACAGCTCAACGCCATTTAGTAGTTTGATTAATACAGGAAAAAACGTCATTGCACATATTTTTACGTGGGCTTGCGATACAAAGACTAGAGCAGACATTTTACGGCAACAAAACAGTGTTTTATTTCTTAAATCTAACTGTAACAAATTCAAACTAAAGAAACCTTTCGTTCATTTGTCAGTCTCCTACTAAAATTAAAACTACAGAATGTAAGTCCTATCAGCAAAAGCCTGAGGTATACTAGGTCGAAAACTTTAATCTTAACAGCACAAGAGTCAAAAACCAGAAGACACGTAGGAACTGACAGGCAGACTGATCAGACAATTTGTCACGTTATTCTGCTACTGTTTTATCTTTTCTCATCGAATCTGACTTCTACAACGCACATTCATAATGAATGATTTAACTTGTCGTTCCTATGAAAATCTTATGAAAGGCAAAACAAATAGCAATGATAACGCCATTTTGCGAGAAATTAGTGGTCTGAAATTTGTAATGAATTTCCAGTTGTATTGAAATGAATCTAACCAAATAGAAAATACGCTATATTGCTTTTTATTTTTGAGTGTTCAGTCTGCTCATCTTTCCTCTTCTAGAACCCTAGAAAGTTCTTTAGAAATATCGAGAACTAAATCAGTTGTCAGTTCCCGATCGTTCTCGGCGAGTATGCGGTCATAGCGGGAAAAAAATTTGTCTGGATGCCAGAAGAGGACAAGGTCCTTGATCCTTTTCCGTTTGGTTGCCTTGTCCTCCCCTGACAGCATGACGGCAACCATATCTTGTGCTGTTCCATCGCATGGCCATGGCACATCACCAAAATTGATTTTGAGCGGCGTGTTCTGAAGGAAGTCCTTCACTTTCACGTCATATGCTGCGCGAGCCTGCACATGTGCCATGGACGGTACTCTTGCTCTTGGAAGAAGTTCGTACCACTTCTCATAGTACAGGGTATTTAACGGCTGGTCATGTCCAAACGCTAGACCCGTAGCAGTCTCATAACCGCAGTTTTCTCGCTCCATGATTAAAATTGTAACTGCTTCCTCGGCAAGGACCTCCATTATATAGCTGCAGAAAGAAACAATTGTATTAGTTTTGAAGACAACCTATGGGTTACCTAAAATACCATAAGCCACACCGGGAAACTATGTGAAAAGGAAAGTGGTGGCTACGGCTAGATCAATAATTATGGACTTACTATTTCCCTTCCAAGCCGTACGGGTCCATTGAAGGTGGAAGATCGATGTAAAACGTTGGTGGCAGCCACAGGGTCCTGTAAAATTGGAAAAATGACATTCCATACATAATTGAACTAGCATTGCTGATTTAAGTTACGGGGACTGGAAATGTAAGTGAGGTACATACCCAGGCTTCTGCGATGTTCGCTTGGTGAACATGTCCTCTATTTTGTCAATGACTGCCATCTTCAACTGAAAATTTTAAATAAAAAGGTAGGAACCAGAATTACCAGAATTGAATTTTTTTTGTTTTGTTTTTTGTTGCTTTTGCTTATTTGTCATAGCCCTTTCTCTTCTTGACGTCTGTAAATTTCAACAGCTAATGTAGTCGTACTAGTACCTTTTTTTTCTATACAGTTACCGTTACAACGGTAAGATTCGTTTTTGACATGAAACAGCTAAGAAAAAGTTGAAAACAATACCATAGTTTTTGGAAGTTAATTGTTGCGAAAAAAGCTTTGCCTTGTGAATGACCGATAAAGTAAAGCGTCTTTTTTTTCAGTTTGTTAACTAGAGTGATTTTCACAACGTACTCTTATCTCAACTGTACTGTAGGGTGACTGAATTAATATCTGATTTGCCTCGCGGTGCTTTGGGCATAGTCCGCGCATCTTGGCTCGCTTACCTCTATGTAATAATCCAATCCAAAGTATTTTATTCCAAATTCAAACATCTGATGTTTGTGGAAATTTCTCCTTGATAAATTAAGGAACGCCTGGTGCCTCTGGTACCTTTCCTTTGGTCGTGTGGTAGAACTAGTGAGCAAGAGGATTAGATTAGTCTGAATTCAGCTATGGGATGTACAGTATGCAACTCATAATGAAGGGAAATTCGTGATGCAAAACGACCTGGCTTTATCATTAATTCCAAATACTCTGGAACTCCGCCATACGAATACTCTTATAAATAAAATTAAACACATTTAACATCAGTCTTAAGTCCAGTCATCCCCTAATTTTCACCACCTTTTTGGATCCTTGTGGTTATCCTATTAAGTTAAAAATGACCAGTCGAATAGCCAGTGGGCCCGTTTCTATTGTGATCAACTTTTCAAGTTATTGCATAGTTCAGTAAAGTCTTGATGTGACACTTTGCTGTTAGGGTCACATCAACAGGGTTCCAATGGTTCTCATGGACATATTGATTACAGTACGTGTCAGATATTTCTATTGGACTATGCAAGGTTAACTGCTCCGTTTCTTTTTGCCTAGAACGGTTTTCCATAATGAGGAAATGATTTTTTAAAAATTTATCACCTTGTTTCTTACCATAATTTACGATCATATCTAAAATGACAATGGTAGTATTTAATTATTTACTTACCGTGGAGTCGATGCTATTTCAACGAGTTGTGGTCTCATTGATTCCACCTAATAGGCACAAATAGGGATGATTAGAACTTGCGACGTCCTCTATTTTTTTTTTGTTGGTAGTCATAAGAAAGTACACATCAAGGATCCTAATGGTGTCCTAAACTGCTTATCGACAAAATAGACACTAAGCAGTTCTAATTACATGTGTTGATATAGGCTTCTGCAGTAGTTCCTTACTTTTTTCATAAGCTCCTCTATCGTCTCCGTTGGCTTTCCTCCAACAGCCGTGTCCTCCAGGTTGTTCATATATTCAAGGAATTTTGCCCTTATGAAGATATAAGAATACTATTTCTTTAGTTCTCCTTTCTTACGAAGTGCTGTACAACATTACCCAAGGTAGAATACGTAAAGTAAAACAATACATACCTTTGCTCTTTGTCAATCTGTTTCTTGCTTTTCTTTCTTGTGGGCGTTTTTGTTGTTTCAGTTGCAGTTTTCTTTCTCTTGGATGGCCCCTTTGACCCAGCAGCAACCTACAAAAAGAGTAATGTAGCGCCCACGTTACACCACCAGTTTCTTTTTGATCTTGTAAAATTTTCACATTTCTTTAGCTCTTTCCTTTTGCGAGGAAGTTTTTTCCCAGCAGTGGGCTTCTGCTCCTTCGTGATTTTCTCCTTATCAATCGCAATAAGTCGCTCCTGGCTTACTGGGGGGAGCTTTAGGGGCTCCAATTCTTCTGCATTTGCTTCCAACTCAACTATATCTGCAACATCTTCATGTTCCGTTTCAGCGGGGCCATGGCATTTCTCATTTCTAAAATACGCAAATTTATCGAATTGAGCGGTTTTTTTATTGAAAATATAAAGGAAGACAACAATCACCCTACAATAACGTACCTTGTCTGCATTGACACTTCCACTTTTACGATATTTGATGCAATCCAGCGATGAATTGTGGGCATGTCGTTCTGAAAGGAATTGGCACCAAGTCCGTTAAGTGAATACTTGCCGCCTCGCCGAAACGTTTCATGCATCTCAGCAAGTCATTTGCCTCAAAGAATAACTTACCACAGTGAAGTCAAACTTGATGTTCCTCACTTTATATATAGCATACTGAAATAAAGTATGAAATGTTTGTCATGAATGGCAAATATCTTAGCAGTTGGCTAGTAGAAAACTAAGATGCACCCTTCGGCAGAGACAAAGAGGATAATTACCATTAAGCTGAATATTCCACAGTCATTTCCGTATGTCTGTAGAGGAATGACCTGAAAGGAAACCATGTTATCTTAGTGTTAGCTAGTGTATTAAACATGGAAACTAATTCGTACCTCCAACGAGGAGTGGGGTGGGGAGTTAGTGTCCCATTACGTTTTAAGAGAACGTGGAATATGTCCGAGAGTTAAGTAGATTTTCTCAGAGTACAATGGTATATTTTTACATATTTTTTTAATTACTGGTCCTTATATTTTTGTAAAAACAATGTTTTACTCTAATTATTCTGCTTTCTTTGAGTCAAGCTCCTTTTAAACCGTATGATTGTGGATGTCTTTCATACAGTGAAGATACTGCCAATAACGACTAATGGAACAAGGGGCTTATATGAAAAAAAAAATTCTTTCGTTTCGGTGGCTTGCAAAAAGAAACGTTTGTTTGCATTGCCCACGTCTAAAATTTCCTTTCCAAGGTTTTCTTTTCATTTTTCCCACTGCTAATCAATAAACACTTGAAGGTATTGTATATATGTGTATCTTCCCTCACCCCTTCATCGGTAGGTCTTGCTACCTTCCAATTTGTTGGATCAGCGTCCGTTCTTAGCTCATGTGCTGCCATCCAAAAAATGTGCCTTAAAAAAACATAGCTTTGTTATTTTCATCTTAATCACTTCGAGTTAAATAGTGTTTACGGTTTTTTTCCTTGTAAAACAATCTTACTTGATAGCTGTTATATCTTCTTTGGCCTGGTTGTTCTTTTGGTTCATGGAATCGTACCAATAAATTGTACTTTCGGGAACGTGTATCACCTAAATTGGCAAAATAATGGAAGTTGTGATATTTTTTCATTAGGAATCATAACATTGTAAATTTATCTTTGATTAATATTCAGCTGGGATCATCTTGAAAGATCTCCGGCTGCGAATCAGTGTTATTTCTCAATTCAGATTGTTTGTTATTTTTTATTACCATTGTATGTTATATTTTTAATTTATGTACTTTGCGTGTATAATGTAAATATTTAACTAATACCTACCGCAATTGTCCAATGTCCTGGAGCGTGAACTGGGATGATAATCCACTCGCTCTCAAAGGGGTTAATCTGCGTGAAGGATCGAAAGTTAGTTTCCTATTTGTAGAGGGTTTAAACCTCAACCTATCAGGTGGAATTCAATGACTTCTTACCTTCATGAACCAGCGGCCCATGTGCCCTTGTATGAATCCGTCGCGTCGAAACTTCGGCAGGAGATGAGAGGAATAGCACGCCAAAGTAGCTCCCTTCGAAATAAATTTGTTTTCGTGTTAATTTTGTCCTCAATTTCAGTACATGTTAATGGAAAAAAACATTATGTGATAAGTAGAGTAAAGAGGACATTTATCAATTGCATGGGCAATGTGCGTCGTTGTGGAGCATTTAATAATTATCCCATTAAATCACCTACTTTACCTCTGCAGCCATTTCTTCTGCAAAAAATGCGAGTGATGAGTTTATAACCTGAAAAAATACATAATGAGACATTTGTCAATTCTAATATCTCTTAATTACTGCACTCAAAAGTAAAATGATGTAACTAAAATGAGGTAACTAAAATGAGGTAGCACCAGATTTAATTTACGCTGAGAAAACCGGTTCGACACTTAACGTTAGAGTATGCTCTTGTGGAGCAGTTTTTAACTTTCTATCACAAACCTTGTCATTCAAATCTTCTCCTGGTAAAAGAGACTTAATATCGGCAAGGCTCAAGCCACACTGGAGCGTTCGCTCTTGCGTATCACCATCCATTGCCTCTGCGAACAACTGGTTCACCTATGGAAAAGGGAGTTGGAACGATGGCATAAGAAGCACGTTTCCTAAATCTTTAAAATCATTCCACTCCTACTCACCTGATTTATCGTTTTAGTTTCACACCGTTTCCAAAAAGGGAGATCTCTTTCCTCTCCTGGAAAGAAGGAAGACAAAGAAGAGAATGAGTCTATCTGTCTCGAAAAGGAAATATAAGGAAGTTCATTATATCCGCAGCTTGTAAACAACAGTTACCTTCACAGTGCTTGCAGATGAAAGAAGTGTCAGCCTGGCCCTCAAATCCTACGCAGGCAGTGTGGAACACTTTTTGACAACCAGGATATTTTAACTGACACTTAACTGTGTCATCTCTGCATAAAAAAAGAGGACACACCATTTAATGTCACTGATTCTTGTAGTAACAATCAGAAAAACAGAAATGATATATTAACTACCTCTTTGTTGCAGGTAAACCACAGATACAAAAGCTATGCGGTAAACCTTTCACTTCTTCTTTATCCTTCGGAGAAAAAGAAAATACAATTTTTGGAATATATTAAAATAATGCTATTTGTTTTTAGTACTCTATTCGGCACGCACTAGAATACAAACATATTCAGCTTATTTTTTCATCAAAATGACTGCCGACTGTAGTGTTAACTTAGTCTCTATCTCGTACTCTATTCGGCACGCACTAGAATACAAAAATATACCGCATATTTTTCATCAAAATGACTGCCGACAGTCTAGTTAACTTATTCCATATCTCGTACTCTATTCGGCACGCACTAGAATACAAACATATACAGCATATTTTGTTATAAAAATGACTGCAGACTGTTGAGTTAACTTAGTCTCTATCTCGTACTCTATTCGGCACGCACTAGAATTCAAACATATTCAGCTTATTTTTTCATCAAAATGACTGCAGACTGTAGTGTTAACTTAGTCTCTATCTTGTACTCTATTCGGCAGGCACTAGAATACAAAACTATACCGGATATCTTTCATCAAAAGGACTGCCGACAGTCTAGTTAACTTATTCCATATCTCGTACTCTATTCGGCAGGCACTAGAATACAAAACTATACCGGATATCTTTCATCAAAAGGACTGCCGACAGTCTAGTTAACTTATTCCATATCTCGTACTCTATTCGGCACGCACTAGAATACAAAAACATACTGCATATTTTTCATCAAAATGACTGCCGACTGTAGTGTTAACTTAGTCTCTATCTCGTACTCTATTCAGCACGCACTAGAATACAAACATATACAGCATATTTTTTTTTATAAAAATGACTGCAGACTGTTGAGTTAACTTAGTCTTTAGTACTCTATTCAGCACGCACTAGAATACAAACATATTCAGCATGTTTTTCATCAAAATGACTGCCGACTGTAGTGTTAACTTAGTCTCTATCTTGTACTCTATTCGGCAGGCACTAGAATACAAAACTATACCCCATATTTTTCATCAAAATGACTGCCGACAGTCTAGTTAACTTATTCCATATCTCGTACTCTATTCGGCACGCACTAGAATACAAACATATTCAGCATATTTTTCATCGAAATGACTGCCGACTGTTTAGTTAACTTAGTCTCTATCTCGTACTCTATTCGGCACGCACTAGCTAGAATGCAAACATATTCAGCATATTTTTTATCAAAATGACTGCAGACTATTAAGTTAACTTAGTCTCTATCTCGTACTCTATTCGGCACGCACTAGAATACAAACATATTCAGCAAATTTTTCATCAAAATGACTGACGACTGTTGAGTTAACTTAGTCTCTATCTCGTACTCTATTCGGCACGCACTAGAATACAAACATATTCAGCATATTTTTTATCAAAATGACTGCCGACTGTTAAGTTAACTTAGTCTTTAGTACTCTATTCGGCACACACTAGAATACAAACATATTCAGCTTATTTTTTCATCAAAATGACTGCCGACTGTAGTGTTAACTTAGTCTCTATCTCGTACTCTATTCGGCACGCACTAGAATACAAAAATATATCGCATATTTTTCATCAAAATGACTGCCGACAGTCTAGTTAACTTATTCCATATCTCGTACTCTATTCGGCACGCACTAGAATACAAACATATACAGCATATTTTGTTATAAAAATGACTGCAGACTGGTGAGTTAACTTAGTCTCTATCTCGTACTCTATTCGGCACGCACTAGAATACAAACATATTCAGCTTATTTTTTCATCAAAATGACTGCAGACTGTAGTGTTAACTTAGTCTCTATCTTGTACTCTATTCGGCAGGCACTAGAATACAAAACTATACCGGATATCTTTCATCAAAAGGACTGCCGACAGTCTAGTTAACTTATTCCATATCTCGTACTCTATTCGGCACGCACTAGAATACAAAAACATACTGCATATTTTTCATCAAAATGACTGCCGGCTGTAGTGTTAACTTAGTCTCTATCTCGTACTTTATTCAGCACGCACTAGAATACAAACATATACAGCATATTTTTTTTTATAAAAATGACTGCAGACTGTTGAGTTAACTTAGTCTTTAGTACTCTATTCAGCACGCACTAGAATACAAACATATTCAGCATGTTTTTCATCAAAATGACTGCCGACTGTAGTGTTAACTTAGTCTCTATCTTGTACTCTATTCGGCAGGCACTAGAATACAAAACTATACCGCATATTTTTCATCAAAATGACTGCCGACAGTCTAGTTAACTTATTCCATATCTCGTACTCTATTCGGCACGCACTAGAATACAAACATATTCAGCATATTTTTCATCGAAATGACTGCAGACTGTTGAGTTAACTTAGTCTCTCTCGTACTCTATTCGGCACGCACTAGAATACAAACATATTCAGCTTATTTTTTCATCAAAATGACTGCCGACTGTAGTGTTAACTTAGTCTCTATCTCGTACTCTATTCGGCACGCACTAGAATACAAAAATATACCGCATATTTTTTATCAAAATGACTGCCGACAGTCTAGTTAACTTATTCCATATCTCGTACTCTATTCGGCACACACTAGAATACAAACATATACAGCATATTTTTCATAAAACTGACTGCCGACTGTAGTGTTAACTTAGTCTCTATCTCGTACTCTATTCGGTATGCATAACTTAGTCTCTATCTCGTACTCTATTCGGGACGCACTAGAATACAAACATATACAACACATTTTTCATAAAAATGACTGCCGACTGTAGTGTTAACTTAGTCTCTATCTCGTACTCTATTCAGCACGCACTAGAATACAAACATATTCAGTTTATTTTTCATAAAAATGATTGCCGACTGTTGAATTAACTTATTCTTAGTCTCGTCAGTCTATTCGGCACGCACTAGAATACCGACATATACCGCAGTGGTTTTTTTTTTTTTGGAACCGAATAATCGGACTGTTAAGTTAGCTAACTCGTAACCTCGTTCTCTATTGTACTGGCACTACAATACTTTTAAGTCGTTTTTTTTTTTTAAATTGGACTATGTAGAGTAATCTTAGTCTCAAGAGTACATATTTTGTTCTTTTTCTGATTAATTTGGAATACTTTTCTGATTAATTTGGAATACTTTTTTTTCATTCAGACATGTGAAGCTCCTTAACAATGACGATAGCGTACTTATATCAAAAATATTATAGGAGTAATACCATGTAAGTATTATAGCTTGAACGAAAAAAAAAAACATTTATGACCCTTTTTGATATTTTTTATATCAATCCTATCCGATAACATTTTCGCATCAGCAAGGAAATTTTCGTATAGCTTAAACTTACCTGATGTCGTAGTCGTAGACCTCTCGTTACTCATGATTCACTTGTAAACTGAAGGCTTGTAAATTTGAAGGTTTCTGACGTTTGACGTTTCTTGGTCTTTCTTAATTGGGATGTACAAGTGATAGTTACATGCTTGTATATATACACAGAAGGTGAAACGTACACCTGGGCGTACAACACGTTTACGGATTTGTGTTAAGGAAACGAGTCACATGCTTTAGCAAGGACTGACTGAGGCGTGTTGCATATGCGTGACATGTTTGTTACATGTACGTGATGCATTAAAAATGTTTCCCTGTCTTGATTGGGATATTTCAAATTGTGATTGTAAAGGTCAAACTTTTGTCACAACAAAAACGTACGTTTTGTTTAGAATTTTTTTTTAAGAATAAAGTTAAACATGTGAGTAGCGCTAAGCAAACTTTTGGCTTTATTTTTGCTTACCTCACGAGGGATTTGATTGACAAGTGCTAGTTACATAATTGTATATCTACACAGAATCAGAAAGTTAAACGTACAACACGTTTTCGGATTTGCGTTAAGGAAACGAGTTACGTGCTTGAGCAAGGCGTGACTGAGGCGTGTACCATATGCGTGACATGCTGTTACATGAACGTGACGTATTAATCTGGGGGGTCAAAACGTGACCCTGAAAGATTGATCAATTGCATATCGTGTGACCGGCGTGATGAGAGAAATATTATCCGCGTCATTTCGGCCTGTCTTAAATGAAAAGCCCTTTTAAACCATGTTAGACTATGGTGTAAAGGTACACAGAAAACCACGAAGTATGATATTTTGGTTTACTAGGGCTTTAATTCAATTATCCTGTCGCCGGAACTATTTACGTGCATAAGGGAATGAAATTTAGTAATCTGACTCTGTTAATACTTAGATAGCTTGTGTTAGCGTGAAACAGATAGGTCTAGATACTTGATGACATGCTTAATGAGGGGATATTACACAATGCATAAATTTGTCATAATTTATGCGTCATACTGTTTTCGGCACGGTACTCGATTCGGCACTTTACAGGGCTCCCATATGAAAGAAGTAAGTCGATATGCTTGTCATCTCTTAGAAGTCTAAATGACGGATTATAATAAATGATCACTTTAGATTTTCAAGACAAGTCGAATGCAAATACTTTTATTATGCTATTGGAAGGAAAGCAACAAGCACTCTCATAGTTATTGTGGTCTAGGCATTTCAACGTCGCTGTTACCATTTAGGTCACCATAGCTCTTATGTATTGGTCGGTCTGTTTTGAAATCGTGCCTTCAAGGGATCAAATAAAGTTTGATTCATACCCAAAGCTGTTGCCTCCATTGGGGGTTTTATCACCGTCTTTTTCAGATGGAAGTCCCTGGTTATACGATAAATTGTCCATGGTTCTTTTGTAAAACTAAAAATGATGAGCAAGTACCAGAAATTGCAATAAACTTCAGTTTGTCTAAGGTGATTATTATTGGTGGCGGTTATGTTTAGGTTAAGTATCTGAGCCCGTAGTTCCCCTTAAGTATACTTATGCCTAGTATCCAATGATATTGCTGGGTAGCCTAACAGGGGAACACTCATTTCTTGTATGCTGAAATGTCAAGCTGTAACCAATTGCAATAAGCAGACATTGCAAAAAAGTGCATCGGTTGATAAATAACTATGACAGTTTTTTCTTTGTTACATGACCGATAGTTAAGACTGAACATAGAAGAACACAGTAGTCTTACCGTAAAATGACCAACATTTAGATGCCCCCTTTTCCCTTGCATATACCTTATGTTTACCAATTTTCAAAAAAATCGATTCTGCATGTGCAAAGTAGTATGAATGCAATGTGTATGTCAGCTACTTACCTTTTTGCACCAGGCCTTTCCAACTATTCGCAGTGATTACGAACTTGCCCTGCAATTGTAAAAGAAAGCTATTAAACTACTTTTACTTGCCGCTCATGAGGTGAGGCAACATTGACTGTTACAGTCATTTTATACTTGCATTTTTGTTAGCCAGTTTTTCTAATACTGCCATATACGAATTGATAACCTGTTATATTAAAGGAGACTATTAGAAACTGACAAAGATAAAAGGGAGTAAATTTGTTCTGCATTTGTTGCTTAAAAGCGAAACCAAAAATTTAGAGAGTGAATCCTGCTCCATTCATATTTGGTGTATGGCAGATAACTGTGCATCAGCAGTTTCTTATCAGTAAAATCCGACTTACTGAATCATTTAGCCATGCACTTTTCCAAGTTGTCGATGGCCCAAATAGAGACAGCATGTCCGGCATCCCTAATTGCATGAATTGGTATCCTTCCAAGTAACAACAGTTGGGAAAGTGCGGTAAGGGGTGGAAGTGTCATTCCATATGGCTTGAACCTGACGAGAAGGAAATTTTGCCAGATTGTTTAAGTGTGAAACTGTGGTAATACGTTTAAAATTACATAGTAATCAAAAAGGAAGTCGAGATGACTACAGTATTAGGGCTGAATTCCTTTTTGTTTAGTTCTCTTTGGGTGGCCAATCCTTGGTAACTCCAGGGTACCACACTTGTTTGGCTTGTTATGTCAGCTATCAAGTTATGGTAATTACCTGACAAATCTTTAGTCTTTTTACTAGTGCCTCTTTGCACTCGGGAAATGCTTCTTGGACTTCCCGTATTCTGGGGAATGTTAGCCTGTTTGTAATAGCTTTCTCGGCTTCTAGGTCAGTGATGAACACCAGTTTGGACAGAAAAATTGGGACCTACCAACTTGTCGTTCACTTCAAGAAGCAGTGTTTGATTCAGGTTGGCTTTTGTCAACGATAGCTCATCTTGCAACCTGATTACCTGAAAATATGAAAGGTGGAGCAGTCGAAAGGGTTAATGTTTTTCTCTCAAGAAAATCAATGGAAACATAATGTGAAGTATTTTTATGCAAAACACCTGCGATTTTTTAGAGTTTCTTCTGCTTGCGGGATTGCATGTCGTCAATTACAAATTCTCTTACTTTGCAAAAGAGCTTTGGGAATTAAGAAAACAAAGTTAACAAACAAACAATGTTAATTTCCAGTCAAATGCCTTCCACGTCAATGATACCGAATGACCCCCCCCCCCCTAACAAAAGTTGTATTTTAGATATTGAGTGTTTGAAATATCAAAAATCGTACTAAAAATAGCTGCCACTTTCAAAACAAAACAAATCAAATGTATCAAATATTTTCCTGTTTTTTCCAATGATTTTAACATGAGATTCTTTTATTTTCCAATGATTTTTTTTAACAAATCGTTTATTAAACATGACTTTTAAATCAAGTAGTAGTTCTCTTACATCGTCTCCATCTCTTACACTTTGTCACTGTTGTTTGACTCATTGTCATTACCCTTGTAGAAATCACCGTTTTCACATTCATCACCAGCCAAAATACAGAAATAATGCAGTACAGCGCAGGTTATAATTATTTTGAACACAAAAGCGATATCTCTTTCCTCTATAACATCTAGTATCCTCCAGCGGCTTTTCAAGATGCCAAAAGTGCACTCAACCACGACTCTTGCGGAGGACAATTCCTTATTGAATCTTATTTTCGCTGGGTCTCTCGTGCCCTCAGGGTATGGTTTTTGCAGCCAAGGGGAAAGTGGGTATGCACTATTACCCACCAGGTAGGGTTGTATCTCTTAGGTTCTGATGAGGTGCATTGGTCCAGCTGAAAGGATATCCCCATTTTCAGCTTTTTGATAAATACTGCTATTTCAGAGCACTCGAGCATCATGTAAACTCCCGGGAAACGCAGCTGCGACATCAATAAATAACTTCTTCCCATTCACTACGGTCTGTACCACAACATCTTGTTCCTGGTATCTGCTGAAATAATCAACAGCACTCTCCCTCGGTGCTCTGATTTTTATATGAGAGCCGTCGATTGCTCTGGCAATATGTGGTAGCATTGACAAATGTTGAAGGTTGCAATTGAAGCTGCTGTTTCATCTACTGTCAGTGGGAGTTAAATGAAGTCGTTTCTGATGTCATAGAGTGCACCAACAACGACTCTGAATGCTTCATGGACGGTAGTTTTTCCGATATTCATTGCCAGGGCTGTATTATCTTAAGATCCAACATGTCCTATCCGATATAATCCAGTGGCCAAGACTTTCTCAGGGGGTATACAATCTCTAAAGCAAGTGTTCTCCCTCTGAATATAACCACTTAAGAGCCTCAGTAAATCGTCAAATGACTCTCTACCCATTCGCATATTTCTACGGAACAAGGTCTCAGAAAAATGGAACTGGTGCAGATGGATTTCGAACCAAGATTCTGCAGGGCGAGGAATTCTCCAGTACAGGTGAAAATGACGGCGATGGCGGTGTCTTCTCAGCTAAATTAAAACCTCCAAAATCCATAACAGGCGAATCCTAGCAACCAAAACTATAACTAATTGTTGATGTAGCAAGATCAGGTTTTGCATGAAAAGCAGAAGGCAAAAAGCACCATAATAACATTTCGCGGGAGCATTTTTCATTCACAAACTTCAACTGGAAACTTTGTGCAAAAACAGACATTAACAGACAAGACGCCGTGACAACTTGATGGTAAATTGATTGACATCTGTTACTAAAAAAATTCGCATCTTCATGTGCGAACAGGATTACAAAAAAAAATTGGGGATTACAAAATTTTCATTTTCTTTGCAAGCGCTAAACTCAAATTTTCGTCTTAGGGCGAACATGGCCATATGCAAGAAAAAAATGCAGGTTATGATTTGGCTTTTCTTCCATTTAATATTGCAGAAACTTTAAAAAGAATGGTGTTGTGTTGTCTTTTTTGCGACAGAGAAATCATTAAGTGATTACGGTTTTCTGCGGGAATTTCAGATTGTCACACCCACCCATTAATTCTCTGCTTAATTTATTTGATAAATAAGTACGTAAATTATGATCATCCGGGTGAGTGTAGTCCTGAGAAGGACTGTTTGTGGTGACTTTGACTGATGTTTCGACAACCTGAGCGGAAGTCATCTTCAGAGTCAAGTGAATTGTGGAACGTCAGTAGGTGGTATATACGTCTCTGGTTGTTAACCTGATTGGTCAACGAAGTCCAGATGTTATTGGTCGTTTGTCAATAAGCCGTGATATTATTGGCTGTGAAGACTGTAAAAAGTGATTGGTGCGTTTCGATCCGTCTTTTGTTAGTCAAAAAGTCCGTGGGTCTATTGTTAGTAAAATGTATTGTTTGTCTGTTTTGTTGTTGTCGGCAATGAGTCGTTTGTATGGTGCAGGTAGTTGTAGGCAACGGTTGAGTGGCGTTTGTTCTAAGTTAGTAAACCAGCTTTCCAGAGTGAGTCGTTGATAGTAATTTGTACAGTAGGTAATGCACTTGGCAGAGTCCCAGTCGATTCTGTGGTTCGTTTGTAAATGGTGCTCAGCAATGTGATTGTTGATATCACCATTTCTAGTTGCTCGTTTGTGTTCATTTAAATGACGACTGACTGAACACAAACGAGCAACTAGAAATGGTGATATCAACAATTACATTGCTGAGCACCATTTACAAACGAAAGTGTCGGACCCATACAATATAAACGACAAAAAGGCCGAAAAAGATAATACTTTCAAAGCAGCGATCCTCATCAACACAGTCATATTTGCTTTTTTTAAGGATTCTTCTACATAAACCATATGAATACTAAGTAGTAGGCTTAATTGTTTTTTCGTGATCATAGAATTTTCAAGCGGTGCTGAGGCATTATTTGTGACCTAGTAAATCTTTCCAAAATGCTTAAACTTAAATAAACTATCTGCATCCTTTAAAGGGTTCTAAATCATCATCGCACTTGCCTTAAACATTATGATTTGTGATGGCTAAAGTAACTTATTGTTATCATATTTGATGTCTTCGTCTTCAATGATTGGAAAAATAAGGGTGTAGCTTACTCGTAAAAGCAAAACATGAAAACAGGGAAAATATCTCACAATCACACGTATTTCACCTTTTTTAAAAACGTTTACAACAGCAACCTTGCATTTGTCACATTGTTTGTACCAGACATGGGGACACGTTCTATTTAACAGTTTTGATCAACAAGTCTTAGCCCGGGCTCTTGGGTGTGGTTTGGCTTTTAGGAACTGATCCAGATCATTTTCGTAGAATTATCCTTGATTACTCGGATCATGGTGCACCGTAGAATACTTGCAGAGCTACAGAGAGGATTCTTCTGTTCATTTGATGTACTATGACTTAGTGATCTTGGATAATTGGTCTTCTTAAAAGAAACAAGATCCATAGCCTGCATAGCTGGCGGTATTGTGGGCATGTGTGAAATTAAGTTTGGTTTCGGAGCCGCGAGAAGTCCCCCTCCCCATTCTCCTAGCAGCTCCACCAGCCCCTACGATACCGTCAGCTAGGCACGCTACAAGATCCGTTGTTGCACTTACACTTCTTCCAGAGAAACTCATAGGTTTCCTAGCACAAAAACTAAAGGATCCTCTTCAGGTAAGAAAAAAATGTGCAAACTATTGACAGCAGTTTCCCAGCAATACCTTACAGACTGTTCCTCTCTATGCAACAAGATACTCTGGAATTATGAAACATCAATAATTAGGAGCTGCAAAGTCATTCTTTGTGCCAAAAATGACTCTTTATTGCCGAGGCGTTTACATTATTCCATTACGAAATCTTGAGTCAACAAAGGCAGCACGAATTCGACTTTGCCTGCTAAACCCTATACCGGCCTTAAACTAATTCAGGTTCAGCTAGCAGTAAATTTATCCTGGGAATATCTTCATCAAACTTACCACGTATATTTAAGAATCCCACAGCTAAACAAAGCAAAGCCGGTACGCCAGTAGCCGAAAACATGACGCAAGGAGGAGACGCTAGTGATTAGTCTTCACATGTAATGTCATCTTTCATGAGCTTTACTGGTACTTAATCAATGTACAAACTTGTAATTCCGAAGGTTTTCATCTTTAAAGGCATGTAAACCTCCAAAAGGTGAATTTTTGTGGGCACATAGTTATAAAGTACACATTTTCAGTATGATGAATCTATAACTCTTTTCTAAAGTGAGCCCGTTTTCAGTTGGAAAAGGCCGCTGCAAATTCAAAGCGCCCGCCATTTTACGCCGTGTTTTCCGTGATGTCACGAGTGGATCTCTGCCGACAGGAATTAAACATTCTACCTTCCTGACCATTTGTAATGCGCATGTGTCTACATAAATGTCAGCAAATATTCTTTTATTCTCTTATTCCAATATGGTAAAGCACTGTGTCGTCCTGTTTTGTGGCATTCAAACAAAACTGGATATTCCACGTGTAAGTTTCCAAGAGACTTTGGTTAAGGCGACATCCCGCTTCAAGTCTTGAAGCGGGATGATTTTATAGAGCTAAGAAAACATTCAGTAATTTGTGGCACTCATTTCCCATTGGACTGCTTTGAGGGTGTATATATATGAGAAATGGGTTTTAAAAAGTAGACGGATTTAATTCCCAGTGCTGTACCGACAATTCAACAAACACCACAGCAGAAAGCCTTGTCAGAAATGCGTAAGCGAACAATGGAAAGTGATGAGACAGGGCAGACGGCTGGGAAATCTAGTAAGAGGTCACGAGAGAGCAGAGCTATTTTAAAATTTTGCAGTCGCTTCGGAATAACACCAAGACAGTAAGAGACGCTTGTAAATTGTTCTTGTATTTATGAATAGACACATTCACATTTATTGTTTTTTTGACATGCATCTCTTTAATGTGTTGACATACTGAAGAAACCTGCAAGTTGAAATAAAGTTCAAAATCGGCATATAAAATCGGGGCAATCTGTTATAAATTTAAAAAAGAGGTTTTATTCGTTTTTTTGTATGTTTGGTGGCGTTAACTCCGTGTACAAAGAACCAAAATCCCCAAGAAATGTACTCTGTATTTTGTTGACCTCACAGGACAGGAGCGCATCCATCACATTTCTGCTGAGATAGCCTCAACACCAACGAACGAGTTGTCTGTAGGCAATGTAACGAAATTTCCTAAGAGAGACAAAAGGAATAACTGATAACTGTGCGATTCCCTATTAACTCTGTGATTTTACAGTGCATTGTTCACAGAGAAAGATGATGTGATAAGTGTACAAAGTAAACAAATTCATGTCCTGTGCGATTGTCTGTGCCATGCTTTTGACAGAATGCGTAATACGCAGTTTTAAGAACCCAGACATCAAGGCAATTGGACCGAAATCCTGGATGCTTGGTTATTCAGTGCATTTGCACTGCTGGTTTCTGGTCTTCTACCTTTCACCAAATTTGACTGATTTCTACACAGCAAACGCTCTCATGAGTCGTTGGTTCGCACCTTATTATAACAAGAGAAAAACAGCAGCATTAATAAGTAAGATTCACGGTAACCTTTAGTCTAAAAACTGAAAATCTGTCTTTCAAAGGCTTAACAATTATATCAATGTGAGTGAATCACAACACGAAACATTTACCAGTCTGTCTTCTTCGTTTGATTCAGGCTGCATGTCATGCGGAACTCTGCGTGGCTCAAAGCGAAATGGACGAGCTCTGACATCCACGCCAGTTTCTGACAGTTTACCAACATCACTGTCGTACAAATTACATTCATACGAGCTGTTTTC
Source organism: Pavona decussata (assembly GCF_977016875.1). Lineage (NCBI taxonomy): Eukaryota > Metazoa > Cnidaria > Anthozoa > Scleractinia > Agariciidae > Pavona > Pavona decussata. Next base: position 1,139,673 of record NW_028145435.1, on the reverse strand, counting down.
ATTGGATAAAATCTCCTCCGAACAGCTACTATTTTCTCCTGTTGCCATGATAATTACAGGGGTATTCTCAATTGCCCAATGTTTGTGTTCAACTGCTGACGTCACAAACACTCGCCAATTTTTTTTAACTGGAAGTGGACTTCCCACAGTAAATGTCATTTTTCTCCTTAAATATTTGGAATTGGCAAAAATAAGTTGTAAAACTGTTTTTAGCACCACTTTTTACATAAGATGGGATAAACTTGTGTTTGGGGGTTTACATGCCCTTCAAGGGGTCTTAGATTTGTATTACGATAACTAAGACAGGGTCTTAGCTGTTACTTGTCTTAGGTCTTAGTTTTCGTCACAACCCAATTGTGAAATGATAGGTTCATAGCAAGCAGAATGATCGATGCATGCAACATTGTGAACTAATTATGTGAGAAATAAGTACCCCTGAAAAACCTTGTTCCATTTTCTCAGCAAAAACGGTCGTTGTCTTGAGTGGTTTTCTGGTTGGTAGTGATGAACTTGGTGCCAGACGAATACAGCCTGGCAGATAAATATAGCATGCAGCGTTCTTGTGTAATTTTTCAGGAAATTTGTGACATTGTAGAGTGATAAAGATCTTGAAATGTCCAAGGTGTTGCTGGTAAGATCTTGCCGGCAAGATTTGGAAAATTCAAGACCTTGCAACTCGAAGGCCTTAACTCTCCACTGCTAAGTCACAGTTGCTAACTTACTGCCTTGTCTAACCCATTAGATTTGCATGTTACATGTACATTTCACATGTATGCCGTAAACACCCCAATACACCCCCTTTACCTACCCCTACCCAAATTATAAGCAAAGGGAAAATCAGAGTAGACAAATTTTTAAAGATTTAAATTATGTAGAATTCTCTCTCTTGATGTTGACAATAAAAAATGGTAATAGGTAGTATGCATTGCGTACCTTAACGAGGTCTGCTGGTGTTTTTTCTTGGTCTAAGAAAATCATTGCAGGCACCCGTTGAATTCCACCAATTTCTTATTTGAGAATGTTTTTGAAGCTCTTTCTTTTTTCCATCAGTCTCGAGGCCTGGGCTCTGCATTCACTCCTGAACTCCTCCAATCAAAGGCCTTTAAATGGTTTCAAACCAACATTCCCTTTATTGTTTTTTTCCAGCAGGCCCCTGTTGGACTTTCTTTAATTGTTTTGAGAGAGTAAGGTGAGGTCTTGAAAGAGCAACTGGTAGATTGTTGTACTTCCTTGCATCACCACTACAACTGGCACATCCACCATTTCCACCTTTCTGTTCTCTCGTCTCACGTTGCTGGTGGGGTCATCACTAAAAAAAAAAGCACACTTTCGTTGACCTCAACACCATTTGATGTCGTGCTTTTAGTGACCAGACACTGTAAACAGGCCTTTCTGGTGTTGTGTAGGCTAATTGATCAACTTTAGAAGAACCACACCTGCCCATAATATAGACAAGAGGTTTTTTAACTACAGAGTTTTTCAACTGCAGACTGCACTTGAACGTTTCCTTTGCCCATAGCCTTCATTTCTTCATTGGCATAATATAGCACCTCATTATACACTGAACTATCAATAGAAGGTGACCATGGCTGAGAAGGTTTCAGTTGCCACTTCAAATCATGAGGTGCCTCTTTCTTTCCATTGCTTTTAATCTCTCCTTACTCTTGACTTCACTTTCTTCCCCTCACTGGCCCTGTGTTTGCATCCTCACCAAGCTGCAAACCTCTGGATCTAACAACAACAATTGTCATTGCAGGTATAGTATTCAACATTTTGGACTCGTAGTAAACCCAGTAATTTATGCTCTTTACGGATGCGTGTCCCTATTTCTAGGAAAGGAATCTTACGGACAGATACCGTAAACCTTTCAGTCTTGAGTGTGCCTTTCTTTGTCAGCAACGCCTTCTTGAGTGTTTGGAGGACAATCATTGGAATTTTAAAATAAAGCCATTTACCGAATCTTGCAAAAGAAATAAAGGGGAATCTAACCGGAAAAGGTTTGACAAGTTCTTCCTTTACGTATGCAAATACTATTAAAATCGTACAGCTGTAAAACTCTATAAAAAATTCCACGCAATTGTCAGTGTCCAAATTTGTGCCACTTTACCTAATTCCGGTTCTCGGCCTCAGCGCGCCGCAGGTTGGAATCCCATGACGAGAAACTTTTCGTTTTTCTAGGCAAAATAGCAGAGATCGATCTCTAATTTTGGTAAATATATTTAATTTGGGTCATAACCTTTCTTAATTTGAAAGTTGTTTTGGAGTATAAAGGGACCAATCATTTGTTACGTTTTAGGGGGGGGGGGGGGGGCGGTGATTTTCTAAAAAAAAACCCACCCAAATGGTTGGCCTGTTGGGTGAATTGTTGAGAAGGTCCTGGGCACAACGCTTGGTTACATTGTATTCTTTATGGTGGCTGCCACAATATGTCCGAAAGTAGCTAGCTCTCTGAATCTGAACTAGTACGAGAATTGAATAGAAGTTACGTGAAATTCAAGTAAGGGAATGTACCTTCGATCATCTCTTCAATGTATTGATAATAATGATGTTTTGTTATTGAGTAGTACAGGAGCATTTGATGTACGGTTTGCCTGTCAATGTCATTACTCAACCTATTACGTGCGTGCATACAATATGGAGAAGTTTCTAGTCGATTTTACCAACTCTATGATTGATGAGAACAATAATTGCTAAATACATTTAGTTGGTACCTTTCGTATGTCTTAAAATTTTACCCACCTAACTTTTCGTAAAAGGTAAAAAAATTACACCCTCAAAAAGAGTTTGTATAAAAAAAAACCACTGCACCCCCTACACAGCAAGACTAGAGAGAGGAAAAATAAACGAGAAGAAACTGGAGGACAGGCGGCCTTTCTTTTCCTTTCCCCTTTTTCCCGCCTCCACCCAAGCCCCCCTCCGCTTGTTTACTCCAGTTTTTTCATGCTAGACTATTTTGCACTACCTCTCGACTATCCAGAAAGGGACTACTTACAGTACGTATAGAAACAGGATAACTTTTATCGATTCAATAACGATAGATGAATCCGATACACACAGCCCGAGTATAAGCTGATTACAGCTTCTTGTTGGGGATGTCACAGTGAAGTAACATTTATAAATGCACTCCAATGTAACTAAAAGAATATTCTCCATTTATAAAACCTCATTTTATTAAAAGTGTTTACATCTCACACTAACTATTTCACAAGAGATTCTATTAAAACCTATAAAATTCTATATTCTGTAATGAATTTGGTTCGCTCCATTTCATACCAATGCATTTCGAGTGTTGCCAGTTTCTTCAGTTCATCGATAGGATTTCCTTTAGAACTCGATCCATGTTTAAATTTGTTGTATGTTTATTTTTTCAACTTTTTGAAACGTTTTCAAAATTGTTTCTACTTCTCCCTATGTTTTACTTGCTTCTGTTGTTTAACTTGAACTATTACAAATAATCCTGCCATTTTATTAGAGTTCATTTCAAAAGCGTTATCTATTTTTTTTGCTTTTGTACAGTCATCACATTTATATCCTGCCTTCTTTAATTATGCCTCAAATTTAGACCAACGCATTTCAATTGTTGCCACTGTCTGCATTTGATGCACAATATGTGGCCAGTTGAACTGGATCGCTTGTTACATTCGTTGGAGGTATTTTTGCCCTTGTCAAAATTCTTGTTGATTTTTTCCCTTTTCTTTGCCTTCTTCTTTTGTGATTCCTCGTCTGTATTTGTTACTTTAAAGGGCAAACCTTATTGAAAGCAAAGAAAAAAGCTGTTAAATTATACACTGTTTTCTTGCATGTAAATCATACCCTATTGTTAAACTGCAATTTCATGTTATAAATATCCCCTTCTGTGTTAAGCCCCCATCCATATGTTTATTGCTTATTGTAGGTATTGCAGTTGTGCGAAAATTGCGAAACTTAGTTCTGTTTAAAGTTTGTGTAGGTTAAATTTAATACACTTTAACATGAAACATGTACCAATTTATTGCTCATGAAAACTATATGCTTTTAAGAAATCGTACATATAGATATACTGGGTCAATATTTTCTATAACAGCAATCTCTCTATGTTTTTCTTTTTCTATTGTCTTCCTCTTAAACTTATTTTGTTTTCGTTTTCTTTTATTATCAGTTACTTCCATTTGAACTAGAAGTTCATTAAAATGTTGTTTTTTCACCGTTTCACTATTTCTTTAATTATGTTTTACATTTTCAAGAGGTCGCTAAATTAAATAGTAGCTTAATGTTGTTCCCAAAAATTGTGCATAGTCTGAACAACAATAACATTTCATAATTTTTCCATATGTAGCAAGTTTGCCAGAAAAAATTAATATTCCCAGTATATTTCATTAAGTAGTTTTTATCTCGTTATCAATTCCACTTACATTCTTTGCTTTTTCCTTATTTATTTTCTGTTTCTTTCTCTTCCTTGTTATCTTTCAGTTCAGCAAGTTTCCTCTTCATTTCTTTGCAGTCCTTTACATTATTGCTTCTTCTGTTTTTTTCTTCCTTCAGTTTTTTAAGGAAAAACATGTTTAGTTTTAATAATGTTTTCTCATTATTTTTCATGTCAATCTTATAATTAAAATTGTTATTTGTTTTTCCTTGTATGCATTTCAGATATATTCTGCATAACTCTTTATTACGGAATTGGGGAAGCGCAGTTCTCAATGCATCAAACTTTTCACAATATGTTATTTTGTTAAGTGCAACGCTGGTAAAACGATTTTTTGCAAAGATCACGATATTGCATATTTTTTCAAATTTTTATGCTGCGTTTGCCATAGTTTAAGCACAAAATGTGGGGATCCCCTGCAGAATAATTTTTTCTATTTTTTGCATTCTGTTTCGAAACCCAAACATTTCCTAAAACCTACTTTTTCATCAATCATTGCCCATTATTTAAGCATATCTACATCTTTTCATTCACTGTTATCTTTCTTGCAGCGAATAATACACAAGCAGCACTCTGTGCTATGCGGCTTATCTTAGATGATTTGCCCAGTTCGTCTTGCACGATGCTAAGGCATTCCCTGTGGTATTTCTGTCCTTCTGCTGAATGTAACCACTGTACAATTCGTATTACTTCTCCAATGGTGCATGGCACCCGTTTAATTAGTACAGCAAATCTTTGAGCCCACTGAGTCAACTGTCTGGTGTTACAACCTCTGTTTTGTCTATCGTTCGCCTTAATAACTACAACTCTTTCCTGTCTTTAGGCTTTAGTCTGTCAAATACAACAATTGTGTGTTAGAATTTGCAGGTACTTTTCATTTTTTTCCCTACTTGCTCTAAGTATAGAAATTCCCACTAACTTCTGCATATCACATTGGAAATAACTTAATTTAATAATGCCAATTACCTTTGCCTGTCTGCATGCCCAAACCAGCGGACAATGTGTTCATTTACTGTTGTTATGAGTGTACACTGCGGGGTCATGCACTTGTTTCCCCCGCCCCCTCCTGAGAAAAATCTTTTTGCGGCTTTGCTTATCTCAGCAGGATCCCATGGATCATCTGCCTGGAATCCTAGGCTTGTCTTCGATGCGTCAACACCATAGTGGGAGTCTGTGAAGAGCTTGAAGAACAAATGCAGATACCCTCCTACCGTTGCCAGGGCAATGTTTCCCGCTATCTGGATTGCCGACACCAACTACGAGGGGACGGAATCCGATTGCCTGTTGCCACTGGAAATGAATACACAGATCTTATTACTCTCAATATTATACAGCATTAATGCATGTTATTTTCCATCATTTTCATTTTTTGGTTGATAAATTAACCTCCCTTTCCCCGTGATGCAGTTATAGGTTAAGACCCCTTAACGATTGAAACTGCAAAAATGATACCCATGTATACATTTTCTCTCTTTTTTTTTTTCTCTTTAACATTTTATACATTCTTCTCACCTATACACATTAATAGCAGGTGCACCCAGCATGCGAATGTTGCAGAACTGTTCTTACCTCTTGATAATTGTCCATTACAACCCCCATACTAGTCAGATAGAACTGGGTAAGAAAATTGTCCCGATACAAGTCCAACGATACCACATTCTCTGCCTGCTCTTCCGCTCCACTTTCCATTTCTTGCGGAACAGGTTCTATGCTGATCTCTTCAGAGCGGGACTCCACAAAAGGAAGGGATTCATCATGTCCGAATAACTCACTCACCACCCTCTTCGGTTGTACATCTTCTTCTGCTTTCTTCTCCAGCGAACCTGCCAAGAAATGACCCATTGCATCGAAGTATGCAGTTGGTAGTTCTCCTTTAACTTTTGCTGCTAAGGATTCATCTACAATTTCTCCTCCATTACTAGGCTCTGCAAAGTGGCTTATCCACTTGAGACCGAAATCACTAGCTTTTATTTCCCATCCATCGTTACCGATGCTTAAATTTTTGTTAAAGCACTACACTGGCTGCCCTCCTATCCCATTGTTTTTTTCCTACTACTGCTACCGCTCATAGAAGCTCCTCTTCCTGTTCTGGTATAAGTATGTCTTCCGTTAGCCTGCTTAGTAACTTATCCAGAGTCAGGGCATTCACTGAAATAGAGTACCTTCTCATAGCAGAAGACCCGAAATTGAGTTCTTCGTCGAAGGAAGCAGGGTTACTTAAACTGCTCATCTGAACAAAGAACTCTCTGCAAAGGAAAAGGGCTGTTATGTAATACATTGTTCATGTTATTCAAAGTTATCACCCATTCAATCCTTTTGGCCCGCGCTACTGCTCTCAACTCGTTACATCATGCAGCTAAGCTGATACATATTTAGTAAATAAACCCTATCGAAAGGCTGTTATGTATGTTGCTAATGTCCACCGCTTAGAGAACGCCCATAAAAATATACATATTTAGCGGAGAAGCAAAGCTTACAGGGAAAATGTAAAATTTCGAGCATAATCTCTCAGCCAAGGATATTTTCAACCTACATACCAGCAAGTTCAGAAACTGTCACTAGTCTTCTGGTGCTATGATTTGAAAAAACGGAAGTCGGTGGGAATACCAACCTAGCAACGGACTGTGAAGATATTTTCTTGTGTTTTTTTTTTGAGCTTTTCCACAACTTGGTAAATAAAAATAACATAAAAATGGATGTTGGTCTCATTGCATTTGTTTGTCTTTCTACCTAAGGGAAATCACCTTTTGGGTTACAATTTAATTTCTTTACTCTTTTGTGTAAATGCTTGTGTGTCAGTCTAGCTAATTTTGCACATCACTGGACCTTCTACCTAGATCCATAGGAGATTTTGAATTCTACACGTCAAAGTCAGGCTTCATATTTCAAACCTAGAGACACAAGAGACGAAAATGCAGGGGTACCGATTATTATGCTTTATCTCACCTGTTCCTTTAGCAAAACATTTCTCCCTGTTGTGCCGAATGCTGTCAAGACCCTTTGAAAACATTTGTACTGAAAGCACTGCTTGCAAAGATACTATTTGCAAAGCAAGTGTTGTTTAAATTTTGAATGCCTTTTTGTGTGATACACATCTTGGATAAGAATTGAAAAACCTCAGCAAACAATCAAATATAAACCTATCTGTGACGTCATTACACGATGCCACAGGTTGCATCTTATGTCTAAGTGGAGTCTAATATAAAGGAGCTAGGCAGGAGACAATTTATTTGGTATCCAAAGGTGTAAATATTGTGTTCACTGCTTAGTATCTATGTTCTTGTGCAAATTAAACATGGTGGATGACGTCAGTTTCTAAGTTATTTTTGTGACGACACTTTTAGACTGAAAATCGCAAGAAAAACTTTGGTAAGAGGCATTTTCGTTTTCAGTACTTTCAATGAGAAATGCCTCATAACTTTATGAAAGTCGTCTAGCCTATCTGTTCTTAATTAGGATTTTTAGGGTCGCCTTATTTTTTGTGTGTTAATGGGCTTGAATTTCGTGTGTAAACAAAATATAGAAAATGCATCGATGGGTTGCATCTGCTGAACCTGCTTCAACTTTCTCTGCAGACGTAATGTCAGTGTACCATTTTTTCTGTTTTTACGCCTGTCACACGCGTAAAATTACCCAACGGTGGAAATAAGCATCCAGCTGATTGTGGAACGCCCGTACTTGAGTCTCCGCCTCCTTTGAACATAACTGCAAATAGAAAGAATGTACATTTTACACGAGAAATTGTTTAGTTTTCAGTAACAAGAAGTTATGAATATTTCTCATTTTATTTTTGCATCTGAACACGCACGTTAGTTCAGCCTTTGATTATAGGTGAACGATGACAGACTAGCTGAGAGTCTAAGGCATCACTTTGTACTCACAACAAACTTGATGCAGCTTAACCGAAAACATTACTCCCTTATCTAAACAATAACCCCCTTCAAAATTCTTTATCAAAATATCAAATTGTTAATCATGACAACTTCACGGCGATTAAAGTGTGTACCCACGTTTTGTGGGTCATTAAGTATTCATATATTCATGCTATTGTTTAGACTCATTGCCAATTCATCGGTGTTCACGTCGGATGTCACTCGAGAATGTAAGACAACTTTATAAATCGGAAGGCCCCTTGAGGAAATGTGTGACAATTTCCTTTTGTTTATCATCTGAGAACGAACAATAGCTCAGTTCGATTCACAAAAAAACTTTTAAAAGCTGTCGGACTGAAACTTTTCTTTGATAATTTTTTAACCTTTAAAGTTTATTTTATGCTTATGATCAAGCACGCGCTAATCGAAACGATCTCGAATATCAAACGTAAACACGGCTGTTAATATCAAGAACTCGGGATGCTCAGCGTTTGCAGTTATATAAAAAATCCAGGCTTCATTTGATTTATTTAAAGAAGAAAGTGAAATTCATCAAACAAGTTTTTTACTTTGTAGGGATTAACTTCAATAATTCAAAATCTAAACGAGAAGGAGCAGTAGGCTGCGGAACTGTCAGACAGCACGTCGTTGAGAAATCTCGACCACAGAAACTCTTCAGACCACATTTTACAGCCGTCAAATCGACCTTCTTCGTTAAAAAAATACAAATAAAAAAGCAACGTTTTCGGGATGAACTTAAATTTCATTCAGGACTCTCTGCAATAATACCTTCAGGAATTCTCACACGCATTGGAAGAAGACGGCTTCGCATAAATTAACTTTGCAGTTCGAACTGCCGATCAACAAACAAACATCGAACTTCGGCCTACATTGACCAAAAAGCCTCGTTCAACATCTTTTTTTGAAGCTCTCAAAATGCTCTATTTTCATAAATACATATCGAACTTGGAAATGTTTTGCGAAAAAAACTTAATGCATGTAAAGTCCCAAGTCATTCTATGCAGTTTATTCACACATCAAGAACAAAAGGATATAATAATAAACTCTGCCGCTCGTGGTCGCATAATTGCGCTATTGTTCCATTCCTTTGAACTTATTCAACACGTTTTCAATGGCTCCCGAAGTGAATGCCCAAAGGACTAAAAACGAGCCGTCAAGCTACAAAATCCAGCGGCTTTTCCCATTTCTGAATGACATACTTAAATCGGCATGAAGTTGTAATGTGTTATAGCTTATTACAACCAGTAAAACAGATATTCAGGCGAATGTGAAGTAGTTTGTTTTAAGTTCTAGTGACTTCAACGGTAATTTTCACACTTTTTATTTCAATTTCACACAAGAATTCCCTTTCCTCAATAATAGCCTAGTATGGTTTATCGTAAAGGCGTAGAGGAGTACAAGGAAAGAGTATGGTGTGTACAAATGAAGCGTAGTATAAAATTATAGCTTAGTATGGTTTATCGTAGAGGTGTAGAAAGAAACAGTATGGTTATACAATTGTTGCGTAGCGTGGAAAAAACAAAAGAAAAAAGAAAAATGCAATATATTAATAGGAAAATGTCGTTATAGGAAAAAACGCTTAGAAGGGTAACAACGCAGAGGGAAATTATATGGTTTATACAATTGTAGCGTAGTATGGTTGATCGTAGAGGCGTTCAAGGAAATAGTAGGTTTATACAATCGTAGCGTGGTATAAACTTGTAGCGTAGTATGGTTTATCGTAGAGTCATAGAGGCGTACAAGGAAATAGTATGGTTTATACAATAATTGTAGTATAAATTAACAATAACAAGGCTGTAGGGAAAAATTCAATATATATACTAAAAGAAAGTAAATATCGCTGCTGAAAAATAAGGTTTAAGCAAATTTTAATAGAGATAAATATAAAAGTGAAAAGGGAGTTGAATAGTAAGGTAAGTTTATACAGTGATAAATACGATAGGTAGTGGGCTAAGACAGTTTGTTGCTGTGTGTAATACCTAAAGAATATATATTTTTTTATTTTAATAAAGCGTTTTCTTGACAAAAACTAAGAAATATGACTGAGTGTTAAGAAATCCAAAAAAATGAATGGAAAAAATTAAAAATTTTAAATGTCAAAAATAAATTTTATGTTATTCATTTCCATGCGTTAAAAGATGTTTCCATGGCAACACAATTTCAACTAAAAAGAGTAATGTATACAAGAAATTAGTGGAGAGAAGTTAGAGGAAGTAATGTAGCCTTACAGCCGAACAACTATACGTAAACTTCTATGCTTATGTGAGTGGCCTAAAACGGGCCACATGTGTTATAGGAATGTTTGTCTACCTCATCACTCTTGGTGGCCTTGAAAGACTGCTATACAACTGCATTTGACTGCGACTCTATGATTATATGTGACCCCCATGGGAAAACGGGGAAAACGGTGAATGCCAAACATGCCAAATCAACGGGCTAAACAATAGGCAGTGGGTTAAATGACATGCTGGCATCTGAGCAGTGTGTCAGAATGCACAGCTAATTAAAATTTTTGTTTTGTTTGTATCGAGCAATGAAAACAAAGGTGATTAGTTTGATTGAGCAATGAAGTGTGTCAAGCACAGCACCGAGTGAAATAGCACACAATTTAAGTGAGCACCATAACACAGTAGTCATATCCAAGATTTTGAATTTCATTCAATTTACCATACCCTCGTCTTGTCAAACAATCACAAGCTTGGTGGACACCCGAGCTGAGTTTCATCTAGGGGTATAAATGTATGCATACTTTAGAAACAATAAAACATTCTTCCCAGATTTTCTACAGTACCAGGGAGCTCTTCTCAATCAAGTGTGAAACCAAAATTATTTAATTCTTCTTTAGTAGATGTTCTTTAATGCAACATAAACTAACAAGGGCTAGATAACATGTCAGATGACTTGTGTGCAAACATGAAATGCAAAAAATAAAAAAATTTAAAAAGGAACTAACAATAAAAATCTGAGTAAATGCTGTGAATGAAATAATTAAGTAAATAAGAAAACATTCATTTACTCGGGGTTAAGTGTTAGCGGGAAGAGGGATTCACAGGAACAAACTTGAACACCAAAAATTTGCATATGGATACCAACAACAACTGAGTACCGCAACACTAAATGCATTTTTATTTTTACGTTGGATAAAGCCTAAATAGCAACATTAACAAAACTAAACTTCCAATGTTACAAAACGTTGACAGAAGCGGTCGTTTGGACAGTGAAAGGAACTGCCATGCTGAAAACACCGGCAAGATTTCGGTCATGTACTAGGCAACCAGATTGTTTCTACTTGTTATTCAATTACCATGAGAGCTGCAGTGCCTTTCCACTGTATAAACCCAACTTCTGCCATTTAAAGCCTTTCAAAAAGACTGGAAACACTTTTGAGTCATGATGTTTTGTTGATTGTCAGTCACGCAAAATTACTAAAAAAATTAACGTACATTTTGACTTTTGCGTTACTTTCCGTATTGAAAGGAACGGCATGAGTGAAGTTTTTTTGATCCTTTTGCGTGTATAATACACAAATGACTTTAGTGGTAACTTGAAATATCACTTCACTCACAGGTTCAGTTCACAAGTTCACTCACAGAGCGCTTTGATTTTGTCATTAAAGTTCTGTTCCATTCCAGTGAAATAGATTTGTTGAGTTAACTTTCTGTAAATCGAATGTTCTGTGAGGTTTGTCTTATCACACGCATACCATATCGCACATGTCTTTTCGCATGCGTGTCATATTATCCCTGTTTTCCCTTGGAGAAGAAGCATGAACTGCCAACAAAACATCAGGCACTGCAAACAAACTGAAAACTTGTGTGTGCACAGGTAGATGCAACAGACTGGAACTAAGTGATTCGCATTAGTGCCAAATTTGAGATTATCAACATGGAATCCTGTGAAGACGATTTGAGCGAAGTTGAGCCTAATAATGGAGGAGGAATTGTAATTGAAGGTTTTGCCAAATGGATTTGAAAAAGTGGTCATTAAATATTATTTCAACAGAGATCTTACCTACAGGGAAATAACGCTAATGCAAGGAAAACATCATTGTATAGATATGAACGAACAAACATTGAAACAAAGGCTCAAAGACTATAGGCTAGGGAGACGTGATGCTGTAGTTGATGAACTTGTTGAACGCGTGACAGACTTGATTACACGAAATTAGCATTGGTCCAAACAGCCTCAGTCGTTACAGAATCATGTGGCATGACTACTTATGCTGCATGCCAAAAACTCACACCCAATTTCACAAGGCTTAAATTAGGTTTGGTTCTGCATCAAATGGCCCACATGATTTACTGCTTTTTCACCCCCCTTCAAATGCACTTCAGTGTGTGACCATAGCATGTGATCTCGGTATGTGAATCATCTGCCCGTATTGTCATATTACATATTTTACTTATGTTACGAAAGTAAGCTGGATTTTGTTTCAAAATTTTAAAAAATACACATGCATCAAAATAAAGGTTGGTTTTTTTGCATCATATGTGTTATGTTCTTTTATAGTTGTTTGTTCTTCAGACGTACTACAAATCACGACAACGTGGTATTACAATCCACAACAGCTCGGATCATTACAACTTACGACAACAGGTTATTACAATTCACGATAGGTACTTTATTACAATTCATGACAACTGTTATTACAATTCACTACAGGTATGACAATTCATGACAGAACACACGTTCTGTTATAGATGCCATTAATCTACCGCCACAACTCTAGGTATTTTTTCTTAATGCTGGCTTCCTCTTCAGGGCTTCAGTCCTTGGTCCAATAACTGAGTCGCTTGTCATCTTTGTGCTCGTTGAATAGGAGATATCCATCGGATTGCTCACTGCCGCGGCCAGCTCTGCCAAACTCTTGGATAATAACACCTGCGTTATGCATGCAACCAATGCGAAAAACATTGCTTACATGAGGGTTGTGATTACCTACTTCATATGACTCCGTAGCCACCAGAATTTGGAACTGTTTTTCTCGTTTGTAGCGATTCTTTTTTTCTCCTTTTCTGTTAGTTTTCCATGGGCGCTTTCCATTCGACCACAAATTCCGGAAATGCCGGGTTTGGGAGCGAATGGAACAGACATTTTCCGGAATTTCATTCCGAAATTTTGGGTGTACCTTGCGAGGTTGGCCTAAAATCTCAGAAAATCGGAATAACCGGAAAATTCCATTCCATTCGACCATTCCTGCTCGCGCCCAGTTTCTCAGAGCCCGGAAATCGAACTCAACATGGCTTCCAATTGTTCTTCTCAATATCAGTGTTCCGCTTGTTATTATGCGGCAGAAGACTTGAATGTTCTTTTGCACCACTTTTGCACCGGAGCCACGGCAAACTTTCGTAAGTGAACAGCTTGCAAGTTCCTCTTGTCATTCTGAAGTCACCCTTAAACTCGTCAGGAAAATAGAGAGGTATCGTGCCCTCAAAGTAGTCGCGGACTCGGTTTTAATTCCTACGCATGTAGGAGCTACCCACACTGAACAGTGTCATGTTGACTGGGACGGCTTGGTTCAAACCAACCGGAAAATACTGTTCCATTCGTCACATGGAATACTCAAAATTTCATTCCCGAATTTTTGGTCGAATGGAAAGCGCTCCATGATACGCCTGTGTATCTTCAATTCCAGCCTCCTTCAAATAACTTACCATGAGGTCCATGTCTCGTGAAATCCATATATACGATTAAGTAATCCTCTCCCACTATTCTACAGATTTCTATAGCCACATCCATCCACACCCAATTCCTGACTTCCTTAACAGGTTGCTTTGCCACATACCTGCCTACTTCTGTAGGCTAAGTTTGATGTTCGGGCAATTTACTCTGTCACGTATCAAAACCGTTTTTTAGGTACAGCCTACTCAGTAACTGGAGCATGATAGGTACCATTGGGAATTCTTCTTGCAACCCAGGCAACGAGGTCAGGCCATGTTTCAGTTTGTTTTCGACGAATTCTGGTGTTGTGTTCATCAGTGCTGGCAGCTCTTCTTGGTACAGCAATTCATCCATTTCAAAGTGTGGACCAACTGCTACTACTTATATTTTGAGTAGTTGAAGAACTTCAATTTGAGAATTGATGAGAGATATTGTGGGACAGATTGCCACTGTTGTTTTGCCTTTTTCAAATTGAGCAGGGAGTTGATAGCACAAACTCTTGCCACTGTCATCTTGTCTGCTTCGTCGTCGGGTGATGGGAGTTGCCGCCGCCTAGAATTGTTTAGACTTCTTGATTGATTGTATGTCCAATCAAGGGATTTGTTGTAGTCACCTCTGTTCTGATCTTCAAAAATCACAGAGTGGCCTTCTGTGGCCTTTAACTCTAAAGTGCTTGATGTATCATCTATGATAGATGTCAGACCCATTGTCACCTGAGAAGCAATCACTGATGTCCATGATTCTTCGAGTATCAGGACGTGAAAACGTTATATTCTGTACCAAATTGTCAGTCAAGAAACTTGAAGTCGTGGAATTTCCTGTTTCGTCTATAACTAAGTGCAGCTAGGACTCACTACCTATGCCTTCTTTCTTGTCTCCCATTTTACATTTTAGCCAATTTACAACGGCCATAGCTCCAGCTTTTCTTGATTCGAGATCTTTTCTACACCTTGCAAGTTTTAAGAACCCGTTCCCATTACCACCTAATTTCCATTCCAATATGATAGGTATCTATAATTACAAATGTATTGTTGATGAACCCAATTGAATTGCATATGGGGTTACATCTATACACTGCAAGTGATACATCAAACTGTGTCAGTTTCATAACAGCATTGCATAAAAGTACAGTATTATTGCCACGGTCTTCATTATAATTTACCAGTTCTAGCATAGAATATTGGTGCCCCAATAAGCCCTTTTCCTTCAACAGTTTGATAGCCTCGCTTATGTAAGATAGTTTGGCAGCGTCAGGTGTATCATTGATTTGGCTTTGAAGGTTCTCAAGCACGTTTTCAACTTTCTCTATGATAGCCTCGATGTTTGAAATGACCTTCGGGTTACTATATAGTTTGTCTGCAGTTTTTATGGCTAGAAAAGGGCAAGCATTGGTTCCGTCAAGTCTGTTGATACACTCTTTGAGGTCCCTTTGAAGGCTGTCAATGTCTCCTTGCTCTTGGCATTCCCAGGCAGCAATGTCAACAGTGTTTTCTGCCACAGTGCCTTGATGCAATTTCAGCAGAATATCTCAGATCTAGACGTCGGTGTCACTGCTCGATATTGTGTTCGACTCATTTCTGTTTTCTCTACAAGCCGTGTTCTGTTCAGTGGATGACAAGCTGTTAAGAAACTCGCTAACAGTAGCCATAGAGGGTCTGTCTTCTCTACTTTGTGCCCAGCATCTTTTAATCAAATCTAGCCATTGGTCTTGTTTGCTATTAGGGAAATCTGTCAGCTTGTCGGGCTCAATAGTTGGTCGTTGACCCATCTTGACATGGTGATAGACAAGGTTGAAACTGTTGATTTTGCCCTCCCATGGATGCTTTCTTTCAAGTAGGGAGAACTCAACAATCACCGTCGCAAAACTAAATATCGCTCTTGAGGTTTCTTTTTGCACGAATGTCGATTAATTCTGGTGCGGTATATGGAGCTGTACCCACTTTGTTTTGCGCACCATCCTAAGGTGTTTGCGAACAAGAGACTGATATCGATTGCGTTAGGAAAAACTGTCCAAAGTCAAACACAGCCTGTCCAAAGTCTCTTATTTTTACGATGTGATGACTGCCTTTTTACCACCCCCAATAAAAATATTTGCGGACCTTATGTCCCAATGTACAATACCATTCTCATGCAAAAATGCTAAACCATTGCTTGCTTGTTGTACATTTTCGTATCAGACGGAACAAGGCGTTTCCCCCTCCAGAGAGTCGATTAGCTGCCTGGCATTATGTACGGTCTTAATGGTGTGTGCTAAAATCGTAACTTCCTTCACTAAGTAATCAGATAGGATGGCTGATCTATCCAAATCGGCGCCATAATATTGAAGGACATTGAGGTGGTTTAGCTGAAGTATGTAATTTTCTTCTTTCTCCAACCTTCTCTTAAACTTCAAGGTCATTCGCACCTAAAATTGTTTACATGCCACCTGGATATGCTTGCCGTCCTTCTGCAGTGTCTAAATACACCAGGACACCCGTCAAAGGTCAAATTTAACCCATATCTCTGCTTGCCGTCCTTCTGCAGTGTCTAAATGCACCAGGACACATGTCAAAGGCCAAATTTATCCCATATCTCTGCTTGCGAGGCATCTTTGTCGTTTACAAAGGAATAATGCAGAGACACAGATTTAAACTGCTTGCATAAACTCAAGTTTCTGTGAGGATTTGTACATAAGGTGCGGAATAGCACAATTATGTGAAATATGATAACCGCGGTTAGACAAATAAATTAATTTATGAGAGCAGCAACTTTTCTGATGTTGCAAACTTCAGTCGAATATTAAACAACTTAACAGCAGATCGAAGGTTTCAAAATACAAGCCTGTGAAAGAGTCCAACAAAATGACTGAGGTTAAATGAAAAATTTCTCGCATTCAGGTGATTGATAGTTTGGGTCTTGGGGTGGGGGGGGGGTACCCCCATATATGGCTAGATAGTTATGGCATTGTGTTCCCAGTGTGATTCTTAGATAAGGTACCTAAGTTGTATCAGCTAAAATTCAAAACTGAAGTGCGTAAATGTCCAGCTACACAAGAAAAGCGATTTAAAAAAAGCTTTGTGTGTTGCCATGCGCCGTTAGCTGTTATGTGACGGAAGGTTTTTCCACTTTGGGACAACTATGGACTTTAGGTTCTCTGGCGTTAGGAAATGACTGACAACGGGGGAAATTAGACTCAAATGGGCAACTCGCTTGCGGGGAAAGAGCCGTCACTCTCGAGGTATGGGAACGAACCACGAACTGGTACGCAGCAATGAGAGAAACTTGACTTGGATCCAACAGCGTTTATTTCTAGCACTCGTAGATGTTGTTGCAGAAGTAATCGTACAGGTTGTAATTGCAGATGTTATCATGGATGTAATCGAAAAACAGTACAAACTGCTACGTTATATATGATTCGAACAGCTATTCAACTAAAAGAAATACAAAGAAGTGCATACACAACTTGTTTGATCTTAGCGAAAGTCAACCACAAAATATTTTTTTAACTCTGGAAGCTATTGTTACTAAGGCTATTTTTAAGAGTAACCTAAATTGAAAATTCCTTAAAACAATAAATTACAAGAGCAGTAGAGTCAGCAAAAGCTCTTGGAGCACGTACTAGCGAAGTATGAATAGAATTGCAAGGTCAGCGAGCGGCTGCCGAAGCACATACCCTCGCTGTTTAATTACAGAGTTTACCACCTTTAACAAAAACTGCATATTTCGAATTCTATGAGTCAGCAAAACCATTCATACTTTTAATCTAGATCTGTCTTTTGCGTTGAAGAGAGCAATGCCAAAAAGCAAATTATCAGCTATTACTGTGCGAAGGTTCGACTAAAAATAACTCAATGTATTGAATTAAAGCAAAAAGTGTCAAATTGAATAGACACCGTGCAGTTTTAAAGAAAACTAATTAAGGTAAATAGATTAACCTAACTAAAGTAATTATTTGGTGAAATAGTATTTTTAGACACGAACACAAGGAACAGTTGTGTAGTAACTCAATTGTTTAGCAAATAGCGCAAAGCATGAAAACAAAGCAATTAATTGACAAGTTCCCTTTACAGGTGACTGCAGCTGAATGTAAACGTAGTGAAGTGGCGTGTTCCCTTAAAACTAAATGCTACGCTAAGTAACAATAAAAAGCTAAATCCTTATGCAAAACTTGATACAAACAACAGAAATTCTTGAACCTAATTTACCACTTTAACCTCCTCAATCACACAAAACACTAGAAACTTGTTATTAGTGCTAAGCTTTTCTAACAGTTACTTGGGTAGTCACTTCCGATGTTACAGAAATGGAATAAAGCCGTTAACGACATAAAATTCTTAGTTTCTCTTTTTCCTGTTGATAGGGTGTCATTGTTTGGGTTATATTTTATCATATTTTTTTTCATTACACATACCTTCACCAAGTTTGACTTTGACACCGCAGCCTCCCTATTTTTGGACCCTGTGAAATATTAAAAAGAAAACCAAACCTCCTCTTGGATTAAGAAAAACATTTAATATTTGAATGGCAGACAGATGAGGGAGATTAAAAGAAGAAACAAAGATCAAAGGAAAGCAAAACTGCCAGGCTTCATTACAAACTGTGTGGTAAGTATAGCTGCCCACTGGCAATTGAGGAACTCCCGGGTGAACATCATCTACCCAAGACTCAAATGTTGTAGCTCTCTTCGTTTTTACCTATGAAATCAAGTAAGAAACCAATATTGTATAGGTACACGTACCTGGACCAAGTGATCGCTTATGCTTGGTTTGCATTCATGTCTGCTTATTAACCAAACCAAACTAAAAAACTAGGTGAATTGAAACCAGCAGACTTCCTCAAAATCGAGAATTTTTAGTGATTTTGTCTCTGGCATCATTTAAAAATTACCACTAAAATGTTATCTCTCTAACTAGCTCAACTAAGGCCCGGTTCAAATGTTGCATTTCACATGTGCTGAATATAACTCCTGTTTTAGTCGACTGGAATAATTAAATGCGGAATTTGATTCAGACGTCAAATTTAATGGTGCTGAATTTAACTCCGCCCGCCTTCAATGTTCCCAGTCTCCTCTCAGACAGGCTGTATCCAAAATGGCAGAGAACAGCATGTTTATTGGAGAAAACTCTTTTCGTTTCATTCAGCGTATGTTTTGTAACACCAGAAGGCATAGGTTGATGATGGAATCAACGGTCAGCTACTTAATCGCTAGAAGAAGATGTCTACTGAGCATTTATTTAATCTCTTTGATAATGCTTCTGTCAAGAAAAAAGGTGATAATGCAGCTTTCCAGACACTGATCATGTCGACGACTGGTAAGAAACACTAGATGGTGGGAAAATGTGTGGAAAAATTATTCTGATGTATGAACTGCACATTTCTTCGCCTCCCGCCATTTTTCAAAGTGCTGCTTATACTCTTCTGCGCATGGCAGTTACAGATTGTGGTTACAAAATGAATAATAATAATTTACTATAATTTATGTATTATATTCGGCACATGTGAAATGCGACATGTGAATCAAATGTCGAACTTAAGTCGAATATTCGACTGTTTCAGTCACAGATTCGAAGTAAGTCAAATTTAATTCGAAACTGTTGAATTTAATTGATTCAAACGTCACATTTTACATGCAGTTAATTCTCGAGTTTTATTTGGCACATGTGAAATGCAACGTTTGACCTGGGCCTTACGTTGACCTTCCTTTCTACAAACCCATTACAGCAATGATAAAGTGCAGTTCATAAAAAAACATCTAAAATCCACCCCATGGAAGGCCAACCCCCTAGTGGTACTTTAAGAAGCAGAACTGGGTTTTCCTGACAGGAAAACAATAGGGAATATGAGTATATTTTGAAACTGCACATTGTTTTAAACAGTCCTTGCAATTTTATTGCCAAAGAAAGGTTGCATTGTCACAGTGCTAGGTGAAAAATGATGAACGGCATCACATATTAAAGTAAGGTTGTTGAATCTCGAATAATGCCTTAACATTTTTTTCGAGTGCCATGTATGCTTCAGGTATAATCACAATGTAATATGTCTAAACCTTTTGCAATTTTTTTATTTTAACAAAGTTAATGATAAAAACGTTATGTTGAAAACTAAAATGAAGTGCACCTCTTAATTCTACTGCCTCCTTCACAGGCTTGTCTAGCTGAGCGTGGAGTGCAATAAAGTGAGTGGAGTGTGCACTGCGATTAGGATGACCTGGGAACACGCATGGAGCATGAACGGGGGTTAAAAGTTTGACAAAGTGGAGTCCGGAGAAGGCATTGAAAGGCCATAAAGTTCCTGCGTTTTACGCTCGGCCTTCATGAATACGTTTGCATTCAGTTCCTGTTCTGGATTGACCGAAAATGCTGGGCTAATCCATTTTCTTCGAAGAACAGCATCTCATAGCAATTTGTCAGTGGACGGATGGTTTTTTTTCCTCTAGCGGCTTCATGAACCGGTCTAAAAAAATGTAGGAAACTTTCCATTGAAGCTGCAACCATCTTGAATGCAAGATTTGCCAGTTGCTTCTCGTCTCCTCTGCACCCCCACTTTTCGCGGGTTTAATTTTTAACTCATTTTCTTCCGCACGGAGGAATAGTCTGAAACAAATGATGTAAACATTGTAAAAGGGGAAAAGGTAGAACTGAATGGCGAGATTGAGATGTAATACCTTATTGAGGTCAGAAATCGAATTTCTAACAGCAATAGCCATAGCATCATCCTCATTCTCCACATGGAACTTTGAACAATAGGTCATTCGCCTTCCAGAAACTATGTCAACATAGCTACTCTCAAAAACTGATTCTGCCTTGTTGGTACAGGTCGCATTAAAATCCGCATTGTTGCCCACAACTACTTTTTTCACATGAGTAGTCCGAAACAAATGAACTCAATATTTTAAAAGGGAAAAAGGTAGAACTGAATGGCGAGATTGAGATGTAATACCTTATTCAAGTCAGAAATCGAATTTCTAACAGCAATAGCCATAGCATCATCCTCATTCTCCACCTGAAACTTTGACCAATAGGTCAAACGCCTTTCAGAAACTTTGTCAGCATAGCTGCGTTTCTCTGATGACATTGTTGCAATGTAATTTTGACCAAAGCCAAAAGCCAACAATGTCTTGTAAGCTAACAACAGCGAAAAGCTGACTTATCAAAATGTAATACCGATGAATTGCTAAGAAATACCATATTTTCCGGTGTATAAGTCAACTCTACTTCTTGAGGCTAAAAGTTGGGATTTTACTTATTTGTCGTGTACAAACTGAATTCAAAATCCCGAGCATTTCATTGTAAAAGAGTTCAGCATAGAAAAATATTGCGTCAATTGAGTGACCCACTTCAGCGAGAACTACCTTAAAAATGTCCAAAATTCAAAGCCTTACCTTTAACATAGAGGTATATTAAGAAACCGAGTGACTTTTAGATGTTTGGGAGCTTTTTGTGCCAAGAAAAATGTCAAAACAATTCAAAATTTAAACATGAAGGAACGAAGTCGGAAACGACCTGCCATCTTGTACAACTTAGTAACTAGGTAATGAAAACCTGATGAGCACTGGTAACTAAAATAAAAGCACGTGCTTTGGACGTAAATGAAATCCCTTCACTCTCTACCCAAAACACTCCTCATTCAAAGAAGCAAATCGTTCAATATATTATAAAACTGTTTCTTTTACAGTAATATTGGTGAGCAGTTCAACTATTTGCATTAAACAGACAATGAAATGTCAAATGTTCAAATGTCAAATACGGCTAAGTCTTCTTCCACTGCTCAACTATTTACCAGCAAACTGAAGTAAATTTAAAACTTATGAAATGGAATTTCAATATTCAATGTCTAAAAGCCCTCAAATTGTTCTTCCTGGTCACTCTCTCCAAACAAGTTGTGCCACTGTTCCTCTGTTAGTCATCGTAAATGCCACACTCGTCCTCCATTTCTCCATCTTCACTGCCTTCAGCTGCAACCAGTTCATCTTCCTCATTATCCCACAAGATGTCATCTTCGGTTCCATCTATTGGGTTCCAAATACTGCACTTCTTAAATGAGCAAGAAACCATCTATCCCAATAGCTCTTTCCATGATGATTTGTCGCTTAAAGTTTGTTAAATTCCTCTCACTTGCCATTGCTTTCGCCTGATTAAATTTCTACTCACAATGTAGCCACTTCCTCGCTAGGCTTTAATCCACGTTCTGAGGCTGTCCTCTAGCTCAGGCCACCGACACTCTTTTCCTCGGTTTGCACACTTGTTCTTTGGCATACATTTCAACTTCTCAACTTGTTTTCTCCAGTCACACACAAGTTTCTCGTTTACACAGAACTCTTGTCTCACAGCACAGTTGTTGGAATCTTCAGCAAACTTGACTGCTTGTAGTTTAAACTTCGCACTATACTTCATTTGTTTGGGTGGCCTCTTTTTTTCTTAACAGATGGAACAAGTTCGTGTTTGACTTAATGATAGCCATGAAATGATAAACTTAATTGCATTTAAGACCCTTTACTCAATGATTACTAGGTGATGCATCCTTTTGTTTATCAGCCTGTTGATTGGTGCATTGTGTTTACTCTTATGAGTAAAACAACAATGTACTTGTTACATTGTTACTTTTTTTATTCACTTGCTGAGCGACCATTGAGTTTTGGCTAGTGTATAAGTCGAGGTCGATTTTTTTGACTGATTTTCAAGACTTAAGAGGTCGACTTATACACTGGAAAATGGGGTATGAAATATTATCACAGGAAATCCGTCAAATATTTCCGCCAATCAAAGGACGTGGTTTGAAATAAGTAGAGGTAGAACTTGCTGTGAATCCTCTTGGAACCACACACATGAAACCAAAACAAACGCATGCACTCGGTGGATTTAGGGGAGGAGGCTATTTTGTGAAAGCTGATTCATTGCTTTTTTGCGTCTGTTTAAAGATTAACCCCAAGTCGACTATGGCCAACTGTGGGGATACGATGGTCTCCCAAAGGGCGGTACGAACTGCTGAGAGAGAGAAAAGTGTACCGTAAGCTACGGTAATGCACTTACAGTCATTGATGCATGCAGCTTGTGTCTTTGGGTTAATATTTCAACAGACATGTATTAAGATCCCATGACGCTTTGTTAGATCATGTTCTTGTATTTAAATCACCAAATTCGGTTTGTGCAGGGGAATTTCGCCATTCATTTACAACAAATTTTACTCCTCTGCGCCCTGTGCTCCTACACAGATAAATCACTTGGGACAATGGCAAAAATGCGGTTTTCATCTTATACACCAAACAGCTAAGTCATTTGGGATTGTGGCCGAATTTGGGTTACATCTAATATACAAACGCAATCCGGCCGTTAAGTCATTTGGGATAACAGCCCAATTTGGGTTTCATCTTATATACCAAACGGTATCCATAAAAATCAACATACTTATCAGCTATATCATATCTATCAACTCGACCACTATTCACACAAACAAACATCCCGTTGTTGTTTTCAAGTCTCACATTTTCACAACATGATTCATATTTCACTTTATGATCTTGACATTATGATCTATATGATTGTTATGGTCTTGACATTTGACGTTAAGTCAAGTGGGTTAATGGCCAAATTTGGGTTTCATCTCATATAATGAACGGTATCGGGTTGTTAATAAATTTGGAATAACGGCCAAATTTGGGTTTCATTTTGTATCTGAGCTGATTTTCCAAAAGGTAGCTGCAGAAATTGAGCACATTTTGAGACTTTCTAGGCTGAAGGAATATGCTAGTCGTTAACAAGATTTCAGTTACGGTTTATCACAAGAAATTAAGGTCAGAAAATACTATGCAAGAGAAAAGAGGGGCTTTTCTTTGGAATTAGACATGACATTGACATCTGAGTGGAGTGAAACATCATCTGTGATACGACTAAACAAGTGTGACATTTGGCAACTACTAACGGCACCAAACGCACCTTAACCCATTACAGCCAACCAGCCAAAACCGGCCACGAATCCTCGTGGGCTCGCGCAAGGGTTTCTACCTCCCCTAGAAGGGATAATTTTGTCCTCTATTGTTCTAATTGTCTTTGCAAAAGACTGACCAATCAGAATCCACCGACTGCGCACATATTTTTAGCTCTTAGGGGAGTCTAGACACAAAAAGGTTTTTGTCGACCGAAAAATATCGGATTTCAGCCATCATGGCGGGCCGCGCGCCTCAGGCTTAAATATTCAAGACGCCAATTTCGCGTTTTCGGAAGGAAAACACAACTTTTCGAAACGGAAAATCGAAAGAGGAACTTTTAAGGAATACTCGACAGTTTCAACAGCGGAAATCCAAGCATTAACGGCAGAGAAAGTATGCTTCGAGGAAAATTTGTAGTTTTACCGAGGCGACAAGCTGGCGGACATCTGAAATCATTGTTTTCGCCATGGACTTTCTTGGTGATGTTGGAGTGTTTCTCGCAATACAACTCACAAAGAATTACAGGTTCGATTGTGAATTTGTACTGAAATACTATTCTAATTGATCGATTCTTCATATTCCGAACAGTTTTTGCCAAAGTTTTGAAAAACGTGCTCCGCACGGGTCAATAAATTCCCTTCAAAATTGACTCGCAATTGCTTCAAATCGCTTGCGAGTCGGTTGCCTCGCGGCAAAAATTATACGCGTTTTCTTCTAAGACCAATACAAAGACTTATTTGAATAAACTTTTAATTTAGAAAAGCTTTATTGCCTTTTTTTCTTTCTATTTTCATTGATGAAACGTGATGACTGCCTAATTGTGCGTAAACAAACACGTCTTCTCGAGAGCGAATCAAATTACTGCCATGTGGCGAGAGGATCAAATTTCATCGAAATTTTCGAAATTTTTACCTTCAGGTTTGTGTTTTAAGTAATCTTTAATTCGCAGCTAGGGTATTTTATTCAATAATTAGAAATTCTAGCTATTCTAGACCAAAGGAGGGCTGTTTCTTTGACCCAGTAAGTTGTCTATTTTTAATGCACATTAGGTTAATAATTAACAATATGCTAATTTGTGAAGTAATTTTATTCGTGGAAAACACGTGGCCGTTATTGGGTTAAATCTCACCCAAAACCCGGTCTTTTAGCGCTCAAGTCTAGCTTTCTACAACAGAATCGGCTTAATTGGAGCAAGACAGCGTTTTAAATTGATTTTCTGTCTTCATTTTAGATTCATGACGCAATGCAAATCACGCCATACGAACATCCGGAAATCATTTGACACTCGAGACTGGAAATCCAACCCAAAATCGCACTTCTTGACTTATCGATCGCTAGCCTAACAACGCTACAGTTATAACTGCGAAAAATAATTGAATAGCTTTTCAAAGTCACCCTTTTTGAAGAGAAAATCCTTGCCATTTCTTGCCCGTGTTTTGTCCATATCACTTTAAGTCCTGAATGTTGACAAAAAAATTTGAACGGGAAATAACATAGAGCGGTTTTCAACAAGAAAAGAAACTAAATCTTTGGCGGGAATAAGAATTCTCGATAATTTCTTGCTGCACTATGAATCATCCGTAAGACCTACTTTCTACGGCCAAAGACTGTCACCTCCTCAAGTAAAGCTCACAATATGCAACCCTTAGTCCATACGCGAGTAACTGAAAATTACCCGTTTAGCTCAAAAAAGAACCCATTAGGGAGCATATTAGACAAGGCAGGACGCTGCACTCGTAAGACTTCTTCCCTCATTAGACTTAGTGCTGTCCTCAGGAAAACTTTGTTTCAGGAAGCCAAACAAAAAGCAGGTCTAATGAATTTGTTCTGAGCTCAGAGTGTGCGGAATTCAAAGCGAATCGTTGTACGGTTTATAGACATTTGAGAGAGAATGTGGCTGACTGTGCCATAAACAGGCACAAGGGGGGGGGGGGGAGATTTTTGTTTTACGGACGTCTTCTAATGATCCTTGTAATCTGTTTACTTACTGATCTGAAATTCAACAGGAAACGCTAAAAAAAATTAGTTAATATCTTAAGAAAAGTTAACAAAATTTTAATTTCTTTAGCCACCTTCTGGAAAATCAGCTCAGATATATTGAATGGTATCCGGCCATTAAGTCATTTGGGATAACAGCCAAATTTGGGTTTCATCATATATACGGACAGTATCGGGCGATTAAGTCATATGGGGTAACAATAATAATAAATAAATTTAATACTTATATAGCGCAAAATTCAATAGATCTATATGATCTAATGCGCTTTACAATTATTAAAAAGATATTATAGTTAAAACTACAAAATGGAACAAAATCATATTTAACAATAAATTAAAAAGCGATAGAAATGTATATGATACATAGTCTAAAAATGCTTACGCAATTAATAGTATGCTTGTTTAAAAAGATAAGATTTCAGTTGTTTCTTAAAAATATTTACACTACTTACAGCCCTTAGGGTCTCCAGAAGAGAGTTCCATAAAAATGGGGCAGCTATCGAAAAAGCTCTGTCTCCAGTGGTCTTGGCAGATGTAATTGCCGGGCAAGCTAGTAAATTACTAAAATTTGATCTTAAACAGCCCAATTTGGGTTTCATCTGATTTACCAAATGGTATTCATAAAAATCAACATACTCATCAGCTATATCATATCTATCAACTCGACCACAATTAACACAAACACACATCTCATTGTTGTCTTCAAGTCTCACAATTTCATAACATGAGTCATATTTGAATTTATGATCTTGTATTTTAATTTCGCAAAATGGTCATGTAATATAATCCATTGTCTTGATTTCATAGTGAATTTCCATATTACAAAACATCTATACTATTATATAAGAGTTATCTCTTTAAACCATTTAGTTCCTTGCTTTAAACCTATTATCCCTTTGCCGCATATTGGTATCCATTAGTTTGGAAAAGATTATTTTAAAGGTCCTTTATAATTATATTAGTTACAAGAGGTCGCAAAATGGGCATGTAATATATTCCATAGTCTTAAATTCATCATGAATTTCTAAATTACAATTCATGTATATTTTTAGATGAGATTTTATTTTTATGTACCGAACAAATCTCTAAGGCCTGCACAGCTGGTCACGTTGTTCACAACTCTTTTTAACTTTGCCAAGTCACTCCTAAATGCAATTAATAAAGTGTCATTATGTTGCCTCGACGATCCATAAAAATGGTATAACAAGCTACGCTTACAGTTATTACATAACAAAAACTGAATAATGCTTTAAGATCTCATACATTGGTATCAATTAGAAATGTAGAAGATATCATTCAACCTTAAGCTCAAAGTGTCATACAACAAGCAATGTTCAAAATCGTTGTTAAATCGAAGGTTGACCTGTTGGTCATATAGAATATGGTGTTGCTTCCACCAATCTAGCTGCTCCTCTTGACAACTTAAATCTCTGTTTTTGATCAGCTTTTCGAGTTTACCTCTCTGTAAATTTCATTATTTGGCCTTGCAGTAAGCGCCGCGAATGTTCATTTTGACAGCAATATGACATTGGCTGAGAACCTCTTCCATGACATCAATATCTGCTTCCAATTACTTAAGGGTTGCGCTGTCAAGATCACCGTAAGAAGCAGGAACATCAAGTTGAATGTCGGGCTTCAAATGCTGCATTGTATATTCTTTGGCATCCTTTATACTGCTGCAAACGCTTTCGTAGCGTTGATGCAGTTGTTTAAGTGATAAAGGCATCTCTACACAACAAATTTCACAAAATCAATTGGAGTGTCACTGAAAGTTTCACAGAAAAATTTCAGTCACGAAGCAAAATTGTGACGCTTTGATTGGTTGAGAAAGATCATATGACTGTAATATGACTCGAAAACAACAGCAATTTGATGATTCATTGGGTATGACAATGCTTTAAGTATCTGTGGTATGACGTAATAGACTTCCTGTTTTTCTGAGAATTGTGACTTTATGTTTATGAGGTGCCACGTGTCGTATCCTCTTAATACATAAATTAGAGGAATGCTAGCCGTGAAACTAGCCCAGAGAAGGACACACCACTAGTCAACCATGTGCTCTCTTTATTACTCTAATCCCATAATAATCTCGGCCTAGGTTGCTACTTCATGTAATACACGACATCCCTCCTTTTCTTAAAGGAAACAAGGAGTAACAGTCCTCTAAACCTAATCAGAAGCAAAACGTATTTAAATGAAATTCAAAGACGAAGACTCTTACGCAACTAATGACTTAACAAGGTTAGTAAGTTCAAACAGTATCTTTTCTCTCGATGAGTGTCCTTAACAAATACTTAGTCTTTGGCTTTAACGACTTGGTAAACTCATAAGTGACTAGTCCACTATTCCATAACAAAGTCTTTGTATTTCTGTGGCAGTGTCCTCTGTCTCTGAGGTCTTTCATAACTCGGTCTTGCTGGGGTACTAGGCACTGTTGCTTGATCAACTACAACATCCTTATGGAGTGGAACTGCCTCATTTTCATTCTTCACACTTGCTCGTGTTAATGGTGTAATCCTGGTCAAAGGTATACTTGATGGTGTGGCGGGTGCCACTGGTGTCAATTCATATGTAGCTTGACTTGGTATTGTGGTAGGTACTGAGGATGTGTCTCCTACTGCAGATTCGCCTGGAACAGCAGATGGTGCTTTGCTTGGAGACATAGGGGTCTCTGACACAAACTTCTTTACATGGGAAGTATTTCTTGAGTACTGGGTCCCACCCTGGGATTCTACCACGACACTGTTGCCTGTCTTGCTTACAACTTGGAATGGTGATGGATTAAATGGTGTGGAGAACTTATCCTTCTTCTCTTGCCTCACAAGTACTTGGTCACCAACTTGAACATCAGACGGTCTCGCATTCATAAACTTATCGGCATGCGCTTCGGTCTTTGCTTTGACCTCTGCATCCCTGTCACGGATTTCCAAATCTGGACGATAATCAGCATGTAGTTCTGGCAGCTTCCCCTTTATCTTCCGATTGAACAACAGTTCGGCAGGGCTTTTGCCGGTAGTTGCATGGTCAATACCTCGGTACTTGGTCACATATCTTCTTAACTCCTTCTTCCAGTCCAACCTTTCAGCTTGAGCAATGCGAATTCTCTTCATTAAGGAGGAATTTTGCCTTTCAACTTCTCCATTAGCCTGGGGCCATTTGGGTGTAGTCTTGAGATGCACAATTCCATTCTGCTTACAGTACTCCCGAAACTCTTCTGAGCGGAACTGTGGTCCATTGTCAGACTTGATAGTTGTGGGAAGACCGTGGCGACTGAAAATCTCTTCTAGGTTGTCGATTACTTTCACAGTGGTAGTGGATGTCATGATCGCATACTCATAGTAACGGCTATAGTAGTCAACAACAACTAGTATCGAGTGTCCAGATGGGAGTGGTCCTAGAAGATCTATGGCCAGATCTTGCCAAGGTCCCTCTGGTAATGTCGTAGACCTCAATGGCTCCGGTGGGTCTGGACGTGTCACCAGTTGACATCCATAACAAGACTTGCAAAATTTCTCTGCTGCCTTATCCATACAAGGCCACCATACTTTGCTTCTCAAGTTTTGCTTTGTTCCTACGATTCCCAAATGTCCCTCATGGGCTAAGGCAATTGCTTGAGACCTTAGCTTGCTTGGCAGTACAATACGGGTACCTCTTAGGACTAGTTGCCCGATCACACACAGTTCACCTGCAGCTGGTGAATAAGCCTTGCATTTCTCAAATCGACCAGTTTTAACTGCTTCTCTCAGAGCTATCAACTCTTCGTCCACTGCAGATGCTTCTTCAACTTCTCTTGTAGTTAGGGCTGCGGGTGTAGCACTGATGGCTGCAAATCGGACATATTCTTCTGCTCCATGTTCATAACTCGTTGCTTTGTTCCGACTTAGCAAACGGGAGAGAGGGTCAGCTATGTTGCTTTGCCCTGGAGCATACACAATGCGGAAGTTGTACGGTTGTAGACGGATTACCCATCGTTCAATTCGGGCTGAAGGTTTGGAACGGGGACCATAGATGACTTCCAACGGTTTGTGGTCGGTTACCAGATCAAACCTCATTCCATAGATGTATGCATGGAATCTCTCGCATGCCCAAACAAGAGCAAGGGCCTCCTTTTCAGTTTGGGAGTATTTGCGTTCACACTCTGTGAGGCTGCGGCTTGCATAGCAAATGGGCACCCATGCTCCATCCTGGCTTTGCACTAACACGGCTCCAAGGCCAACAGGACTCGCGTCTGCGATGACTTTGCTTGGTGCATTCTTGTCGAAGTATGCGAGTGTTCCTGCTTCAGCCATGCTTTGCTTCAATGACTCAAAAGCAGCTTTTTGCTCAGCTCCAAAATGGAATGGGACATCTTTCCTGGTTAGTTGCCTCAGTGGTTCTGAGAGTGTGGCAAAATGAGGAATAAATCTGCTGCTGTAGTTAGCCAATCCCAGGAAGCTTCGTACTTCGCTGACCGTCGTTGGCTCTCTTGTCTCCTGCAGAGCTCTTACTCTTTCCTCTGTTGGGCCAATTCCTTTTTCAGAGAGGAGAATGCCCATAAAAACCAATCTGTCCACGTTGAACAGGCATTTGTCAACATTGAGGGTCAAACCATGCTGTCTGAGACGTTGCATAGTTTTGTGAAGGCGCTGGTCATGAGTTGTCTGGTCTGGGCCATGTACAATGATGTCGTCAGAGATATTGTTGACTCCCTCTATTCCAGCCAAGGCGGTAGATATCTCATGTTGGTACTGCTCACTTGCTGAACTCACACCAAACAAAAGGCGCTTATACCTGTACAAGCCTTTGTGTGTCACAAAGGTGGTTATCTGGCATGACTCGGGACTAAGTTCCAGCTGATGATATCCCCACTTTAAATCTAACTTGCTAAAAACTTTGGAGCCATTCATGTTGTGCAGCAACTCATCTACGGTTGGTATGGGGTATCGACCCCGTATTATTGCTTCATTTGCTCTCCTCATATCAATGCAGAGACGAATATCACCGTCCGCCTTCGGAATGATTACTACTGGGTTCACCCATGGCGTTGGCCCATCGACCTCTTCTATGATGTCACAGTCTAACAATTCTTGAACCTTTCTCTCCACCTTATCTTGCAAATTGAAGGGAATTCGCCTCAGCGGCTGGGCTACTGGTTTCACTGCTGGATCTATGTGTAATGTGACTTGTTTAGATTTCAGCTTTCCAATTCCACCAAACACTTCTGGGAATTTTTGCTGCAGTATCTGCTTGGTTTCAACAACCGTAGCGATGTCGACACCTATTTTCAACACACCCAGCTTCATTGCAGTATCCTTGCCAAGGAGTGGTACTCCCTTTCCTTTAATAACTAAGAATTCAGCTTGAGCTTTCCCTTGGCCAACCACCACTTCACAGGTAAAACGACCTTTTACTGGGAGGGGCTTGTTAGATGCATAAGCATATAGTTTCCTGTCAACAGGGGCAGCTTCAGACTTGCACTTAATCCTTTTAGCTTTCAATTGCTCCCAAGTTTCTTCATCAACAATGTTATTGGTGGCTCCAGAGTCCACCAGCATCTCTAATTCTACCCCACCTACAGACAACTTAAGCATGTTTGACTGGACTCTATCCGTAACTCTGAAAGCATAATCAACTTGCTCCCCACTGGCTTGTGGTTCTTCTTGGATTTGGTTAACTCCTGGTTTCTTTGTTTTGGTTTTGCAGACACTAGCAAAATGGTCTTTCCCTTTACATTTTCTACAAGTTTGGCCTCTAGCAGGGCATTTTGAATCTCCGCCCAGATGACCAGTTGACCCACAACGATAGCAATGAATTTCTCTGCCCTTGTTCCCTTTACTCCTTTGTTTACTCTTGGGTCTCCCAGCTTTCTCATAAACCCTGTTTGCATCTACTTTACTCGGTTCACTCATACTGAGCTGAGACATTTGGTGCTCTACACTTTCACACTGTTCTGCGAGTGCTAACGTACGGGCAAGGGTTAGCTCTTCCCTTTCCTCAAGCAATTTACGTCTCACATAGTCTGACCTACATTTGCACAGGACAGCGTCTCTTAACTGGTTGTCAAAGTCTGCACCAAAATTGCAGTCCTTTCCTTCTTTCCTTAATCGAGTTACAAACTGCAAAACAGTCTCACCTTCCTTTTGTTGGAGTCGATGAAATTTCTGGCGAGCGAAAGCAGAGTTGACTTTAGGAAGAAAATACCCATTCAACGCTGTTACAGCTGCTGCGTAATCGGTTGCTTCGCCGGTGTCCGCGAGAGTAGAGAAGATTTCTTGTACATCGGGGCCTGCGAAATGGAGTAACATAGCTCTTCTCCGTTGTTTCGTGGCTGCATTTGTACCCTCGGTGATAATAAGACCTTTGCCATCTGCGAACAGTTCAAAAGAAGTTAACCATCACTTCCATCGTGGTCCCAACGTGGCTGGATCCGAGTGACAATCGAACTTAGGAATCGAATTTGAAACGCCATTTTCGCTCGAAAACATCTTGTGCCGTACTTATCCTCGTCGCCAATGTCGTATCCTCTTAATACATAAATTAGAGGAATGCTAGCCGTGAAACTAGCCCAGAGAAGGACACACCACTAGTCAACCATGTGCTCTCTTTATTACTCTAATCCCATAATAATCTCGGCCTAGGTTGCTATTTCATGTAATACACGACACCACGCAATGAAAAGTATATGGAATTCATCGGATGATTTCCATGTTAGTTTCATAAAATGGTGGTCATTGAATGGTAAAAGCAGTATTGAGTTGGTTGGGTAATGGAAAGCAAGGAATGTTTGGTGGATGGATCACATGCCCAGATCTTTTTTTTTTTTTTTTTTTTTTTATTAACTATAGAATCCTAAACTCTACTTACAATACTAACCATACCAACTTAAGATACTAAGCTAAATTACAAAAAAGTAATAATAATAATAATAATAATAATAGTTACAATATTAAATTAAATGCTACTACTGACAAGGTATGACTATTTTTTAGACTTACAATGAATTACAATTCCACTCAAATTTACTACTAATACTATCATAATAGAAACAATATTAAATTAAATGCTTCTACTGACACTTACAATATATAGTTACACAATAGTTGCAATATTAAAATTAAATTAAAAGCTGTTACTAACGAAGTAAAGTAAAAAAAGAGACTTACGATAGGTTACAGTTGCACTTATGAATGAAAATACCACACAAAAGTTTATGTGTAATGTAATTCTTCACATTAAACTGGGGATAGTACCCACTTTTTCTTAAAGAATTTTGTGTTATTGATCTTTCTTTCGGTTTCATATTTTATGACTATTTTACTTTGAAATCTTTGGATTTTGGGTCGAATCTGGGTTCTTCTGCAGTCCCATAGAAACAGTTTCCCAATTATTATAAAATAATTCAGTAGGTTAAGTAAAGGGCATGGTTTAGTTATAATTCCAAATAAAACATCTTGAAGAGTAAGACGAATTTGCTGATTTGAGAGTTGGTGCCAGTAATCTTGAAAATCATTCCAAAACTGTCTAACAAAGGGACACTGATACAAAAGGTGGTGTAAGGTTTCAGATTCTGCCTTGCAAAACGAGCACAGATCATCCGTTTTGAAGCCTATTTTATATAATTTAGAATTTGTGTATAAAATAGAGTTGATCACTTTGAACTGAAAACCTTTTACGTATGATTCAAGCACAACAGAATGTGGCAGAGTGAAGATTTCTCTCAGCTGATCAAAACGAGAAAGTAAAATCATTCTGCAATTTACGAACGATATTAGGAGGCTGTGCTTTTTTGCGTGCAAGTAATGAGTAATAGTCCTTTGATTTCTTTTTCGTGACATCAAAGATGTTGTCATCAATTGAAAATAATGGAGAGGCTGTAGATGGACAGGGAGAAGTAATTTTTAAAGAAGAAGGTATTGAATGTCGAAGGCCAGCCCATTGCAAAAAGTTAGTTTTGGAAATCTTATGCGACCAGTGGCAAAAAGAGTCTTCTATATTTAAACTGAAAAGTAGATCTTGAGTAAAGATCAATCCTGCCACGAAATAATTTTTGTAGAAAACTGGTCTTTTGTCAATGCGAATTTCTTTATTATTCCAAATAATATTTTGCCAGTCTCTCTGAGAGGCAAACGAGTCACGAAAATCTGACCACCAAGAAAGTAGTTCACAATAAAGCTTAGAGGAGATTTTGTAATCCTTAATATCATAGTTACAATTTAAGAAGAAAAAACCTCCCATCGGTTCCAGCAAGTGCTGTAGGTAGATTTTCCACGTTCCATTCTGGCCTTCAAAAATACGCTTTAACCATGCCAGCCTTAAGGACTTTATCATGCAATCTAAATTGATCATTTTTAATCCACCTTCCTCGTATTCATTTATTACCGAAACGCGTGTTACCTTATCCGTGCCATTCCAAAGGAATTTAAATAACAGTTGATTCAATTGTTTCACTAATTCGTTAGGTGTAGGCAGTACCAAGCACACATAAACAAACTTTGGAATAAGGAAGGATTTGATTATTGTCACCTTACCATAGACAGATAAACCTCTTGAGGACCAAATATTAATAAGTTTTTTAATGCTATCTAATTGCTCAATAAAATTCTTTTCTTTCAGTAATTTTGGATCATACGTGAAATACACCCCCAGGGCTTTTATCGGCTCATTTGGTCGGTTTTGCTTTATTTTCTTTAGAAGAGCCAATCCACAAACCCTCGGTTTTTGTGCTATTGATCTTGAGTCCTGAAATATTTTTGAATAAATCCAGCAGTTGAAAAAGTACTGTGGCTGAGTTGGTGTCAGCGAGTACTGCTGTTGTGTCATCTGCGTATTGTAACAATTTTGTCTCTTCTTTCCCAATGGTAATACCCTTTATAGCTGGATTTTGACGAATGGCAATAGCTAACGTTTCCACCGCTACAATGAAAAGATAGGGAGAAAGAGGATCACCCTGTCTGACACCTCGCTCAAGTTGAAAGGATTTTGAAGTTATGCCGTCGTTCATAATACAGCTTTGTACGTTGTTGTAGAACAGTTTTACCCAGCGAAGAAAATCAGAACCAAAATTGAAGGCTTCAATACATTTAAAAAGGTAATCCCATTCAATGCTATCAAATGCCTTTTGGAAATCAATGAAGATCATTAAGCCGGGAATGTTTTCGTTGGCAGTCCAATCCATAATGTCATAGATGGAACGGATGGTTTCACCTATGAAACGATCTTTAATATACCCTGTTTGATTATGATGAATGATATAAGGCAAAACATTTTTTAATCTCGATGCAATTACCTTAGACAATATTTTTGCATCAACGTTCACAAGAGAAATGGGGCGCCAGTTTTCAATAAGAGAACGATCTTTTCCTTTTTTCTCAATAAGCGTGATAATCGCATGCTTTTGAGAATGGGACAACTGCCCTTTCTCAAAACATTCATTTGCACACCTTATGAAGCAATCATTGATTAAAGGCCAGAATTTTTTATACAATTCAATTGGAATTCCATCGTTTCCTGGAGATTTGTTAGTTTGAAAGGTATCAAGAAGACGAAAACATTCCTCTGAAGTGATTCTACCTTCACAGGAGATTTTCTGTTCTTCAGAGAGTTTGGGTATATTTAAATTATTTAAAAAGGAATCGATTTCAATTTCAATATCCGGACGATTGTTTTTACTCTTGTACAAGTCGCAGTAAAATTGTTCTACCTCATTTAGTATGCAGAGTGGATTTGTTTGAATTTCGTCGTTTACATGCAATTTACGTATGTGCTTCTTGACGTGATTTCTCTTCTCTAGATTTAAGAAGTACTTTGTGCTCTTCTCGCCGTATTGGTGCCATCTAGCACGTGCGCGTACAATGATTCCTTTGGTTTTTTCTTCATAAAAATATTCTAGTTTTTTCTGAGCAACATCAAACAAAGTAGCATTAGAATCACTAGGGTTGCTTTCGAAAGCTTGCTTTGTTACGTTTAGTTCATTTTGGAGTTTTGTTCCCGTTTCCTTTCTTTGCTTTGCCTTTCTACTGGAGTGACGGATAGCATGAGCTCGTATATTATATTTAACCCAGTCCCACACACACCGATCGTCGGAAAGTTCTTCCCGTCCTTCTGCAATCCACTCTGGAATCATTTCGGTTGTACTGTTAATATATTCTTCATCGTCTAGTAAAGAGCAATTCAACTTCCAGTAACCTGGTCCTCTACCCTCATGATCAAGATTTCCGCCAATCTCTAAAAAGATCGCATCATGATCCGTTCTTATTGTTGGAATTATATCCGTCAGTTGTACCGAATCGGTTAAGTTATTCGAAATTAACCAATAGTCAAGACGACAAAAGATTCGAGGAGATTTTTGACTCCATGTGAAGCTCTTAGTATCTGGGTTTTTAATTCTCCAAATATCTACTAAATCAAGTTCACTTTTCAAGCAATCGATACAGGATGTCACGGATTTTCGTTCAATGAGAATGCCACCTTTCTTATCAATAGCAGGATTTAGGGGGCAGTTAAAATCGCCTCCAATAATGATGTTACATTCACAATCTAGATCCTCATTTTGTGCTGTAATAAGTAGTTTGTTGAGGAAGGCAACAATATCTTTATCCTTGTTTGGCGCGTATACATTTATGAGCACATACATCTTGTCTTTGATTTCAGCTTTTAAAACAATATAGCGTCCCAAAGGGTCAAAAATTTTTTGGTGTATAGTACAATCAACATCTTTCTTAATTAGAATTGCAACACCACAGGAATTTGAACTGCCATGACAAGTAATGAGCTCTGCACCCCATTCGTTTTTCCACTGATTTTCTGCTGTTGCTGTAGAATGGGTTTCTTGCAGAAAAGAAATGTCTGCGCGTTTCCGGCACCAAGTAAAAATTGTTCTTCCTTTTTTAAAGTTACTTATGCCCCTTACATTTAGCGATAGTAATTTAAGCGCTTCAGTCATTTTATAATCCCAATGGTGTTACTAATGAGACAGCAGAAGAAGGAAAAATAGAGAAAAGTGCTAATGAAGTATTCAAAGTGGTAACTGTAAATGCAAATCCAAAAACATTGAACAGGGGACGTTGAAAGATCAAAAACAAACAAGATACGAAAAAAAAAAAGCCTCACAGATGCAGCTAAACCTGAAAACTTGACAGAACAGACTCCACCTACCGTAGTTATTCGGTTATAAGGCGCACTCGGTTATAAGACGCACCCCAAACTTAGCAATTTAATCAAGCTAAGTTCTCAGACTGAAAATTACATGAAAATACTCGGTTATAAGACGCACCAAACGATTGAGAGTTAACAGAAGGATCTGATGAATCTGAGAACAATTATCCTTACACAATTGGCATGGGAAGTCTTTTTGTTAACGTAAACAAAAGTGAAAAAGTCACACATTTAATAATATACGTAAAAACAAAAGCTAAAAGTTCACACCTGTAATGATAATAAATGATAATACCGGGAGCAGAAAAAGTCCCAGTGTTGTCATGCGGCGCCGACAAGCAAAGTTTCACGGTTGCTCTGACAGTGAAAGCGAACGGCGAAAAACTCCCACCGAAAGTCATATTCAAAGGTGTTCGGCAGCTGAATATCAACACGCCACCAAGGATGCAAATTTCAGTGCACAAGAAAGGCTGGATGGACGAAGAAGGTATGTTTTATCTCCACACTGTTTATTCAGAGAAGGAACTTTTCGAGCGAGCGACAAAGAGGATTCTCGGAATTCGAAACTGTATTGTTGACATGGATATCATGTTACTTAGCACGTGCTGTTAAGCACGTATGCAAATTTTCGTTTGTTTGCTTTTCTCTTGAAGTCGTTTAGTATTCTAAAGGTCTCTAAAGGCAGTATTCTTTTTTTAATTCATAGGAATAAAGGAGTGGATTAGACGCAATCTTCGCTACACTGCAGACCAAAAGCTCTACTCGTCTGGGATTCGTTTCGTGGTCCCTTGACGGAGGCCGTAAAAGATCTTCTGGCCAGGCGAAATGTCGACGTCGCTGTCATCCCTGGCGAACTTACACCCGTATTGCAGCCCCTTGACAAATGTACAAGCCGTTTAAGAACAAGGTGCGCTCTCAATATCAGGCTTGGATGGTGAACGGTCCGTTTACTTACACTCCGTCGGGGAAAAAGCGAGCGCCGAGTAAAGAACTTGTTTTACAGTGGATACACAAGGCTTGGCAAGAGATACCCGCCGATTTAGTCGCCAACTCCTTCAAGTCTTGTGGAATTTCAAACGCTATGGACGGCACCGAGGATGAAGCTGTGTGGGAAGAAGAAGGAGCTGGAGCTGATGAAGCAGACAACCAGTTAGAGAACGAGTTCGACACGGACAGCGAGCAGGAAGACTAGCCGAGACTAGACGAAAAACAACAACCACCACAACGGCTCTTTTCAGAGCCACCCGGGTTCTTTTTAGAACCGCCAAATCTATAAAAGTCAATGACCAACAACAAGTGTCTTTTTCTTGTGCTTTTTAAACTGTAAGTTCTTCTCAAATTGTGATCTTAAAATTTTGTTACGTGAAAATACTTGGCTATAAGACGCACCCCAATTTTAGCACTAACTTGCCACCCAAAAAGAGATTTTTCTTGAAAAAACCGTGCGCCTTATAACCGAATAACTACGGTAACAATAAGTACAACTAACAAAACAGAGATTGGTACGACACTAATCAAACGAACTGAGTAAAATACAAAAAAAGTAGACACAGATACAGAAATCAAACATCTGGCGCGCATTTAGTCACTACAGCTCTCCATCTGCGTGAGCACTGCTCATTATTTCACCGTAGCAGGAAAGATTTTCTGTTTCCTTTCCTCTGTAAACTTGACCGTTTATTATTAATTTGTCAACCTTGAAGAAGGCTTGTTGTTTCTCTCGCTTAGCATTTTTCAGAACCGGGTATAACTTTCCATGTATGTGATCTATTTCTTTGGGATAATCATTAGAAAGTCCAATTCCAGTATTTTTCAAATTTTTGACTGAAGACCAAACGAACTGTTTGTCTTGGTAAAAGCTGAATTTAGCAATTATTGGTCGAGGCTTCGCAGGATTAAGGGAGTTTTTGCGAGTCGGCAAACGGTGGACACGCTCAAATTGGATGTCATCTACATCTTCTTTCGAGATATTCATTTTTTCTTCAAACATTGATCTTACTAATTCTTCTGTATGACTGGGTGTCTCACCTCTAATTTCCGGAAGGTTGAAGATCTTTATATTCTCTCTACGTGTCTATGCCTCCAATTTGATATTCTGGTATTTTTGCTTATGGACTTCAGCCTTCAGCTTCTTTTGATCCTCTCGGTTTACTGCTATCTGGGAGCACGTGTAGGCCACAGTAGCTTTCAATTCAGCTAGCTCTTTTCCATTAAAATCCACCGTATTTCTCAACTCCTTGTTTTCAAGTTCTACCTCTGTTAAACGGGTTTTCAGAGCTTCAAATTCGGGCAGTAAGGCCAAAAGTTGATCAATTTTGGCCTCCATTCTCTGCATGTTCATCGAGGCGTCGCAACAATGGCCGCTGTCCACGATAGATTCCTCGTCAGTTTGAGAGCCATTATCACGTTGTCTTTTACGCGTAGGCCTTCTTTCATTTGAATCCATGTTATCCAGGTCTTCATTCATAATTGCAGCAGATGTAAAGCTGAAAAAACCTCTTAGAATCGCATAGTTTTTAACGTAAGTCACAGAGCAGAAAAATACACATCCATCGCCTTCAACTACCGCTGACCTAACCCACATGCCCAGATCACATGCTATGGTCACACACTGAATTGCATTTGAGTATAGTGAAAAAGCAGTGCATCGTGTGGGCCATTTAATGCAGAACCAAACCTCATTTAATCCTTGTGAAATAGCCCGATTTTGATATATTCAACAGGGAAGCAAGGCTTCAGGGAACATAATTCATTCGAATCGAGGTTTGGATGTCCATATCTTCGAGTTGACACTGCTTTCTTGGATTATTATCGTCTTTTCAGCATAAAATCGTAGTTTCTTCGAATTAACAGAAAATTGTAATAGTCAACGTGGACATGACCACATCAGAAGAAGAAGGGGAGAGAAATCTACAATATTTGTAGCGTCAAAAGTTGCCTTGGTTGCAAACCTTCCTTGAAGAAAGAGGGATACAAACATCCTCGCAAGGAAAGTGTAAAAGAAAGGCCAATTTGGTTGAGCTGGTGTTTAATGCTTATTCAATAAAGCTCACGACAGTGTCTGAAAGGGAAAGTGTAAATGAAAATCTCATCATGGCCGAATTACTTGCCACAGACGAGGGCGTTTTGCCAGACCCAGTGTCCATATTGAAATCAAACTGGAGTAGGAACCTCTTACTATTTCCAGAGGTCACCTTTCCAGATATATGTAATTATCTTCTGGGAAAGACTGAGTACTCTGTTCGAGTTCTTTATGTATAATGTTACATTTTTGGCCGCAGCAAAGCTAAGAGGTTTTTCTCAGACTTTAAGTTTAATTATGTCCCAAAGTAAGGCAAGGCTCATAATTTCATTGTTTTAGTATTCTTGTTTTGTTTGTCTGACGGTCCACTTTATCAAGTCGATGTGTTAAGTTTTCAGAACCGACATCCCCTAGGGTTTGAGTGTAAGGAGATATTTAATGTAATTAAGGAATGGTCTGTTTTAAAGCCCAGAAGGATATCTGTTGAACTGAGAATGTCTAAAAGACTTTGGCTCATTAGGAAGAAATCGAGTCTACAGTGATTCTCAGGTTGTGATTGATGCCACATATACTTTCTGGCTTCTGGATTTAAGATTCTCCAAGTGTCTACAAGGTCAAGATTTTTGCATATGTCAGACAGTATTTTTAGTGTTCTGGTTTGTTTTTGCAAGGCCACCTTGTTTATCCTTCTCTATATCTAGGACAAGGTTGAAGTCCCCTCTCAGTATTATCTCGTTATCTTGAAAGTCTAAGAGGTGATCAGACAAAGTTTAAGAAAAAGTTGGATTATCTTTATTTGGAGCGTCTATGTTTACTAAAGTTATGATTTCTCCATTGGATTTAAATTTGCAAATTATATAGCGGCCCGAACTATCAATACAAGATTTCATGATTTGGAGGTCAAAGTTGTTGTTAATAATTGATGTTGACATTTTTGTTCGTTGGTGACAATTTTGACGGCATGTAGCCTGTCTTCCTTATAAATATTTTTCATTAGGACTGCAAGGTTACTGCATCCTTCACCAATTGGTCGGCGATTTAAGGACAATTAGTAAGGATTGTTAGTATTGGGTGTCGCATCGCACTGTTCGTTATCATGTAATGTCTAGACCTTACAAAACATTCTCAGTATTCTCTCTCGACCACCACTTCACCCAGTGTGCTGATTTAGACTGATGGACGTTTGTTTCTTGATTAGATGTAGCAGCTAGATCAGGTGATAAAAGATGTTTCGCCTCTACTACATTCTTCACACCACAAAGAACATTGAAAGCCACCTTGCTGTCTGTTTTATTCTTTAGGTGTTGAATACCATGTCCAATGTGGCGAAACATCCTCTGTTCCTCTTTGCTTTTGGTAACAATATCACTAACCTGATTAACAGAAATTTTCCAATGCTCAGTGCATCCACACAAAATTTTCTCACAGAGCTGCGCTCTGATGCAACTTTCAAAGTCATTGTATTCTGCTTGGTCAAAATCGACCATAATCTGCCTAAGAGGCTGCCCATTTTTGAATGAAAGATATGTTTTAGTCATGTGGCTAAATATTTATTTCAGAAATGGCTGTAGCGTGGCTGCAACTGTGTTGAACGCCATGGTAATTTCGTGAAAAGCTACCATGTTTAGCAAATATGGGAATTCAGTGTTATTTGTGCATTTGATATTCACATAGAAATCTTTAATATTTCTCAGTAGATCTGCTTGATAGGGAGCGAGAAAAAATGCAAAATTTCTCGAAGGTGAAATAAAGTACTCTTGTCCTTCCATCTGGTATTCCCCATTTTTTGTGTACTTTTCCTGAGAATTCTTGATCTTTGGACTCTTGCCCGTCTTCGTAATCCTTCCTCAGGCTCTTCGGTGCCAGATAGATGGACAGTTTTCACTCCGCGACCGCTAGACTCTAGACCTTCAACTCCAGCCTCTCATTTTGCAAATATTTCTAGACTTTCACTAGACTCCAGACTTTCCTGTGTTAATCATGCATTTTCTTTGTCTCCTGATTCAAGACTTCTTGACAATGATGACTCTGAAATCGTCGCTCTGCCTCCAAGTCCTGATTGTGTTTTATCAAATGCTTCACAACATCACGGATTTTCGTCAAAATGTTTGGTTTGTTTACATCAGCGTGTTAGTTTGTTTGATCGGTACAACTTCTTGGGAGCTCGTGAGTTTAGTGGTTTTGCCAGACTTCAGTCGAAGCCTCTTACCTCGGTTCTGGGAGGGCTGTTCGTCATCGTCCTCTGAGTCGCTGGAAGAGAACCCCAGACGCTCCAGTTCCTCTGCTACTCACGCTGCTAAGGTGGGATCGGAACGAAGAGCCTTGATGTTGAGTTGCAACTGAGTAGATGGTGGCTTGTTACGCTGTGGCACCAGGGTGTGTTTCTGGAGCTCAGCATTCCTGCGTTGTAAAGCGTGAAGCTCTGCCTGCAAGCGCAAGACCTCTGTTTGCCGTTCCAGCGCTTCGTTCTCGGTGCACATACGCTCGATGGCGGCGGTGAGCGCCGCAACGTCGTCCGATGATGAGTGAGTCAGATTTTGTTGCCCGGAGGATGGAGTACTAGCAAGATCCTGACCTGGAGAAGAAGATACGACCGCACCAGGCGGAGGCTGATACTGGAAGCTATCGTGGAAAACTTCCTCTTCGTCCTCGGCCTGACCGGTATGCATTGCTGCATAGTCGCGAGGGATACGTTCTCGGAGATTGTAAGCCATGATCGTAACCCAGGAATAAGCGAACGCGGTAAAAGAACTGTAAGCTAAATAACTAAA
The DNA here is from genome assembly GCF_977016875.1 of Pavona decussata. Taxonomy (NCBI): domain Eukaryota; kingdom Metazoa; phylum Cnidaria; class Anthozoa; order Scleractinia; family Agariciidae; genus Pavona; species Pavona decussata. Next base: position 1,096,889 of record NW_028145435.1, on the reverse strand, counting down.
CTCGACTAGCACAAGAAGCAGTACTACACTAACTGATGAACAATGTGATCTCACGAATAGGCACGTGTCCTGTGAAACTTGAGCTATTGCCCCGCATGAGCCGAGAGCGAGTCAATCACAATCGGGAAATTAAGTGTTTTGAAAGGCTCCAAAACAAAACAAAACAAAACAATCAAATAGGTTGAAAGTTCGGATTTTACTGTCAGAACCTTTATCAGTTTCTAAAATTTTATTACCTAATCAGTCAGTGTAAAACGCAGACTACAGACCAGGCATAAAAAATGGACGGAGGGTAAAATTTTGACCAGGAATATACAATGCTTACAATATACTTGCTTGTGCTATGCTAGAGCTTTTAAACAATCGACTGTTTTGAATGATTGCACTCCTTTTCTTATAGTATTTTTTGGGAGATTTTCTGTAGAGAAGTAATTTTTCTTTTGTGCACATTTTAAATAATGTTTGTTACAGAAAGAGTTCTTCCTTATCATGCATTATAACTTTAACTCTTAATAAGAAATATAGAAGACGGATTTTGGAATGTTTACAATTGTTGTTGTTTTCTACATTGAAAACAAACTGTGTAAAAGAAAACGTAATTGTGCTTTTTGCAGTGTGATTGTAACAGGCATGCCCCAGAATTTTTATTGCAAACTGGCGCAAAGACTCAATTCCATGTGCTGTCTGTCTTCAAATGGTTTTATGCGGCATGTTTAGGGCATGTAAAATGTAATCTGTTTGCGCAGCGGAGTTTGCAAAATTGGCCTCAGGTTGAGTAGTTGCACTATAAAAGTTCTTACTTGTCAATGTTTATTTGATTAATGATGCCATTGATGTGTTCCACGTGTGAAATAACGAGACTGTCAAACTTGTATGTCACGAAAATGTTGTCAACAAACAAAAATTCCTCTGCCATGGCGCTTCCGTCCATTGACGACACGTTTTAAAATCGATGCAAATATTTCATCAGTCAAATGAGGTGACTGCTCCTTACAGTGGGTCATTCAGGGAGTCGACTTTAAGGGGGGACTATTCAGCTTCAGCTTCACACATCAGGGTTCCCAGAGATTCCCTATTCAACTGTGAGCCATTCTTCTGAAGGAGAGGGGTTAGCATGTTGTGCACTGAAGGCATCTATCGTTCCCACACCCCTCCCATGTGACTAGCTGAGGGGACGTTCATGTTGAATACAAACCAGTCTCAATCGTGGCGCTGTAACTCTTTTCTGATGTTGCTGTGGTGAAGCTCTTCTAACACGTCTTTCAGCTCTTTTCTAGCGTCCACGTAGTTGATGCCTTCATCACTTCGTAACTGATGGATTAGACCTCTTCTACAGATGAACTGGCGAAGAGCACTCATGAATGAGTCGGTCTGCAGTGTCTAAGCTACTTCAATGTGTACAGCTCTTGACGTCATACATGTGAACAACACTCCGTAATGCTTCATTGCTTTACGACCTTCCTTGATTGTTATGGGGCCAAAGTTTTCCACAGCGTACTTGGTGAATGGAGGGGCTGGTTCCATTCAGTCATCAGGCAACTCAGCCATACACTGCTGTTGCACATCACCTCGCAACTTCGGACACTGGACACAGTTTGATATTGCGCTGAAATTGCTGTGGAAGCTCTCATAATCCAATATCCACTGGCTCGTATTTCATTTGCTGTAATGCCTCTGCCCTGGTGCTTTGCTTTGTTATGAAAATGCCTTACAACAAGCAGTGTTATGTGACTATGTCTTGGCAGTATAGCAGGATGTTTGGATCTGTCAGGTAGGCTGGATAGCTTCAGTCTTCCACCAACTCCGATAACACCCTTTGGGTCTACGAATGTGTAGAGCTTACCATAGGAACTCGTTGAAGAGATGTCAGGTAGCCCATCTTTCAGTGCACACTTAACGATGATATCTTTGGCCTCAAGACTTTCTTGTTTGTCTTCTCCTTTAGGTCAACATGTTTCCTTTTCACTGGTAATTTCAGATTTCATATATAACAACGACACAGGGCGACGGCCTTTCTTGCATGATGCCAGTCTGAGAAGTACTTCAATTGATCTACTAGATTGGGCCATGATAGAGAGACTTCTGTTGCCAAAGACACAGCCTTTTTAACCTCTAGATCATAGTCTATGAGTTTGAAGTCTGTTACAGCTTCGGGTAAGGGAACCTGCCACTCAGCTTCCTTTTTGCAGAAAAATTCCGGTCCCTTTATCCACTTTGGCTTACTGAACTCTGTTTGGCATAGCCCACTGGAAGCATCGTGGGCTGGATTGGAGTTGGTGTCCACTTACCTCCACTGTTTTGGTGACGATTTCTCTTGAATTTCTTGAGCCCGATTGGCTACAAAGATATGAAACCGCCTTACATCCTTTGCGATGTAGCCAAGTATGACTCTGCTGTCATCCAGAACACTTCATCGGTGATGCCGATGTCCAATTCTCTTCTCGACTGCTCACTGACATTAACCCGAAACAACTGCTGCAGTGAGTTCAAGCCTAGGGACAGTGACACATTTCAAAGGCGTGACTTTTGCCTTGCCCATGATGAAAGAACAGTGGATCTTGTCGTTCTCGTCTTCCTCCTTTAAGCTTACATCCAAGAAGAGGTGGAGTTCAGCTTTTTTTAACTTTCTGAACCCGGGAGGCTTGTAACACCTGGGAATTACAAAGTTTATTAAGTCCGTCATTTGTGATTTCCACTTCATCCACCTTGTTTGAATTTTGTAGGGCAATGGGTCGTCCCAACCGACGTTTTGATGACAGAGCTCCTGTAGGATTGTCTTGCCATCTCCTAACGGGTTGAGGATTGAGCTGACTGTTGAGAGAATTCCGCGTCTTGTACATGGTCGTTCCTTTAATGAGATCGTAAATGTTAAGGTATCTGATTGGATCCAACTCCATTCTCTTGATGTCCTCGGCTCTAACTTTGATCGGTATACTGTGGATGACTTCTTTGCTGTTGGAGGTTAATTTTGTGTAGATTGAATCTTCCCCTCCTACACATCTCCTTTACGTCCTTAATAAGTTTCATGGCTTCTTTTTACCGATGGCACCGAATTAAGACCGTCATCAACGTAGAAGTTCTCTTGAAGGAAGTCAGCTGCCTCGGAACCCATTTCATTTTTGTTGTCGTTAGCGGTGGATTTCATAACAAAGTTTGAGCAGGCTGGAGACGACGCGGCTCCAAACAAATGCACTGTCATTTGATTTTCCTTTGGCTCGCTGGAAGTGTCACGATTCTCCCACCGAAGAAAGCGTAGCAGGTCTCTGCATTCTTCGCTGACTTTTACTCGGTGAAACATTCCTTCTACATCTTACATGAAAGCCACATTCTACTTACGAAATCTGCACAGGAAGCCCATGAGGTTGTTTGTCCATTTTTCTTTGGTTTCAAGATTTTCAAAACAGTTTAATTTTACCCTTGGACTATGGACTTGACTATCTGCACAAAGTTAAACAGAAATTAATCTGGTTGATAAAAGTTAAAATCGAAGAAATTTAAACAACACGCACAATACTGTAAGTGAAACATTGTACATAAGTGTCTTGGTTTGCATGAAAAACTGAGAAGAAAATTATTGAAAAGGTATTAGAAACTACTGTTGAAGTGTATAGATGCCAGTGATAAGCTTTGGTAAATTAATTTTATATTAGGTACAATAAATGTATAGAGCATATTGCATGACTGTTTAAGAGCGGCTGCCTGTAAGAATCGAGAACTGCTTTTCAGGGACCCCTTGGTCAAATTTCTGATATTTCGCCTGAAGATACCCTTGGATTAACTTCTTCCGAAAATCATATTTTAAAGTTCCAAGGCATTTTATTTTTTGAGAAAATTGCGAGAGTTTGAAATGCGGCCTAGGTGTGGTCACGGGCCGATGAAAACCGCAAAAATTTAGGTCAAAGGAGGAAGCCCCGTTCACGGTGTAAAATAACCAAATGAACTTGAAACTTTACACAAACCTAGACCAACCATCTCACAAGAAAATTAATACGATAAACATTCCAAACTCGCTGGCTGCTTTCTAAAGCATGCAGATTTGTGTATGCTACTCAAAATGGCCTCGAAACTAATGCCTATTGTCATTAAAATAAAAGTGTTTCTGGTATGTAATTTTCTCTAAATTAAATCTCATATCTCGAAAGACGAAGAAAAGAACTTTATTCGTTCCAAGTTTCAAGCTCTGATTCAAACTCTTTCCCACTCAAGGAAGATCGAAAATGCGTGCAATACTTGCGGCTCGCAATTCACGTCTCGAATTATGAGATCAGAACCGATTCACAAACACTTGACATCTGGAGCCCGTGAATGTTTTCAAACATCACATATTGGGCCCTAAAACTAATCAGACTGACTGAAGACAGCCATTCAATGTTTTTTGATCCCAGATTTCTTTCCTATTCTTCTCTAACATAATATAGTTATTCCGGTCAATTAGCCTACGAAACATGTGCAACAAATTTGCATACCATTTCGATGTCGCAGGAAAAAGTAGTTCAAATCAAACTTTACAGCTCCTTTATCTTCTTAAATGAAACGGTCCATCAGTAAAATGGAGAAAAACGTGTGACTTTGTTCCTGCCAGGGCTGGATCCAACCCACATTGAGAGACATTTGTCGACATTAAGACTCATGCCATTAGACTGAAACCACTCAGAGGCAGATTGAAGATCAGCCTGCATTGAATGGTGAATTGTGACAGGATCGTGGCCACTAGTAAAGAGTTGCGTATGATCGGCATAAGCGTTGATCTCGGAGCTGCGTGAGATGTACATAAGGTCGTTTATAAAAATGTTAAATAGTAGTGGCCCAAGAACAGACCCTTGTGGAACACCTTTATTAATCCTTGTCCAGTCAGAAAACGTATCCCCAATTTTGACTCTCTGAAATCGTTCAGTGAGATAGCTTCTTAATAATAATAAGCTATCACTGGACAAACCATAAGACTTAAGCTTGGCTAATGGCAGTTCATGTGTAGGACAATCAAAAGTTTTTGTTAGGTCAATACCCACAATGGCAGCAATGGACTTGTTGTCACAGGCAATTGTCAATTCCTCCAAAATACGCAGCAGGACAGTCTGACAGCTGTTAATTCCGACGGTAAGCAGACAAATATGGTGATAGTTTATCCTCCAAAAATTTATAGAGCTGTTCTGATAGAATGTGCTCCATAATGTTGTTAAAAGTGACAAGAACAGTTATGGGTCTGTAATTTTCCTTGAGATATTCAGTATCTTTCTTGAATACTGGTGTCACCTGACCAAATTTCCAGCTTGTTGGAAAGCAATTGCTGGCAATTGAAGAATTGAAGAGAGTATACAAAGGTCTTGCTAAGATGCTGATGCCATCTTTGACCAGCCTTGTAGGGATATTATCATAACCGATGGCTTTGGAAGCAGGTAGTGATTTAACAATATCCATAACAATAGCTGGAGTAGAATTGTTAAAACTGAAGTCTGCTGAAGGATTACTGTCCGTGAGTCTAGCAATAGTTCTGATACTATGGTGAGTAAGGAAATCTGGGCCATACAGAGATGGATCAGGTTCAGAAATATTATCAGCAACATGGTGAAGAACTGATTGAATATATAAGCTATGCGTTGTTTATCTGTAATAAACACGTCATGTTCCAGAAGAGTGATATCATTAGTTCCCCTTTGTTTGGAATTGAAAAGTGGGCCAAAGAGCTTCCAAAATTTCTTTGGGTTAGATGATAGATTGTTTGTTTTATGACGAAAATAACCAGTTATGGCTTTTCTCCTCAAAGATGTGCACACATTTTGTTGTTGCTTGTAAGCTAACCAACTTCCTTCTGTTTTTAAGTTCCTGTATTTGTTCCATGATCTGTTTCTGTCTGATAGCATGCCTCCACTCTGAGGTCATGTAGGGAACTTGTGCACCATGGATGTGAAATTGCTTGATAGGGGCATGTTCGTTAGCAATGTCCAGAAAGAGTTCACTGAATGCCAAGGCCTGGTCATCGAAAGCCTCAAAGATTGATGCAACTTGAAAAGGCACAGTAGTCAGGTCTGACACAAATCGTTCTTTATCATATGCTTTATAAGTTCTGCATATGATTTTCCTAGATCGTTTACGAGCAAGAGAGGTTCTCATGATTGTATAAATCAATCTATGATCACTGATGTGAGGCTCTAAGGTACCAGTTGACAGGAATCTACCTTTGTTGTTGGTAAGGATCACATCAATTAATGTCTTGGAGGTAGGAGTAACACGAGTGGGTTCTTTAACAAGGGAATCCAGGTTGAAAAGTTCACATAAATCCAGTACATCCCTACCCTCGCTGGCATTTTTTTTCAGGCAGGAGGAGATCACAATTGAGGTCACCAAGTACTAGAAGATCATCACAGGATGGCAATGCATATTCCAAAAGCTTATACAGATCTTCCATCCAGATTAATCTACGAATGCTAGGAGGTTTATAGGCGGCACACACCATAAGCCATGAATTATCGATTTTTAGTTTTATCAAGATGGCCTCAATACTGGACAACCTAGCAGCCGATTTGCTGTAGTGGAAAATAAGGTCAGAGCGCCAGTATATTATGACCCCTCCACCATAGACTGTCCTATTAGGACGGGTGAATCTGTACCCATCAATAGTAAACTGAGCATCCTGAAACGTATGGTCAAGTTTAGTCTCGGTAATGACAAGGACATCAAAAGTTCCATTAAGGAGCCACAGCTTGATTTCATGGAACTTAAAGCCAGCAATAGAGTTAGCATTGATATGAGCAATCTTACATTTTTTGGAATATTTCTGCAGAAAATCGCCAGCAAACGGTTTGCCACCGTTTGCTGGCGGAGAATTTTCCTCTTCGGTCGAGCTTGAGTTGATGTCATCACCAGGAGTATCGTGAGCAAATTCCGCAGCGAGGGTACTAATATTAGCGAAGGGTAGGATTGTAGAGACCATAAACATGCAGGACAAGTCCAAGAAAAATGATTGGTCGACTGCAGCTTTTGTATTCTTTGGGTTTGACTCCCCTGCATTTAATGTGACACCAGAGATCGCAGAGGTCGCAATTTATAGCTGGATGGTTACAAGCTAAAATTCTTCGGCACACAGAGCATCCAGAACCTCTGGTAGTTCCATGGTCAGGCCCTGGATTAAGGCAAATATCCCCACTAGTAATAAGTCTTATTCACTGAAAACAAGCGTCCGTATTCGAGTAGTAACACAGCCTAGATTAAAAATACCTTTTACCACGAGGATGCTTGTGGGTTGTATTCCAAGATGGCGGCTGGTGAGAGATGAGATTTCATCGCTTGGGAGGCCTATTCCAGGAAAAGATAACCGAAGATGGGTTGTATGAAGTCATGGACAAAGTGCAGTATTTGTATCAGTCTCTGGGAAAACCTGGCATGCAAGACGATGGAATAATATTGAAAAAATTGCAGAGCGAAGGAGAGGATGTCCAACTGCCATCGCTGACCGCTGACCTCCTCAAGAAATCAAGAAAAAGTTATTAATGTAAAATTAATAGAATCAAGCTTGCAGAAAGATTTCTCTAAAAAAAAAGTGCTACCCTCCTTGGTTTGCAAAGTAGGTAAGCTTCAAACATGGAAAGGCTGTCATTAGGTGTTAACCCATAACAACTTTATCAGCTGATTTATCTTATTAGTAGGTTTTCTGAAAATTAAAACTAAATGTCATAAGTATAAATCTCCCAAGGCCATCAGGAATTAGCTTTGTCAACCTTACACATAAAGCAACAGCCCATATACAGATAGTTATTCCAATATCTAATAGAATAATAACCTTAAGACATTAAGCTATCATTCTACAGCCGCTGATACCTCTTTGCTTGCTTCAAGGTCTGTGAAAACAGAGTAAATAAATAATCTAGAGTCTGTATAATGGGAAAAATGAATATTAATGAAGTTGCATGTGTATTTGCGTACCAAGCCCAAATAACTAGTCAGGCATGTAATGTTGCATAACAAAAAAGAAACTACACATACAATCAATCACAAGCCAGCTGAAATTACACTTTGAAAACGTATAGAATAAACAGTTTCAGTACAGGTTCTGTAAATCATTTTTGTTACTAATCAAAATTCATGAAAAAAGTCAGGATAATCTGAAAGTCCGTAAAATTGGGGTCCAGATAATCAATTTTCGACTGTATACTGATATGTAGAAGTGAACAGCGTAATTCAAGAAAGTGGAATAGGACTACACAATAACAGTAAATTGATTTATATTCTAATTCGCTCACCCGCTCAACCAAATATAAAACATTTATCATGTAATAAGCAACCACTTATGGGGTGTGTCAACATGAGCTGTGTACGACCCTCTTTATTATGTCTTCAATGTCAACTGAATTACAAACAGTATATTCATAAACAATATGGCGCAAAATATAAGGAAAACAAAATTACAACTGTGTAGCACTAATATAACAATCAAAGCATAAGCTAGAATAATGCAAAAGCAAAACATGACAAGCCAAGACTTGAAAAATAAACCACTTGATAAAATATAGTCATTGGGTATTTAATTTAGAGGGCGAACTGAGTACGGTCGTATGACTCGAATGAATACAAATCGAGGCCTCAGCATATATATACCTGACGCCCCGCTAATGAAGCATTGTGACAAAGTGTCACAAACACCCAAAAATGAGGTTACGTAACCCATGATAAATACATTTATATTCTAATTCACTCACCCGCTCAACCGAATATAAAACATTTATCATGTAATAAGCAACCACTTATGGGGTGTGTCAACACGAGCCGTGTACGAGGCGAACTAAAAGAACGGGAAATAAATTAAATACCCAATGACAAAGAAACTGACAATAAAGCAAGAATATTATCCTTTATGTAGCCATCCTTAGCTTTATCTGACTTCCAACGACTATGTCTCTTAAACAAACGATCAGAAATCTGGGCATTTGCTGCAGCAGAGGCGCCTCCCGCTCTAAGGCTATGAAGACCATAATCTAGTTTGGAAAGGCCAACGGCCTCAAAAGCAGAAAGCACTATCTCACGCGCCCTGGAATACGACAATGGAGCAGAGCCGCGAAAACTGTAAGATCCATAACTGCTGCGAAAAGTAAGAGGACGGAAAATATAATCTTCACTGTCTTCTGAAAATGAAGCTACTGCAAAATAACAAAGAGTTAACGTTACAGGACAAGTAGGCTGTAGAGTTTTAGCAATGACCACCCAAGCCCCATCTCTATAAATGTCCGTCTTGCTACGTTGAACAAAAATTCTCATGAAGGAATCTTCAAATAGAAAATCACACCTGCGCAATTGAACTAACTCATTAAAGCGAAAAAACCCAGCGTAACCCAAAACACACAAAATGAGCAAACGTAAATCAGACAAACTAGCGGAAGCAGAGCCATAATGTGCAACCAAGCGCTGAATAACCTCAGGCGTTACTGGTTCTTTCTTTTTGACTGGAACACTGAGAAGCCTTTTGGCAGATTCTATTAATTGAGAAACAAAAGGTGAATTACATGGGTTGGGTTGGCCCGCTAAATCATGAAACCACTTAAGCCCGTAGTGAACTTCATCAATAATACTACAAGGAACCGATTCATAAATCAGACTAAGAAAAAACAAAGAAACATAAATACTAGAAGCGGGTAAAATTTTAATCTCTTTGAACTGAGAAGCCCACTTCCTCCATGAATTGAAACCTCTTTCATATTTCTTGGCGGTGTTAGCACTTTTGCTCTTTAGCACACTTCAGGGAGATCCTGACTTAATGTCTTAAGGCAACTGTCTTCCACATGTTGAAAACTAGGCTGCAAAGCCCCTCTGACAAAATCTTAAACGCCAAGTTCTTGGGAAAACTTTCATTTACCTCCAGCATTTGAGGAGAAACCAGAATTCGTCTGGCTGGAACTTGAAGATCTTGGTTGAGAGTTACCACGGCACTCGGACCTCCAATGACCTTGCTGACCGCAGGCGAAACAAATATCACCAGGCTTTGCTTTGCTAACAGACGTATAAGCACGAGAAGTGGAAGCAAAGTTGAAAAGACGCTGGCCAGCAAATGAAGTGGTGGTGGCAGAAGGTTGGCTTTGCATGACTGCGGACTTCCCTTTCTGCTGTTGACGATCTTTACGTTTGCGAAGGGCTCTCTGCTCTGCACGCCGAATACGCTTCTCGTCCTCCGATCCACTAGCCAATTCGTCAGATAGATACTCGTTAACCAAATCCCAACCAGGAGCGGATTTATCTGCCAATCTGATAAGCTTGTTGCGTTTCTTGATGTCAGAATCCAATTCTTCTAGGCAACTGCGAACGACTTCAAGTTTCCTTTTACCTAGAGCGGTGGAAGCCGATTGAACCTTCTCCGCAAGGCCAGAATTGAAGTAGAACTGCTTTTTGTTCCCTTCAAACTTGAAGGAAATTTTGGACTCTTCTTTCAGCTTCTTAGCAATAGAGTCGCTGTTGCTTAAGGAATCTTCCTGGATGTCTCTCTTTAACGTGGTCAACTTCTTGTCAAAATAATCTTTAAAGAGAGCGAACGTCGAGGCTAAATCAGTAGACTGCTCAGACGTAGAAGGCGGAGTAGAAATCTGCTGCGAAGCGTCGCCACGAGGAACCTCGACATTTGGTTCATGGGCGTTTTCGGTGTCAGACATAATTTAGAGGGCGAACTGAGAGCGGTCGTATGACTCGAATGAATACAAATCGAGGCCTCAGCATATATATACCCGACGCCCCGCTAATGAAGCATTGTGACAAAGTGTCACAAACACCCAAAAATGAGGTTACGTAACCCATGATAAATACATGAATGAATGAACAAACAAACGAACGAACGAATCCTTTAATAGGGTAACTCCTTTAGTTACTATCTCAAAATGGACTTAAATTAAGGAACTGAATATAAAAGAAACATTACAGAAGGAATCAAGCCTATTTATCAGAAGTAGTTACTCACTTGATGTCATCACAGTCATTGTTAGTTGTAATGATTGGCACAGTATGAGGAATGTAAGCTTTCCTTGCGTTAGCACTACCGTCCTGAAATATAATTTAAACATTTTGGTTTTAAGTCACGATCACTAATGAGATTAAGGCTTTGTTGCAGCACAGTTAAAACAAATTAACTTGCCCAGATAGCCTGATCTATATGTAGCTCACTGGTACAGGTTACATTCGGTCAACAAATTTGCAATGGAGCTGTTCTTCAGTTTTATACAGCAACCACTGTGTAGTGCAATCACACTGTCATAGGTTCAACTCCCATTCAAGCCTTTTTTTTTCAGGCTATTGATCTCCACAGCTGCTTAGGTGCTCCCTTAGCTGTGATGATCATTGTAATTTCAAGTCAAAAATGAACTTGAGTTCTCCACTTACTGCATTGTATGCTTCTGACAGTTGTTCATGTTGTCCACATCATCCCACCCGGATGGAATGGTAGTGCTGGCTTGTTTTGTTTCTAGGAATTTGGCAGTAGTTTCTACATTGGAACACAAAAACGAGCAAGTGATAAACAATGGCTCATGAGGTGATATCTGTAACCAAGGAACATCATCTGACAATGTCTTGCTTTTTGTTGTGTCATTAAGGCTGAAGATTAGTGTTAAATGGTCGAATAAGTCAGTGGCACGGCAGGTTCAATGTGCAGTATGCCAGTCGTCATTAAGTTTTGAAGCAGGCATAGCATGGAAGATGTCACCTGTAACATCCTTAAACATGGGCAGCACCCATGTAAGCTCAGGCCCAGAGGGTCTGAGCTTTTAGGGGGTCTGGAGGCATACCCCCGAAGAAAATGTTTTTAAATTATGTCCCCGGAAATGCATTTTCCTGCACTCTGGGGCAAGAATTTTTATTCTCTCAACCATAAAGTAATGCAGATAAAAGAAGTAAAAAACATGCACTGCTGCGAAAAACGTGAAATACATGATCTAAGTGCTTTGTCTCACAAACTTCACGATTAGTCCTCATTCACTGGTGTGAATTAAACATTCTGCTTATAATTACCTGGAATACATTTATAGGCTTTACAGAGACAAATAAAGTTGTAACTTTCTTCAACAGTTTTCAGCGTGTTAGTGTCAATTGTTTGAAGATATGCATTTGAAACTGAGTCTCTGACCATAGACGATTAGTCATCTTCACTTTCACAATCAGAGCTCTCATCCATAGCGTTGCACATGTTGACAAGGAGCTTCTTGAAGACTTGTTCTTGCGTGTAAAGCTCTTCGTTAAGATCCTGAATTTTATCATTTAGAAATTCAACTTCTACAGTCAGGCAATCTACTACAGTGCTAGTCAAATTAATTGGAACAGATCTCGCTACCCTGCCCTCTCAATGTTGGCTCACAAGTTTGCCGAAAACAACATTGAGAGGGGCGAGAAGAGCAGGAGAGGGACTTTTACCGCTTGGTTGTGAACTGTCCCAAGGGAACTTGACTAGCATTGTATTTTCGGCTCATCTGGAGAGGTGTTGATTGACAAGTTGTTGGTATGTCTGGCGTAGGTTGCATCGTATGGTAAAGGTGTCATTGCCTGTCATCCATACCAGAAAATGACAGGGCGTTATTTTGCGAACTTCATTGAAGAACATTTTCCACGAATGTTTCAAATGGCTGATAAGGAGGGGAAAACTTGCCCCCGAAGAGTGCTGATGTACATTGTATTGAAAATCTATTTCCTGTTATCTCGTGTAAACTAGGGAAACAGGCAACAGAGCGACAAATCACTAAGGAATCATACAGTGAATTCGAAGCTGGAGTCATAAGCACTTTCTATTCAGTGTCAGTTGCTACTATTAATAACCTCGTCGCGTCTATGCCTAAACGCATTTGCCAAGTTATTGCGCGAAAAGTAAGTAGGATAAAGTATTGACTGTTTGGGATAAGTACATTTTTTTTATTAATATTGTGGCATTGTGTTAACCTTGTTTTTCGCTATACTTTTGACCATGCTATGGAAGTAGTACCTTAGGACTGATAAATTGTTTTTCTTACAATATGAACACGTGTACTGCTATCTGTACGGTTACTTTTGGCTGTATATCCCGAGCGCGAGATTAAAAGCTTATTATTTCTCCCTGTTTGCTATTTCTACACCAGCCTTCGTAACATGTGAAATCAACAACTTTTGGCGTCACGGGATCTGTGTCAACAAAGTGCGCACAAAATGGTGACACGGTGAAAAGAACATGTTACAAAATTGTGCCTTTTGAAAATAGTTCTTCAACAGTTTCCTGAACCGAGTGTGGTGAAATGAAGCTGCGAATTATGACAATAACTCAATGCACAAAATTTTATACTGAAACAGTGCAAATGAGACTTCGCAGTTCAGGTGTACACGGGTCACCATCTTTTAATTAAATTAAAGAACCTGATTTACTTTATTACCTACAACGTCACCATGCACAAAACGCAACAAAATTCTCCCAGAGAGTCCCAATAATATCACAGTAACGAATGTCTAATCTGTGGCCAATAGCCTTTCTTCCTTGCTGCCTCTTCTAGCATATAACAGAGAGCATTAGACATAAACTGCCTTGTGAAAAATGGTGACCCATTGGTGAACCGTTGAAACATGTCACCACCAATGGACTACTTTGCCTAAAATCTTGTACAAACCGTTCCGGTCACTTTCTCTACTTTCAGTAAACTACCTTTGTGGAAATACTAACTCGGCTAAACAGCGAGGACAAGGGGGATAATTTCCTGCCCCTGCTGAGGTATTTAGTAGATTATAAGTGAACAACATCATAGCAATAATCCTCCATAGGGCGAAAACAAACACGCTCTTTTTGTTGTGACCTAAAACACTGCATACTTCAAATTCTTCCCGAACACAGTGCTAGTCAAATTACTTGGGACAGATTTTGTTACCCTGCCCTCTCAATGTTGGCTCACAAGTTTGACAAGAACAATTGCCGAAAACAACATTGAGAGGGGCGAGAAGAGCAGGAGAGGGACATTTACCGCTTGGTTGTGAACTGTCCCAAGAGAACTTGACTAGCACTGTAGTTCTGGCCCCTGCACCACTTCACCGTTTTCCCTTGTGTTTGATGTACTGGTCATGACCTTTAGCCGCTTTCTTCTTTGTTTCTCTTCAAGGCAGAGGCCAACGGCTTGCTCAGCTACTTCTTTCGGTTCTGATACAGGGGCACCATTGATGGAAACTTGAAGCAAGACGTCCAGGGTGTCGTCTTTCAATGAATTCCAAAGCCTTGTCTTTATCCTCTTCAATGCACTTGCACCTCTTTCTAGCCAGGCATTTGTCACTGGTAAACTCTGGGCCACAGCAGATAACTTTACCAGGTTTGGGAACATTACTTTGAATGATGGAATGCTGTACAACTTGGTTAGCAACCACTCAGGTGCAGTACTTCCTGGCTGTGGTGTTGTTACCATACTGATAGGGCATTCGGACTTCAAATCCTGAGCAACAAACTTGAAGTGTTCCCACTCAGACTTGAGGGCTTCAACTTCCACGTACTCTGTGGCACCAAAGTGGTTTCCAAGTACAGCTACATGATTCACTCCATAGTTCTTGAATTCAGGGGCTTCCTTTGCAGGGAGACGTTGCAGATCAAAAATTGAAAAGGCTTGTACAAGTGGCAGGGTACGGAATCTTGCTGTTATGTTATCTTTCAACTTTGCCACATAATTTGTAATTAGATTACTTAGGAAGTTAATGCTCGCTTCAGTTATTTGGATCCCTGTCAGGCCAAACTTCCCATTTTCTGAAAGATCTACACTCAGCGTTGCAAGAATTTCATCCTTCCTTCTCAGAACATCATCAAGCCTAGCAAGGCAATATGACACACCTGATGGTAGGCCTGCAAAGGTCAGAGTTTTGCTGAGGACTGCAAGGTTTTGGAGAATTTCTTTGCGAATGTAAAGTTAAGTGAATATATTGCATTAAGCATACTGTCATCTATTCCTAACCTGCATAACCTAGTGCTGGCTAAAGGTTCATGGAACGTCTTTTGGGTTAGTAATTTATGGATGTTTTTGCAAGACCATTGGTTAAGAAAAGACTGATCTGTTTTTTTTTTTTGTTTGATAGCTGTTCAAATTTATGCCAGCTCTTAAAGTTTGTTTCCATTTACTCGGTATTGCTGCCATGAACCCAAAAATATTAGTAGAAGGCAGCCGAAGGCCGGTTTTTCTGCAAAATTACCGATAACTTAAAAAGAAGTTGTGTCCACCCAAAAGGTCTTTAATTTTTTCTATTTCGGCAGCATGCCATTCCTTCCAGCACAGGGACTTTCCTTCAATAGTAATATTTTTATTATCCCATTAATAGTTCTATCTCGATCTCGATCGTGTCCTCCTTCTTTATCATTTTAGAGAAAGGACAGTTAAAATCACCACCTACAATGACGTAGGTAGGAACTGATGGAGAAGGTTCTGTGCATGTCTAGTGAATTTGATCTGGGCACTGGGGTGAGTCATGGGTTGTGTAAATATTCGCGCACACGAGTTTGACGTAAACAAGGACCCGGACTATAAAAGGACCATTGCCCTGGGCAAGCTGTCATTCATTTCACTCTAGACAGCGAACTGTCAACATCCGTGACTGTACACATATACGGGACCAGCAAAGTACTGCTCGCAAGGATCCATCTACCCTTTTGGATGTCACATTATTAGGAAGTTCTTTTTTTTGGTTCTGTTAAGAGGAAGAGATGATCGGATCCAGAAATCGAGTGTGGGTGAGTAAATTATTATCGGAGCGATTTAGTCAAAATTTATCATCTGTTTCATATTTTATTATTCGACTCAATTTTAATTTCATAGCTCATCTCCTTGCAAATAATATACTTCTATATTCCTTACCTTTTCAGGTTACCATTGAAGTATTCGAGGATGAGAAGGTTGTAATGGCCAATAATACTCATCATGTATACTTTCAATGCATTGCCATCACCATTGCAGTTTTTCATAGCATAATAAATGTGTCTTGGAGCATTTTACTAAGAGGAAGGGAGGAAAATATTTGGTTCATTAACTGCTGATAAAAGGCCTTTATCAATTAGATAAATACAAACACATGATAGTTTGCTCTTCTGTGTTAATTTTATATCTTTGTCAGACAATTCTGCAAACCAGCTTTTCTCTGAATCCCTTTGCAGGCCACTTGCCACCTTCTTGATAGCCTTCTTTACCCCTTTTCCACCTTTTAGTGCAAAACATTACTTCATGAGCAAGTTTTTAACAAATCTATTTTAGAAAATGTTGTAGAATTAATAAAATAGAGATACAAAACACACCCCTCACATAATATTTTGTTCTGTATTCAACAAGAAGCTTGTACCATTTATTGGACGAAGACAACATGTGCACTAGTTACATACCATGCCAACTGTCATAGGAGTTTTTGATCCCCTTTCCGGTCAGCCACTGCTTCAGTGCAGGTACGTAATCATGTGCAACTTCACCAACATGGTGGCCTGAAAAATGTTGTGCATTAGATTACATTTTACATGCAAACATTATCTGTAAATCATGTTAGCATTCACAGGTTACAGATTACTGTTTATAAGAATATTAAAGTTACAGACAAGTAACTACCATTTTGATGGTATATAACATTGCATCAAAAATAAATCAGAAATTAAAAACAAAAATGAGTGTCATCCTGTGTCGCACCAAGAGTTGTTAGAGCCTCAACCACCTGTTTCGTCATTGGGACTTCACGTGTTGCAGCTGAAGCCATATCTTCTTTAGAACAGCTGAGACTGTAAATTACTTTTTTACTTCTGAAAAACAACAGAACAATAATGATAGTAATTATTACACTATTGCAGTGTAATAACATTATAGATGGGGTTAGTCCAATAATGTCATTATTACAATACTGTTTGGGGTAACTTTTGAGGGTAGCAGTATATTTTCATGAAAATACTATTTTGACAGAGGTAAATATTAACAATCAGTCTAGAAGAATTACATTGTCGCTCTATTCTTACCTTTATGATAGGGCTGACACAGTAGTGTGCTGAGCAGCTCGACTTGAGTCATGTGTTGCATCTGTTATAATGACCTGAAGTATCAAATTATACAAAAAGAACTTTGTCAAGGAAGAAAAGTTACCAACTTACTGTTCCCAGTAAAGCATATCACACCAATTGGTTCACACTATTATGATACTTTAATTAATGAAGTAAAAAATACTAACATCCCCATTCAGTGCGTAAGAAGGATCTTGTTGTGCCTCCTGTTGAGCTTCCAGCAACTTTTCCTCATAAAGAGTTTCCACTGCATTCTTATATCCAAGAGATAAGTACAGTCAAAAAGAAAATCACATCTCAAGGTTTATTAATTGTTACTACAAGAACTGCCACAGAGATGGTAAAAATAAGTACAGTACATTATAAAAATATACAAAAAAGGACAGATATTGTGGAAAACATAAAGGTTTGTTGCTTTTCCAAAATGAAGACTCCTTTTGACAACGATAGTAATTCCATGACAACCAAATTTATGATTCTATTATCTGTCTACATACCAATGATTGCTTGTACATCACAATTCATATATCTAAAAGTATTTCTAATTGTTTTCTTGGAAGAGACTTTTTTCCAAGGCATTCGGGTTACCTTTGATACAGGTGGCAAACATACAATAATTTATCAATCATAAATTAACTTACCAGTTGAGATGTATTTTTCTTCAACATGGCCGATATTAGCTGCCTTACAGTAAGTTATATATTGGGTTTCTGTAAGTCCAGTAGCGGTGAAACCATTTATCATCTTAACCAGAAACAAGGAACACTTGTTTACTGACTGAATGTTGATATTGAATCAAAAGTGGATAATATAAATAATTTCAAAACAACTGCTATCTGAGTAATTACCTCAGGTTGACGGTAAACTTTCTCAAAATTACAGAACTAGAATGCCATCGTAGGGAATGGCCTGCACCACAGCTGACTGATGCGAACTGCATGTCCATGCTGCAAGAACGCAAACGATTCCATGTCAAAAAGAAATCCACAGAGAGGACACTTCCCATTGGGCTCAAAAGTTGCCGCATTGCGTCCATCAATGCAATGAAATAATCCTCAACAAGGTTATTTCTGGTGTGTATATCAAAGCAACCCGTTGTATTCTCCCCATGGCACAAAATGTACGGTAAAGGGTACGATCCACACACATCGGTTTGCGAAGCAGTGTTGCACGTGAGATGAGACGAGGGAGAGAATGACTGAGCTGTAAACAAAGAGGAATGATTTCCACTCACCATTCCGTTTTGTTTAGACTGTTCGAATGCGTCTAACAGTCGTTCCATCACAATGACGTTTCCCATCGGCGTTCTACCTGCTATCCAAAGACATTCCTTCACTCGCTGAATTTTACCTTTCAACTGTTCGAGTTGCTCTTCCATTCCAGGTTCGACTGCAAGCTCTAATGTGTACCGGATTCGTGGCGCTCGGGCAACTATTTTGGCTTTCTTAGAAGGTAAATCAGCCATGACAAAATAAAAAGATAGCGTATTAAATGTTGAATAACGATTTCTATGTGATTACAACATGCAACAACAGCTCAATTCAAGGAGGAAGACGAGATATGTCGCAAGGTAAGGCAGTGACATAGCTCGCCTTCCGCCATGAATCGCCCAATTTCTGGTTTATTACATCAGGAAGAGCCACCTTTGGAGCATGTCAAAATCTTTGGACCACAAGTCAACAACATTGAAGGCTCAAGAAGTTGGATGAAGCAGAGAGGAGTCTGTGGACCAATGCAACCATCTTCGCGATTGGAGGAACCGTTAGGAGCGCAAAATTCAAATGTTCCACAGAGAAATTTCAGGCTTACGACAAAAAAAGAACCGGGAATTCTTTATTGCGCATTCACATGAAGAAATGTGATCATTTCTTGATGAAAACAAAGCGAAGAAAAGCAAGATCCGATGCCTCGTAATACAAAGTGCTTTTTTTCCCTTCCTCTTTGCTCAGTCAGCCATCTTGGATAAGTTGTAGAAACAGTGATTGCGTGACACGAAGAGGGAGGAGCTGTCCCTTTTATAGTCAGGGTCCTTGTTTAATCTGAAGAATCAATTTTCTACGATCATCATTGAATTTGTTGTTCAATTTTGAGTTTAAGTTAAGGATTAAATAAAATAGCAACACCTTTACTATGTTTACTGCCATGGCAGAAATAAATTTTGCTACCCCATTGATTGCTCCATGCATTCTCCAAAGTATCAGCACTATAAGTCTCTTGGAAAAAATTTGTAGAGGCGTTTTGTGATGCAGCTGCCTGAAAATAGCACGTCTCTTTCTCAAGCTATTTAAGAACAGTTTGCTGTAAGGACCAACTAAACGTATACAAAATAGAAAAAAAAAAAACGATTTCCTCATACTTTGCCAAAGTAAAGAGCTTAGCAACCCTTGGTTCAGCTAAATGTACAGGAAATGCGTTTTTAAAAACAATTCACGTTAAGTTTAGGGGTCCCAAATTTGGACCCTTGGTTCAACTAAATCCACAAAAAATGCACGTTCAAAAAAGTTCACTTTCAGTCTAGGGGTCCTAAAATCAGACCCTTGCTTCAACTAATACGGCAAAACTCTATTGTAAAAACAAAACGCTGCAACTTTTAAATCTGGGGTCCGAAAATAGGACAATTGCCTTAAGGGAAACGTCAAATCTCTCTTAAATAATTTGTGCTTACAATAAAAAATGAGTTCAGTGCCATCCATCAACAAAACTGCCAGGTTACTTGTCACACTATTTGTAAGAGTCGATTCCACAACATTTATTGACTCTTCTCATTGAGAAAAAAGATACCGCGCCCAGTCGTTCAAAGGATGAATGGGGATAAATCATTTAATTAGAAAAAATTGATATCAAAAAGATTTGCGTACTTCACTGGATAATGATTTATCAAGCAGGCCACCCTTTTATATTCACCCTTTGTACCATCGGCGGCTATAAAAATTCTATTGCTGTTTGTGAGTTGTTCAAAGAGCAACTGGATCTATTATTTCCTTCTGGGCTTTACAACACTGGACTTACGAAACCAGGTGAAACCTAATATTTTCCTGCACCTCCTCTTTTCTGAAATATATCCCAGTTCTGCCACCCCTCATTGTTGCAACTATTGCAGCCACATTATGTGAAAATAGATCGACCACATTATTGCCAGAGCAACTGTAGTGTTGGACGATCCACTCGTACGCAGCAGTGGGCAACTTTTCACTCTTGTCAGCTGCCACCTGAACAAAACCGTCTCTCCGTTCATCTTTTTGAAACACAAAGTGCTCTGGCACAAGTTTCTTGGAAGTATGCCAGTGGCCAACAAGATATGAAGCAGAAGAGGATCTAGGATAAAAGGAGTGTTGATCCATCCTTAATATCATTATCATTATCACCATCACCATTACACTGTAAATGGTAATGAAAAATGTCATAGTACATTAGTAAAAATAAAATGCTCAAGTAAATTAGAGAGGAATTTGGTGTTTGCTGAGCTGGGGGAAGGAATTTCAATGGATATACCCTTTCTTTTAAAGAAATACGAGCTTGAGATTTTCATGGGTTGTTGCAGTGTAGAAGTGAACGAATTATCTTTCTTTGAGCAATGGCTTGTATACACCTACACTCGAGGTATGGTTAACAAATGTCTGTCCGCAAGGCATGGACAGCTAATGGTATTTGGGAGCATTTTCATGAAAGGATTCGAACTGATCTCAAGGTTCACTATGCCCAGGATAAGTTACAGTCACCTCTTGGCCCTGGGAAACCTTTCTGATGTATGAACCTTAAAGAGAAGAGCCCACCAGTGTATGTGACATGCCCAATAACCTTCCCCAGGTAAATGGGATCGAAGAGCAGGCAAATATTGAAAGTTGTCATAAAAGTGAATTTTATGCTTTGTGCGAAGGCAACTGCAGATCCTGTTTCAGAAATGGCAAGCTGAAATAGAGAAGTAGAATATGTTAGAACCTGCAACAGAAAACCACGAGAGCACATGCATAGCACTTACACAAGATTGATAATTTCCTCTGATATGCCATATGACGATGAGTAACAATGAAACTTGGCTTACATACCTTCTGATGGAAGTGATGGGAGAGATTGCTATCAATTTTTTAACTGGAAAAAATAAAGAAAAACGTCTTTAAGGAGAGTTACTTCATCGCTGCAAGCTTGCAATTCTTGAATTTTCGGGAGGTCACCCTGGAATTTCGAAATGGAATCTATTATATTCTTTTGTTGAGAACTTTGAAAAGCATCCACGAAGAATAGGAAGCTCTTTACAGTTATGGAGTTTTCCAGATGAAGGGTAAATTCGTCACATGCATTGTGGATGTACCCATTTCCTTGCCTAGAGCTTCCATCACCGATGATCTTTTTTTGTAGTTGTTTAACCCATTGACCCCTCAAACGCCCGTAACCGCCCATGCGCGACAACCCCCGAATTTCCTGAAACGCCCGAGACCGCCCGTCCAAAATGGCGGCTGGTTCTTCGCCTCTCTACCTCCCCCTGGTGGCTTTTTCGTTTTTTTGTTGTCATAGAGATCAAAAGAGATGGTTAACCAATCAAATGCCATCTTTTGCGCATTTTTTGACAGGTCATGTCAAGCACCCCTAGGTCGGTAATTTTTTCATCGCGCGAGGTAACTGATATTTGCAAGATAATGGCGAATGCGCTCGAAAATGATACGGATGTAGCGGCGCTTTTTGGGGACTCGGGGGATGAAGAAAGCTTTGATGGGTTTGGGGAGGGAGGATCTAGTAGTGACGATGATTTAGATTTAGATTTCGGGGGTCTAGACGCTGAAGAAGACGAAGAAGATGCTCCTGATCAAGAAGAAGCCCAAGTTCCACGGCCAAGCCATGACACAGACGACGAAGAAGAAGAAGCGAGATGGACGGCTCACCTCTCAGATGTTCAAGTTCCTCCGTTCGTGGCAGCGTCTGGTCCTAATATAGCCTTAGATAATCCTTCCGAATTAGATGTCTTTTTGAATTTTTAAGGAGACGATTTCTGGGACAGAGTTGTAGAGGAAAGTAATCGCTACGCGCAGTAAAAGTTAGGCGATCGATTTGCTAGTTTTCATCAAATCACGCGCGCGGAATTAAAGGCTTTTATCGGGATAAATTTGATCATGTGGATAAATCGCCACCCAATTCACGCTTTATTTTGGTCTAACGATGATTTTTTGGGCAATCAGAGTATCAAAAGGGTAATGACTATGAACAGGTTTGAGGAATTAAGTCAAATAAGTCAATATTTGTATTTTAACGATTCAACTACGGAGCCCGCTCGCGGTGCTGAAAATTTCGATCGCCTTTTCAAAGCGCCGCAAGATTGATAATTTGTCGGTTGCCCCAGAAAATATTGGGAAGCATTTTAGTTTTAAAATTGAAGGAAGGAAGAAAGTTTGTGTGCATTATAAGAGGGTGGATAGAAAAACAAGTGGGGGACGTTCAGTAGAGACCACTTTTCAGTGTTTACCGTGTAGTGTAGCGCGCTTTGCAAAACTTGCTTTCATGAATACCACGCGGCTTGAAATTGCATTCTTTATAACCCGAGTCCCCATCTGCGACGCTACGCTCTATGAACTATCGGTGAGTTTCAAAAGTACATACGATCATGATTTCATTGCATTTTGGCCTAATCAATATTTGAGATCTTTTCTTGGTTAAATAACCTTTGGCCACTAATAGTGACACGTTTCACTAGTTTGCAATCAGGCCGCGAATTGTTTTTCAATGATGCGTAGAATATAGTATTTTGAATCGTATTTTGTTTTGGACCGGTCACACGAATTTGGCCTTTATTTGGCACAATTTAAATTTTTATTTAGCGTCATTTGTCACATTTTGGCTGCCGAATTCTTTATCTTGTAAATAAAACTTGTTTGGAATCTCTACTTGTTTATTTTGTCGTTCCTTGGCGGCGTGAGTTTTAGTTTGCGATGCGATGCGTCTGTACTTTGCTTTTCGCGAAGAGTTCTCGTGCGGCTCGAGTCATTCTCTCCTTTTCTTATCCTTGCCTGCCTTTAAATGGCCTTGAATCTGCAAGAAAACTTCAATAAATACAGTTAAAATTCATGTTTGATGTATACAACAGTGATTTTACCCATTTTCGGTTCTTGACATGACCTGTCTTAACAGTTTTATGCGGTCGCTAATTATTCATATTTGGAGCTCGCCGCGTGAAAACACAGAAAAAATTAATTTGATTTGTGCTTTTCTCCCTGTCCTATATGTCCATGCATCAAATGATAAAATTTTTACACTTTCCGGCAGCAGAATTCCTCCTCTTTCGGATGAGCTTTGCTTTGAAACCTGATCCCGGCTATAGTGCTACTGCGCATATGGTTAATTTCAAGCGTTTGGATCACGCAGTCTTCACTCCAAAATTTCTAGGAAATTAGCATAATGCCACGCGTCACGCTCTGAGGGGGCAATGGGTTAACAAAGTCCCAGAACTCGGAGTGCTCAATGTCTCAGCCCTAACAAAAAAAAGCTGATCTCAAGTTCAAGCTTTATAAAAAGAAACTAAAAACTTTAAAAATGTTGTTTTCAGCAAACCCAAGATTCGCATTGATGCTTTTTTAATTTAAACCATTTGCGTTGTTTTGTTTTGCTGTTGTTTTTGACATACAAGCGTTTAATTGTCTTACCACCCTCAGTCTAGAATAATTCGGTTGAATTCGGGGATAATCATGATGTAAACTGTGTTTCTAAGATATATGCAGTTTTCTGCCAGCTTATATAATGATTGTTTGACTTACCATAAACCTTGCTAAATTTCTAGCAGTTGCTTCCGATCTAAGAACATCAGCAATCTCTTCCTAAGAACTGAAAATGCAAAAGCGAAAAGTAAATACTTACAAGATTTGCTAGCTCGCAAGAGATGTGAAAAGAAAATCTGATAAATACAAAATCTGAGAATAATCCTTGTTGACTTCTGAGTGTGAGCACATGGGCCAGTCCATAATACCCTTGACAATTAGGGACCAATCATTTATTACATGCTGGGGGGGGGGGGGGGGTGGTTTACAAGGGGGGTAATTTTTTTAAACAATCTCTTTTTGAGGGGCAATTGTTTACCTTGTACGAAAAGTGAGGTGGTAAAATTTTAAGACATACAAAAGGTAACAACTAACATCCCTACTGATTCCAAAAGAACAATGTCATTGACAGGACGCTCATATATTGTGGAAGTCTCGAGTTCCTTGAGGCCCTTTTCCTCGCCGCATATTGCGCTCAACGCTGCCCTCCAGGTTGCGAGTGAAAAAACCTCCATCAAACCTGCAAAGCAGAAAACTCAAATATATAAAACTAAAAGCTTGTGACAGCAATTTATTCGTATGGATAATGGTATACATAAATAGTATTTTAATGTATCCCAGTGACCGCATTTCTGCCTGCAGCTGTTCTTTCGGATCGCCCACCATCGAGGCCACTGCAGTTTTCCTTTTCTGTCCGGTATTTTGCAAGGAAATCCGAGAAATGCTGACTGGTAATAGAGCTGTGGTCACGCACTCAACTATTTTCCCCCGAGTTGCTCACCGATTCCAGTAATCTCATGGCACTCAGGAGTAGGTCTCCTGCCATTCCAGTGGCTATCAGTTTCGGCGGCATCCACAGTGTTGAAATATGGTGCAGCAAGGTCGTGAAATGTTTGTAAACGTTTTGGATTCATTTCTTCCTCGTTTCTTTTCATCAGGTCCACAATACTCTGGTCTTTTTTCTTGCTTTTTGCAATAGCTGTCTTTGATTTAATGTTTCTAGGATACAATGTGCTTCATAACAAAGCTTTTCTATTTGGACACGGTTTCCTTGCATGCATCACATCTGAGTTTACCCGACACCACAGTAAGATGCTCTCCTTTGAACGTATTTAATCCATCCCAAGCACTCACATTTGGATAGGCTGTGCAGCGGACATTTCGCTTTTTTTCTTTTCAGCTGGATTTGTTTGCACTTTGCATTCTCTTGAATTGCTGCATACTCTGGAGTACTCAGTCTTGCTCCTGCTTCTGCAGCTTCCCTCAAAGGATCTGAATGACCTTCTTCACCTGAGACACTCAAAAGGGTCGAGTTTGAATCTCTGTCCTCTATTTTGAATTTTCTTTAAAAAAACTGCTAACCAGGCAGCCCGGCTACAAGCATCTTGCACCTGTGATCTGCCCCAGGGGGGAGGATCTGGCTCCTTTTCCACAGGAAATTCATAAATTGTCTACCAAAACCTTGTGAAATATGGAAGCAAGGCCAATTTAAGCACTAAAAGCTGCTCCGATTTTTCACAATTGGTAAAAAAATAGAAATTGCTCAGAATGCAAAACATTGCTCGAAATACGAGAAGTTGCCGAGCAACTTGTGGAAAGCCCTAATTTCAGGTGTGATATTTGGATATTTCTTGGCTGCATCCCTTATGTCAACATTTGGTTTCATCAGCTTTGTGTTGGTAATTTTTTTGCTTTTGCCGAAATGAATAAGGGAGGCTTTATGGCCTTGTCCTCTGTCCTATCCTCTTATGCATAAACAACAACACCTGACAAATTTTTCTAAGAATTTTGGCGCAATCAGTAACATAGGCAATACTGCTGTTGCTGCAGCCTTTGAGGGGGTAATACTGTAGCCCTCAACCGCCAAGTGTTGGAGAACCAGATAAAAGGGCGCTTGTAAGGAACATGCTCCAACTAAATGGGGGATTCCGGGGTGGTCTCCAAGATCCGATTCTATTAAAACTTCATTTAGGACTTCTTGTTTTGCCCGTTCAATCTCTCTCTTTGATGAATCATTGACTTTGATTTCCTTGACTACCACTCGGTATTAGTTGTGGTATATGGCTGTAAAACACCTTCGAAATGTCTTTGAGCCAATGTTTTTAGTCTCAATAGCTAATAAATCTCTATCTAACTCTTTGAAGTTGTGTTTTTTTGCCCGTTACTGTGGGTGGGACGGTCAACTTGCTGCGACCTTCTCCCTTTGTTGGTTTGGGAACTTTTCTTGGAGTAATTTCACTTCTCTGTCTCTATCGTTCATCTTTGTTTTTTTTTTTTTTTTGACAACTCGACAAGCCTTTTCCCTCTCGAGAGATGTTCGACTTTTGCTCTATGTTTTGGTTCTCTCTCCAGGAATTTCTGGAACTTAAGGTTTTTCTGCGACAGATGGGCAGCTTTTCAAGCACATGATTTTGCTTTTATAGTCTTTGGCACTTGACTTCCCCTTTTCGCAATTCTTTCTCTGTCTTCGCTTTTCCACTTTATTATGTTTTCTGGACCTTAAAGCCTTTCCCGAATTCTTCCTTACAAATTTTTCCTCTCTCTTAGCTCACTACTTCCATATTACAGCTACCTAATTAAAAAGTCGATTAATGAATAGTAAAGGTTCTTTGTGTTTTATGGAAAACCCAAGTTACCAAAACTGACACAATAGGTGCACTGTTTCCACTTCCTGTTGGCATCATACACGAACGCGAGGGACACAATCGCTTCCAGGTCCATTGAATTGGAAGAGAAATGTTCCATGATGGTGGCAGTGTTGGTAAGGATTGTTTGGACATTGACAAATTAATAACCTCCACCAAACTCCGAATAAATATCACCGTTTATCAAAGCTGGATTGACCTTGAGCCCATCACCAAAAAAGGCTTGACACGAAAACATGTGAAGGCAAAGAAGACCCCAGTGGTAATTGTTGATGTGTATTGAAGTTATTAACTACTGGAGCTGGTTCAGTTCTCTGCCAGAAATGTAGGGCACCACTTTTGAATGAAGGTAGTTAAAATTACCACTTAAAGCCCATGTCTGAGTAAAGGAGGGCAAATAGATAGATGGTGCACCATTAGCCTGTGTCTCTTGACAGTACTTAAAACAAGCACCATCAATAATGAAGCCTGTGAGGTACCTCTCAGCAATAAGTAATGACAGATCATTGGCTTGTCAAACTCATTAACAATTCATGAAGTGACAAGCCAATAAATGATGTCTATTTTGGTCAGGTGGATAAGTCTTGATACCCAACGAAACACCAGATAAAAACACTCCGTTTTTTGATATCAAAACACACATTTGTTTATATCAAAATTATAATAGCAAAAGCAAAAATCTCAATATTGCTGCTTATTGTCATCAGCTTACTACAATACAAGAAAAGATGCCTTGAGAACTCAGCGTCCAGTATGCGGCAAAATATTTGGAACCTTTTTAATACAATAAACAATTTTTTTAATTAAAAAGTCGTTAAAAATAAAGACAAACGCTGGTCACTTCTATATGGAAATGCAAAATACATCTTGTCCTTATAATCCAAAGGAGTGAATGTGGATGCGCCCTTCACCTCCTCTAAATGCCTCTTTAGACTGCATACGATACCATACAATGTTCCTGGAGGATAGCGGGGTCCTTTGTTATTTGCCACCTCCTGCGGATTGTCCTTGACAGAACACATGAGGTGAAAATCGTAATCTTTGACAACCCTTCAAACTTCTAAATCCAGAAATTCCAATGTTCTAGCGCTTTGCCATTCACGAAAAATTTTCACCGCTCACTTATCTTTGTACTCCGTGCTACTTGGTCTAGCTTCACTGACTAAAGCAGACTCTTCTTCAACTGTTCTTGGAACTCTAAAACGGGAGTTAGCTGCACTTGCATCCATCTCTCACAAGCACATGCAAAAGTGACTTCCACAAAAAAGTCACGACCTCTCCAACTTTGAATAATTTACATACTTATTTTGTAAGCAATACAATACAATAATATATTACAACGATACAACAAAAGAAGGTTTTAAGAAGCCATATCAAAAACTTGTGCTTTGGGTTTCATCACAGGTTAAATACCTGGAAACAATAAAAGGACTCGGCCAAAGTGGCCTCCTGCCTTCATCTGTTTCTTGGTGTTTGGAACCCTTGATGCAACCCTTGCACTTGTTGATGTATTACATTAGAAGTGGATGCAAGGACGGAAAGACAGGCCTTGGCGTTCTTGTGATACAAAATTCATTCTTTAACTCTTGACCTTTAAATTTGGTCTTTCCACAGCTACCATGGATTTAAACAGCTAGCGATGATTAAATGTTTAAAATTTACATTCACTCAGCTTTGGCCACTGGGAGGTAAAATAATCGCATGCAAAATTTAAGTTTGCAAAGAGATCTTTACATGCCTTGCCAAGTTCAGGTTCAACTGCTGCGAACATAAGTGTAACCCGCCTTTGATATTTAACAATGCAAAATCTGTTCCTCATGTAATTCAGCAGTTATCTAGACCGACACACAGAGATTTCCCAAAGAGAAAGTCAGCGTCTCGGAACATGGCATGCAATGATGTGTTGTCAGTAATAAAAGCATGTAATTTTCAGTTATTCTCACAGAAGCGAGGACGGTGCCAATTCTGTTAAATGTTCTTGGATTGTACTGTTTTTTAGATGACGCTAGCGCTTCTATTATGACCAATTACAGTCATAAGTATTCAAGTATCCAGTACAGGACGAAGAGATAAGTTGGCGATCTGGGCAAGCGAAATGCGGTTCAAGTTTTCTCTTTGCCGTACACACCACTTGGGAACCTGTTGAAAGGCTAAATGCTTAAAAAAATTATTGCCGAGGAATACATGTAATATTTTTAAATGATTGGACCGCACATAATGGTCATATTGATAAACGAGGATGAACTTAATTTTGGAGGGGTGGTATTGCTCAGTTCATTGTATGCACCAGTAAATTCAGCCATTCATCTCACCTCATAAAAAATAAAATATACCCAAAAGTTTTATAAAAGTTTACGGACAGCTGTGAATTCAGTGTACACAGTAAAACGTAGTCACAAGTAATCACGGTGTTATCTGATCAGGTTTAAGTGTTGCCTGAGCTGGTTCTGCAGTGTATGCACAAAACATAACTGATAAAAATGGATGGTATCCATGATCTATACAAGAAGCAGTCACTTTTCTTTCAAATTATTATTTACAATAGTTTTTACCAGTAAAGGGGGGGATGGGCATGTGAAGTATATGTTATATCAAAAATTTGAAAGGACTGACTAAATTATGGCAATTTATGAAATTAACTTCGTCTTAAGTTGTGCCATCGTGATGTGACTTTAATGCCTACGATATGAATCAGTTGCAATTAATAACTGTTACTGTGACCTGGTCAAAAGTTATGCTATGGTAGTGTCACGTTGAAAGAAGCTCAGATTTATAATCTTGAGTGCCCGCACGTGTCTAGTACAAAGCCTGGTATGTCAGACTTTATGGCAACCATCTGACGGTGAAAAGAAATCGGATTAAAAATCTTGAGTGCGCTCACGTGTCTAGTGCAAAGCCTTGCATGTCTATGGTCAACCATCCGCCAGTGAAATAAACTCAGAGAAATAATCTTGAGTGCGCACACATGTCTAGTGCGAAGCCTTGCATATCTATGGTCCACCATCCGACAGGTGGGACATACTATATAATAAAAAGTAAAAGGTATAATTTTTAAATGTTCCCCAGGAATTCAGTGTTCCTGCTGTTTATAGCTAGGAAACAGCTGTGCAGTCAGTGATGGTATTTAATTTTATTATTGGCTCGGATCGACTGCTCGCTCTTATTATTATTATTTTTATTATTATTATTGTTATTATTATTATTATTATTATTATTATTATTATTATTATTATAATTAGTTACTTTCTACTAATAAAACTGACTCAAAAACAGGAAACGTCACAGTTGTAAACGGAGGAAAAAGGATTGCTTGTTATCTACATGTACTAGCTAATACACATATAAAAAAGTACAAAAGCTGTGAAAAGGTATATCTTAAATTCATTGCGTGCTATCCAGATCCTTTTTGAGACTTCTTCAAAAGGTTTGCAGCAATCTGATATCGGAGATTGTTGATTTCCTCCTGTTTAAAAAAGAGCGGACATTTCTGTTTTCAGTACTGAACGGTGAATCAGTTATATTTTACAATAGAAAGTAGGACTTAAATGTAAAACTGAAAAGCCAATAAATAGCTACCTTCAGAATAGCTGGCTCTAGTCCATTCACAACGTTCTCAGCTATGTACAATCCAAATGGGAACCAAACTGTAATGGTACCGAAAAAAGTTAAATCACCTGAAAAAACTGTAGCACAGGTTTCACAATCTGGAAAGAATGTCCCTCCTTAACAATATCTTCTTTTTTTTTTTTTCTTTTTTTTTTGGCCTTAGCCAACCGGTCAACTCATGTAAATGGAGTATAAGTCCAATTTTGTTCAGGTTCTTCAGTAAATGTTCCGGATCAAGCTTGTGCATTTTGATTAATATGTTTGTTTTGTTTTCTGTGATAGTCAGATGGCACGTTCTAACTTGGCTGTTGTAACGCACTACCCCTGATGTCTGATGTCAGCCATTTGTTAAAAGCATCTTGTTGAACTGAGAATATTGTAAAGTGATCATTACTAGAAGAGCAGCATTTCTACCAATTTTGGTTGTTAAGTGATAACTGAGCTTTCTTTTTTTGTCGAGGTAAAGGTTGCTGGTATAATTATGGTTTAACTGCTGGTTCAATTTTTGAGCTGTTCGGTATTTTTGGACAATATTTCCAGGACTACCTTAATGACGTACGCACCATTACTTCTTTGGTTGTCCTGTGGTGTTGAAGGCATCACCTCCCTCCAAGAGGCTGTACTGCTGCCCTTTGCCTTAGTTTTCTGTGTGAGTTGGTCAAACCGTATGTTAAAAATCCATTGTCCACTCCCCCCGTTTCTATCTCTCACCCGCTTCAAAGAAAAAGAAAAATTAGCGATTAAGAACATTCAAAACAGCAAGGTCGAGTAAAAAAATAAAAATAAAATAAAATAAAATCCTCAACCATTCAATAGATAAAGTCAAGAAATTGATATGTTATAGAAGAGTGATACATAAACAACATGTGAAAGCCACAGGGCGTGCAATATCTCATAACCTAGTTATTGGAGAAAATGTACCACAGAAAATTACAGAGTTTAGTATGGGGCATCTGGAGTTTGTCTTGGCTATTTCAAAGCCTTTCGTCTCTCTGCTGAACTTTCACACATTACCATAGACGTTTCTATTACATGTTTGCTGATCAGACCTAAGAAAAACACGAGGCAAATCAATGTTTTCATGTACGTGACATGTTTAGAGCAGTAATCCTTCTGTCATGCCCTGCGATAAAAATCTAAAATTCAAACTGGTCTGTTTTCAAAACAGAAAATGCTATCCTGCTGAAAACAGGCAAGCCAATGGAAATTTATATTTTCTTTTAAGTGATGAAAATAAAAACCCAAAATTGTGTTTAGTTATGAATTTCAGTTTTTTATGATGTCATGTGAAAACCAACAATAGTCACTATCATTTACCTCATGCAATTAAAAAAAAATCACTTGTCAATTGAAATGGTAAAGACTCGTACATCGAAATTTCAAGTTGAAGGTAACATTAAAATCACCATACCCCTAACGTCCAATGACTTGCATTGTTGACCGGAACCATTACAAGGTCTTGCTTCATAAATTTTACCTACATCCAAGAAAAAAAAAAAGTCACTATTTATTTGGCTTATTAAAGAAAACAGTTTTTTTCGTGATCTAACAGCTAGTCAAAAAAACTGTACTAACTGCCCATTGTTGATTGTCTCAACTGTCAAACTAAACTGCTTCAAACATTCGACCATCAAACAAGGGCAATTTTTGTCGTCAACTGTCAAAGGAAGCAGCTATTGTTAAATGTTAAATGCCTGGAATCTGCTACTTCAGGGGTTACTTTTGGCCAGTGCGACACATTTATTAAAACAGCCAGCAACCTTCAAAATCCCTAATTTTTAACCTTCATCCATCCAAGGTACTTCCCGTATTTGATATCGCCATTCAGGTTTAAAACAATCCAATCGCCAAATGTTGTGGAGTGTGAACTCCGCCCTACAGCTGAACGAGGGTGCATCTACATTTCCTTCAGTCAGACATAGAAATGATATTAATGTTATCAGCCTTAACCCTGATATATCGCCGTTAAACAAGAGTAAGATTATTTCCTATTTCAAATATTTGTTTTACCAAAAATTGATCATGTTCATGAAAACAAACTGAAAGTAAAATAAACAACCAAAAACTGGGCCTTTTGTGCTCTTAAGACTCCACTGAAAAAAGCGGAATGAAACATTGTAGGCCTCCCCTTTCCATACAAAATGTACACAAACTATATCAACACACCTTGTCCAGCCACCGCCATTTATTTACTAATTCTTCTGTGTCTGTCGTTTTTCTTATACTCTCAATAAGTAAAGAATCAAAAGCCAAAACTTTCTTTCCCTGTATAGATGTATAGAGGTATGTGTCCATTCATTTTTTCTAACTGAATGTTTTAAGTGGAATGTTATAGTATATTACGGTCCTCACTTTTTCTCCTGAACCTTCTAGCATCTTAATACTTGTGTTTACCACCTGTGTAATAAACAGTAGTTTTAATCAATTGCAAATTTAACGGAGAAAAAAAAAGAAAAAAAAAAAACGTACACTATGTGCCTGTAAAGGGGTAATAAGAACTTAAGCAGATTTCTCAATTTCATTTTTACCTTATCATTGAGCCAACCAACGTTAAACTTGGAAGAATTTGCGCACATCTTGCTCTGGTCTAGTTCGCTCATCTTCTGCTGGATTGTTTTTAAATCCCCAACAGTAAGAGCGTCACCCTCTGACAGCTGCCATTTAAGTCCCAGATACGCTCAACCTAGAATGGAAAGACGACATCTATAAGCGACTAGCAAATTCTAACTGATATTTGAAGTAGTTCATTAATTTAATTACTCGTATGTAGGTTTTAAGGTAGTGTGTAATATGTTGAACATCGATCGTACAAAACCGTTATTAGTTACTGAATATCTGTTTGAATATCCATCTTCCATTACCACTCGAGAAATAATAACATAATGAAAACTATACATTGCAAAGGAATTCTCATTTTATTTGCAGTATTAGAAGTGCATTGCATCCGACTTTTCCTTGCTAATCCCTTTAATATGGATATCAGTTGAAGTCTGGGTGAAGAAGAATTACTGAAGAACTATTACGGACTCTTGTAATAAATAACAGACATGAATGCTTTGACGAAAAATGATCACATTGTTGCTGGAAATAGAATGTATAAAGATTAGAAATTGCATTAAACTGCGTTATCTATTTCTTTTTTTTTTTTGTTTTTTTGTTTTTTACCCTTTCAATATCTGTAATGTGCAAAATACATTATGATAATTAGAGCTAAATGGGGTGGTCAGAGGTCAGACAGATTATGACAAAAGACGTATGATCTGTGTGGTGTGAGCGTGCTGATGCAGACATGATTCGTTTCCATAGTCACCTATTAAAGTGTCGATTTCGCAAGTCCGACTAAATGGACACCTGAGGTTACCACACGCACAATAATTTCCATACCATATCAAATAAATGAGACGCGTATATTTCTCAAGGTTCGTATCAATGTGCAGCAGCGTTCATGGGTTTGTGCTCGTGAAAAAAATAAATAAAAAAACGCTGGTTAATTCTACAGTTAAAATACAAGGAGCTTCCCACTAGTTGAACTGTAGTCTTTAACTGGTAAAATGAGAAGTAGGTGGTAAAGAAACTAGAATAAATGTGAAAAAGAGAATACAATAGAGTAAAACTAACTAACTATACATAACATTTCAAAGAAACACAGGTCTCCTTTTATGTGCAAATCTGAATCAGTATCTGTTGTTTGTTCAGATCTGTAGATTAAAAGATTCATTCGTTTAGGTATTCCGCCGGCTGTCCACAATGCCAAACAAGCAAACATTGAAATACACGGAAATGAAAACTGCCTCGTGAAAATAACATTTCACAGATGCATGTTATCAAATGTTTTCTATTGGACAAGCTTTATAAGAGACTCAAAACCTGTCTGTACCTCCTGTCGCATTCATAAAGGCTCCAATGTTCCGCTTGCTTTATCTCTCTTTCATTTGGCAACTGATAACGACCAACACCTTTCCAGATCACACTGATGTTGCATAAAAACACGAGCCCTTTTACTACCTCTTCTGGTGTTTGTCTAATTTTGTAGCCACCATCAGCGCGTCTTTCAAGGAAGTTAGCCATTATAGTTGCCTCGCTTTCGGAGATAACTCAGCCGATGTACTTTAGGCTCTTGCTGTAGCAAACAGCGATCCACTCCTCTGCTGGTGAGGTGTCCTTTATGAAGAAAGTTTACTATAAGAATAACGTTAAATGTTCATAAATTTTCATAAACGTTTAACCCCACTTCGTTTGGGTATAGAATAGACATCATCAGCAGGTATGTATTTCGTTTCTTTTTTTAATAACTTGGGAACTATTTTCACTTTTTCATAACTATTGCCAAGAAAAAATTGAATATAGTTTCATAGTAAGCCGTTTCTCTTAAATCACTCTTTCATCATCACACACACACATAAAAAGTTGATATTAAAAATTACTTTCTACTATTTTTTTCTCAATCTGGGAATGGGGCCTTAAATGTGCAATATCGGTCTTGTTGTTACTTTTTTGTTTTGCAAGACCTGGGCCTTGTTTTCTAGCGGAGAAAATAAAAATGTTCTTCACCGGCCTCGGCCGGTCCGTATTGGAGAAAGTCCATTTCCTCTGTCTTGCCAGTGAGTACCACTCTCGGCCGTAGACCTTGAGCACAATTTTTTGGACGGTGGAAAAGATATAAATTTTTAACATTATTGTAGACTAAAAGTTGGATTTGGTTTGAGGGTCGAACAAATACTGTAAACAACATCCACAGGTATATATCAAGTGTTTCATTAGTTATATGTTGTAAAGTAACACGGAACGGATGTTTCGAAAGTAGCGGGTAGATTGCTGTTTTATTTGATACAATGATACCTTTGTTTCTTGGTAGATAGTTAAAGATTCCTCTGATTTTTTGCAAATTTTCTGTTGAACATAAATCAAATTAAATTACATTAAGCTTTATTCTGGCTAAATGGGACTTGGTATAGGAGCCAATCATTTTTTTTGTCCATTTATGTGATTGAAAATTGCAGACACCATATTCTTTAGTGTTTTCACAAAAGGTGCATAACTTTAAAGCACCAAGCTGAACTTATGGAAGTCTGTTTGTGAGAAACTGAAGGAGCAGAGGTCTCACTTTGTTTCTGAAATGAAAACAAAATACAGTGGAACCTCTCCTTACAGACACTCTCTATTATGGACAGTTCACTTGGTCCCTGCCTCTCTAAAACGGACACCTCGATAATGCGGACACTTATCGCTGTCCCCTTGGTGTCCATAATAAAGGGGTTTGACTGTACCTTTCAATGTTGAGCAACTTCACAACCATTACGGTAAATGATTTGAGTCACCCCAAACAGTCCTTCTCAGGACTACACTCACTGGGATGATCATCATTTACGTACTTTTCTTTATATGACAAATGGTATTATTAAGTGTTTTCATGTGTCCCAAGCAGGACTTGGACCAATTTTGTGTACCCTAATGCTAGCTACAGTCTTATAGTCAAGTTTAGTTGTGACACTTCACAACCAAGCCGAAAATGTCCCTCTCCTGCTCCCCTCCCCCCTCTCAATTGAGAGGGCAGGGTGGCGAGATCTGCCCCATCTGATGTGACTAACACTGTGTTCAAGAAGAATTTTAAGTAAGACAGGGCATTTCTTCCGCACCATGGATGGTTATTGTGATGATATTGTTCCCTTTAAGTTTAGGAAATCACTACTTATTTTCATAGTAGAAAGAAATAATTGGTCTACGGTGTTGACATCAGAGTTCAAAAGTGTTGACGGGCCTGCCAACTCCTGCAGTTCACAAGAAGATTGGTCTTAAAGCCTTTATAGCTTAGCTCTGCTTTTTATGTTAATCTTGATCATGAAGGGAAAAACTCAAATATACTGAAAGGAGATTTTCTTAATGCCCATTCTGAACTGTTAGAAGTTTTTCATATGCCATTGGGTATGCTAGCTCTGTGGCATTTGTCTAGGTTCACCGGATCGGATTAACTGTGAGATATCAGACAGCGCTAAATAAATGCTATCTATGAAGGCATGGGATCCATTGATTTCTTAAATGACTCATGATTTCATGCTTATCTGCAGTGAGATTGCAAGATGTTTGTTTATCACGTATATGAGAGGTTAATAGATCTACATCTTAATAGATCAAAGGCGGTTTGTTGTTTTCTCTGCACGCTTTGGTACTGTCTCTCTCTATATATTACGTGACCTGCGATTGGCTGAAATGTGACTGTTGTGGGGTTGTAAATTTGCCAGGAGTAACAGGAAGTTATCCCTTCTTGCCCTCCTTGTTTTGTAGAATTAATATCCCTACATAGGTAGTCTATTTCAAGAATATATGATGCCCGAGACGGTTTGTCCAAGATTAACACTACTGGGAGAAACCCTGTGAAAAGTATGGGAAATTCATATCATGTGAAAATAATCATGTGAAAACCCTGTGAAATGGGCTTTGCATTTTCACTTGGCATTTCTCAGTATCGCACGTGAAATACCATGTGAAAAATATGTAAAAATGGGACGTAAAAGGCAGGTTAACGTACCTGTTAAAGTGGATGTGAAAATTATTACCAAGTGAAATACTGTGTGAAATGCAATGTGGAAACCGAATTGGATGTGTGAAAGATCCAGAGAAACACGTGAAATACGAGGTGAAATTTAATATATCCTGTGGAAAAAATCATATTTAAGCAATAGAGGACTTTTTCCGTGTTTACATAGCCTCATCAAAACAAGAGGGGGGTTGGGAGAATTCGAGACAGTTATACATAACTTTCGAGAATTCTCCCAACTCCCCGAGTGTTTAGATGAGGCTATGTAAACACGGGAAAAAAGTCCTCTATTGCTTTTATAAAATATTTCTAAAAAAATAATTTGACAAACGAAGGGAAATTTTGTTTATTTATTTCTTGATTGAAATAGATGTTCTCAGTACACGCTCTGGACAATCATTTTGCTACTAGCCAATGAAAACACGCATCTGACAACACATGAACCAATCAAAATTTGCGTTATAAAAGTCAAAATCAAGTTGAAATTTGTGGCAAGCGTCAGCGAGCCCCGTGTGAATGATGGCGATTTCAGCTATGAATTCTCGTAAATATTACAGAAAAATACCAAACATTTGGTGAAAACTAGAAGAAATGTTCAAAATATACGATTCGGTAAGGAAAGAACTTCAAGATGAGGAGTTTATTTAAGCTGAAAACGAAAGCCCGATGTGGCAGCTTGAGATGGCCGAGATATCGAGTCGCTCATCGTGCCTTGTGAAGGTTTGCTGTTTAGAAATCATAGCACAAACAGCGGATCCAGACTATGAAGTTGTTGCTGGTAAATGTAATCGTAACAGTAGATTATTACGCTGAGAAAGTCTCAGAGAAAATACATTTTATACAAATTTGACAGCCAAAACACGGCAACCGGCCGTACAAAGTTTGATTTGAATTATTTATAGTCTGTAGCATAGAGTTTTGTGTTCGTTTTTGTGTACATTTTTTTTGAATAAAGAATGTCCTTTTAGGGAATTTTATTGTGTTACTCAGATGCAAAAATGTGACCACGCGAAAACGTACACAAACAGCTTGCCGTTTTCGAACGGATAACCGTTCACAAGCCGTTTCTCATCTGTTCAGAAAGAATTTGCATCCGTTCGAACAGCTTGGGCGATCCATTCAAAACGGAAGTCAAGCCGTTCAAACGGCTGTGTCATCCGTTCACAAAAATTGCCTAACCGTTCGAACGGCTAGTGTACCTGTTCAGAAAAATTTGCACCCGTTCAAGCGGTTTGGTCATCCGTTCACAGAAATCGTCCATCTGCTCAGAAAAATTGTCTATCCGTTCGAACGGCTGTGGCACCCGTTCAGAAAAATTTTAATCCGTTCGAACGACTTGGTCATCCATTCAGAAAAATTATCCACCCGTTCAAAGCTTCAGTTAGTTGCACCGTTCATTCAAACGCCTTGGCTGTTTAGATGGCTTTATGCAATGCCTTGTGGCCAGTCATTTGCAAAACGAAGACACAAAATGGTAGTTTGCGAAATCTTGCTCTAGCCGTGCTTCGTTGCTTTCTTGCCGTAACGTGACATTGATCTCGAACTAAGCGCAAAATTCAGAACCCACTGAAAAAGTCTCACAGAGCGACGCGACAATACTGTCTTGTGTAAACAACTGGTTCACTCGCTTGCTGCATATTGTTGAGTCAAAAACGTGTTCCTCTGATCCCAGGTAAACTACTAAGAAACAATTGATGGAAGTGGCGATTCAACTCGTTTAATGACCCGTTGCCAGAATCACGGGGAACAGTCTACCAAACGAAGAGAAAAGGGTTTTACCAGTAACACTTTCTGATCTTTCGGTTACCAATGCGAATGAAATTTGAGTCACTTGCAAACTCGTTGCCTAGCACGTGACCAACATCTACTCGGTCAACTATCTGATGATTTATTTTTCGTGAACCAAAACTCTCGTCATTTTTTAAAAGGCCTTAGATTTTTTGCAAAGAACAGTGTAGAACTATGGCATAGTTCTATGAAGCGACGGTTTGTTGCTAGTTGGCCAGCACGGGTGAGAATCACGAGAAGCGTGACGTCTCGAGCAACGTGACGCTACGCAATTAATTAGTTTCAAAACGATCTGCTATGATGCAAGCTTTACTTCCATTCATAATTCGATATTCAAAAATACTTACGGCTGCCGATTTATTCATCGTGATTTGAGCTTTTTAACATTGTTTCTATTCACGTTTTTCATTTGTGATGACCATAGCAAGTTTTTATTTAAAAGCATCAAAGCATTCAATCGCTCTTTTTTTGTTGTTTGTCTAGAGCAAGTTTGTTTATATTCTGCATTGCAAAAAAAACTCACCCGTTCATGACCTGTTCAATTGGAAACAGCCATAATAAAATTATTGTAGAATTTCTGCAACTTGTTCGAAAGCCTGTCACCAATCTAAGGCCCTGCCAAAGGTAATCCTGTGGCAAAGTGTCTAAATAACCGGCATTCGATATTCGATAATTATTTTGTCAATGCAGACCGACGCCTGTTAGTAACGTTTTTGAATCAGATTGACTGACACCTGTAAATAAAAATTTGTCCTGTTGTTTTTTTCGTTTCAATGAGCACTTTCATATTAATTTTTATAGAATAATAGTTAATGACGCTGCTGGGAAAAAATCACAAGTTCACACTTGATCGGACGGGTCAGGTAAAGAAAATTGCAGCGAGCACTTCGCTTTCTATTTTCCCCAATGGCATCGATCATCGTGAGCGCTTGGATGTTCGCCAGTATGACGAGGTCGAGCTCTCCATGTGGTAACTCCAGGCAGTTTTTTAAATTACACAGCACAACATCTTTCTGAAATTGCTGAGAACAGTGGCCACTTTTCACACCCTGAGAACACCCACATCCTTCTTCTAGAAACTTCTCAACTTTTTCTACGATTTCCTCGCTGTCAAGTAAGTTATCAGCTAACTTGCATTCCGGCATGGTCTTTCCTTAGAGTTTGATAATTGCAAATACGAGTGGCACGCGAGTTTACAGTGTAGTTGTCACGACAACGCGCCCACATGTCCAAGTGATTGATACGGATTGGCTGTTGTAATCATGTTGCGTTACCTGTCACGGCTGTTTAGAACTCTATGCAAATTTTGGCCAGTTTTCGTAGAGCATCTCAGAGTCATACTTGAATGAGCAACAACAATGTATCCTTGCAGTCTAAAAAAGTCAGTGTGGGTTAGCATGGTGATAACAAGTGAAGCTGCCAGAAGTAGAAGGAAAAAAAACTTGAATAGCAGTATTAAAAGAGTATGTATTTTAATTTTAGTAAACAATGGACTGGGTGGCATGTTTACGGCAAACAACCATGACCGTCAGGGGACGCGTTGACGAGTAATCTTTGCATGTGGCGGTATTTTAAAAGGCATTTTTCGCTGTAAAGGTGAGCATTTAGCGAGTGGTTTGCGTAGCGAAAGTAATAAGCATTAATCTTTGGTCTGTTTTGTTCGCAGCCAGTCATTAACCATCCGTTTGAAACAATATATAAATAATTATTGCTAAAACATGAGCCGTTCTACAGTTAATGGTTATCCGTTAGTTCCATTCGCAGCCAGTCATGACAATCCCTTCTCCAGTGCATGATCATATGTTCGAAATTTTACTCGAGCCGTTTAGCTGTTCAGGACCATCCGTTCGAAATAATATTAAATGTTTACTCGTTCCGTTCAGCCGTTGAGGTCTACTGTTCGAAATTTTTTTAGCCGTTCAGCCCTGATTACCATCCATTCGAAACTTTTGTCAAGCCGTTCTGCCGTCATACCAATCCGTGCGGAATAAATTATCAGCCGTTCGGTTTTATCCATTTCAAACGGCTTCATGGGCCTTTTCTTACCCGTTCGACAGCCGTGCCTTTCACCCGTTGAACGGAAAGCCGTTAGTGTACTTTTTCGCGTGAGAGGTCACAAATTACCTTGCAAAATGTTTATTGCGTATTTGTTGCATATTTTGTCGTCTTCACTTGAGCTCCCTCGATGAGGTCGTCTAGCGAGGCAGGCAAAGCACTGTGGTTCTTCTTTCTTTTGCTTTTTTTCCCTTGGGTTCAGGGGGGGGGGGAGATAGGCAAACCCCGATCAAAATTTTGGGAAATTTTTCACCATTTCCTTAACAGTTGTACTTGAAATTACTTTGCGAGGTTTCGAAAGCTTTGAAATGTTTTCAAATTGTGCCGGGAGACACAGTAAGCGTGATGTCACAACCGTGTTTACATACTCTCATCTGAACACACCTATCGACCAAGGAGAGCGCGCGTACTATCTCAAATATTTTATAAAGGTATATATGTAATGAAACAAGACTTCACATTATTGCATATCATTTTGAAACACATTTTCAAAGATAGGTAATCATTGTTATATAATAGTTTATTCATGTAGTAAAAAAATTATTAAATAAACCTACCTAAAATTAAAGGCCAATTTGTATTAAAACATACATTTTACTATCAAGATTCAAATACCTTTTTGGTTTTGATGTCTCTGGGTGGATTAAAATTGGTATATATTAGAACTAACCCTCCCATCATAAAAATATTTATATATTAAATAACAAAATTCTAGTATTTCATAGATAAAAATTGAAACATTAACCATGACAACATTTAAACATTTGCAGAGTAGCGGCATGGTCTGATTAAGACAAATAAAAGTTTCTAACAATTTAAAATTAAGTCTTAGTCGTATGCATAAAAACTTTTTTGGTTTTTCTTGGCCTTTTTTGGTAACTCTTCCGCTTCCTGATTATTGTTGTCAGTGACTGGTACATAAACCCCATGGTTGGGATCTTTTCTTTTTTCTTCCTTTGGTGCATGTGGTAGATGACTGTGACGAGGTTGGTATCTATATGTGTTGGCATCAATGACTTGTGGAGTGGAGGGCTGTGAAGATGGTGGTGTTAATTGTGGCAGTGGTAGTGTTCTGTGCAGTGCTTGTGAAGTTGTGGGTGGTGGTGGTGTACCTTTTGGCAGTGCTGGTTTCTGTAGGTGGCATTGGTGGTGGTAAAATGGAGGCAAGGGCTGCTGTTAGGCTTGAAGCTTCTTCCAGTGTTACATGTACAGTTACAGGTGGAGACTTTGAGGAAGTGACATTTCCTTTGCCACCTGATCTGCCTCCTGCAAAAGGTCCCTTTTGTTTAATCCCACTCATGGGCCAGTAAAACGTCCTATTCTGTAAATACAAATGAACATATATTAAAATTCTTTTATCATCAGTTAAGCTGCACTCCTGATTTGTTACGAAAATTATACATTTAAATTAAAGTGCAGCTTATCTGCCAGTGTTTATGGTAAATTGCTAACATTCTTTAAAGTAAACGTACATACAGTGGTGTTACTGCCATCATCTAAAAGGATATTAATAATCAGATTACTTATCAGGATTTTTAATGAGGACATGTGAACTAGCTTAATTGTAACCTTCCAAGACATTTTTTGACCTGCTTTAAACCCTCAAAGTCGTATTAATTTTTATGATCGCTGAAATGGCGAACAGTGGCGGAGTCGCCTCCTCAAGGATATCAAGTCAGACATATAGGACATATAGGATATTCACTAGTACTGGAACCATATCATGTGCTTATAAATTATTCAATATGATAGTTGAAATATAAATTGCCGAGTTGAAATACAATACATGACCAAATTAAAAGAAGAATCCTTGAGACATAGTATTTTTGTAGTGGGCTATTTATATATGTCCCTTCAAATGATAAACCAAAGTTGTTTTCTCTCAGTATCACAGTGTGGTAGCTTATTAGTAGTCAACTTCATGTATAAGTGTATGGAACTGAAAAATGTAATGCAAAACCATACCTCAATATCTTCAAGAAACTTTTCTCCGTTTGGCACTTCCAGTTTTATTTTTCCTCTGCCAATTTGACCGGCTATAATTTGCCATCATTTTCAGGAAGGACCTGTCACTTGAATGCACGTGGTTTTCAGGACTTTCCTCCAAAACTTAAGGTCGGCACACATGAGGGGACTAGTCCCTGCATGCAACTAGTCCTCTGAAGTGTTGAAACGAGAGAAAATTGAACTTGAAGTTAGCCATATTTCACTTAAAACAGATGTTTCGCTTTAGTTAAAAACACAATAACACAAACTTTAAAAAATTATTATGATGTTTGACATTAAGTTTCTCAAGAATGCTTTAGGACTTAATTGCGGGGTCACTCAGAGAAATTAACCAAAGTGAGTCGTTTTAGATAGCATTCCAAAAGTTACT
This sequence comes from Pavona decussata, assembly GCF_977016875.1. NCBI lineage: Eukaryota > Metazoa > Cnidaria > Anthozoa > Scleractinia > Agariciidae > Pavona > Pavona decussata. The sequence continues at coordinate 1,054,165 of NW_028145435.1, read as the reverse complement.
GTGCTGTGAGTAAATTTTTAGTAACTAATTTTTTCACTTATTGCTCGAACTTTGAATGGAATCTGTCTTAATTGTGAGCTTAGATCCATACTACTGGGACTAACTATTATTACTTAACAACAGTGGAAAGGGCTGATATAAACATTAAAATACCATACCATTTGACGACGACTTCTTCAGGAAACTACTAGCTCTTGCCACTTTCCTATTGTCATGCATGACAAGAACCTCTTCCCTAAATTAATGAAATCCATTATAACATTTACTGGGTAACTGCAACATCTACCTTAAACTTACTGCACTCTAAAAATAATAATCTTCCATATAACAACAATTAATAATCAAGAAAATTCCAATACAGTTGTAGATAGATAGCCTACCCCTGCTGAAATTCACAGCTTCCATTTTTGTTCAGCTTTTGCTGGACAACCTCCACTGTGCTGATAGCCACATGCTCTTCGATATTAGTCATTGGCCTGGTCTCTCGTGCCATTCCCTAGTTGAACTTAAGCTAGGGAATTACAAAAGTACGTTGGTATATACTGCTAGAGAAACTTCAAGGCGTTATCACCATTAAAGAAATGGGAGTTTTCATTTATCAATGAAAGCTCTGGATATGTTGTATATGAGGACAGCCATGAAAACGGCAAGGCAACACAACTTGAGATTTGTGAGGCAAGAGTAAGAAAGACAGGTAAGAAGCAAGAACCTATATGCTGCCTGATGTGTTCTCTTGGTTAATTAAAATGGTCAAAAAGGATAATGGCTTTAATTAAGCTAAGGTATTTTAATTAAAATATAATATAACAATGGAGTTGATGTTCGTGGGCGTAAATATGAATTCTGCCTGACTCAGGCTCATTTTAGCCCAAGCCGCATGCGAGGGCTAAAATGAGTTCTGTGCCCGGTAAAATTATTATAATAATATTTAGTTAATGTTTTTTTCAATAATTTTTTTTATTTAGATCACTTTCAATTTCAAGCTACATACACCACTACAACAGAACGCTACTTACAATACAAACCCTTACAATACTTACTGTTTACTTATATGAAAAAAAAACATACAGCTAAATTCCTATATTTACAATAAGGATTACTTACACTACCAAAAAAAAAACGCGCACACATATACATACATACATACATACATACATACATACATACATACATACATACATACATACACATGTATATCCACTATATAAAAGGGATAATGGAAAAAGAAAAAGAAATGAAAAATATTTTGCCTGCTGATTCACTGAAATTTAGCTTTATATACTTTGAATATTGAAGCGAGGAAAAAGAAAGGCAATGTCTGGTAGGAAGGAAAGTGCAAAAAAAAAAATAATAATAAGAGAGAGAGACCTCAAACTGGTAAAAGGTTACTAAAGAGAAGGTTCCATTTTTTTTCTTATAATGTTTCATAAAAGCTTAAAATTTTCAATAGTTGGAATATTTCCTTTGCTTCCGCAAAGCCAAATGTAGAATCTCGTAAGTAACAGAAGAAAGTTAATTGCAGCTATATTTTTGGAAGTATCAGGCTTCAGACCCAAGACAACAAGATTGTTAAGAAGATAGTCCTCGGATAAAAAGTTACAATCCTTTAGAGAAGCAATAAGGTGTTTCCAGAAAAGTTCTGTTCCAGAAAAGATGCATGAAATTTGCAGCTTCCTCATGGCAAAATGTACATGTCATCCTTGTACCCCATTTTGACTAAAGATACGTTTGTTGCTAACGTTTGGTGAAGAAATCTAAATTGAAATTCAACAGTTTGGTGTTTTTGGTACATTTAATAGCAGTCATGTATGCGTTGTGCCAGATTAAATCACGAGCTTCTGAGAAAACCTTACTCCAATTTCTCCCGACTAGAAATTTTATATGAAAGAAATGTGATGGTATATTTCCAGCCTGGTGAATGAATGAGAATGATGATTATTCAAGAAAGTGACGCAGGCATACTCGGAAAAAAGAAATCCGAGTAACCTTCTGATTACTAGTTCGGATGCTCTACCACTGAGCTACAGGAGACTCGTGGGAGCTAAGGCCATTAAACTAGGTTCATGGGACAAACATCCTGCATACTGCTAGGATTTGAATGTCAAACGTGTGGTATATGAAAGAAATGTGATGGTATATTTCCAGCCTGGTGAATGAATGAGAATGATGATTATTCAAGAAAGTGACGCAGGTATACTCGGAAAAAAGAAATCCGAGTGCTCCTATCAGGAGTCGAACCTAAGACCTTCCGATTACTAGTTCGGATGCTCTACCACTGAGCTACAGGAGACTCGTGGGAGCTAAGGTCATTAAACTAGGTTCATTTTGCTTCTACCAGTTTTTGATAAGCTAGTCTGCTGGGCTTTTTTAATTATAAAAAGGCAGTTGTGAAAGACTCTTGTTCATTACAATTTGGTGGTATACCATGAGGTTTTTGATTTTTCCAAAGCTCTCGGAGGGTACATGTCATTCCATAGAGTGTCAAAGGGCAAACCTTGGTATGATACTTGCTTTCAAATTCTGTTGGTGATAAGAAAGTACTTGGTTTTTCCTTAACTATTTGATTCACATGAGAAATGCCTATTTGATATCATCTTTTATAGAAAACCGCTCTAATCAAAGAATTATACCATAAGCTTTGTGTGAGGAAGGATTCTACTGTTTCTATTCAGCCTTGATAGGTTAATTCAGACCATATCTCGAAAATCTCTTTTTAGCAAGCTTCTCTGAGTCTTTTGTATCAAGGTTGCCCCTCAAAAACAGTTTGGTCTCCCAAGTTTTTCGAGTTCAGCATCAAAAAAACCTTTATATTTCCCCTTATTACTTTCGTCCTGGAGTTTTAGACAACGGCGAATTTTGCAACAAATGCATTCTACAAATATAAAAAAAAAATTAGCCACAAACTTAGTCAGTTACTATAATATATACAAACCTCGATTTAGCCGTTAATTAACGGCTAAATTTGTTGCATATAATATTTCAGACCCTTTATTTAGCCGTAAATTAACGGCTAAATTTGTTTCATACATACATATATATCAAACCCTCGATTTAGCCGTAAATTAAAGGCTAAATTTGTTCCATATAATATATCAGACCCTCGATTTAGCCGTTAAACAACGGCTAAATTTGTTGCATATAATATTTCAGACCCTTTACTTAGCCGTAAATTAACGGCTAAATTTGTTCCATATAATATATCAGACCCTCGATTTAGCCGTAAAAAAAAATGTTGCAAATAATATATCAGACCCTCGATTTAGCCGTTAAACAACGGCTACATTTGTTAGATGTAAGGGATCAGGTCCTCAATTGTTGGCTGGAAGCGTGGGAAAGAAGCGTCATGAGCCACTGATGTATATCTTTGCTCTTTAGCTCTGCGCTCGATCTTTGTCGTGTTCTCGCTGCCCTCATTGGCTTATGGGAAAGATAAGAAAAAAAAAAAGAAACTGGCTGTATCTCCTTAATGTCTGAAAATGGTTTTTGTGCAAGAAGTTTGTGGGTCACTGTTTTATCACTTTCGCAAGCCTGGAGTATCATAAGTGTTTAATTGGCCGTTTCAATTTGTCTTTTTTTTTTTCCAGTGCTAATATACAACAACAGGGTTGTCTCTCCTATGCCTTTCCATTACTGCTGTTTAACTACTGTATACTTTTTTATATCTCGAGGGGCACAGACTAGAATTAAAAGATCATTTATGACTGGATGAAAAGATTTTTAATTTAATCTATTTGCCTTAATAAAAATAGAAGAAATGATCGAATTTAATTAACGGCTTATTATTATTATTATTATTATTATATACATGTACATTCAATTAGTCAAACTTTTAGAAAAGCGATCAACCTGCCAAATGCAAAGCTTGTAGCTTTCAATACAATTTCTTTCAAATCTACAATTCTATGTAAAACATGTTCGTAATTCACTGTGCAATCAGCGCAATTTTTTTTAATGCAGTAGTCGGGCCCGGTGAGTTCGAGGGAGCATTGTTCCCTTTACAACAGTAGCATTATAAAAAATTAAGATGGTAGGTTTTTTGCCGACAAAAAAGGAAAAATTAATATAAAAAGCTCAATTAAAAAATGATGTACTTTATAGGACGAAAGAACAATTAACAACGCTCGAAAAAAAAATCTCAATTGAATTTAATTGAGCTTTGCTCTTGATAATAATGGAAGTAATTTATTGTCATGTTTGATTTCGCTGATGTGGCCTCTTGCTTCTCCTCCTCTTCTCTCCTTGGTCACTTAGACTGACCTCCTCTTCTCCAGTCGTCTAACCTCTGAATCTTATTTGTAAGTGATTTCCACTTTCCAGCCGCCTGCTTCGACCGTTTTATCGTTGCCGAGGGACAGTTTTTGGCCTTATGGCCTATCCCTCGACAATTGAAGCAGCGAACTAAGAGAAGGAATAAGGAAAGGATAATGTGAGTATATATAGTTACAGTTATAGAATAATTTTTATTGTCGTATCATTGAAAGCTATACTGCAAGTCAGGCTACTTTAATAAAAGGTGGAAAGAAGCTTAACTTTTGTATTTATGAATCCGGTTATAGTTGTGTTTTCGTTAGCCAACAGCTGGCCAATTAATGATTTGTTTTTTACAAGATAAATTTGAAGTACACGGTGTTCAAAAATAACGAAAATGCAACTTTTCAGTTATCTCATTGTGCTTGCAGGTGTGATGTTAAATCGCAGTGTTAATAACAAGTTGCATCTTGGGAGTAACATTCAGTATATTTTTTGCTCGTTACCAATCTCGTACCCAGAGTCCTCTGGCTTTTTGGTCAGTGGGTGGTCGCCAGCAGAGACTCCGGGGAACTGGAATTTTATTTAAATTTTTTGATTGGCTGTCCCGTAACGGCTCATAACGGCTTCCATTGTTTTAACGCAAAAATTAGAAAACCTGCGGTAATAAAATTCCAGGACCCCAGATTCTCTCCTGGCGCCCACTCGCTGACCAAGAAGCCTGAGGACAGTCGGTACGAGATTGGCTCGTTGCATACTTGACCCGTAGGTCCTTAGCTGAGACAAGTATCTGTTTTGTCTTGCATGGTATAAATGGACATACCATCAGGCGATCAAGGATTGATTCTGTTTAAAAATCCAAGCGGTATCATCTTATTTCTACTCTCAATTGCCTCGTTGCAAATTCATATAGGCCTCGTCCACTTATTTTTTTACCTTTTTTTCTTGTTTTAATTTATTAGTCGTTTTAATCCCCGTTTCTTCGCATAAACACAACAACAACAGAGCTTAATCAAGTACCTAGACTCCTCAGGGTCTTTGGCCAGCGGCTGTTCACCAGAACCGGAGTTTAATTCATACCGCGTGATTTCTGCGGTAAAACAATACAAGCCGTTTACGAGGCAATAAAAAAATTTCACTTTCTTCGAATTCACTCCTGGCGACCAACCGCTAAACTTCACCTCAGGTATGACATAATACACCTTTCGCTCAAGCTAAGCTCCTTCGTAGGTCATGCTCGGGAAGTGATGAACGCTTCTTTTCACTTTGATGTTCCCCTATTAGAAAATACAAAAACTTATTCAACAGCTGCACAAACACAGAAACCTCTGAAATACTATAAATATGTTTTTTCGATTAAGACTGCCATAGAATTTAAGAGAACTTTGAGCAGCATGCCCAGCGGTGAGCAAGTCAAAAAATTCTTGATTTCGTTAACTTTTTCTCAAAATCACATTTTATGTTTTTTTCAAATTCCCGGAAACTACGCATTGTGGCTGCTAAAGACGAAAGCCAGATGTGACATTTTTACTGTAAACTAAACGGAAGAACAATGAACCTGATACTCATTAGACCATTTCACGGGACTTTGGTGTTTTAACCATGGGGAGTAAAAAATGTATATAAAGAGCAAGATAAATACTTAACGAATTCGCACTGAATTCAGACAGTGTAAAGGGATCTTTTTTATGAAATTACCTCTAAACTCCTCAAACCTCTTCCTCCTGTCTTCCCGCGTTCTTGAAAATCTCTCACGCGGACGTTTGTAACGCTCATCTGACGATCACAAAAAAAAGTGATTGGTTTACTAATTCAGTCAGGCCAGGAGCCATAATCAGCCAGTTTATGGCTCCTGATCAGGCTAATTGTTTTCTACAATGCGAATCCTATAACGGGAGACACAGCTTGAACTCTCTCTGTCTCCTTCCGTGCTTTATGAACACTACGCAAGTGATGCTGGGTATCTATTTTTCCGTTCTTTGAATGTTTTGTTTTTGTCAGTTTCTTGTTCAAACAATTCGGTTAGTTACAGCATAAAACCATTTTCAATGGTCACTTAAATGGGTCAAATGAATCATTCCAAGAATCAAGAAGTGTTCAGACAAGTTACTTAACAATTCGAAATAATCATTAGTAATAGCCAGTAATTACCGTCACTAATGCTTGTGTCCCGCAGTTCTCTCGATCTACTACTCGTCTTAAACAGGACCTATAATAAATTGCCAACAAAAAAATTGAATTGAATTTTCAATATCCTCATTGATGTAAGTGCGGTATTTACGCCACTTCAGTGTAACATGCTTCTTCCAGGCAATAAAATTTAGTGCTGTGCTATAGCGCACTGCCAAATTTGCCGGTTTAGCATTAAACTCAATTCAAACAATGCTGACAACGCTTTAAGTCATATTTAGACCTCCAAGATGTGTGACAAAAGTACGGACCAGCTTTCCCTCGCGTATTTAACATGTAATCTGTGCACAGGTATCACTTCAATTAAAGCCACTCGAGTCATTATGCCGATGTCGAGGACATGCCTTGCCAGAAATTTTGCAATGAGAGATTCAGATGCGCTGTTTATCGGAACTGAACTCTACTCCATAAAAGACGTTTAACAAATGCGTGTACTAACGCGTTGCAATCGAAGTTATTAAAAAGAAGTAAGATAAACCGTCGGAAAGTCAAGGAAGGGTGATGCCACTACTTTCATAGGTTTTAGTTTCTACGATTTTTCCATGCTTTCCCCCCTCCACCTTCTACTGCTGTAGGGTTATGGATTTCTAGTAAGTTCTGGTGTTACATTTGTTAGAAAACTTACCAAGGAAAGCATTGAATCGGATTCCATGTACCTGGAAACCATTGATGTTACCACCTCAAAGTACCTTACTCGTCTGATGCCTCTGTTTAAAAAACACGCTCATAGGCTAATCCCCGGGGTAAGGGTTGACTTTGTTCTCCCTCACCTTTGGCAATTCTATAAATACTTTCTGTATCGAGGGAAAAGAGCACGCAAGATAACTAGAAATACCAAAGAAATCTCTCTTGTGAAGGCGTCCCAACTTGGAACTTATAAAGTTATTAGATCATCGACCCAATTCAACCCAATGTTGGTTTCAATTAGTTGCATTCTCTATGCGTAAAGTTCTATTGTCGTACGGTACATTCGGACAAAATAGTATCTATTCCAACAAAGACAGGTTTCCTGGTCCCCCCCCCCCCCCCCTTGTCGCATTCCTTTCTAAGACAAGGGTATTAGCCTGTGACTTAAGAAACGGGACAGTACTGGTAGTTTATCAGCTTTCACACCATGCCATTTCAAAAGTCATTCAGAGGGTATCATCGAGTAACCAGCTTGACTCATTGTTGCCAGGCACTTATCCAGTTAGATGACAAAATTTAATCTGCTATTGACACTGGAGAATACACTGTTGGCATGTGTGTTTTTTTTACCAATCCAAGGCTTTTGATACAGTTAACCATGAAATTCTCTTAGGAAAACTTGGAGTCCGCAGGACTGCTCTAGATTAGTTTCAAAGTTATCTTCTCAACAGATAATACTTTGTTCAATACAATGGCCACTGTTTATCTACCCAATCTGTTAATTGTGGGGTCCCACAAAGTTCCATCCTTGGACCTCTGTTGTTTTCGATTTATGTTAATGATATTTTTGACGTGTAAAAAGAATTAGGATTTATTTTATTCGCGGATGATACTAATGTCTTCCATTGCCATAAAAATCTCAATTTCCTAATTCAGAATGTGAATTTTGAATTGATTACGTTAACCTCTTGGTTTCAAGCTAATAGGCTCTCAATTAATGTTAAGAAAACTAAATACATGTTATTTAAGCCAAAACAAAAAAGGCAACGCTTGAACTTTGTGATCATACTCTAGCTCAGGAAAGTGAAACTGTTTTTTCTAGAAGTGATTTTGGACGAGCATTTCTCATGGAAATCGCACATTGCTTACCTACAGTGCTAGTCAAGCTCCCTTAAGACAGTTCACAACCAAGCGGTAAATGTCCTTCTCCTGCTCTTCTCACCCCTCGCAATGTTGTTTTCGGCAATTGTTCTTGTCAAACTTGTGAGCCAACATTGAGAGGGCAGGGTAGCGAGATCTCTCCCAAGTAATTTGACTAGCACTGTGTTCGGGAAGAATTTGAAGTATGCAGTATTTTTGGTCACAACAAAAATAGCGCGTTTGTTTTCGCGCTATGGAGGATTATTGCTATGATGTCGTTCACTTATAATCTACTAAATACCTCAGCAGGAGCAGGAAATTATCCCCCCTTATCCTCGTTGTTTTGCCGAGTTAGTATTTCCACAAAGGTAGTTTACTGAAAGTAGAGAAAGTGACTGGAACGGTTTGTACAAGATTGTAAGCAAAGTAGTCCGTTGGTGGTGACATGTTTCAAGGGTTTACCAACGGGTCACCATTTTTCACAAGGCAGTTTATGTCTAATGCTCTCTGTTATATGCTAGAAGAGGCAACGAGGAAGAGAGGCTATTGGCCACAGATTAGAAATTCGTTATTGTGATATTATTCGGATTCTCAGGGAGAATTTTGTTGTGTTTTGTGCATGGTGACGTTGTAGATCATAAAGTAAACCAGGTTCTTTAATTTAATTAATAGATGGTGACCCCAATTGCAACTCTTTTCACAGCTCCTCCTTTTCACACTTTCTTTAGGGAATACAAATCAATGCTTTAGCTTTTTCGTGAAGAATGTTTCATTAAACAGATGGTATTTGATTTCCACACAGTACACGCGTCGGGAAGATGATCATGCCATGCACAAATTTAATTAAGTGTAATAACTTTGCTGGTCTAAGCACCGCTTGACGAAAAATATCAAAACTCGGCTTACAGTGATCAAAACACCACGTTTGAGATCTCTTTTTAAAGCTCTCAAAAGACTCTTCGTTCATTGATATAAATAACAGCTTAAAATATTTTGCGAAGAACTCAAAACCATCAAATGTCTGCAGTGATTCCGCAGAGTTCCTAAAAATATAAGAGACCAAAGGAATACTCTCGCAACTTCGCGGCTCAAGGCTGCTTAATTAGGCTATTGTTCCTGTCTTTTGAATTCGCTTCAGGGTCTTCCTGGAAAGTTCTCACCTTTTCTCAACCGAGTAAAAATGAACTAATTTGCATCATTCTTCTCGGCTGCCGAAGTGAATGCCCAAAGGAATAAAGAGAGCCTTCAGGCAACAAAATCCAGTGGAGTCACCCATTTCTCAATGACACACTTAAATCAGCGTGAAGTTGTAATGTTTTCAAATTTGGGGTTACATCTCACTCCCTAGTTAGACTTATTTTATTTAAGGTATATAAAACAATACAAAACTTATTAGATCATGAGATTTAGTTTTGCAACAAGAATTTTATAATTCTCCACTAAAAATAGCACACAAACAATAATTTATTGAAACATGCCATCTTGTCCTTGCGTGACCACTGGAATTTTTTGAAGAAAATTGTCAAGAATTCCCTGTGTGTTTTATTCCGTCAAAGGCTGGCTTTTAAATTATGCAAGCTGATTTTTTATAAGCTTCAGCACAAGAATAGAGCTTTTCTTTAGTGTAACTTTCATTGTAAATTTCGATGTACCAGGAAAAGAATTTTGTCCGCAAAGTTTCCACAATTGAAAGCGTCAACAAAAATGCTGAAAATAGGATTCTTCGGACTTTGAAAACTACATGTAAATAAGAATCCTCCAGCAATATTTTCATAAGACCGTATTTTCAGAAGGATGCCTAACTTAACTTCAAAAGGTTGTTTTAATACGGTAAGCCGTCTTACTTCCCGAATGATTTGAAAATGCACCAAATCGCGTCAAAATTTAACGCCGGCTGCGACGCGATCACCACATTTCACATTATGCTGGAATTCTCGAAAACGAAAAATCTTTGGAAAGTTTTATTGATATTTTCGTAAATAGTTCTCCAACGGGATTCTCCTGACAAAATATGAGGAAATCCGAAATGTTAGTTTTGACTGTGAGTTCTCAATATTCTCAGTCAGCCGCACTTAATGTTTTCGCGCCTAGAATATGCTTCCAATTATAAGTTCTTATCCTCGATCACTTTAAAATTGGGACGGAGCTCATCATTCTCTTTCTGTAGGGCTGCGAGACTCGATTTTGTGTTGTCTTCGAGCTTTTGTATTCCCTCGGTTGTCATGTTTTTATCTGTTTCGTTTGTGTTTAAACTTTGTTTAAGATCTTCAAGATCACGCTTGGTAGTAGCATACGCGTCTTCAAGAGTGTGTATCCTTCCTTCTAATTTCTCGAAAGCCTTTCCGAGATTATTGACTGCTTCTTCGATGGCATCCAGCTTTTCAAGCTTCTTAAGAATATCCTGCAGTTGTTTTTGAATGACTTCGGCCATATTCAGAGCAGATAGGAAAATATAGTCACCTTCATCGCCTTCAGCTTCGAAAGAATTAGAATTGTCCCATTCTTTAAGTTTCTATGTTCTGGCGACGTATCTAGAGAACTATTGGAGGATAACTGACTTGTTCTTCTTTTAGTGAGCAGTAGCTTAAAGAAATCTTCCATTAAGTCATCCAAATGAGTAATATTAGGCGGACAGTTTTCCAACACGTCTTTACTCCGCCATTGCCAGTCCCAGTCTTTCTTAATGTTTCTTCCTAACTTTATCTCACCTTTTCTGACCTTTTCCAGAATTTTGTGTTTTTGAGATGATGTCTACAAGTCATCATTTTAGAAAACTGTTCTCTAATTTTCCAAAAGTTCAGTGTTGGGAGTGCATTTGTTACCTGAAATAAAATTGATTTTAATATGTTGAATATTGCATTTCTTTCCCATGACAAAAAAGCAATGTCAGGCTTAATAGACCTTCTTTAGCTTAAGCTTGGCGTGGGTGGTTTGTTTTCCCATTGTAGACCATTTGATATCCTCTGGAGAATTTTTGTTTTATCCCTCCTAAAATTATTCATTTATATACATGCAACTATTTATAAATTTGAAAGCAAGAATTCTCAAGAGTTTCATCAAGTGGTCTACAATGGGAAAACAAACCGCCCAAGCAGCTAAAGAGGTCGACTCTTGTGATAAACTTAAGATTAAGCTTACCTTAAAATGAATTTCTCCATGACCTTGGAAGATATTTCCCTGGAGAGGGGCATACTGTCCCATAAAACAGTAATCTTCGCTGCTTCTCTCAAAACATACTGCAAATAATTATGACTACAATTTATCCTTTTGGTGGAAAACAAAGCTAAAGAGCTTAAAACAACCAACGAAGGAATCTGGTCGCAAACTTTCATTTACCCGAGCAAATGTCGCGGCCACTCATTTGATTTGCGATAAAAATAAATATTATGTTTCTTGTTTTGTATGACGAACGATGACACCTGAAATGATCAAGCTTAAGCTTATTCTGCTGCTTACAGTAAACTACGACTTTGAGAATGTTTGATTGTTCTGATCTTTAAGTGGCACATTTTGATGCTCAAATTATAAAACAATTTGACTCACAGAATCATTCAGTTTCAAACAAAATATCTCTAGATCTAGCCGTTACTGTTACCTACTGAGAATGTCTGCTGTGCCTGTGTGGCCTTTCCATTTCTTTTCCGTTTGGAGAGAAGTTGTTCCATTGTAAATTCTTCTTTGCCAATGAGAACTTCATGATCAATTAGCCAAGGGGCCTAAACGTTATGCCTCGTAGCACCCCTCATAGGATATAGTGAATTGGGTATCAAATTAAAGCTTATTACCTACATTTTTAGAATCTACTTGTTTGCAAACCGGTAATGTGTGCTATAATGAGATTGGGCTGTTTCCATGGGGGGTGGGGTGGGGAGAATTTGCTTACTATAGTCTTGGTGAGAAGAAAAATGGCCCATACCTCTAACAAACATTAACCAAATTGGTTCAAATTTGCAACGTATAGTTGTTGTATCATAAGCTACCCAAATGTGTTATCGGACCTAAGGTGTTTGGTTTCCATGGCAAGAGGCATCAGTCAAATACTTCTTGGTTATGAAAATATGTGGTTTTTCGAATACAAAATGAAATTTTATGTATTTAACTCGAGAAAACGCCCATAAAAGTATTCTACAGTAAGAGCGTCTGCTCTGAGACACCTTAATGCTATTCAAGATGTCCCAAAGATGCATCAATGTCTGGAAAATTGCTATTGCAGGAAAGCAAGGATAACTGGCATTCCTCTGGGATTGGGGCCACAACTGGTAAAAGCCAAGGAAAAACAATCGTCTCTTTATTGAGCGGTGCATCTCACTTTATTGAGCAATGGAAAGTTTATCATTATACATCTCGATAAAGCAATGCCTACTGCTAACTAATAAACCAATGCCAGTGGCATTGCGTGTTTCCATAGCAACGCTTGCAACGTTCTTCATATATAATCTGCATTGATGCTAGATTTCAAGAAACTTTTCTAGAAATTTGTCACATCCGCAATACAGTATATCATGAAGTAACTTTTACAGGTCATCTTCTTCCTCACTACTGGCGGAGTTGTCCTCATCATTGCTGAATTTACTGTTGTCGTAGTTGACACATTCTTCCCCTCAAGAACATGCATCTGTGCAGTGGAGCTCGGTCTTGACACAAGAGCACCTACGGGTTTCACACTTTCCATTGCAGCCACAGCACATTAGCTCAATTACAGATTGCGGGGCTGGTGCGAGGTCAGTCCAGTCAATCTGCAGCGCCTCTCCTCTAACTCGCCATCCTTGACCATCTGGTCCTTGATTTAGAATTCTGGCATCCAGTGCACGTTTCCAAACATAAGCTTGGTAGTTTGCACATTGTAGATGCTTCTGTAGGGCAGCATGGGTGGGAGGAAGCTGGTATGACTGTAGATTCTGGTTTTTGCAGAATAACTTGTATCTTGTATTGTTGACCTTACAACAGTTAACACCATTGCAAAGTGAACAAACGAACTTCTCCATTTTTCTAAGATCTTCTCTCATTGGTGGGACACAATCACCAACTCTATGGATACTTGCTCTGCTGTCTTCGTCAGCTTTCACGGTATCAAGAGCCGCCTTTTTCCCTTTTCCAGCAAAAGAGCTTTCTGTGTCGCACCCAGTGAGTGCATGTAGCCCTGGTAATGCCCGACACACCTCGACACCTAGCTGCTCACAGACCTGGGTGACATTGATGACACGAGCTCGACTTCTTGTGCCACTGAGAAGAAAGATGTCAGCACCTATGTACTCTTGAAAGTAGCACGCACGCCAATACTTCTACTTTAGTGTCCGATGACTTGATTAAGATCTGTTGATGGGCCGCGTCAGAGGCATGCAAGGCATACAGAAACATTCAGGTATCTGCCTCTTCTTGGTTGCTGCAGAGTTCAAGCACAATACTGGAGGAAATGCTACCTTGAGCATCAACGCTTATCTTGGAGCAACTCTCCCCAAAAAACAAACAAACAAACAGCGTTCTTTCTCAGATCTTCTTGGGAAAGCGCTGGTTGGTCCCCCACATATCTGCAAGGAATTCCATGAGGTCGGTCTTGTTCAAACCATTGGCAAGGAACCTTTTCCACTGTTGCGGACAAAGCTGTTGTGGACTTCTAATCTGGACAGCTAACTGTCCTGATCTCCCCCGCTTCTCATGCTCAATGTTACGGTGGCCCAGAAGGCTCAAACGCAAACATTAAAGAAAACGCAAATAAAAAAAAGAAAACGCAATTAAAAAAAAGAAAACGCAAATAAAAAAAAGGAAACGCAAATAAAAAAAAGAAAACGCAATTTAAAAAAAAGAAAACGCAAATAAAAAAAGTAAAACACAAACAAAAAAAGAAAACGCAAATAAAAAAGATAGAAAACGCAAATAAAAAAAAGCAAAACGCAAACAAAAAAGCAAAACGCAAATAAGAAAACGGAAATAAAAAACAAAACGGAAGTAAACAGGAAAAACGCGTAGGGACTGAGCTCTAGGATTGTTCGCCATTTTGTTCGCAGAGAAAAGAAAACATTCTACCACCGAAGATGTAATGGACAGAGAGGAATTAAGACCATTGGTTGAACACTATTTTCATCTTGGATTTGAAAATCAAGTCATTGTTGACTTCCTAAACAATCGACATGCAGTCAGGCTAAGTCTTGCAACTTTGAAACGACGGCTTCGTGACTACGGTCTCAGTAGACGTGGCTTGGACGTTGGCGATCAAGAACTTAGGGAAATCGTGCGAAGGGAAATATCCGGACCTGGCGAACTTGGAGGTTACCGAGCAGTTTGGCACTCGCTGAGATTGAATCATCACATCCACGTGCCAAGAGCAAGGGTTGCTAATATTCTTCGGGAGCTAAATCCAGCTGGTACGAGAGAAAGGAGACGCAGAAGGTTGGCAAGACGGAGATATACCAGTTACGGTCCTAATTTCTGCTGGCATGTGGATGGTACGATTAGTGAAGTCCAATTAGTGCATATGCTAATTCTTCCAGCCTGCAGAGCAGTCTGATTTGATTAAGCACCCCTTGTAAACCTTGTTAGTCATTAAGACTGCAAGTCACAATAGTGATCAGCATCAAATTTCTCCATGCCATTTATCAATGTATAATGAAAGAGAGAAGATACGAGTATTAAGAAATGATCACCAGTGAAAAATTCTCTAGATGTTTTAACCTCTTCCTACACATTTTAAAAGAAAATGTACAGAGACCACTGAAGTCAGTAAGGAAAAGTTGTTTCTTGACTTTTGGGACTTTCAACAGACTCAATAGCAGATTGTGTAACACTGATATAGAGGCAAGTGCGGAGAATATTTTTTTATTTTAAACAAATAAGTAACAGTCCCTTTAGAAACCTTTGCAGAGAGCTTATTCAAGCCCCGCTGAAGTTCTGTGTAGGAAGAGGTTAAAACATCTAGAGAATTTTTCACTGGTGATCATTTCTTAATACTCGTATCTTCTCTCTTTCATTATACATTGATAAATGGCATGGAGAAATTTGATGCTGATCACTATTGTGACTTGCAGTCTTAATGACTAACAAGGTTTACAAGGGGTGCTTAATCAAATCAGACTGCTCTGCAGGCTGGAAGAATTAGCATATGCACTAATTGGACTTCACTAATCGTACCATCCACATGCCAGCAGAAATTAGGACCGTAACTGGTATATCTCCGTCTTGCCAACCTTCTGCGTCTCCTTTCTCTCGTACCAGCTGGATTTAGCTCCCGAAGAATATTAGCAACCCTTGCTCTTGGCACGTGGATGTGATGATTCAATCTCAGCGAGTGCCAAACTGCTCGGTAACCTCCAAGTTCGCCAGGTCCGGATATTTCCCTTCGCACGATTTCCCTAAGTTCTTGATCGCCAACGTCCAAGCCACGTCTACTGAGACCGTAGTCACGAAGCCGTCGTTTCAAAGTTGCAAGACTTAGCCTGACTGCATGTCGATTGTTTAGGAAGTCAACAATGACTTGATTTTCAAATCCAAGATGAAAATAGTGTTCAACCAATGGTCTTAATTCCTCTCTGTCCATTACATCTTCGGTGGTAGAATGTTTTCTTTTCTCTGCGAACAAAATGGCGAACAATCCTAGAGCTCAGTCCCTACGCGTTTTTCCTGTTTACTTCCGTTTTGTTTTTTATTTCCGTTTTCTTATTTGCGTTTTGCTTTTTTTTATTTGCGTTTTCTATATTTTTTATTTGCGTTTTCTTTTTTTGTTTGTGTTTTACTTTTTTTATTTGCGTTTTCTTTTTTTTAATTGCGTTTTCTTTTTTGTTTGTGTTTGAGCCTTCTGGGCCACCGTACAATGTTCTTTATTGAGACGCGTGGGTACTGGTCTGCTACAAAGTCTATCCTCCTCGATTCTCCCGCCTGCTTGATTACTGCACTGAGGATAAGATCCGCAAGCTCAATGAAACGATCTGGTATTCTAGGTAGGGTTGCAGTAGTGCCATGGCATTTACGATTACGGCAGAAGCATTTGGTAGATTTAGAAGGATCTCCACACCATCCTCCAGAAGCTTCGCTAGAGCAGACTTGTTTGTCTTAGCCAGTGAGCCATCGTAGGTTGCCAGAGACCAAGGCACGGGTACTAGTGCGTGACTGAGGAGATCTCTTGGGTCAATCTGTCGACTCTGTCCGATGACCAGGAGCCTGGCAAAAAGATTTCTATTTGCTCGGAGCACTAAACTCTTCCCCCCTTAATTAACCGTGTGTGGTTTCTGGTATAGTCTGTATATCTGGTATAGACCCTTCTCTTCCATTATCTTAATATTGAACGCTGTCCAAGCTGGTATGACTTGAGGATGTTCTGCAGACATTGCAAACAACAAATCTTCAAGTGGCTGTCAACACAGTATCCATCCAAAGTCGATTGAGCGAGCTCTCTGTGTGGTTTTTTTGGTATAGTCTGTATCATTTGGTTGATGTTGATCTGCACAGCAGCAGGTCCCTGTCGGCGACCGGAATGATAAGGAATAACATCGGTGGCAATGAGTGTGATTGTGCGGTTCTTAGGAAGCGCTTCTTCAAATTGAATGTCTGGTGGTGGAGCACAGGTAAGCGGTATTCATTGGACAACAATACCATTAGTGCAGTGTGTCGTTCCCTTGCCTATTAGGAGACGGATACAAGAGTCTTACATTAAGAACAAAATAGTTCCTGTTTTATAAAATATAAATAAACGATTGTATGTGCGCTATAAATCAATAGTTTACTTTAAAGTACAAACAGATGAGCTGAAGAGACGAAGAGATAAGGGAAAGAGATAAAAAAAAGGATAATGTGTCCTTCTCTTTAGATACCTGATAAAGTCTTCTCCTGAAGGTCATTGTTATCACAACAGAAAACGGCAGGAACACTGGGATTGCACACGGTCAGCAACGTACACCACTGCAGAGATTTGTAATTTGCTGCCCAGCAATTGCTGTCTTAAGCACTTCAATCTGAGAATATGAAAGACCCTGACCAAATCTGTTCAAGAGAGTTACCAGTTTGGCATTCCCAGTGAGGCTTTCGACTGTCATGGATAGTAGGACATGCTTGGGAGTCTTGGTGCATCCCCGGGAAACACAGTGAATTAGATCCTGTCATAGTGAAAGAATCCAGTGATGAACATGATTGGGTAGATTTGTAACCCGTTTAGTACTAAATTCAGTATCTGAGGTAAGAATCAAGCCAGGATATTGTACAGCATATCAGGCACTAAAGCAGCGTCATTGTAACTCATCAGCCTTTGGTGGCCATGAAAGAACTGGCTTCACGTCCAGGAGAAGGTTTCGCAGTTCTTTTGACGCATGATAAACCTGATGTGCAACGTCCTTCCTGGCTCTTGGGTCTTGCTCAGCTATCTCCTCCACTCCAGGCTCTAACCCACCATCTGTGATATATGATTGTGAAACCAAAGACTCAACAATTTCTTCCTTCTCGACATTGGTGCTATAAACAAGCTCGGGCTGGCTAGGATCAGAAGGCTTTTGAAAGTCTAACTGTTTTCCAAATGCTCCTTTCAGTCGTAGCTTGAGCTTTGATGACCTGTGGTCACTGATGTTTAAGCATCTTAAGGAACTTTACCTTGAAGGTCAGTAACTACCAATGCCTCGTCCTTGAAGTGAAAAGTCCAGTGGGCAAATGCCAGGCAGATTTTTCCATGCGCTGAATTCAATCCCTGACTCGTACTTGTCCCGTCATTGCCCAAGTATTTTTCAAATTTCCCACTCAACGCCGCTTCCATCATGAAAACATCCTCATTATCTCCGGCATCTTTCCCCTCCAGAATGAAGCCTGTATAACACTTAAAAAAATGCAAAAGTGTGTCAAAAAAGTACTGTGGATACATTTACGGAACTAGTTTTTACGACGGTCGAGCACCAAACCCCCTGAGCGCACACATTGACACGCTGACAAGTCCGGAACAATTCCTCATCGATGGGCATTTTGCTCTGGCGGCTAAGTACTGTTATTGTTTCGATCTGAGCAGAAGAAGTTCAAGTTTAAAATCATTTTATTCGGGTAGGCGCACGTGTAACTGGATAGGATAATTGGAAAGTCCTTCTCACTCAGGAGTTTCATCTAGGATGCCTTTGGTGACCTGTTTGAATTGGTTTGCTAGATGCGCAACAACCATCTGAGTTTGCACTTCCTGAGAAAGGTAGAGCAACACAAAGTACATAAGTTCTTTTGAACTGGAGGTATAACAAAGTTATCAAGAAAGAGGAAACAACCCCGTGAACAATTTAGAACAATACATTATAGGTTCAGAACATTGCACGTTGAAGATGCTCCCACGCATTTAAATTAAACTAGTGATTGGCTTCAAATTTCTTGGGTGGGGGTATCCCAAACCCCCTCGAGGTGGTCTTGTACTGGGTCGTCTTTTCATGTTCACCTGAAGAAAACGCAAATACTCTGGTCATTCTCTTCTGCTTACACCACAACAAAGCAATTGAACCTGACCGGAATAAATAAATTCCATGGCGGGGACAAAAAGATTATCACTCGCGTAATTAGTATAGGAAGACCACTGGAAACGAGTTCCAAAAATACTAGTTATTCTTCAAGTCCACAGTCGTATCTGACTTTAATACAAACCGATCTATACCTTCATGTCCATCTTGTGTACATTCCGCCCTTTTTCATTTGCCTGGTCTTTTATGGTGTTGATTTTTATAGTTTGATTACAACGTCATCTCCAACTTTAAAATCACTTAGAAGTGGATTCTTAATTTCCACAGCTAGCTTCGCACGGAATGCCATCCAAGTAGCCCAATGCCTGCCAGGCTTCTGTTGTGCCATAGAATGTCAGTACCCTGTACATGGTCTCTAAATGGATTAAGCAAAACACCGATTTCACTCAGTTCTTCTTGTCAATGTTCAATTCGGTGGCCCCACAGGGTTATCATGTTACTGAAAGTTACCCACGAAAATCGTAGTGAATGAAATGTGTACTGATTGCAAATGTAGCTAATCGGGAGCACGAACAATATTTTGAACGGTGGAAACTAATGGTTCGCCCGATAAGCGATGCAAATGAAGTGTCAGTAATGGTAACTAATGCTGAATGAATTTACCGAAGAGAACGTCATCCGAGAGCGCTTGCACAAAAACCTGCATGTATGTAGGTAGGTAGGTGTAGGTGGGTAGGTAGTTTCCTCCAATAAAATCATGTAATTTTTACAGTACATGGAATTGAACACGAAAATGAAGGGTTTAGGAAGTTCATTCTGTCTTTCCAAATTTCTGTCTTTTACCGCAGCGAAAAGAACTCTCCTGAAAAACGAGCTCTATGTAAGGTAAAATACCTTTCACCACTCTTGCAAATGTTATAGAATTTCACTGAAGGAAACGAAAGAAAAGTCAATCTCAAGTTTGCATTTATGGTGACGTGCTCTATTTATTTAGTACCTTGTTGGTCGTTTGTGGCTCCTGCTTTTGGGTAAATACTTCCTCCAACTTGAAGCAATTTGGTTTTGCTTAGCTCAATCACTGGTTCTGTGAAGCATTGGGATGTTATTGTGAAGTTTCCTCTTTATGTTACCCCGTAAATGTGAACTATGAGGGCTTACCTTCTTCACCAAGTGTGGGAACGTCAGTTGAGGGACTGTCTTGGACAGAAATCGCAGATTTGAACATGTTGATATTCCAGACCTGCAAATTGAAAACGCCAATTGAAGTGGCACCATGGTTTAAACTTACCTTAATAGACAAGTTCTTTGCGTAGTTTATTCCCTTCAATTTGCATGCGCAGGGTTATCTGTCGGGGAAAGCTAAGAGCTGGTGCATGTAAAAGGCAATGCATATATCCCTGAATGAATGAGGCAGGTATGACGCCAAGTGCTCATCGGGAGCGGGAGAGGTGGGGAAAAAGATGGATTGGATACTGCACCTCAAATTGTGGAATCCCTACTCCTGAAGGAAATACCATGTCTATAGAACGATTTTACCCTACTTTGCTGTTTGATGCATATTTTTGATGAAAAAGGTACCATTTCTAGTGCAGTCAACCCAAATAGGTCATTATATAGGAGTACATCCCCCTCCGCACACGCAAACCGGCTCGCGCATGGGTTGAAAAAATGTATTGTACCCTTTGAGTAAATGTTTTATTATTATTAGTATTATTATTATTATTGTTGTTATTGTTGTTATTATTGCTATTGCTATTAGGATTATTATTATTATTAAATGTTATTGTCACGGAACAATAAACGTCGTTGTAGAATTTGCCATATAATGTATTGCCTGAAAGATCGACCAATGCCAGTTGCAAAGGAGGCTTGCATAACTCACCCTCTCAGTTTTGATCCTGAGGCCAAGAGAGATGTTCCGGAAGGCCAAGATATATTACTGAGGTTTCCATACGACTTATCACTCGGCTATAAGAATTAGAGGGAATAAGTTCCTATTAGATATATTGTTGAAGTAGGCAAATTACCTGAAATACCTTGCAGATCATGATGACACAGAGAAAAATGTTTAGTTTTAATGCCAGCCATATCTTCCTTTTAGGTAACAAAAGTTGAAAGACGCTTTGTTATAAGTGTACGTCTCATCTGTCATTCTTGCTTTCCCGTTCAATAGGAAGAGATCCAGATCCCTCCCGGAAACCTCCTCCTCGTATCCGGACTCGTTGATTTGCAAGAACTCTCGAGCACATGTTTTCAACACAATTTCCATCGTTGCCACCTTCCCAAACAAGACCTGTTTAAAAATTCAAAGGTGCTATAAGGTGCTAGTTATCGAGACCAAAGGCTACTGAAATTTCTTTAGGTAATTATTTCCATTTGTTTTAGTATATTGTAATCAACTTCAGTTTACGTTTTGGAAAAATCACGCGAACTGAATTGTCATCAAATAAAAATGGGATAGGGGATACAGACCTGCTTTTGTTCGTCAATGTCTACATATGTCTTCTTTTTTCACCGCGCATGTATTTTGGGCGCTTGAGCTGAATCTATATTGACTAGGTATGAATAGAATCAATGCATTCAATCGCAATGCAGTTAGAAAGAAAATAAAGTCAACAATTACAAATATAGCTTGTGGAAGATAGTACTTTATGAAAAGCTGAGGTGTTTGGGTCTCGCGGCCATTTCCCTTTTTTGTGCACGCCGGCACTGAAGCTACTGTCAGTGGACTGTTTTCTTTTGGCTTTGTTCGCTTGAAGCAATAAGAGATTGTCCACCTCTGCCTCTGTTTACTTGAAGAAGGAGGAACAAGGTCTCCCTTTTCGTATAGTTCTACTATTTTTGTGGCCATTTCAAACAAAGGATGGGGGAGAATGGCCACTTTAAAAATGTGAGAACAGAATAAGTGCCATCCTGAAAAAAAAAACATGTTTTAATAGGTAACATCATGCATTGTCACCTACAGGATGATAATATTACATATTTTTATGTCTGGCTTGATTTTAAACATTAAGGAAAACTTAAGTCCAAGTCATCAAATCCTTCCTTTGCCTGTATAGTTTTTTTAGTGGAAAGAAAGACCAGGGCATACTGTAAAAGCTGCAAACAGCAAAGCAGGAACTTGGCAATATCAATATTTAATCTTGACCTTGGTCCAGTATGAATAGAATTGTGACCCGGTCAATTGGGCATGACTGCAATGCAGGTTTTAATTAATATTAAAAAAAAATGTCAAGTGTGTATTGGTATTCTCATACACCTTAACCAAAAGACCAAAAGACCTTACAAGAAACATTGAAGTGCGAAAAAATGATGATATAACGCCCAAATATGCCCTGGCAATTATGATGCGCCAAGAATAAGATAAGCTTACATAGGATAATAGGTCACTGACTTAAGCTCAATTCAATACATTTGGTAAAGCTTTACAAACACATCAGCTCAAGCAAATGAAAGCGGAACCATTACATACCTATTATTTTTAGTGTATATAAATTTACTCAGCCTACAGTGCGAGACTTTTGAGTTAAGTTTTGAAGAAGACACGTTTCCAGACTTCTATTACTGAGCAAGATGGCAGTTGATCATGCTGATTGAATTTCACACCAGATGAAAACTGAATCTTACAAAGTTGTGATCCGGTTTAGATATTTCGACAATTGATAAAAAATACAGCATGTAGTTATAAAGTGTTCCAAAGTAAGTGGACAAAACCCTCTCTTAACAGCCATGTTTTCAATGCACGCAAGGACTTTTGGCTCCCAAACACCCACTGCAAAAACTTTATATTATGGGCTGATGACAGCAAGGCTTGTCCAGATCGCCTTGACGACTACAAGGAAACCCTCACAGTTTTGAGAAAACATTATTAAGTAACTTCTGCACATTCTCCATGTTTATAGAAGAACTCAAAATATATTAAACCCTGGGGCAAACAAGCCTTAATTCCATGTCCACTCTACGTGGTTGTTTTCATAATGCAACGAGCAAGAATAATCTAGCTGTTGTTGTCAGGGTTGTTGTGCACAACTTGAGGCCGTCGACGGCTACACAAAATAAGCTATTCTAAGTAAATTCTCAAGGTGATCGAGCTGTACAAGTGTTGTTTAAGGAACTGGAAAAAAAAATGACATGTTTACAGACATTTCAAAGGCCTTTTCAAAATCAATAAAAAGTAATATGCCAGGTATGTTTTCTTTTTTAGTGTAGTCCATAACATCTCGCAGCTTCACCTATACATTTTCCTTTCACATAACCCAATTGATTGGCATGAATAATTTCTCGAAGGCCCTTAACCATTCTGGTCGCAATTATCTTGGAGGCAATTTTTGCGACTACATTAATTAACGAAATTGGCCTCCAATTCTCTAAATAGCTTCTATCTTTTCCTTTCTTGTCTATAATTGTAATAACAGCTTGTTTTTGCGAAGAAGACATTTCTTTTTTAAGAAAGGCTTCATTAAAAGAATCAGTCATCAATTTACCTATTAAAGGCCAAAACATTTTGAAAAATTCTACTGGGATTCCATCATTGCCATGTGTTTTCCCAGTTTGAAAAAAGTTTAGAATACCTTCCGCTCCCGTAAAGTTATTTTTCCTTCACAAGAAGCACTTAATTCGCCTGATAATCTTTGGATGTTTAAATTTTCCAAAAAAGTTTTAGTCTCTTCATTATTCAAATCTACGGGTTTCCTACTATAAAAGTTATTGTAAAAACGCCTTTGAGCATCCATTATCTCAAAAGGGTTCGTGGAAATCTAGCCACTAATATACAGTTTCCATATATGTTTCTTAATGCTGTTTAGTTTTTCCAAGTTTAGAAAATATGTACTATTTTTCTCTCCATGCTCATGCCACCTTACATGGGCGTGAATGATAATCCCTTCAACTGTTTCATCATACAATGCTTCAAGTTCATTTTTCAAATTTTCTGCTTGCCATCTTGTTGCATCATTTGGGTTTTTGAAGGCGTTTTAACACCAATTGGTAAAGTCGAACCTGTATTAAGCGGTCACCCTCAGGAAATGGCTAAGTGACCGCTAAATACAAGTTGACCGCTTAATACAGGTTGTACAAAATACAGGTCATACACGGTGAAAATGCCATTATATAACGTAGTAAACAGCTTATGCATAAAAGCACTCAAAAATCACTTACTCGGTTAAAAGTAACTGCAACAATAACATGGTTTGAGAAAAATAGAACATAGAAAGGGAGTAACAAAACAGTAACGTCAAGTTGATGCGGCCAGTATTACAGGCGGTCGTTAGAAAAAGACATACTCCAAATCTTTGAGTCTTGTCTTTTAAACCTATTTGTCCTAAGAAGAAAAAATAATTAGATATCAATGTCTGTTGTTTAGGTTTCCGTAGATTAATATCGCTAAATATGTCATTCACTTTGCTTGACGCCAGAGAAAGTTCCCGGTGTCCGTTAAGGTGGGGGTAAACCTGACAGCCGTTTCCACGCCGCTTAAAATCGGTTTAATGGAAATATCTCGTTCACGTTTCAAGCAATCCAAAAACTCTCTGCTTTTCCCGTGAAACTATTTTGTAGGGTGTTTTGTGAATTTTTAGGTGAATTTTGGATATATTTGGGAGGAGATAGTTTTTCTAGAAGGATTGGTAAAATTTGGAGAAAGAAATAGTGAAGATTTAGTAGTCCCCTTGGCAACCGCTTGGGCCGGAGTCACGCAACGCTCCAAGTTAGTCCACTAGCAACCTGGGGTGCTCTTGCATGGTTATCAACTGTCTGTTGGTGTTTTAAAAATCATTTTCTTTCTTTTATCTCTTCTTCAAACCTCTTAAAATTCCATTCAAATTCACGTTTACCGCCAGCTTAAACTGGGATGACTTCTCGTGCAACTGGCTTAAACAAAAATTAATGAGTGAAGAATTCGATCAGCAATGATGACAAGACTTTTGACCAGTAATGTTCGAGTAATGTATTCGGTGATTTAATGATTTGTGAAAATAAACAAGGGAATCAATTACCTGGTGTGCTATTTGTACTTGTATGAACTACTGTAGTATTTGAGTGGTTTCCTTTTAAAGTGGCCGTTTAATACAGGTCAAGACAATAGAAACAGCTCGTCGGGACTTAGCAAAGGGTGACCGCGACCGCTTAATAGACGTCAAAATTACAGCAATTCATTAAGAGAAGTAATTTTCCGGACTTTGACTACTGACCGCTTAATAGAGGGTGACCGCTTAATACAGGGCCGCTTAATGAGGCGGCAGAGCTGCCTCAGGACCTTGCAAATCGATGAGCCGTACATTGTAAACACAACTTAACTTTAATTCACAGAAATTCTTGTACACGCTACCATTGATTGATTCCCAGATTCCTTACAAAAGATTCCTTGTGAATAATGCCTTGATAATGCAATGGGAACGTACTAGCGATGTAACTGATGCGATGCAATGCGATGCGACGCGTTGAGATGCGGTAAAGAAAACTAAAGAAAAACAGAAAACCTATTATTACAAAGGCGAGCTCGGTGCGATACGAAATTACAATACAATAAAGCAAAACAGTTACTCTGAAAACTTACATCTGTGTCCTTGTTCCGTTAATGACATAAACCTTAGTCCTTAATCTGTTCCTTGATACCTTTTAGCCGTAGAAATGTTCAACTCAAAGTACTAACTCAGCGAAAACGTTCTGAAACGTTCAACTAGCGTGGTCATCCGGGACCGCTCGGTCCCAAGCCATCGCAACGTAAGTTTCTGTCATGTCACGCAGTGTCACGCGCAATGCCGCCGTGACATTCCCGGCCCCTAAACGTCCGCGGGGCGTTTACTTCTTCTGATCTCCTTCCTGTTCCTCTTTGGGCAGGATCAGGACAAGCTTGTTGATTGGTCTTCTAAGCATAGTTTCTCGCGTTTTGACGACAACAGATCTGACAAGGCCTTGGGCATCCGGCTCTACTCGCACAACGAGGGCCAACGACCAGGCATTACGTGGGACATTCTCTTCTCGGATTATCACGACATCCCCTTCTACCAGGCTACGCTGGGGATGTTGCCATTTGCGCCTTTCCTGCATCACGACGAGGTACTCCTTCTTCCACCGAGTCCAAAATAGATTTGCCAAATATTGCACCCTTCGCCATCGACGACGCATGTATACGTCATTTTTCTGGAACTCCCCTGGGGGTGGCAGGATGACAGTTGACTTGGTCGTCAGGATATGATTGGGAGTAAGCGGTTCAAGATCGTCGGGTTCTCCAGACACTGTCGTCAAGGGCCTAGAGTTAATAACAGCCTCAACTTCACACATGAGGGTGCGGAACGACTCTTCATCCAAGCAATGACCATACTCATCCATTAAGCCAGCAAGAATCTTCCTTGTAGACTTGATCTGACGCTCCCACACGCCGCCCATGTGGCTGGCGGCGGGTGGGTTAAAGATCCAATCAATGTTTTCTCTCTGTAACTTGGCTCTGATTTCTTCATGATCCATCTCTTGTATAGCTTGGAGCAGTTCATTGTGTGCACCAACAAAATTTGAGCCGTTGTCGCTTCTCATTTCCCTCACTGGACCACGTCGTGCAATGAAGCGCCGAAGTGCTTGAATAAATGAACTTGACTCGAGCGTACTTGCGACTTCGATATGAACTGCTCGGCTGACCAAACAGGTGAAGAGGGCGCCATACCTCTTCACTTCCTTGCGTCCTTCCTTAATCAAGAAGGGGCCAAAATAGTCAACACCCGTATATGTAAATGGTGGCGCTGGAGAGATGCGATCCCTGGGTAGATCAGCCATCTTTTGCTCGCCTGGCTTGCCGTGGTTGCGGCGGCAGAAGACACACTTTGAGAGTACATGGCGCACTGCTGCATTAACTTTGATGATCCAATACCTCTCTCGAAGGTTTGCAATGACGTGGCTACGTCCAGCATGGCCCAACCGTTTCTGAGCGTGCCGAATGAGTAAAGTGGTAACATGACTCTTTCGCGGTAAAATTGCTGGGTGCTTCGTCTCGAGTGGCAAATCTGCACGTCTGAGTCGACCTCCAACTCTGAGGATACCCTTGTCTAGGAAAGGGTCGAGGCGACGAATGGGACTGTCATTCTTTATACCTCCTTTCTTCTGCCCTTGCAGCTTATTCTTCTCGCCTTCCTTGAGAGCGTGGATTTCCTTGCTAAAGGCTGAAGCCTGAACAAACTTCACAATAGCTAATTCAGCTGTCGCTAGATCTTGCACAGTAAGAGGTGAGTGTGACTCTAAGGCACTCTTAAACTTGGCTGTCTTGGTCGTTGCAGGTGGTCTCTGGTCTGCAAGGTTTCTGTCGCCACTTGTGGCTCCACTCTTGACATCTAAACGTTCGTTACGCCTCTTTCGCAATGTCTCCTTAACTCTCAGGAACACAGCTACCGCCCTTCGCAAACGATGCCAATCAGAAAAACTATTGATCAGCTTGATTGTGGCGTTATCCACCTGACTAATGCTGACTGCACTGCTTGTCGTTACCTTCCTTACTTCTGGATCATCATCTGGGACTTGGCCCAACGTGAATGGTTGTTGCGGCCACTCGCTCTCGGGTTTCCATAAGAATTCTGGACCTTCTAACCAACGCTGCCCTTCTAAAAGAGAAGGTCCATTAAGGCCTCTTGAAGCATCATCTGCCGGATTCTCCTTAGAGTCCACATACTTCCACTGATTCAGGTGCGAATGATCACGGATAAGCTGAACCCGGTTTGCTACAAACACATGAAACCGTTGCCGTTCATTAGCAATATAGCGCAGCACAGTAGTGGAATTTGTATGGTACACGAACTCTGGGTCACCATCAACCTCTCTTTTCAACATTTCTCCAACTCGAATGGATATGGTAGCAGCTGTCAGCTCAAGACGCGGTATTGTGACTGACTTGATCGGAGCAAGACGTGCTTTCCCCATTAGGAATGTACAGTGAATACGATTGCTTTCATCACACAACCGAAGATAAGCAACAGTTCCATATCCCATAGAACTTGCATCGGAGAAGAGATGCACCTGCTGGGAGGTCACGGTTCCAAATTCTGGCGGCTTGACACACCTGTTTACCTTGAATCTCTCTAGCAGAGGAAGCTCACTTAGCCACTTGGCCCATCTAGTTTGGTACTGATCAGGAATGGTGTCATCCCATCCGATATCTTCACGACAAAGGTCCTGAAGTATCTTCTTGGCTGGAAGCGTGAATGGCGAGGCAAAGCCCAATGGGTCATAAACTGACGAGATAACAGATAAGATGCCCCTTCTTGTCGGCGGCTTATCATTAACAACTATACGAAACTCGAAGACATCAGATTCCACGCACCATTGCACACCAAGGGCACGTTCAACAGGCAGGCGGTCGTAACCCAGATCAAGGTCTCTAGCTTCCTTAGAACGCTTCTCCGTTGGGACAGATTCTAGAACAGCACGACTATTGCTTATAAACTTTGTCAAATTGAAACCCCCGTGCTGGCATGCTTGGCGTAGACCTTGGATAAGCTCAATGGCCGTCTGTTCATCTTCAACTGAACGAAGACAATCATCTACATAGAAATGTCTGCGGATAGTATCTGCTGCAAGTGGACCACTTGCGGGTTCCGTGTCCTTAGCAGTCTCCTTCAATGCAAAGTTGCAACAGCTTGGGGAGGAGGCTGCCCCGAAGAGGTGCACTGTCATTTGATATTCTTGGATGGGCAACTCCAAATTGCCATCGGGCCACCATAGGAACCTGAGGAAGTCACGCTGGTCATCGGGCACTTGAACCTGGTGAAACATTGCTTCTATATCAGCCATGAATGCCACGGGCTCTTGGCGAAAGCGTGTAAGAACTCCAACCAGAGAGTTGGTAAGATCAGGGCCTGACATTAGTTGGTCGTTCAAGGAAGTGCCTTCGTGTCTAGCGCTACAGTCGAAGACCACACGTATCTTCTGAGGCTTCCTAGGGTGGTAGATACCGTGGTGCGGTAGGTACCATACTTTGCCAGGGCTAGCTTCCAGACGGTCATCTGGCACTCGTTGTGCATAACCCTTTGCAATCATTTCATTCACAAAGTTGACATAGTCATTTCGGTAGCTCTCATCACGTAACATCTTCTTTCTCTGCCAAGTTGCTCGTTTCAGCGCTTGTACCCGGTTGTTTGGCATTGTCACCTGAGGGTCTCTGAATGGAAGTGGTATTACATAATGGCCGTCGCGATGGTGGACATTTTCCTTTATCCTGCTGATGAACTTCTCGTCCTCTTGGGAGTAGCCGTATTCATCAGGGCTAGACTTGTGATCAATGAAATCTAGTTCAAACATTTGCTGTATGGCTTGGGGTGATATCACCTCTTTGACTGACTCCACTTCCCGTACCGTGATTCTGTGGCAAGTAACATTGCTAGGACTTGAAATGTTCTCGACATACAAAGGCCCAGACAGAGTCCAGCCATGGTGCAATCGCATTGCATATGGTCCCTTGTCACCACTTGGTACAACCTCTAGAGGTTCCATAGCTGCAGGACAATTACTGCCGATTAATAGGCCAATCTCTAAGTTTGGTATGAACTCTGGTATCTTCTCAGCAACACTGCGAAGATGCTCCCACCGTTTGACTTCCTCAGGGGTAGGAATCTGCTGTTCGGTCACTGGTATCTCGAATCTCGTGTAAGACTGTGGTAACTCAACTGGATTCTTGCCTTCCATGTCTGTCACCACCAAGTCGGAGACAACAGTGGTAGTTATCAAGCTTTGGCCGTGCATGGTGCCCAGCTGTAACTGTGTCCTTTCGCCATCAACGGCCATCTTCTCTCTAAGACTCTCAGTTAGAAAGCAACCACTGCTGCCATTGTCATAGAAGGCATACGTGGTGATAGTCTCATTGCTGCCTTTCTTCTTTACACGTACTGGTAGAATGGCATGAAGCACAACTGATTCTGCAGGTCTAGCGGTATTACAGGAGGTTGATTGAAGGTTGGTGCAGGCATTGCCTACTGCCTTGTCATTCTCTTGTTTACTATTGTCCCTTGGTGGAATTTGGAACCCACTTATGTGAAGGGCTGAGGGATGCAGTCGTCCACAGTATTTACATTTCCGTCTGTTTGGGCAGTTCCTTGAGATGTGGTTCGTTCCGTAGCATCCAAAACACATGTTTCTTTCCCTCAAGAAGGCTCTCTTAAGTTCTGGTGTCTTCTTGTTGAATAAATCACAGTCATCCAAATCATGAGTACGGCTGCAAAGGTGACATGGGGGGTGACCATAGTTACTTGGAGGCCCGGCCCCGTATACAGCTGGAGGCTTGACGGCTCCGAGTGGTGTCGTCACAAAACTGGTTTCCTTTTGTCTCCATGGCACTACTGGTTTCCTTGGTGGCCTTTTTCCCTTACTGGGCGGTTCCTTTTCTTTGGGTTTAACATCTTCCTTACTCTTGCTCAGGGCTTCTTTGCCGAACACTGGGTCATTGGCAGACTCAGACGCATACTCCACGAATTCAGCAAGATCTGCAAAACATGATACACCATCTTCCCTTCTCTTCTTCTTTAACACCTGATCTCTCCATTTAGCTTGCAAGTTGGCAGGAAGCTTGGAGACCACCGACTGCATATTTGGTGCATGATCGAGCACACGCATGTATGAAATACTCTTCATAGCAATGTTACACTTTGTCAAGAATATTGACAGTCGCTTCAAGCCTTGGTTGTCGTCATATCTAACAGGAGCCCAGTGGATGATTTTGTTCAGGTAAGCAGTAGAAATCTTGTACGGGTCCCCGTATTCTTTCTGAAGCAGTCGTCTGGCTTCCGTGTAACCTGCTTCTGGGGCCATGTGTAAACATCCTTGAATAAGGTCTGCCGGTTCACCTTCAAGATGCTGATTTAGATAATACAAAAGATCAGAACTGGTGGTTGCCTTGGAGCGGATACGTGTATCAAAGGCCATAACAAAGGTCTTGTACTCGATTGGGTCACCTGTGAACTTAGTTATTGTTGGTTGAGGCAGTGTCATAGCAGCCGTTAACTGTTGGTGCGTCGCAATAATTGTCTCATTTTGCTTCTGCTGTAACTCTATAACATTTTGAAGGGTACGTTCTGCTAGCTGAGGGGACTGAGCTTCAGAGACTCCATGACTGCTTTCCTTAGAAGTTTCCCTGAGACCATTACCGGTCAACGGTGTTGATGAAATTCCACCTGCGAACATGCCAGGGGCGAAATCTGTTGCCTTGGGATTCTTGGGGGAGCTGCTAACCTCCGTATTTATAGCTGGCGTCATCTCAGTGGTGGCAGAGGAGCCAAGCGGCTTGCGACTCACGGCAACGTTGTCGGGTGATGATTTTGCTGTAGGCCTTAATGCAATAGGTGTAAATGAGGCAGCCACTGACGGTGGACCTGAGTCAAGTGGAGGTGGGGGAGCCTCGTGTTCCTTACCAATTTCACTCAATGCCTTCTCCCTCGCTTCGGTCTTTGCTATTTCCATCTCAAGTTCCAAGTCTTCTCCTGCAGCACGAAGAGCCTGTTTTCGTTTAAGCATTGATCTTTCAGCCTTTAACTCTGCTAGACGGACTCTCTCTCGGTCTCTTGCGGACAACTTCGAACTTGCTTTGGACGGTCGTTCAGATCCTTTGCTACTTCTTGCATCTAGCTGATCCGTCAAGCGGGCCTCGGCCTGTGATATCCAAGCGTGTAATGGTTGTAAATATGCCGTAATGTCTTCGACCTTAGCCTCATAATGGACATGTTCATAGTCTTTATCTTCTTCATCGGTTAACAATTCGAAATAAGATGAAAAGGCTTCTCTGTACTGTTCAATAAGGTCATTCAATTTTGATGTTTCATTCTTTACCAGGTGCAAGTTGTTGACGTCGACCATTAGCTGGGACACCTCAGTTCTTTTTCGGGATACAGATCGCAGAGCATTTGTGTATCGCTGTTTTTGTCTGTTACGCTTTTCTTCTAGACCCTTTTCTGTCAAATTGCGGCTTCGGGGCCCTAGAGAATCTTGTAGTTCGCCAGTGTTCGAAGATTGACTTGGAAGTTGTTCCTCCGATTTCCTTTCAGTGTTTTCTTCTTCGAAAGCCTCAAAGTTGCCTGGAACATTGAAGCCGTCCGTGTGATCCTGGGAACTAGTTTGGGCCATACATGAAGCGAATCAACCCGCCACAATTCTTTGACAAATCCAATAAAATCCAAACAAAGTCGACGTAAATTAAGCAAATAACTCCTTCGAAACACGTAGAATGCTGATGTGTAGATTTTTCTTTACGAAATGAGGCGGCAGAGCTGCCTCAGGACCTTGCAAATCGATGAGCCGTACATTGTAAACACAACTTAACTTTAATTCACAGAAATTCTTGTACACGCTACCATTGATTGATTCCCAGATTCCTTACAAAAGATTCCTTGTGAATAATGCCTTGATAATGCAATGGGAACGTACTAGCGATGTAACTGATGCGATGCAATGCGATGCGACGCGTTGAGATGCGGTAAAGAAAACTAAAGAAAAACAGAAAACCTATTATTACAAAGGCGAGCTCGGTGCGATACGAAATTACAATACAATAAAGCAAAACAGTTACTCTGAAAACTTACATCTGTGTCCTTGTTCCGTTAATGACATAAACCTTAGTCCTTAATCTGTTCCTTGATACCTTTTAGCCGTAGAAATGTTCAACTCAAAGTACTAACTCAGCGAAAACGTTCTGAAACGTTCAACTAGCGTGGTCATCCGGGACCGCTCGGTCCCAAGCCATCGCAACGTAAGTTTCTGTCATGTCACGCAGTGTCACGCGCAATGCCGCCGTGACACTTAGGACAGGTTCAACTGTATTTAGAATAATTATTAAGTTCCTCTTCCCGCTTTTTACAGTCCCTTTTAAGCTGTTTTGAATAGGCAATTGAGCTCGTTCTAATATTGAACTTTATCCAGTCCCATTTAGACCTAGCGCTTGATAGATCTTTAGCCTCCTCCGACCAAACATGAAATTCGTTATTAATCAGGTCTACGAAATCCAGCCTGGATAGTAAAGAAGAGTTCAACTTCCAAAAACCTGGTCCTCTACAGGCATCTTGAATATTTAGAGTTCTGGTACTATTGAGGAGTGGTCAGTTTTAATTGAGGCTAAAATGTCGACCTGTGTAACTAAATCATGCAAGCTGTCTGAAATCAGCCAGTAGTCAAGTCTACAAAAAGTGCAAGGAGACATTTGCTCCACGTGAAGCTACGAGTATTTGGATTCTTCACAAGCCAAACATCATGGAGACTAAATTCATTCTGAATATTTTCAATAGCATTAATCACATGTTGTCAAGGGATTAAAATCCCGCCCTTTTTTTCCATGGTGGGATCTAAAGGGCAATTAAAGTCTCCGCCTATGATAACTATGGAAGCCTGTAAGGAAGATGCAAGTTGTAGATGAAAAAAAAAATTTAGGGTAAGTGAGAGATAGAAAATGAGATGCGAGATAAAAATATGAGAAGCAAGATAAAAAATGCGAGATGCGAGATGAAAATGCGAGATGCACGATAAAAAATGCGAGATGGGAGATAAAAAATGTGAGATAGGTACCACGTGTTTTTACGCCACGTGACTATTCCTTATCACTGGTTTCTACGTTGGAAAATGGAGATGCTTGTATTTATTGGAATTTGTGTGGTTTTTCTTCTTGATATGACAAATTGTGTTGATGCTGTTCTTCCCAGGTACATACCAGTGCTATTCTCAAATGCCCAGCGTGAAAGTATCCTTACTGCACGAAACATCAGTGCTCAATATACTTATCAGTTAGAAGGTTGTTGGATTGATATTTAGGTTATTTCGGTCGCTTTCTTAACATCTTCAACTTAATTTGTGTCGTTAAAAGGAAATACACTGATAGAAGGATATTTCCGACAAGGATTTCAATATGCTGAGATCGCTGCTTTTCTGAACCTTGTTCATGGAATTGCAATTACTGTAATGATTCAATTTAGCGCCCCGGGCATTTATTTACTTTTGGTACCCCAAGGGAGGGTGCTTATTCGGGACAGGGCGCTTATTTAATTTTTTGAGAAACAATCTAATGTTCACAACAAAACTGTAATAAATATTAAAATACCTAACAATAACAGAAACCGTAACAGTAACAAATCGTTGAAAGTTCAGTTTCTTTTAAAAGAATTGTTCATTTTAGCAGTAACAAATATACATGTACGGTACAGTGAATGTTCATGATTTTATCTACAGTGACTAACAATAACAGAAACTGAAACAATAATAAATCGTGGAAACACCAGTTGCTTGTAAAAAAAAATTGTTCATTTTAGCAGTAATAAACGGTATACATGTACTCACATGGACATTACAGTTGAGAAACTCAGATGAAGACCACTGTTTTTTGTAATACATTATTGCGTATGTCAGCTATTAAAGGAAGATAAACCACGTTTGATACATACTCTGAAGGCTCTGTAATAATATTAGAATAGGCGGCGCTTGTTACAATAGGGGCGCTTATTAACAAAAGCACATTCGAAGGCTGGCCCTTATTTGGAAGGGGGCGCTTATTGGAAGGAGGGCGCTAAATCGAATCATTACGGTAGGTAAGAATTGGGCAAGATTTCTCCACAGCTTCATATGCTATTTACTGTATGTATTTTTTTGTGACTCAAACTCTATTCATTCTTGCAGTTTTTGGAAGAGGGTTATTATGTTAGTTATGCATGTATAATTAATGTAAATAATGTAGTATTCAGTCTGCAGGGAATCAGCTTTTTAATGGGAACTAATTACGATTTGCCTCTTTTTAAATATTAGTTCGCCATCTTAAGCGTGTTATTCACCAGCATCGAAGGGCAAAGGCCTTAGACTTGGACTCAGTTGTAGAAGCAGTAGAAGTTGGTTTGATAATTTTTTTTCCTTCTTTTATACATTAGTTATAATGTATTGACCAGCCCCCACCCCCGCCCACACTATCATATCCCGTTTTTGTTTTGTTTTTTGTCTTTTAATAAATTATTCCTCTGGCAGTCAGTTCAATTATTGAACTGTTTGTTAGGCCTTCAAATAGAACGCATTATTTATTTAACTGTCTGGGTATCTCAGTGGTACCATCTCTGTTGTAGGTAGTGTTAGAACTCGTAAACCTACACGTATGATGAAGCTGTACTGTCATTCAGTGTGAGCTGGTAGCTGGTAAAGCTCCGGGATTTAGAGGCTTGTATTCATAGCCAGGGGGATACTTATAGAGTATTACAGAGATTTTCTGTAATTTGCTTTCTCAGGCAGAGCTTTCAGAAGTGGCCAATCAGTCGGATATAGACAAATGCATCAGAGGATAACAACCAACCACGGCTTGGTTGTAGATAGGTCCATGTCAGTTTTATTTCAGAAGGTCCTTAGCTTGTGTTTATTAGAAGTCGTTATTTCAACGCCGGGGTGTTATTCTTTTTTCTCCTGTTAGGGAAACTGTACGAATTGCCCTATGTTGTCTTGATCCTGAGGGAGTCACAAGGAGGAAGAAACAGGCTCAACCATCATAAGTATTTTTGCAAGGTGTAGTTCCATTTGAAAGAAATATTATGGTTATGCATTATATTGACAAAAGTGGTGGAGGGAGGCTGGTTTAATCGCTTACGTGCTGATTTTTTTCCAAACAGGGCCCAAACTGTCTGTGGCACATAGATGGCTATGATAAAATGAAACCATTGATTTTGGCTTCTGTATTCATGGATGCATTGATGGGTGAGTAATTAATAAATTCGAGTCATGCAGTACTTTCAGCAAACTCAAGTCCATGCAGCACCTTCCACATTGTCTGTGACAGTCCATTTTCATTAGTATTTAGTATTGGAAAGGGATTCTGTTAGCAAGGTAGAGTTGGAACCCAACCTGGTTTGAAGGTGGGGTCTAAAAAAAATCAGGACCGTTTCCCTCTCTCTCTGATACAATGAATGATGTTGAAGGATCTTTTCAGTGTCAGTAAGTATGCATTACAACTTCACGCCGATTTAAGTGTGTACCCCAAATTTTGATGTCGTTAAGTATTCATATATTCAAGCTATTGTTCTCTCTTTTGTCGACAATAAGGCATGTTTCCGAAGATCGCAAACTCTTTGAAGTAAGTGAGATATTTTATCTTTCCCTGGGAAAGCTAGAGAAATGAATCACCATGATCACATCGACTTGCGACGCGCCGCTTCAGGATCGAGACTTTTACAAAGCAACTTCCCATCCTGCAAACTAACGAACAATCAATAAACAAATTCCGTTCGCTAAACAGATACATGGATTTGCCGATTTGTTTACAGCGTTCTGTAAAAGATTCTCACTTTTCAGCTAAAAATTACTTAGAGGATCACTGTATATAAAATGTAAATAAGGTCAAAAAGAGCGTGTGATACATAGGCCAAAGAGCTAATGTTATTGTTTGTCAATGCGTCATTAAGTATAATCAGAATGCGACTTCCATGCTGAGTTTCCCTGTTCTCTTTATTTGTTCCTTTTTTGGTTTGATATTTTGGAATCTCTTTGCTAGGAGCAAGTAATTTAGAAACATAAACTTAATTATTATTGGCCGCGTCTTCACTCGTAATAAACAAAGTGCCCAACATCAAATACCGGTTTGCTTACAGTGAATCACAATTACACCTCTTTTACAGCTCCTCCTTTTCACGCTTTCTTTAGGGAATACAAATCAATGTGTTAGCTTTTTCGTGAAAAATGTTTCATTAAACAGATGGTATTGATTTCCACACAGTACACGTGTCGGGAAGATGATCATACCATGCACAAATTTAATTAAGCATAATAACTTCGCTGTTTTAAGGACCGCATGACGAAAATATCGAAACTTGGCTTACAGTGATCAAAACACCATATTTGAGATCTCTTTTTAAAGCTCTCAATAGACTCTTCGTTCATTGATATAAATAACAGCTTAAAATATTTTGTGAGGCTGCAGTGATTCTGCAGAGTTCCTAAAAATATCAAGAACAAAGGAATACTCTCACAACTTCCTTTCATAATAGTACTTGTAAACCAGCAAAAGAATAGCCAAAATTATCCTATGAGAATGCGCCCTACCTAATAGTCAGGGCCCAGTTGTTCAAAGCCCGATTAATCTAATCCTGGGTTAACGTCAACTTTGATTTGAGTTTAATTGCGAATCAGCGAGGAACCTTTAAACAAATTTTGTTCCTCGGTTTTGTCGACGCAGGCTTTTCTTTAACTTATGCTTAAAATTAGCTTTAAAAAAAACTTTAAATGAGCGAGATGAAAACATTGCGGGATTATTTTTAATTGGGATTAGCGTTAATTGGCTTTGGAACAACCAGGCCCTTATTTACAACTTAATTATAATAATAACATTGTTGTTGTAATAACTGTTGCTACTTCAAAAAACTTTGTAAATGACCTTTTAGTAGTTAACAAACTATACAAGTTTACCACTTGGTATCGGTGTTTATCTCTCCATCTGGTTTACTTGTGCACTCTTTTAAACCCAGTTGCTTACTATTAAAATTATGCAATTTGACTGCCTAGACTAGTAAACTTTTATAGATCATGATCAAATAGAGGTCCTCGTCGAGCCGACGCAGGAGTAGGTCATTTACGTTTAACTGTCAAAAACTTTAATTTAACTACTGTCTCAAGAGAACTCTTAAGTAAAGCTTCTACAACTTCAACCGTAAAAAGCAACATCAGTATACAGCACTGCCTTTACCAAGGCATACTGCAAACAGCAACGATATAAATATGAAGAGGCCAAATGAGAACCTATTGCTTCTATCAACGTCCAAAATGATAAAGGAAAAGATATGGTACTTTAAGAAAGACACGTTTTTGTTCAGCAAATCTGAGTAAGCTGGATGTACATGATCAGCAGATATTATTCTGCCACTTGCCTTTTGCCAACGCGTTAGAGAATTCGGCCCGTAGCTCCATGTATGAGTCATATGGCAAGGTCAGTTCTAAAACACAGTCACATGTGTGCGCAATCGGTCGTCTTTGAAGTCCATCCAGCTGTGTAAACTCAACGTCAATTGGGTCAACACACACTACATCAGCACCTGTGACAAACATGAGGAAGGACTTGAGCTGAGTGAGATCCATACCTCTGATGAACCATTTAAGGTGATCCAATGCAGAGTGCTCGCTATTGTTGCAGGGCTTCGCCTATATCATTCCAATGACCTTTCTAGTGGTGGGCTGCAGAGCAATTTATTATTCCTGTACTTTCTTGGCTGTTGACAAATCAGATCCTTTTAAATACTTTAAAAGTAGTGCACTCCAACAATCCGCAACATACTGAGGTCGCTGGATGAGCTCTTTGTGAGCTAACTCTAAAATCAACGCCTTGACGTTTTGCGGGGTGGGAGTCTTTCTGCAGCCATAACGACCTAATAGATGAAGCAGTTCCTCATATTCAGCGCTGCCTTTGCCTTCACGACCTGTTAATGCCTTGCGCATGAGATCATCATCTCTGTCGACCACAACCTATCTCAAATATTGGGATGAAAAGATTTATCATCAAACACGCTGTCAGTAATTATGTCAAACGGGAAGAAAAGAAGATTCAGCTCCGCCACCAGAAGAAGTTCCAACAGCTCCTCTCCGAAAAACATCGCCAGAATGGGATCCAACCAAACCCAAACAAGCTTGTATTCAACCTAACTGATATGGAACTTACCAACGATCAATATTCCGCTCTCCAGTTTGGACTGAAACACGGCATCGTGATTGCTCCTCGTGAGTCAGATTTGTTTGCCTCCGCAGAATCCGTCTGGGAACAATTAACTCATAACAGCTTACTAAAGAATAATTTTCACTCAATTGAATACACCAAAAATGTCATCCGTGCCTTGACTTTTAACATCTTAGACTTTGATCACAAGCGTATCAAGTCATCAAGAAGCTACAAACCACGACCGCTACTTTAAAACCAGATAAAGGAAAAGGTGTAGTCCTGATCCCCAAAGAGACTATATGAAATCAATGAACAGTCTGTTCTCTGATTGTAGAAAGTTTAAAACCATCAACAATGATCCAACCCATTGTCACCTTACCGCCATCCAACGATATCTCCGCACCCTTGTTAAACGTGGCGAACTGGGCAAAGACACGTACAAGAAAATCCGCCCAGGGAATGCCAGATCTGCTCGTGCTTATGGCGTTCCGAAGATCCAGAAACCATTCGACCGCTTACCAAAGTTCCACCCTATAACCGACACCACGGGCACCACACACTACTCAGTCGGTAAATACACAAGTGGACTCTTGCAGCCACTCACCCAGAATGAATTCACTTTAAAGGATACTTTTCACGCAGCCAATTGCATCAAATCAATACCTCCAGATCTGTTTAATCAAGGCTGCAAGTTTGTCTCCTTCGATGTGGAATCGCTTTTCACGAACATCCCTCTCCAAGGGACTCTCAATATTATTTTGGACAGAATCTTCTATAAGAAACTGATCGACACAAACCTCAAGAAATCTACGCTTCGGAAGCTAATTCTTGACACCTGCACCAAAACTGTGCTCTCATGCAACAACAAATTATTCGAACATACTGATGGAGTCAGCATGGGTGGCTCTCTAGGTCCAGTATTGGCTAACATTATCATGACGGAGTTTGAACAAACAGTCGTCAAACAACTCATTGATCGAAAACTGATAACATTCTATTGTAGATATGTTGATGATACGCTACTCCTAATTAAACCTGACACGATCGATGTAATCTTAGATCACTTTCATAAGTTTGACAAAAACATACGCTTCACTTACGACTTGTTTGAAAACACGACCCCGCACTTTCTGGATATTAACATCTTACCCAATGGCATTGGAATCTATCGTAAAGACACCTTCACTGGTCAGTACACCAACTTTGACAGCTTCGTTCCTTGAGGTCAGAAAATTTCCTGGATCAGAGCACTGGTCGACCGCATCTATTGAATCTGCTCACCCACTATGGTTATATTAGAATTAAAACATCTAAAAAATACCTATGCTCCCCAGATGCTGCTGAATAGGTCATTTCCGAGTTGCTGTGAACGCCACTATGAAAGCGAGGCTAAGTGCAATACTTTTCATATGAAAATTAGTTTTGTTTGCGTATGAATGAAAACTAATTTTCATGGCAAAAACTTTGCAATTACCCTCGCTTGCATAATGAGGTTCAAGGCAACTCGAAAATGGTCTATTGCTTCCAATGAAATTATCGATACTTGGGCACCAGTGTCCCATAATAATTCAAACTCACAATCATTGAGTAGGCAAGGCCAATGACTTTCTCATGCTCTCTGGGAGTTAAGTGACTCACACAAGTGGGGTCTCTGAATTCTTTCGAGTCACGGCTACTTAAATGATGTATCGCCTGTCATAACAATCTGTGGTCCTTCCAATGCACTCCTTGACATTCCACAGAACAGTACCACACTCTGGCACTGGCTGCATCTCTTAAGTTGCTTATGTTCTCCTCCTTTCTTGTAGCAATGATTACATTGGTGAGACTTTGATGGATTTACGACTGCTTGTTGTCTCGCGCAAGCAGTCGTCTCTCGTTTAACGACTTCCAGCACCCTCTCACAAAATGAGAATCGCTGCCACAGTTGAAGCAAAGGTTGCAATATTCTTTCTTGTTTTCAAAACAACCTGAACACAGAGGCAGTCTTCTGGGCCCTCTGCAAGAAGATATACCGTTGGTGGTGTCTCTCTTTCTAACTTCTCCTCTCAATGGCTCAACCTCTGATTTAATTGCATTAATAGCTGCTACAAAGTCGCTCAGCGGGAGGCTTTCCTTGGGTACTTTCTTTTCGTTGGATGAATCAGACACTGAAACTACTGATGCTGCTGGGGATTTGGATTTGCTGTTATTTTTCAGATTCTTGTCTCTTTCTTTCTCTGCTGAAGCTGCCACACTCATCTGTTGTATCAACACCTCATCTGTTACACTTGGATCCTTTAGGAATGGGCGGATCTTAGCCCGAATGCTTTCGTCCTGCGAACCAGGTTCTAGGGTCATACTGGCAGTAATGTGGCATCATCCTTGTCACTACATGCAAACAGGATTTGCTGCCCGAGGGATCTTTATAAGTTTCGAGATAGCTCCTAAGTACCAATCCAGATGTGACAGAACGGATAACACCATCAACAATTTTATTCTCAGAATAACCTTGTGCCAACCCAGTTTGAATTTGGCATCCTAGCAACGAGAAACTGCTTTTATCCTTTTGCTCGGGCTCTCCTTCTGTCTATTAACCTTAAACTGTCTCA
This sequence comes from Pavona decussata, assembly GCF_977016875.1. NCBI lineage: Eukaryota > Metazoa > Cnidaria > Anthozoa > Scleractinia > Agariciidae > Pavona > Pavona decussata. The sequence goes on along the minus strand of NW_028145435.1, from coordinate 1,013,348 downwards.
GTAAAGCACTAGTTGACAATAGTTTATGAACCGGATCTTCCTTTGATAATGTGGGAGGTTTGGAATCACTAAGAACTGCCTTTTCGCCCTTACCTTCGCCCTTGATGCCAGAGGAAGGCTTTTCGGTCAATAACTTTTTCACGTCTTCGATTTAGTTCTCCCAGTTCTTCTTCTAGCCTCTGTATGACATGTTTAGCCACCGCGAGTTTCGACTTGTCTTAGTGTTCGACCTTGATAAATTTGGCAATTTGTTTCAGCGAGCTCCAATCCACAACGTAAATTCAGGACTGTACTTCCAATTGAAGTTCCTCTGCCATTTTACTAATCAACACAGTTTCTTCATTCGTCAATGGCGGTTAACTGAACTACGTGGTCGTAGCGAGCACAACAACAATTTCACCCCATTATTATTACAACAGAAAATATAAATATATACATACAGTAGATGATAGGGGTGCTGGCTGCCCGAAATAACCTAAAAGCAACTTAGAGCACAACAACAAACTTCAAAAACATGCCACAATCGGTCGCCACAAGTGGTTCCTTCAATCGAAAGCCTTTTTTAAATCTAGAAAAACAACGGCATTGACGAAACCGCGATCAATATTCATTGCCCAACTATAACGCAGTAACCATAGAGTGTAGAGAACGAAATCCAGATTGATACCGAGAAAGAATACAGTTTTCAGTAAGATAGTGCATCGTATAACTGGTCATACACAACCCTTTCAAATGTTTTAGCCATGACTGGGATTACTGATATTGGTCGATAGCTTGTGGGATCATTGCGTTTTCCAGAATTTTGATACAATGGGGTAACCCTAGCAGACTTCCACTCATCAGGAAAA